>NC_081317.1:20400000-21025000 GCF_026419965.1 Kogia breviceps
CAGTGGCCAAGTTCTTAACCACTTGACTCCTTCCTAGGAGGACTGTTCTTTGAGTACAGTTGCTTGTTGTCACTGTTATTCTTGTTGTTCCTATTATTATTTCAGGCCCTGGGCTTGGCCAGGTAGGGGAACCAGACACTGGATCCCATCTTCCACCATCTCCACCTCCGTGTTCCTTCCGAGTTTCCCAACCATCCCTCCCAGTCACCCTCTCACCACTGGCCCTTCCCACAGCTACCATTCCATAGCCCATCCCCCGTTCTTGCAGGGATGTTCCTGATGACAAACAGCCTATCACCAGCCTCCCAGGAGTGGCCAGGTAGGAGATGGAGTGGGGAGGGCAGGGTTATGATGGAGGGAGCAATTTCACAGGTGGAGGCGACAGGAAGCAGAAGCAGACCCAGGAGGTAGAAGATCCAGAGAGGCTGACTTCAGCTGGGAAGGACTGTCTTGGGCGGGGCCGGGTGGAGGGGGTGGTGGCAGAGTTGTTCCACAACAAAAGAGGCAGCCTCGGGCAGTAATGAGCTACCTGTCACCAGAGGCGCCATAGCAGAGCAACGCTGGAACTTCAGATGGGAGTTCAATAACAGAACCTTGAAGGGGCCTTCCACAGCTGAATCCCATAGCTCTGCTATGTGGGGCCTCGGTTTTCCCATCTGTTTGGTGGGTGCATTCCTGCCCCTCCATGTACTGTGAGGCTGGAGCCCTCCTGGTGCCATGTGCACCTTGACTCTTAACAGAGGCTCAGGCCAGAAGGGTGGGCCTGGGTCCCTAGCCTGGGACCTGCCTCACTTCAGCCCCTCCATGCAGGTATGGTGTGAACCGGCTGGAAGAGATGCTGAAGCCCCTGGTGGAGGAGGGCCTGCGCTGTGTCCTAGTCTTCGGCGTCCCCAGCAGAGTTCCCAAGGTGACAAATCAGAGGAGGGGTCAGAGGGAAGGGGAGGGGGAGGCTGGGTGAGGATAAGCTGAGGCTCCACACTGACCACACCCTCGCTCCAGCCTTGTGCTGGCCCTGGGGCCACTGGTGAACGGACACAGCCCCTGCCCTTGAAACAGCAGCCATGTAGGATTAGGAAGCTAAGTAGGGCTTCAGCTCTGAATGGGCAAGTCAGTTTTCCCTCCGCAAAATGGGACCGGTCCTCCCCATGCCTCCTCGTCCAGGGGCGGTCGTGGTGATAAAGGAGAGGGCCGTCGCTGTGCCCTGGTGGCTGGCCACTGTGCCTCCCAAAGGCTTCGTGTGACTTTGTCCTTCCCCTGTCCCTAGGATGAGCGGGGCTCTGCGGCAGACTCCGAGGACTCCCCGGCTATCGAGGCCATCCGTCTGTTGCGCAAGAACTTCCCCGGCCTCCTGGTGGCCTGCGACGTGTGCCTGTGCCCATACACCTCGCATGGTCACTGCGGTGAGCTTCCCTCCTTCCACCAGCCCTGCTGCCGCCAGCACTCCCACTGCGGTGGAGACGGGCCAAGGCCCGGGATGCTCCCCCCCAAACCCAGCTGTCTGTCCTACAGGGCTTCTGAGTGAGAATGGGTCATTCCAAGCTGAGGAGAGCCGCCAGCGGCTGGCAGAGGTGGCGCTGGCCTATGCCAAGGCAGGTGAGTGAGCCACCATCAGGGATGGGCACCCCCGGGCCGGGGAGGTGGCAGGGTGGACAGGAGAGTCCCAGGGTTCTGAAGGCCACCCTCTGCCCTTCAGGATGCCAGGTGGTGGCCCCGTCGGACATGATGGACGGACGCGTGGAAGCCATCAAGGAGGCTCTGATGGCACATGGATTTGGCAACAGGGTAGGGGCGGGGGTGCAGGCAGCACGTGGGGAGGTAAGAGAGCCTGGACCAGACCTGCAGACCTCACACAGAGAAAGCAAGGCCCAGAGCTCCAGTGGGACTAGGACACAGGCCTCTACTTCCGGCCTGGGTCCTTTCTCTCCCTGTCACTTCACCCTGGGACATCTGGAGGGCTGGCTGAGCTGAGACCCCTATTATCTGCCCGTAGGTATCAGTGATGAGCTATAGTGCCAAATTCGCTTCCTGTTTCTATGGACCTTTCCGGTGAGTGGGGATGGGCAGGGGTCTGCTGTTGAATCCCTGACCCGTTAACCCAAAGCCGGAGCCCACCCTGGTGTCTCTGCTTCCCAGGGACGCAGCTCAGTCGAGCCCAGCTTTTGGAGATCGCCGCTGCTACCAGCTGCCGCCCGGAGCACGAGGCCTGGCCCTCCGCGCGGTGGTGAGTGACCAGAGCGCCAGCCCCACCCGGCCTGTCCCCCTGTCACCTCGCCTCCCAGGCACTGCCCACACCATAACTCATCCCTTAGGACCGGGATGTACGGGAAGGCGCAGACATGCTCATGGTGAAGCCAGGAATGCCCTACCTGGACATCGTGCGGGAGGTAAAGAACAAGGTGAGCACAGGGCAGAGGCCAGAGGGGGCTCGGGGAGATGAGAGCGTGTCCACAGATTCCGGGCCCTTTGATCGAGGGACTGCAGGGTCTCCGAGTTGAGCAATCTGCCTGGGAACAGGAATCCCCAGCAACCCCTCCCCCGCCACCGTCCCCGTCCCCGCCCGGGAACCACTGTGGGCCTCTGCACCAGGGCTCGCAGGAGACTTTGAACAGCTCTGCTTTAACAGCTCGAGGATGGGCCAGGCCGGCAGCATCAGTGACTCAGGGCTTGGGGCTCAAGACGGTCACACATTGAGCAGGGAGGAAGGGATACTCCCAGAGGCATGCCCACCTCCCATTTCAACCTGCCTGCCCCCTGCTGCTTCTCTGCAGCACCCTGACCTCCCTCTCGCTGTGTACCATGTTTCTGGAGAGTTTGCCATGCTGTGGCACGGAGCCCAGGCCGGAGCGTTTGATCTCAAGGCTGCTGTACTGGAGGTCATGACTGCCTTCCGCAGAGCAGGTGAGCAAGCAGGGGTGAGAGTTTCTGACATGTGCCTCAGGGACTGATAGGCACTTTGCCCAGATAGGGAAATAAAGTCATGAGACAGCCTGGAGTCTTATGCCTGGAAATGCCAGAGATCTAAACAGACAGGCTGGGGAAGAGACATGCAACCGCAGGACAGAATGTGGAACAGTGAAGCATGCAGAGCCCTCGATTATTTTTCGGTTTTGAGACCTTGGCCAAGCCACTTCTCTAACTTCAGTGTCCTTGTCTGTGAACTAGGGATAAGATAGCTGGTGCGTGGTTGTCAAGAGGATTAAATGAGATGCTACGTGTAATTGGTGTATGCTTGTCACTTCACAAATGGGAGCTGGTTTTGTTGGTAAAGCATGCAGCGCCGGGAGGGAATTCACAGCTCACCTGGTTCCCCCACTGTGCAGTTTTATACATTGGCAAACTGAGGCCCAGAAGGAGAAAATGCCTTCCCCAAGGTCACACAACGTACAGAGCTAGGACTCACCGGAACTGAACTCAGTCTTAGGTTGTGACACCCGTGGGCTGTGCTTCTTCACGGTAGCCTTCTGCACAGCCCCGCCCTCATCTCCCAGAAGGTATTCCCCGAGCTGATGCCCTGCCCTTCCCCTGCTTCCCGCTTCTGTCCCAACCCAGGTGCCGACGTCATCATCACCTACTACACGCCTCAGCTATTGCAGTGGCTGAAGGAGTGATGGAGAAAGTGTGCAAAACCCAAGAACTAGAACTTTTAAACTCCTGAGCCTTGGAGAAGCGAAAACCAAAGTAAACGATGCTTTTAGAACTGTGTGCTCGTGCCCTTTTCCTGCTTACGTGCCGGCAGGCGCCCAGAAGCCCTGGGCGGTCTCTGCCAGCGGGCCAAATCTTCGCACTCACAGCCACATCCTCACAGGCTTTCCCAGGCTTCCCTATCCCTCCCCTGGGTCAACCCTGAGGCTCACCTCTGCCACCCCAGCTCCTTCCTCTGGGGTGGCTTCAGCTTGAAAGCCACCAGGAATCATGGGCATTGGCTCAGTGGGGCCGGGGAGAAAGGCTTGGAGCATTAAAGGAAAAGGAGGGCAGTTGAATCTTGGACCCCCAGAAGCTCTGGAAAGCTCGAGGCCTCTGGCAGCGGAGCTGGGCACACTGGGACTGAGGCTTAGATTGACACCCTGGGTTGAGAGTTGAGATTTGCTGCGATTCCACTGGAAGGCGAGTCCCACACAGGCCAGTGGTTGCCAGGCTGCCTGAGATCTCCTGTTGTTCTCTGAGCCATAAACCCAGAGAAGAATTACTCATTAACGAGCAGAAAAGAATTATTCATTAACAAACAGGAACGCTGCCTGAGGATTGAAATTCAGAAGCAAAGAGAGAGTTCCTGACTGTTGGAGATGCCACCACCAAAAAGGATTTTTATTGAAGAGGTATTTTTTGAGAAGGTCTGCTTTGTGCCCACACACAGTGCTGGGTCCTGGGGGTGTAGCTGGACAGACCTCAGCTTGTCTCTGAGTGGAATCTATACAAGGAGAACAGGGGTGACAGAAAACAACAAGAAAACAGATAAACAAGGCAGTTACACATTGTAACAGTGCTTCTTGGGCAAGGAAGGGTCTGAGACAGAGAATAACAGATGATGGGCCTCGCTTGAGAAGCCCTCCATGAGGTTGAGGGACAAGGAAAGACCCTCACAGAGGACAGAGGGAAGCAGACATCAGAAGCTGCGAGAGTGACGGAGCGTACAGGCTCCTGCAGTGGGAGGGGCTTGGCAGGGCCGCTGGGAGCCAGGTGAGAAAGAGGAAGGTGGGCTGCAGGGCTGGAGGTTGGAAAGGTACATCCTGCACCTTGTAGGGAACTTGGGTCCTATTTTGCATCTGATAGAAAGTCATCTGAAGGATCTTAACCAGGACTTAATATGTGTTCCAATTTCCCCCATTCTGCTCCTGTGAAAAAAATGGAGGGGTGAGCCAGAAAAAGCCTGGTTGAGAGACTGTTGCCGACCCCCTGGAGCAGTGACAGTGGCCTGGACCAGGGTGGTGGCAGAGTGGAGAGAGAAGGAAGCAGAATATATTCAGAATACATTCTGGAGATAGAATAAGAAAATTTTGCTGATGCTTTCACATTGTGGGGGGGGGATTGAGGGAAGGAATGGGAGGCAACAGAGATGCCTTCATGGGTTTCTGGCTTGGGCAGCAGGTTTCCATTCATTCTTCTGAGGGCGACGTGAAGTAATGTTTCCCCCCAGTGAAAGTTCAGGCCCAGCTAAGGAGGCGTCAGTTTGCAAGTCCACCTGCCTGTCTGCAAAGTGACAGAGAATCCCAACTCTAGAGTCAAAGCAAGGTTACTTTGGATGGTACAGCAGTACAACCTGTTTCAAAATTTGGAATTATATGAGTCAGAAGCAGCTCCCCTGACTCCTGGCAGTTTTCCCCAGAGCTGTGGCCAACTTAACTGAAGACCTGATCTCATTGTGTCCTCAGCCTTTGGGACTTGAAGAGTCACCCAGAGGCCCGAAACATTCATGGGAGATCAGCCGTTGATGGGTCTCGGGGCTTGGGCCACACCAGAACCTTCCTCCACCTTAGTTTCTTGGCTTCCTGGCCCCTGGCCCCTGAGCTCATTTCTGGTTAGTGTGGAAGGGGACATCCTTCAAGGCCATCCTCCATTCATCATTGCCAAGCACATATGGGGGCCTGGCTCTGTTCTAGGCACATGGAGATGGGAGACAGACACTGCCCTTTAGGTACAAACAGTCCTCAGGGAGCACATAACTGTGTCTAGAGCCCCCAGGGGTATAAACTTTGAGTGGAGTGATGATGAGTGTCCCTGAGGAGAACCAAGAGGTGGACCTGTTACCAATGATGTGACAGGTGCTGTGAAGGCCACACCTGGCCTGACCTGGTCTGAAGATCAGAAAATACTTCCCTGAGCGTCTGATATTTAAACGTAGACCTGGAGAATGAGCAGCCAAGCTGAGACAGGTTTAGGGAAGGGCCTTCCCGGCACAGGGAACCCTGGGGCTAAAATGAGCTGGAAGGCTGGGGTGGCTGGAACACAGGGGAGGATGGGGAAGAGAGGCCTGAAGTGAGCAGAGAGACACCCAGGGCCAGACCGTGCAGGGGTTCAAAAGCCATGTTGAAGGAAGATGGGAGAGCCTTCTCATTCTTCCCAGAGAAAGGGAAGCCATTTGAAGGCTTTTAGTCAGGGGAATGACTGGCTCTTGATCTGCATTTTCTAAAAGCATTTTAACAGCACTGTGGCAAAGTGCAAATAAGAAATGTGGCCGGGCTTCCCTGGTGGCGCAGTGGTTGAGAATCCGCCTGCCGATGCAGGAGACGCGGGTTCGTGCCCTGGTCCAGGAAGATCCCACATGCCGCGTAGCAACTAAGCCCATGAGCCATGGCCACTAGGCCTGCGCGTCTGGAGCCTGTGCTCCACAACAGTGAGAGGCCCGCATACTGCAAAAAAAAAAAAAAAAAAAGAAAAAGAAAGAAATGTGGCCTAGACTGAGTGGTGACAGTGGGGTTGGAGAAGGGAATGGATTTAGAAGGTAGATTAGCTGTCGAGGACGAACTTGGCTTGAGCTCCTGGGTGGCTGATAGGCCATTTACTGAGGTGGGAAAGCTTGGAAGGGGAATCCTAAATTTAGCTTGGGTTTGCAATGAGGAAGCTCTATCGACAGTTTATGTGACTCTCCGAAGGCCACGCCACAAGTGTGTGGCAGAACTGGGTCTAGAACCCCAGTCACCAAAAGCAGCAGAGCTGGGATTTGGACTCGCGTAGCCCAACTCCAAGGCCTCTACCCTTACCCACTGTGCCATGCCACCTCCTAATAAACAGTAACAAAATTATGACCCTAACTTTATGCTGTTAGTAGTTCAAGTAATGGTGTTGCCTTCAGGCATCATGGACTGTGTGAGTGTCACCGTCGAGTCGGGACTCGCACCCGAGGTACCAGCCTACTGTCTGCTCCACCCCCACACCACTGTGTTTTGTCTACGAAGGCAGGAATGACCAGGCAGGCAGCTGGAGGGATCTGGGTAGTCCTGGGGGGCCTGGCTCCTCCACAGTCCCCGTCTCCTGCTCTGTGCCTTCTTCTTGCTAGTCGTAATTTTATCTTCGGGCGGAGAACTCAGTTTTAACAATCAACAAAGCATTTTATTCTCAGATTCCCAGGCACCTGGTGAGCATTAAGGGCCTCTCTCAGCAAGATTAGATTTTTTTATTTCCCTCTCACATGTGCCAGCGTGGACGGTATTTGTCTCTGTGGGACATCCTGAAGGCCACCACAAATAGGCAACACATTCCATTGTCCTCACTTTTTGTTTCACTAAGATCCCTAAAACTGGGCTTCCCTGGTGGCGCAGTGGTTAAGAATCCACCTGCCAACGCAGGGGACACGGGTTCGAGCCCCAGTCCAGGAAGATCCCACATGCCGCGGAGCAACTAAGCCCGTGCGCCTCAACTACTAAGCCTGCACTCTAGAGCCCTTGAGTCACAACTACTGAGCCCGCGTGCCACAACCGCTGAAGCCCACGTGCCCTAGAGCCCGTGCTCCACAACAAGAGAAGCCACCGCAATGAGTAGCCCGTGCACTGCAACGAAGAGTAGCCCCCACTTGCCGCAACTAGACAAAGCCCGTGTGCAGCAACGAAGACCCAAAGCAGCCAAAATAAATAAATAAATAATTTTATTTTTTAAAAAAAGTTCCCTAAAACTACCTCAGTAGGCCTATGGTTGAGGGTCCCCCAAAACAACAGGCATTTTAACCAAACATTTTACTACCAATTTCCCAACTAGGGAAGGGGGAGTCCTGACCTATCATATGCCCCATGTGGACTCTACCAGCCAATTCCACATATCAGGGCCTGTGACTTACAACACCCCATATTCTGCATTGTTCTGGGTACTCTTGGTTGCCAATGACAGAAACTTAATTCAGTAACAAAAAAGGAAGTAATTGGTTTCCATAATTGGACTGTAATAAGGTCAAGTGTAGCTGGATCTAGGGTCAAAGGCTCTCATGGAGACCTCTGTCCCTTCCTAGCTCTCAGATGTGTCTGCCTCAGCTTGGCTTTATTCTAAAATGGGCTTTTGCCACTTGACAGCACCATGATCCTTAGATGGTCCTTAATCCCAGAGAAAGACAGATCCTTTCTATCCCGTTATTCACATAGCAAATCTCTGGAGGTCTCTGATTGGCCCTGCTCAGGTCACATAACCAGCCTCTCCGTTCAGTCCCTATAAACAATGGAATGGGAGATGTGGCACCGTGATTGACAAGGTCTCCCTCCTTACACGGAAGGCTGGTGGGATGGCAGAGCTTTTGCACCTGTGGTCGTCCCCTTTGCCTGGAATTCTTTCCCCCAAAATCTGTATGGCTCTTTCCTTTTCATTGTTAAGATCTCGGTTTAAGTGTCACATCCTCAAAGAAACCTGCCCTGACACCCAATTTAAAGTCATTCCCCCATCACTCAGTCAGGATTCAAGTGTAGTAATTATAACCAAAGCCAAAATAACAGTAACTTAAGATGGAAATATGTTTCTCTCTAAGTAGTCCAGGCTGTGTCAGCTATATGGGGTGGTGGGTCACGGCTCCTGCCTCGTTCTGTCACCCTCAACAACATCTCGGCTTCTATCTTGTGATCATAGATGGTGGGTCCAGTTTCCACCATTAGGTCCTCTTTGCAGTCAGCAGAAGGAGAAGGGCAAATGGAGGGCATGACGCTTCCTTACAAGGGCCCAGCCTGAAAGTTGTACACACCATTCTGCCCTTGTCTGAACTTAGTCAGAGGGTCACACCTAGTTGTATAAGGGAGGCTGGAAAACAGAGCCTGATGAGGCAGCCCTGTGCTCAGCTAAAACTCAGGGGTTCAATTACTAAGGAAGATGGAGAGAATAGATATGCGGGCAAATGGCCATTCCCACCACATGGAGTTTCTTGTAATCACAGAAACAGTGCTCAGACTATCAAAGTAAAGAGGTCCTTAGAGACCATCTAAGTAACCACTCTAATTCTGTAGATGAGAGACAGACTCAGAACAGGGACTTGTCCAAATTCACACAAGTCAGTGGCAGACCAAGGCTGGATTCAGGTCTCGTAACTCCAAGCCCAGTGCTCAAAAGGGGGAGGGATTGCAAGGGGTAGAGGTGAGGGATTGCTTTTAGAGGGACTTTCTCCTTTTATGTATTACCTTAGCTTGAAGTGCATTTTTATATTCATGTATTACATCTAACAAGGATGTATTTGTGTGTTATTCATGTAAATTAAGTGAAAACTTGGCCAATACACGTGAAAAGGTGTTATCTTCACTAGTCAACGGAGAAATTAAAATTAAAACCTCAATGAGATACCACCATACATCTATCAGAATGCCTAAAATTTTTTTAAAAAATAGACAATGCCAATTTTTTTTAAATTTATTTATTTATTTATTTTTGGCTGCATTGGGTCTTCATTGCTGTGCGCGGAAGTTGTTGTGAGCGGGGGCTACTCTTCGTTGTGGTGCGCGGGCTTCTCATTGCGGTGGCTTCTCTTGTTGCGGAGCACGGGCTCTGGGTGCGTGGGCTTCAGTAGTCGTGGCACGCGGGCTCAGTAGTTGTGGCTCGCAGGCTCTAGAGCGCAGGCTCAGTAGTTGTGGTGCACGGGCTTAGTTGCTCCGCGGCACGTGGGATCTTCCTGGACCAGGGCTTGAATCCGTGTCCCCTACATTGGCAGGCTGATTCTTAACCACTATGCCACCAGGGAAGCCCAACAATGCCAATTTTTGAGACTGTGGAACAAGTGGAATCTCACACGACTGGTACAACCACTTCCGAAAACTTGCCCCATCTACTGAAGCTAGACATACGCATATGTATAGCCTAGTGATTCCACATCTAGGGATTTACCCAACAGAAATGTGTACACATGTGACCAAAAGATGTGTTCAAGAATGTCCATAGCAACATTTTCTAATATTTGTAATAACCAAAAACTGGAGATAACCCAAATGTCCATCAACAATAAAATGTGGGGTATTCATATAATGGAATATCACAGGGAGAATGAATATCTTGTAACTACTCAAAGCAACATGGATGAATCTTACAACTAAAATTTTGAGCAAAGGAAGCAAGACAAAAGAGTGCATGCTGTATTATTCCATTTAGATACAGTTCAAAGGCAAGTATAACCATGCATTTAGAAGTCAAGGTAGTGGTTCCCCTTCATAGGAGTAAGTGACTTGGAGAAGACAGGGGCACCAGGGTTCTGGAGATGTTCTTCTTCTTGGTCTTGGTGCTGATTGCATAGGTATGTTACTTTGTAAAAATTCAAGGACATATACACTTCTTTGCATTTTTCTCTATGTATATTTTAATAAAAGTTAAAAAATATAAGTAAATGAAATTTTTTTTTTTTTGGCCATGCCACGCAGCTTGCAGGATCTTCCCTGACCAGGGATTGAAGCCGCACTGTTGGCAAGCATGGAGTCCTAACCACTGGACCACAATGAAATTTTTTAAATTTTTATTTTATTTTTTGCGGTACGCGGGCCTCTCACTGCCGTGGCCTCTCCCGTTGCGGAGCACAGGCTCCGGACGCGCAGGCGCAGCGGCCACGGCTCACAGGACCAGCCGCTCCGCAGCATGTGGGATCTTCCCGGACCGGGGCACGAACCCGCATCCCCTGCATCAGCAGGCGGACTCTCAACCACTGCGCCACCAGGGAAGACCCCTAAATGAAATTTTAAAGAGAGAGAGATGTGTGTCTGGTGGGCCCAGCCTGGGTTTACTTAGTGCTTTTGGATGAGAATCTCAAGGAAAAAGCCCTCATGTAAGAAGCTTGGTTTCTCAAAGAGAAATAACCTAAGCCAGCAGCCAGTATTGTGACATGCCAGGTCCCTTCAGGAGCAATCACCAGGCCAGAGTCCACACAGGGTAGATCAAAGAATGAAACCCTCTAGGAATTTGTCATCTGCCTTAGGAAGGAAACTATACCCAGGAAGTGGACCCATTTTTGAACTGACGAATCAAAAAGAAGCTTGTTTCAAAATAGCAGGACCTCTCATTGGCTTTCCTGTGACATGCAAGGCTCCCTTTTCTCAACTGAAAAAGTTACTCAGAAAAAGAGAAAGGCCTGGAGTCAAGCTCTCCCTTGCCAGCCAAGGTCTGAGACTCTGAGCTTTGTGTTTCCTCACAGGCCTGAGCCCATGAGGGTGAGGCAGTTCTGAATGAAATGAACAGACCAGCCTTGGCATATAGGAAGATGTTTTGTTTTTATTAAAAAAAACCACAAACGGGTGGGGGGTGGTTGGAGGGAAGGAAGAAAGACAATTGCATGTGTATTTGTGCGCTCCTAGAAGAATGTCTGATGGCATAACAACCAAAACTGCAGCAATGCCCGGGAGGTGGTTGGGAAATGGGGAGGCCATTGCCCTTGCTCAGCTATACTTGTCCTTAAGCTTCACCTGGCTGCCATTCAGATCTTTTGCTCCTCCCCTAACTGGTTCATCCAAAGGGCCCCACCCCCCCACCCCCGTCACTGCTCATGAAACCATTGTTTTCTACCTCCATAGCTCTTACCACTTCTGAAATCTTGATTTTTGTCTGCCATGCCATGTTGCATGAAGGCAGGAACCCCGTCTTATTTCTCCCTATATCCTCCGTGAAGAACAGGGTCAGGCACAGAGTAGATGTTCAATAAGCAGTTAATGAATGAGGTTGGGCTTTTGCTTTTCACTTTGTACACTTTGTATTTTCAAACGTTTTTGAGATGGACACAACTTTTTTTTCATCAAAAGAAAAAAAAGATCAGGTTACTGCAGAGGACTCTACCCTCAGCAGATTGTCTTGGGTTAAGACAGGTTTCCACCTGAAAGCAATTCCCTCCTAGTACGGACGGGTGACTCAGACCAGAGAGGGGCAGCGCCTTGCCCAAGTTTACCCAGCACTCAGCAAGCCAGACCGGGACCCAAATCCCCCCCTCCCAAATTAGGCTGGGTACCTCCGGGGGTGTCCGGATCCTTGGGAGGAGGAGTGGGTCTTACGAAGGGGCAGAGGGTCACGGAAGGGACGGGGAGGGCAGAGGAGCACGGTGAGGGGGGACTAGAGTTCCGGGTTGAGGAAGGTGAAGCTGCAGCGGGAGCGAGCGAAGAGAACAGAAAGAAGTGGAGGGGGCGGGGCGAGGCGGAGGGGCGGGGCGAGGCGGAGGAGGCAGGCGGAGGGCTGGGACACGGGAGAAGAGGGGCGCTGCCGAGCTTCTGCGCCTTTTCCCGAGCGGGCGTGCGGCTGCGGCTTCCTTCTTGACCGGCTTACCCGCGAGGCAAGGTGGGTCGTGTGCCCCGGGGACTGGCGCGGGAGGTTCCGCTGCATACCGCAGGGGTAGAGATGTCGCTGTAGCAGAAGGCTACCTGGACTTTGGCGTCACCGAGCCCTGGAGGTGGGGAGGGAGGGTGAGCAATTCAGGCCTGCAGCCAGAGGCCCCAACTTCCGCTTCCAGAAATGGAAAACGCTGTGGGCCCTTTGTTCTAATCTTAGCTATGCCAGTGGCTCACTGCTTGACTCTGGACGAGTTCCCGCCCCTCTCTGGGCCTCCGTCTACCTATCTGCAAAGTGAGAGGGTCTTTGGACGGGTCTCCCTAAGTTCCAGACGGACTTAATTCATTTCCTTGACAAACTTCCTCTAGGGCTTGTCCTCAGATTCACCAGCCAAGTCCGTCCCTCAGCAACAGCTTGGCAGCACTCTGAACTCTGGCCCCTCAGGTTTTAGCTGAACAGGTTGCGTGTCTGGAATCAGCTCCGTCTGGGGCAAGAAGCTGCGTCCAGCCTCTAGGCTTTAGGCTGAGGAATTTGTTTTCTGTGCACTGGGTCCGTAATCCTTCACTGGCTCTCCGCCCAGGCAGGCGTCTTCATCTGGGGTTGAAAGAGGCTTTAAGACAGGTAGGAACAGGCTGCTCTGTCCTGCCTTTTGTCCTGGGCTGTACAGGTTCACTAAAGTCAGGTTTTTTTTTTTTTTTTAAATTTAAATCCAACTACGTCTAAGCAGTGGAAGGGAGTACTGGCCAGAGAACGTGGAGGTTTGGGTTCTAGTCCTGGCTGTGCCGCTGGCTGGCTGTGACCTTAGGCAAATATCTGCCCCTCTCTGGCTCAGTCTTTCCCGGCTGAACAGTCAAGGGGTGGGTCAGATGGTCTGCAAAGACTCTGCTGTCTTTCACATTCCGAACAATAGTAATAGCAGTCATAATAATTGTTTCCTTAGCTGACCTACGAGGCCGTGCCTGAGCTGGCCCCTATCTACCCAAAGCACCAGACTCCTTGCCCTGCCTCAGGGCCTTTGCACTTGCTGTTTCCAGTGCCAGGAATATTTAATCACCTCCATTTCCTGAATAGGCTTTCTCAGATCTCCACTGAAATGTCACTTGCTTAGGAAGTTCCCCGACAACAAAGACTAAATCGGATTTCTGGATTGATATCCTCATGGTACGTGCTGTCTTCATTATGCTTAAGTATTCATGTAGTTCTTTGTCCGATAGCTGTATCCCCTGTTCTTTAGTGCCTGTGCATGCCATGAGGCCTAGAAATCTGTCCCTTTCGCAACATCTAGCACATAATAGGTGGAGTGCACAGATAATCTCATTTAGTCCAACAGTCTTATGAGGTTGAGTCACTGTGCTTTTCTTACACATGAAGAGACTGGGCTTCAGAGTGACACTCTTAGGGTCACACAGTGAGTTGGCAGTGTCAGAATTTGAACCCAGTCTATCTCGGACTCCGAGGCCTGAACTTCCACCTCACTTGCCCTCGCACTCCAGGATCTTCTGCTGTGAAGACGTTACCTAAGTGCCAGTAGATCTGACCCACAAAGGCTGGAAAGAGAAGACCATCAGGTTGTTGGGCGCGGTGCCATCCAGCTCAACCTCCCCTAGACGCCCCCGGACCTGAGGCAGAGGTGGAAGTGGGGTGGCCTGGCCCCCTCCTGCAGACCCATGGCGCGCCGGCTCCAGTTACAACTGCTGACGTGGGATGTGAAGGACACGCTGCTCAGGCTCCGCCACCCCGTGGGGGAGGAATATGCCGCCAAGGCCCGGGCTCACGGGCTGGAGGTGGAGGCCGCGGCCCTGGGACAGGCCTTCGGGCGGGCGTACAGGGCTCAGAGCCACAGCTTCCCCAGCTATGGCCTGAGCCGCGGCCTCACCTCCCGCCAGTGGTGGCTGGATGTGGTCCTGCAGACCTTCCACCAGGCAGGCGTTCGAGATGCCCAGGCTGTGGCCCCCATCGCTGACCAGCTGTACGAGGACTTCAGCAGTTCCCGCACCTGGCAGGTGTTGGAGGGGGCTGAGGCCACCCTGAGGGCGTGCCGAAAACGAGGTCTGAGGCTGGCAGTGGTCTCCAACTTTGACCGACGACTGGAGAAGATCCTGGAAGGTCTTGGTCTGCAAGAACACTTCGACTTTGTGCTGACCTCCGAGGCTGCTGGCTGGCCCAAGCCCGATCCCCGCATTTTCCATAAGGCCTTGCGCCTTGCTCAGGTGGAACCGGCGGTGGCAGCCCATATTGGGGACAGTTACCAATGTGATTACAAGGGAGCACGGGCTGTAGGTATGCACAGCTTCCTGGTGGCTGGCCCCGAGCCTTTGGATCCTGCGGTCAAGGATTCTGTACCCCAAGAACACGTCCTCCCCTCACTGTCCCATCTCCTGCCTGCCCTTGACTGCCTGGAGGGCTCACCCCCAGGGCTTTGAGTCTGGCGAGGGAAGCGGTCGGGCCCAACAGACACTGGAGACAGGGAGCCCCTTCCTTCCCTGAGATCTGGCCTTCACCCCTCCCCCTGCAGCCTCCATAATGCATTCCGACTATAAAGCAGTGAATGCGGGGCATTCAACCCTGCACCATGAACCAGCTCCTGGTCTCTGAGATGCTTCGCTCCTCACACCTGTGCCCATTTTCTACCACGAGTCCCCCTCACCTCCAACAAGATTCATGAGGGCCCAACTAGCTTCAAAACCAACACTTTCAAACTTTCTTTTTAGCAGCAGGGCCTTTCGTCATGGGAGAGCTTATGTGGAACCCCAACATGCAAAACAGGAAAAATGAGAAACTGCTAGGGTTGAAGCAGAGGTCCTGGGGCCCTTCATTCAGGCCCTGAAGCCTCTGCGACTCTTTCCCCTGAGAAGCCTGAGATCAGAGGAGCTTAGTACCTGCAGGTACTGGAGTTCTCATTTAGGCGTGTCTGACTCCGAAGCCCATAGGCTTGACTGCGAGGTTACAAGTAGAATGGGATCCATGTCACACAAGACATAATGCAGTGGGGATCCAGGGATAATAGAAAAGGTGTCCTAAGGATGGCGGTCTTGAAGGGCACCCCAGTCATAGGAATAGCTTGGGGGTGGGAAAGCACGGGGAACGGGGACTGGAGCATGAGGTGGTAGGAGTGCAGGGAATAGGGGGGAAATCACTAGAGATTGAAGAAGTAGGTTGGGCTTTTACAATTCCATGTCTCTTCCTGCCTTTCCCCCTTCACACACCTCTTTATGTCGTATTTACTGGACACCTGTGCCTTGCCCAGTGCCAGGCACAGGGGGTACCCCAGGTAAAAAGCACACAAACAGGCATACACAGTGTATGTTCTGGTGCCAACAGGCGGGGAGGGCCCTGGAGTGGACCCTGAGCTGGGGGTGGCCCGTAGAAGGGCAGAGGGCCCACAGACTGTGGACGGAAGACCGCTGTGGGGAGTTAGACTGGTGGTTGGGAGCGCATGGCCTGGGGGCCTTTGGGTGCCAAGTAGAAGAAATTGGCTCTGACCCAGGTTTGAGCAGAGACTGTGCCCAGGCAACGGCAGGGAAGCTCTTCTCAGACTTGGCCAAACCTCTTGTGGGTCTTTCTTCCTTGGGCTTGGTGCTGAGGCCGGGTGACCCAACATTAATTCCCAGCTGTCAGGCAGTGAGGAGATGGGTCATGAGCTGTGGTTTCACAGCTGCGAGGGTCTCAGAAGTCATGGCAACTGAAAAAGTTGATTTGATCCACCCGGGGTGTCAAGTCGATTACTGAGCAAACTGAAGAGTGGGGAGGGCTCTGGCCCCCATCTTTGAGTCCAGGAGCCTTACAGGTAAGATTGCCTTTGAACTGTGTTCCCAGATGAAACAAAATGGGAGGACCACTGTTCTAAAGTGACCTCCTCAGAGGACAGGAAGGGACTTGCCCTTGGTCCCCGCAATGCAGGGCACAGAACCCTGTCTCCAGGCTCTTTCAGCTGTGCCTGCTGAGCTGCCTCCCGCCTATACCTGGGAAGTGGATGGGGGTGAGGAAGATATCCCTTTCCCAGCAAACATACCACTAAGATCTGAGCTGGCACCTGGGGGATATGCCCAATTACCGACAAAGAACATGGAAGAAATTTTCAATCTTTGAAAACCTTTAATAATGTACATGTTCCCTAAGGCTGGCCCTCTCACTCCCTCAGCCCTTTCTGGCTTGAAGTCCTCACCCTGGTCCCCACATTATGTTAGAGAAGGCATTAGTTGGGAGCACGCGTCAGCTGCAGTTGGGGAAGAAGCTCGTCCCTGTTGCCACGGGTGGGTGCTGGCTGGAGCCCTGCCTAGTCCCAGGCAGCACTGCCGATGGGTGCGCCGCAGCCAGGCTACCTGGAGACAGGGTCCCCTCAGTCTTCCCAGTGGCTATGCAAAACCTGGGTGAGGACAGCCCTACAGGCCGGAGTCCTCTGGCCAACAGCAGCCTGGCAGGAGTTCTAAATCCCTTCCAGGTTGTCCTTGTGCTAGAAAAATATTTCCTCTGTATGCCATGTCATGAAAAGGACTGAGAAACACTGAACTGAGGGGATGACAGAGCTTCAGCCACAGGCTTATCTGCCAGAGAACGGCATCTACTGGGGGCAGTGCTGCTCCAGAAGAGTCTACCACATGCATCCAGTCACCTGTCCATCCATCCATCCATCCATCCACCATCCATCCATCCATACGTCCACTTGCTGGCCAAATATTTATCGCACGCTCACTATGCACCAGGTACCATGCTGGATGCCAGAGATAAAGTGGTGAACAAGACACCCTCAGAGGGGCAGATGCACAGTGCATTTGGGAAACCAAGGCCCAGAGAGTAGCAGGTTCCCCACAGATGCCCAGCTTTTAATGGTTGTACCCAGAACCCCTCCTAAAAGCTGCCCATTGGGCACAGGCAACATCTGGGAAAAAGACACTGGGTAGAAACATGGCCTGAAAGGGTGGTGGGGAGGTAGACCTGGTCTCCCCATGGCCAAAGGTCAGCGGACGATGGAAATGGTCTGGTCAGCCACAGCAAAGACTGGGAAGAGGGGCCCAGGGAAGGATGCGTGGTGGGTGTGGAGCACCGTGCCCGAGGCTGACTCGTAGAATAGCAGCTCCTGTGCCTGCAAGTCCAGCAGCACCCCCAGCTGAGCTGGGCAGCGCAGCAGTGCCAGGGGCTCGTGCTGCCCATCGTGTGAGAAACGGAACTCCTGGTCGTAGCGGGAGAAGACCCAGGAGAAGGCATTGTAGCCCAGACGAGAGTCACTGCCAGAACCCTTGCGGGGCAGCTGGCCTAAGGCCACACCCACCTTATAGGCACAACTGTTCTCTACGTTCACCATCCAGGCATGCAGCCCAGCCTGGAAGGAAGTGGTGGCCAGGGCATTGGGCCAGTGGTCAAAGCGCTCCGGGCCATCTGCACAGGTCTTGGACTTCTTGGCGTTGAAGGTCAGGGTCCTTTGATCATCTGACAATTGCAGGAAGGGACTGACAGTCCTCTCGTTGATACGCACGTCCTCCATGCCTGCCAGAAAGAATTCTCAGACTTGCTCAAGGCCTACCCTCAGCCCTAACCTGGCCCTGCCACGTAGCAAAGGGCTTCCTCACCACTCACTGGCAGATAAGCCATTTACTCTCTCTGAGCCTCAGATTCCTCATCTGTAAAATGGGCATCAGAATAGGACTTATCACAGACAGGGTGGATGTGAGGATCAAATGAGATGATGCATGTAAAGTGCCGAGCATTAGTAAGTGCTCGATAAATTGTGGCCATGACCACAGGAGTTATTATTAGTCCAAGAGCCTCATCTGTTAACTTTGATGGATATATGACCCAGAGAGGAGAAGCGAGTTGCCCGAGGTCATACACCAAGTTGGTGGCAGGGGCAAAATGAAGACCCAGCATGTTGTTCCTACAGTTAGCATCTAACACTGATCGTACTGCGTTCTAGTTGTGCATATCTGCAGTTTCCAGATCAGACTTGTCCTAGCAACATGGTTCCTGGAGGCTTGGAAGCATCAGATACGCAGTTTCCTACAGCTACCTAAATGGGACTGCTGGCGGATCAGGCACTATTGTATACCAGAGCCTGGAGAAGATAAGCTATAGCTTGTACTAACATTTTAGAGATAACGTGCAGGGAGGGAGGATTAAAACTGAGAAAAATCCAGTCCATTAACCTAACCTTTCTGTGAATTGTGAAAATACCACAACGGGCAGTGTGGAAGCTTCCATCTAGCTTGGGGGAAGCCTGCTTTGAGAATCCTCCCACTCGGGGGGAATTCCTGGAGGCAGGAGACCATGTTAGCTGGCCTGATCAATGTTAAGTTAGTGAGTGAGACGGATCTGGGCAGCTCAATTCTCGCTCCAGATGCTCTCCAGTTGCCCATCAATTATATCTTCTTAAAGAGAAACTAGGTTTGCAAGAAATAATACTGAGCTCTTGCACTAGGGCAGGACTTAAGGAGGACGTAATTTCCAGGAGCAAGATTTATCCCAGACCCAACCACAGAGCAGGCTAATCTGGAAACAGGGAGGACCTGGCCCAGCTGCCCCAGGCCTGTCCAGAACCTTGACTCCATAGACAAGCCTGCATCCAGTAATCACTGGTTGCTTAAGCTGAGATCCCAGATGCACCGGCCCCCACTGTGACCCAGCAGCAAACCCCAGACAGACAGAAGCCCAGTTGCCCCAACTGGTGCCAGGCTCCAGCGGCTCCTAACCTGAGAGGGACCCGAGAACGGCTGTCGCCCAGAGTTGGGTCAGTAGTGGGCTGCGAGTGCACTTCTCATTAAAGTTTAACTTTTCCGACTCCTTGGGATCCAAAATGCCCTCTGCTTCCTCCGTCCTTATGCAGGAAAAAAAAAAAAAATAGAGCTTTAGGAAGGTTCTGGAAATGTATCTGGATCAATACAGGAGGGGGACAGAAGTCAAATCCTCTTCCCATGAGGGTGACACAAAGAATGGCAGCCAGGCCCCACATAGGAGCCCCAAAAGGGGGTTGGAGCCAAAAGAGAAGGTGGGCATTCCCTCTATGCCCTGGAGCCTTAGTTCCAGTAAGACACACGGTTTACAGGGAGGTAAATACTTGGTGCCAGTATTAGAACTTGTAGTCAGTGTGTTCTATGGGGGAAGCAACTTGCCAGTGTCTCTGGTGAGTTAGCCCAGAGCTGGGAGGAGGACCTGAGCCCCTTGTGCTGCAGTCTTTCGGCTCCACCGACCTGCGTGGAGAAAATCTTGCCTTCCTACAAAACCTATTGCAGCAAAATCTACTGGTGTGGTCAGTAGGTACAGCCATTCCTCTGCTCTTAAAATGCAAACAGCCCTGAAGGGTCACGCAAGAAGGAACTATCAGTGATCACCCCAACCATACAGCAGTCATAGCACTTTGCTCCCAACAACTACCTCTGTTCCGCTCGCAGGGGGGACTGGGTTTTGTTGGAAGGGATTTGGGAACATAAGATGCTTAGGAGGGGAGTACTGCCATTTATTAAGCAGCCAGGCTCTGGGCTTGCTGTTTTCTGTAGAGCATCTCCTATGATCTTTGCTATAACCTGGGAGGCAGTTGTTATTCCATTTGACAGGAAAGAACGGAGATTCAGAGAAAGCACCCAAGCTAAACAGAAGACCTGGATTCAATTGTTGCCTCCATGCAAAAACAGAACAAACCCAGTCTGGGATCCAGGCACCATTCAACATAATCTTTCCCCTGACTTGAAGTAAAATCTGAAGGGGTGTGGGGCAAAGTGAGGGTTCGCCACAGGGCTTCACAGACCTCTGAACTGGCTTCTGAGAAAGCCAGTTTGGGTAGGGAGAAAAAGCTCCCAAATGAGAATGTTTATATTTGCCTAAAGATGTCTTTAACAATATACAGTATGCTTTAGGCCTGGCTTATATAGTGAATGTATGCCAGGAAAACAATTAGACTCGAATCAGTGATGTTCTTTCTCTTGGTATTTATGACATACCAAAGATTAAAATTGTCCTGTGGTTCTTGTTTCAATGTACATGTGTGTATGTGAAGTCTTAAATGTTTTAATAGTCCACAGCTAATCACCTTATTGTAATACTGTATGTATAATGAGATCAATGTCTTGTGTTTTCATGCTTTGTGAATTCACAGTTCTTGTTTTCTTGTCATAATAAAACCAGTAATATTTTCCTGTCTTGACAGCTTGATTTTTAGTAGAAAATATATTAAAAGCGGGGTTCTCATTGCAGTAGCTTCTCTTGTTCCCACTGTCTGTAATCCCAAAACTGGCCTTTGAGCTCAGGCAGCAGAGAAGTGATAGCACACACTCTCTTCCCCAAATCTTGTGGCTCTGTCCATAAACAGAGGACAGGGGGAGAGGGTGGGGCATGTCTCCTCATAGATGTGAGCTCTTTTTTTTTTTTAAGACTGACACTGACTGCTCTGGCTTGGGAGGAGTGAGGTTAACAGAGCTAGGAAAAGCTGAAAGCAGGCTCTGGTTACAAAGGCTCCTTGTGGTCAGGACAAGAGAGGCTCTGTTGCCATCTTCTCAAAGCACTGAGGCTGGCTCTGGAGAAGCCCCAGCCAACAGGTGAGGAGGAAATAGGAGCTGGTATCAGCCGTGCTAAATCATCATCAGAGCAAACTGAGGCCAATTGTAGACACTAGAGTCTAGAGAACCAGCTGGTCCAGGTACCTCATGGTACAGAAGAGAAAACTCGTGACCCCAAAGGAGCAGGAGCGAAATGGAGCTGGGACACAGCAGGGGCCTGGCCAGGACCAGAATACCCAGTCTGTGCAGGGGAACCTGCTGCCATGGCAGGCCGGGGTTGAGCTCAGGCACGGATGTGGAAATAACCTTGGGGGCCAACAAACAGGTTTTGAAAACCGTACGGTCACCCCTCCATATCCTAGGGGGACTGGTTCCAGACCCCCCACAAATACTAAAATCCATGGAGTGTTCAAGTCCCTTATAGTCAAGCTCTCTGTATCCGAGGTTGCCCATCTGCAGATTCAAAAACATTCAAATCCATGTTTGGTTGAATCTATGAATGGGGAGGGAACCCATGGAAATGGAGGGCCGACTCTACTTTGAGAATATGCACCCTCAGTCTAAAGGCACAAAGGACTACAAACAAATCTTGAACTCTACTAGTAGGTTTGTCAATCATACTATGGGTTTAGCAACTCTCAAACAACATTGCATGTATCATAGGACTGAACAGATGAATAAATATATTGCTGTTGTTGGAAGCCATGGTTCTCACTGTGAAAGAAGAATGACATAGATATAGAATAAAAGAAGGCAAAGGAAAAATCTTGTGGTGTTTGACTGGAATTAGAAGTTGTGATACAAACTTAGGAATAAAAAAGTTACATGCACACACACTCCCTAGCTCTGTATGCTGTCCACTGAGAAGGCCTGGAAGCAGTGATGCATCAGTAGCAATGAACACACCTAATGGCTCAATCTTGGTTTTTAAATACGATTCCCCACTAAAAAAACCCAAGACACCCTGGAGAAATTAGCTGATTCCAGGCTGAGGCACGAAAAGAACACGTTGAGCCTAGGATATCTTCTTGTGCCAGAAAGCAAGAAAGTACTCAAAGAATGATGAGGAGTTGTCAAAAGGACACAAGATCTGGCTTGAAGGGGTTCCTACTGGCCAAATCTGGGAGACTTTGAAGATAAAAATTAATAATAGTACTAACAGATTATAATGCACTGAATAAAATAAGAATCAATTAGTCTATATTGATACTAAATAAGTGAATAAACAAGCAAACTAAGTCCTAGACACAGCAATCAGACAACAACAAAAATAAATAAAAGGAATCCAAATTGGAAAGGAAGGAGTAAAATTGTCACTGTTTGCAGATGACATGGTACTATACATAGAAAATGCTCAAGATGCCACCAGAAAACTACTAGAGCTCATCAGTGAATCTGGTAAAGTTGCAGGGTACAAAATTAATATAGAGAAATCTGTTGCATTTCCATACACTAACAACGAACAGTCAGAAAGAGAAATTAAGGAAACAACCCATTTACCATCACATCAAAAAGAATAAAATACCAGGGGGCTTCCCTGGTGGCGCAGTGATTGGGAGTCCGCCTGCTGATACAGGGGACATGGGTTCGTGCCCCGGTCCAGGAGAATCCCACATGCCATGGAGTGGCTGGGCTGTGAGCCATGGCCGCTGAGCCTGCACATCCGGAGCCTGTGCTCCACAACGGGAGAGGCCCACGTACCACAAAAAAAAAAAAAAAAAAAAAAGAATAAAATACCAAAAAAATAAATAAATAAGAATAAAACACCTACAAATAAACCTACCTAAGAGGTAAAAGACCTGTACTCAGAAAACTATAAGACACTGATGAAAGAAATTGAAGATGACACAAACTGATGGAAAGATACACCATGTTTTTGGATTGGAAGAATATGGTTAAAATAACATATTACCCAAGACAATCTACAGATTCAATGCAATCCCTATCAAAATACCAATGGCATTTTTCACAGAACTAGAATAATTTTAAAATTTTTATGGAAACACAAAAGACCCCAAATAGCCAAAACAATCTTGAGAAAGAAGAACAGAGCTGGAGGAATCATGCATCCTGACTTCAGACTATACTACAAAGCTACAGTAATTGAAACAGTATGGTACTAGCACAAAAACAGACACATAGATCAATGGAACAGAACAGAGAGCTCAGAAATAAACCCACATGATGAAGGAGGCAAGAAGATACAATGGAGAAAAAACAGTCTCTTCAATAAGTGGTGCTGGGAAAACTGGACAGCTACATGTAAAAGAATGAAATTAGAACATTCTCTATCACCATATACAAAAATAAATTCAAAATGTATTAAAGACCTAAATATAACACTGGAAACCATAAAACTCCTAGAGGAAAACATAGGCAGAACACTCTTTGACATAAATTGTAGCAATATTTTTTTGGATCCATCTCCTAAAGCAAAGGAAATAAAAACAAAAACAAATGGGACCTAATTAAACGTAAAAGCTTTTGCACAGCAAAGGAAACCATCAACAAAATGAAAAGACAACCTACTGAATGGGAGAAAATATTTGCAGATTTATATGACCCATAAGGGATTAATAGCCAAAATATATAAACAACTTGTACAACTCAACAACAAAAAAATTTTAAAAATGGTCAGAAGACCTGAATACACATTTTTCCAAAGAGGACATAAGAGATGGCCAACAGGCACATGAAAAGATGCTCAATATCACTAATCATCAGGGAAATGCAAATCAAAAGCACACTGAGCTATCACCTCACACCTGTCAGAATGGCTATCATCAAAAAGAATGCAAATAATGTTGGTAAGGATGTGGAGAAAAGGGAATTCTTATACATTGCTGGCGGAAATAAAACTTGGTGCAGCCACTGTGGAAAACAGTATGGAGGTTTCTCAAAAAACTAAAAATAGAACTACTATATGACCCAGCAATTCCATTCCTGGGTATATACTCCTAAAAAACCAAAACACTAATTCAAAAAGATAGATGTGCCCCAACGTTCATAGCAGCATTATTTACAATTGCCAAGATATGGAAGCCACCTAGGTGTCCATCAACAGATGAACGGATAAAGAAGATGTGGTACATATATACAATGATATACTACTCAGCCATAAAAAAAAAAGAAATTTTGCCATTTGCAACAACATGGATGGACCTGGAAGGTATTATGATCAGTGAAATAAGTAAAAAAGACAAATATTGTATGATATCACTTATATGTGTAATCTAAAAAACAAAAACTGGTGACTATAACAAAAAAGATACAGGGATATAGAGAACTAGTGTTTATCAGTGGGGAGAGGAAAGGAGGGATGGGCAAGATAGGGGTACAGGATTAAGAAGTATAAACCGTTATGTATAAAAAAAAGCTACAAGGATATATTGTACAACACAGGGAATATAGTTTATATTTTATAATAACTGGATTATAACCTTTAAAAATTGAGTCACTATATTGTACATATATTGTACTATATTGTACACCTGTACAATATATATAGCGCTGGAGACATTTTAAATTTTATATGGTTTTAAACTGGTGAAAATTTTTTTCTTTCTCCCATGCACATGTATTGCTATTGAACTTAAATATAAAAATAAAGAAGAATGGACTGTGCTCCCCAAGTACAGCTCTGAAGTCTCACACACACAGTGTAAGAATTTAATTTCTTTGCCTGGAAAATTACACCCTCTTGGCCACTTCCTCAGGCTCTTGGATCTCAGAACCTTTCAGAACCCAGTTAGGGCCTGGTGAAATTCTTTTATTATTGCATAATTAAAATGAAGTTTTGAGTGGTAACGCAGACTTAAATTTCAAAGATTCTTTCATCAGAGAAAGGGGAAGTGAGATAGAGAAGACAGTACTGGGGTCAGGGGTCAGGTGTGGGTCCAAGCCCCAGCTCTGGGGCTTAGGCAAGTCCCTTCCCCTCTTTGAGTCTCAGCATTGTCATCTGTAGGTGGGGGTGGGAAACCCCTTCCACAGGGTGACTGTATGTTTTTTTTTTTTTTTTTTTTTTTTTTTGCGGTATGCGGGCCTCTCACTGTTGTAGCCTCTCCCGCTGCGGGGCACAGGCTCCGGACGCACAGGCCTAGCGGCCATGGCTCACGGGCTTAGTTGCTCCGCGGCATGTGGGATCCTCCCGGACCAGGGCACGAACCCGCGTCTCCTGCATCGGCAGGCGGACTCTCAACCACTGCGCCACCAGGGAAGCCCTGTATGTTTTTTAATAGGATAATATTTAAGAAAGCCCATGGCAAGCCTCTGACTCATTATTTATTTCATTGCCCTTCCACATGGGTCTAAAGCGGCTCTCCAAGCTACGGGCAGAAAGATGCTTGTCCATTGAGCCTGGCTTCAGGGAAGGCACTCAGCTGCCCGCCATGAGCTTCCTCCCAGGAGCAGCGGGGCCTGATGGCAATGGACTAAGTAGAGGCCTAAGGCTATGGTTTCCATGACTGCCCAAGCAAATACTGGGGGCCATACTCACCTCTCAAAAATCTCCTGCTCCTTCTGCTGTGAGAAAAGAAAGCAGAGTCAGGCTTGGCATCAGAAACCCAGCAGGCAGTCATCAAGACTTAAATATAATCAACTTGCATGGAGGGCTCCACGTGGACAGAAACCCTAGAATACAAACGCCTACTCCTTCTTTAAGACCCCGCACAAAACTTTATGCATCCTTCTTCACATACCTCCCCCCTCAGTGAACCCCTCTGTCCCCTGTGTCCCATGACATCCTGGGTTTCCCTCAGCTACACTTCAGGACAATCACATATTTACTCAACATTTCATCTCCCACCAAGCCTGTCACCCGGCTCAACGGCTAGGACTCTTTCTGAATCTTCTGCTGTGACTGTCCCAACGTTTGGGGCAGAATGTGCTCGGTACATGGAAGCTGTGTAATGAAATGAACGCACAATCTGGGACAGTCACGGAAACCGCCCCCCTTGAACTGCAGCAGGACAGCTCGGTTGTTCCACGTTCTCATTTCTCTGCTTGGCTCATCTACTCAGTTGGCGCACTGTCACCTTAGAACTGCAGGTACCTGCATATCTATATAAAATACTTTGAAAGGATATGTGCCAGCATATTGGCCATGGTAATTTGGGGGTGTTAGGAGTGAGGATGAGCTCTGTATTTCCAGTGGACCCCTTGTCAGTGCAGTGTTCTCTCTTTGAGCTTCTGGTCTCTCTCCTCCTCCCCACTTTCTTTAATAAAGCTGTGACTCTTGTCTTTCAGGCATCAGCTTCTAAGTTGCTTACTTCAGGAAGCCTTCCCTGACTACCACTCCCTCAAGGCTGGACCGCAGGGGCCCCAGATCCCAGTAATGCCCTCTACCATAGCACGTATTCCTCCATATCCTAATTATCAGTTTTATACATTTGTCCCTTCCATAAGGCTGTGAGTTGCTGACAGCTGTATCCTATACCTCCACCCCATAGCACGATGCTTAGCATACAGTAAGCACTCAGTAAATATTTGCTCACTATTGAAAGAATAATTACCAAGTGCAAAAAAAAAATCCATATAGTTCTATTGCCCTGTCTCACCCCTTTTCCAAATTAATCATTTTCCACCTACCTCCTACCAATAAACATTCTCCAAATGATCATTTTCCACCTACTTCCTACCAATAAACATTCTTGATGTTTTCAGACCTTGGGGGAGTCTGGCCAACTGGCTGTGTCTTCACCCTTGCCTGACTTACAATCAGCTGGAGGTCATCCAGATGGGTGAGCATGTCCACCAGGCTGGTGCGGATGGTGTCGAGCTTCTGCAGTGCCTCGGCCCAGTGTACTCGCTGCGTCAGTATACTCTGATGTGCCCGCTCCTCTTCACCATGCACCTGTTCCAGCAGCCTCTGCTCCTCGCTCTCACACAGACTCCTCACCAGACCCAGCCGCTGGATGACCAGTTCCCGTGCTGCACTGGCTGTGCTCTGGCAAAAGGTAAAACGAGGAGTTGGGTCCTGGCAGAGCCCCAGTCAAGACTAGGAGGGCTTGGGCTTAGCCGGAAGGAGTGCTGAGATTGATTAGCAATGTCTGCCATGGGTACAGTAAGGGCAGTGCTTAAATAGTGCTTAAACCACCCGAGCCCTAAGATTTCCCAAATGTGGTTTAGGGTAAAGAACTTTGAGATCCAGACATCCAGGCCATATCTCATGGAGCTAAGATGACAGAATGAAAGAGCTGGGCAGGACTTACAGATCAGCTGGAATCACCAGCTTTTCACAGTTGGGAATCCCAAGGTCAAGAGACCAAGGTCAGAGAATCACAGAATTGCAGAACAGAAAGGACTAAAAAGTCTTCCCCATCAACAGGATGCACACCAACAGTCGTCCAGTTAATATTTTGACCATGGCTGAGGACAAAAAGCTCATTACTTCCCAAATCTGTTCATTCTAACTGCTTCCATGATAGAATTCTCACCTTCCACGCAGGAGGGCTGAAATCAATTCTAAGTCAATGAAGTTAACATGTGTCCCCTAGCAGGAAGCACAGCATCTAGCACAGAGTAGATGCTCAAATATTTACTGAATGACTGAATGGGAGAGTTTCTTCCAACTAGTAAAAAATCTCTTGGTAGTGCTCACATGCCAAGTCAATGGCAGAGCAGGGGCTAGAACCCAGTTCTGTTGACTCTCAGTCCAACACTATTTGCCTATACCAATGCCATCTGGTAACCAATCCTCCTCAAAGGCATTGTTGCATGAAGCTCCTGCACTCTTGCCAAACAAGTGAGAGCAGAACTGTTTCCTTCATGCCAGAAAGTCACGGGTAGCCAGCAGCTCTCCTCATTCCCTGCCCCTGAAGACCTGCTTCAGAAGAAACTGAGACCCACAATTTGCCCAATGGAGAAGAGAGAGTGGCTCAGTGAATGGCCAAGTGAACCCAGAGATTCACACTCCAACTCCAGTGTTCTTTGAGGCAACATAACGCAGTGGTTAGGAAATCAGGCTGTAGAAACAGTGCCTGGGTTTAAATCTTAGCTGTTCCACTTACTATCTGTGGAACGTTGAGCGTATTACTTATCTTCCCTGTGCCTCAGTTTTCTAATATGTCAAATGAGGATAATAATAGTACCAACCTCATAAGGCTATTGTGAGGATTAAATGAGTTAATACATATAAAGTAAATAGAACAAGGCCCAGCACATAAATATTTGATTACATTAGGTATTGCTCTTCTCTCTATCCCACTTCAATGCCTTTCCCATGGATGGGTCTCTGCATCCACATTTGTACTTTGTGATCAGGATCAAGAACAGATCCAATATGCATCAGATACTCCCAGACAAGAAGGCTGCAGTCAATTTCAACATGTTTCTTGAATCATTCCCAGAAGAAAATAGCAGAGAAAAAAGAAAATTTCGCTCACCAAAGATATACATAAATAAACTAAAATCCCTACCAGAACAAAACACAGAAGTGCTGGAAAAATAGCTCAAAACATCCTTTTAAAAGTAAAGCTACAGCTTCCCTGGTGGCAAATGGTTAAGAATCTGCATGCGAATGCAGGGGACACGGGTTCAAGCCCTGGTCTGGGAAGACCCCACATGCTGAGGAACAACTAAGCCTGTGTGCCACAACTACTGAGCCTGACCTCTAGAATCCGTGAGCCACAATTACTGAGCCTGCGAGCCACAACTACTGAAGCCTGTGCACCTAGAGCCCATGCTCCGCAACAAGAGAAGCCACCGTAGTGAGAAGCCTGCGCACGGCAATGAAGAGTAGCCCCTCTTGCCGCAACTAGAGAAAGCCCGCGCGCAGCAACGAAGACCCAATGCAGCCAATAAATAAATAAATAAGTAAATAAATAAATAAATAATTTTTTTTAAAAAAAGAGTGAAGCTGCTCCGGCAGCTCAGGAAAGGAAATCCCCTGGAGTAGTAGACAGGAAACTGAAAACCAGTGTAATCAAGAGCTGAGGACTCAACTAGTTGCCCTGAATAGGGCTTGTGATTTACTTTAGAATCTTATACTCATCTAAACTATCATACAAAAATTAGAGCACAATAAAGACCTCTCTGATCAAAAGTGGAAAACTTCTGGGACTTCCCTGGTGGTCCAGTGAGGAAAACTCCACGCTCCCAGTGCACGAGGCCTGGGATCGATCCCTGGTCGGGGAACTAGATCCTGTATGCCTGCCGCAACTAAGGAGTCCACATGCCACAACTGGGAAGCCCACGTGTGGCAAATATGGGCCCATGTGCTGCAACTAAAGATTCCACGTGCTGCAACAAAGGATCCCACATGCCGCAACTAAAGACCCGGCACAGCCTAAATAAATAAATAAATAAATAAATAAATGAAAATGGAAAACTTCCTATGAATGAGGGAATTATTAAAAGATGTACTTTAACTAAAATATTGGACAACAACATGTAAGACCTGAGGGGTTATTAACTGAAAGCATTCTTATGGTACTTGTATCATTCGGGTTGATTCATTTTAGACATTGAGTACTTATTTGTGTTAAAATCTTAAGGGGACCAAAAATAGACTGTAAATAGAAGGTATAACTTTCAAGTTAGCACAGGGAAAAAAGGAGGGAGGAGGGGTTGATTAACTCAACAGAAAGGAGGAAAGGAAGAAAAAAAGCATAGGAAAAGTTTCTACATAGAAAACATAAAATAAAATGATAGCCATAAATCTAAGTATATCAGCAATCACAATAGTGATAAATTGATTAAACTCCCTAGGTAAAAGGCAGGGATTATCAGACTGGACTTTTTAAAAAAGGAAACAAAATCCAGTTTTAAGATACACACCTAAAACATAAGAACATAAGAAGTTGAAAGTAAAAGGAAAGAAAGCAATATATCTGGAAAACACTTGTTAGCCTAGTAACGAACAAAGGACAAAATAGTTTGTTGTTTTTTTTTTTTTTTTTTTTGCGGTACGCGGGCCTCTCACTGTTGTGGCCTCTCCCGTTGTGGAACACAGGCTCCAGACGCACAGGCTCAGCGGTCATGGCTCACGGGCCTAGACGCTCCGCGGCATGTGGGATCTTCCCGGACCAGGGCACAAACCCGTGTCCCCTGCATCAGCAGGCAGACTCTCAACCACTGCACCACCAGGGAAACCCGACAAAATAGTTTTTAAGACAAAAAGAATTCCTGAGCATAAAAGGTCACTACAAAGTGATAAAAGGGATGTTTTACTAGGAATACATAACAAATCTAAATATACACATTTAATAAATATCACCAAAATATAAAAAGAATTGACAGAATTATAAAGAAAAATAGACAAGTTCACAGCATAGTATGAAAATATAAATTCCCTTTGCCAGTAATCAATAAATCTGGCAATAAAAATTAGTAAATATAGAGAAGATTTAAACCTATCAATAAGCTTAATTAATAGACATATATAGAATCCTACACATTTTTTCAAGTGAATGTGAAACGTTCACCTAAATTGACCATCCTTTAGGGCATGAAGCAAGTCTCAACAAATTTCAAACAACTGCTATCATACACATCACAATGCAGTTAAGTTAGAAATCAGTAAATAAAACAAACAAAAAAACATACATTTGGAAATTTTAAAGCATAAATAATTAATAAAATAATATAAAAATCTAATAACATAGTAAAATAAGAAAGTCATAATGGAGATTTTAAAAATACTTATAACTGAATGAAGCTGAAAATACTATATCAAAATTGTGGAATGTCCCTCTGTCAATATCTAGAAGGAAATATATAGCTTAAATGCTCAGTTTGAAAATGAAAAAAGACTCAAATCAATAGACTGTGTTCAACGCAGGAAGTTAACAAGCAACAGAGTAAATCCCTAAAAAATTTAAGGAAAAAAATTATAAAGAGAAAATAATAACGAAAATAGAAGCAATCAAAAGAGAACTTCAATGAGCTCTGCCCATTATCCACCCATCTACCTGCACCTGTGCCCATACATTCTGTCTTCCCTATTTCTGTGGGTAAACTGCCCGTGCTCCTACCTACGGCCAACCCTTCCACTTATTTACTAGATCCCACCCCCTTTGCTATACCAGATTATCCCCCTTCTCCTGCATCATTAATTTTCCCATCGACTGGACAATTCCTATCAGCATACACACACAGAGTAATTTCCCACATCTTAAAAACAAAGCAAACATTTAACCCTCTTGATCCCATATCCGCCTCCACTATCGTCCCATTTCTCAGCTCCCTTCTACAGCAAAGTTCCTCAAGAGTCATCTAGGCCAACTATCCCAAACTGCTCTTCTCCTATCCTCTCTGAAACCCACGCTAATCAAACTTTTAAGGCAATGCTCTACAAAACTCCTCTTGTCAGGATCTCCAATGATGAGCATGTTACTAAATAGTCCATTCTCATTTCTCACCTGACTTGATCTCTGTGCAACATTTGACACCAATGATCTCCCCCACCTCCTTGAAACCTATTGTGGGACACAACACTCTCTTAGTTTTACTCCTAGCTCATTGATTGCTCCTTCTTGGTCTAATTTGCCTGCTCCTATCTTCTCAATGGTTAAAGGTTGAAGTGCCCTAGAGCTCAGTCCTTGAACCCCTGCTTTTTTTTTTCTTAAGTTGTTTCCACTTTTTATTTATTTATTTGGCTGTGTCAGGTCTTAGTTGTGGCACGCGGTCTCAGTAGTTGTGGTGCACAGGCTTAGTTGCCCTGTGGCATGTGGGATCTTATTTCCCTGACCAGGGGTCGAACCCATGTCCCTTGCATTGGAAGGCAGATTCTTAACCACTGGACCACCAGGGAAATCCCCCTGATTTTTTCTCTCTGTACTTATTTACTTAGTGATCTCATCCTTTCCCATGGCTTTCACTTTATACACTCACTTGTACACTGATGAATCTCAAATTTATGTCTCCAGCCTAGCCCTCTCCCAACTCATATATCCAGCTACCTATTCAACATCTTCACTTGGATGTCTAATAGGCATCTCCAACCTAACACATATACAACTGAACTCCTAATCTCCTCCTCCACCAACCATCACTTTACACGCAGTCCTTCCCCACCTTGTTAAATGGCTGCTCCATCCCTCCAGTTGCTCAAATCAAAAAAAGTAAGAGTTATCCTGACCCCTCCTCCCTTTCTCTCATGGCCTACATCCAATCTATCCACAAATCCTGAGGTTTCTTCCTTCAAAAAAGAAACACACACACACACACACACACACACACACACACACACACACACATTACTTCTCACCATTCCTACCACCATCACTCAGGTTCAAACCACTCATGTCTCTCACCTGGATTACTGCAACAGCTTCTTAATTCGTCTCCCTGCTTTCACCTTTGCTGCCTATCATCACTTCTCAACACAGCAGCCAGAGCCCTCCTTTTAAATCTTAAGTCATATTGTCTTATTTCTAATGACTTCCCACCTTCCCCAAATAAAAGGCAGAGAACCAGCCTTTTGACTGGTGAGGAATCTACCCATCTCCCTGCACTGCTCGCCTCTAATTTCACCTCCTTTGCCTTCTCCCTTGTTCACTCTGCTTCAACCTCACAGGCCTCCTGGCTGCTACTCCGACTTGCCAGGTACACCCCCACCTCAGGGCTTTTGCACTTGCCTTTCCCCCTTTTTGGAACACTCTTCCCCCACATATATGGTCCATTCCCTCCCATCCCGTAAATTCTGTGCAAATATGAATCTTCTTAACTAGGTGATTCCTGATCACAGCATATGCAATTACAACCCCCATCCTCAACATGACCAATTCCCCTTCCTCTCATATTTCTCCATTGCACTTATCACCTTTTGATACAGCATATATTTCATTTGTTATTAGCCTTCTCCCCTGACTAGAATGTCGGCTTCATGAAAACAGAAATTTTCGTATGTTTTGTTCACCGTGGAATCTCTAGCACAGAGACCAACAGTGCTTGGTGTGTGGTAGGTGCTCACAGAGGTTTGTTAAATAATTAAATAAATGGCAAAATGTTGTAAGTATTCCCCGACAAAAGCTTCTATTTCACATTGTACTGAGGTCTTAGCCAGTGCATTTAAGACAAGAAAATAAAAAGGCTGAGGAAAAAGAGAGTGAGAGAGGGAGAAATCATCGTGCAGAGAAAAGCAGAGATGTACACAGAATAGCTGCCTAGACTTCTAGCGGCTTGCTCGTTCCTGGTTCTAGTCTGCTTTAGGTTCTGAAAGACTCTTCTATCAGGCCAAGAAACTCTCTGTTTCGCTTATGCCAGTTCAACTGGGTTCTGTTCCTTGCAATCAAAATCATTTTTTTTAAAAAATTAGGTTGGCCAAAAAGTTCGCTTGGGATTTTCCGTAAGATGGCATGGCAAAACCTGAACGGACTTTTTGGCCAACCCTGCTCCATGTACTTTGGGGGAATGAGGGAGGGGATGTGCAGGCAGAAATTCATAGCCCCTGCCCTTGAAGGGCATACTTGAGAGTAAAGACGTAGCAGTGGCAATGAGTCAACTGAATAAAGGATCCGCAGTGAGGTGTTGCAGAGGGATCACCTGCTGGGCGTCAGAAGACCCAGCTCATAGAACTGACTCTGGCAGGAGGCTGTGAGTCATTTAATCTCTACGGGACCCATTTCCCCATCTGTAAACAGGGATGTTACTACCATCTACTGCATAAGATTGTCATAAAGAATATGCAATGTAAAATCCATAAGTTATTTTATAATACTGGGGCTGAGCACAAAATAATTAAGATGATAAGGGAATGCTACCCTTCCTGATCCTTTACCTGAAGAAAGTCATCTTCTATCGGAGTCTTTGCACCAAATATGTGCTGGGAATAATCCACTCTGCACAGATGGCAAAACCAAGGCTCAGAGAGAGGGGAAACCATCCTTCCTGGGCATCCAACTTTGCTAACAGCACAATGAGTCTGTGAGGTTGGGAAGGGACCATAGACTGGTCCAAGCCCCTAAGGCTGAGGTCTTATCCTAGGAGGGGACCCAGAGGAGGGGGGAAAGCAGAAGAATTACCTACCACTGCTCTCTGGTTCTTCCCTGGCAGGACATCAGCCACATACTTGGTGATAGTAGCACTCTGTAACTGCAGCCTCTCACACTGGTCCACAATCTTGTTCTGCAACACAAATGACACCCATGGTGTCTTTTTTTTTTAACATCTTTATTGGAGTATAATTGCTTTACAATGGTGTGTTAGTCTCTGTTTTATAACAAAGTGAATCAGTTACACCTATACCTATGTTCCCATATCTCTTCCGGCTCGAGTCTCCCTCCCTCCCACCCTCCCTACCCCACCCCTCTAAGTGGTCACAAAGCACAAGCTGATCTCCCTGTTCTATACGGCTGCTTCCCACTAGCTTGATCCACACTGGTCCATTCACTCCATTCCAGTGACTTTTTTCCTTTTACCCCACCTCAGCTACCCACTCCCACGGTCATTATCTCAGACCTCATCATTACTGAAAACTATACAACTTCCAAAATCTTCATTTCAAGTATCCTGCACCCTGCCCACCACTTCCCATCCTTCTAGATCACGTACCCTAGAATCTCCATTCCAACAATTCTTCAGCTTAGATGGAGTCACCAATACATTAGTCTTACCACTTTTCACTGTCCATCATCCCCTTTTGTGGCCCCACTTCCCCCTTTATCCTTAAATCTGGTGGCCCTTTATTATTCTCTCTCTCCTCTGGCCACTTCTGGTCTCCTCTACTGCTGTTCCACCCAGATCACCTTTATCTCTCACAGGAACTGCTGTTAGAGTCTCCTAACTGGGCTTTTATTCTTGACCACGGCCCACGCCCCGTGCCCATTAGCCACTGCCACCTTTGGTAAGGAAATCAGATCAAGTCTCATCCCAGCTCAAAACCCTCCAATGGCTTTCCAATACACACACAAGGGCCTTAGCCAACAAGACCCTACCTGATGGGACTCTGCATATCTGCATATCTCTCCAATGTCACCTCCTACCACTCCCCAAACTGGTCTTCTTACTGTTCCATAAACACACCAAACTTGTCCTGACCTCAGTGCCTTTGCACCTGTTGTTTCTTCTGTCTTCAGCAGTCTTCTCCCATATATGTCTTGCTCCCTGACTCCATGTTACCTCTTCAGAAGCCTTCTCTGACCATCCCCACACCCCATTCCCTTACTTAGCTTATTTTTCTCCCTTGCGTTTTCACTCTCTGACTGTGTATCATGGGTCTGTTTACCTTTTTTTTTGGTATCTGCCCCCCCGCCCCACCTCAGGCACATAAGCACCATGACTTTGACTTGTTCTCTATGTCCTACTACCTGGAAGAGAGTTCCTATACATGGAAGGCCCTGAATAAATATTTGTTGAATGAATCACACCCACTTCCTTGGTCACAAGAGTTTCAGAAGCCCACAGCTCCTGAAACTGTGAGCATCAGCCATGAGAACAGGGGAGAGTTTTAGAAATGAAGAAGCTGAGGCTCACAGAGAAGTTACTTGCCCAAGGAGACATGGCCAGGCCCCTGCTTTGCTACTCCATTTCTCCAGGTAACAACTGGAGCCCTTCCAAGCGGCAGTTCCTCCACCATTTCCCCTGAGAGCTTTGCCCCAGTTCCATCTGCCAAAGGGCCACTCAGCTGTCTCTTCTAGGCAGCTCTTGTAAATCCTTCCAACCACAATTAGGAATCAGTCTTACACTTCACCAGTCCAAATACACAGTTAAAGAACTGAGTCGACTGGATGGAAGCTGTGGTCACCACACACCATAGGACTGAGGGAACTGAGACTAGCTTCTGAAAAGCTACAGGGCAGGTATCCAGAAGGTAAGAGACAGGTGGTTGAACTGGGGCTGATTTTGCCCAGTTCAGTAACAATCTTGCCCTGGGGCAAAATTTCTTTGCTGGCTGGAGGGACAGGGGAAGCCTACAAAAAAGCCACAGTCTACTCAAAATTGGAGGGAGAGAGGGCAAGACACATCTCCCTCCAGGAAAAGAAGATGAATATGCTAAGGGCCTGAGCAGGGTTCAGGGAAGGCGCCCTGCTCCCGGGCAGAGTGCATTCCAAAACAAGCAGCAGGCCTGCCACCCTGGCCCAGCCTTCACTCCTACCACTCAGATTCAGCCCTGATGGAAACTTTTTTTTTTAAGGTTTTATTAAATTCTCACTCCCATTAGCATCACTTCCTCCCTCCAACCACTGAAGCAGAGGTGGTTTTCTCTGGCCTACTCAATGACTCCCCTGGTCCAGGTCCTGAACATTAGGAACCTTGAAAAAGTTACTCCCCTCTCTGGGTCTCCGTTCCCCCATCTGTAAAATGTAGGGCCACTGCTTCAAATGTCTGGCTGGAATGAGACAACGGATATTTAAGTGCTTTGGAACTTGCAAAGTCTCTATCCATTGTGCAAGTTCATTATACCACATTATCCAAGCTTATTTTCATCATCCCTGTGGGGAAAGTGGTGACAAGTAGGACCAACCAGGAGCCTGCAGGTGCCATTGAATAACGGCAGCACCTCGTCCCAGCACCCTGTCAGGTATGTTTATTACCGTCCAGTCTGAGCCCTCTGGCCTCACAGCTGGGCAGAACTCCAGGGAGAGGTTGGGAGAATCAAGCAGGTTAATCAAATTGCAAGGAAACCCCCAGGGACCACAGCTGGGGTGGAAGGAGGCAGGAAGCCCCATGGTGACTTGACTCTCCAATCTCAGGGGAGGTTGGTGACAGGAAGGTGGCTAGCTTGGAGCCAAGCTGGAAGTGGAGATGGGGAGAAAGAAACCCTAGGTGAAGGGTTCCAGTAGGAACCTCTCAATATCTTCCCCGCCCCCTCCGTTTACCCAAGTGAAATCGGCTTGAAGTACAGTCCAGGCCAATCCTGACAGGGAAAAGAAACCATCTTACCAGAAAGGCTGAAGGGTGGATGAGGGGAGGGGCTTTGAGTCGAGGGGCTAAGGAGCGAGGAGGGGCCGAGTTTTATCAAGTTACTAACGGGGCGGAAGCTGGGGCACACCTTGTCCCGGGCAACTGGAGCAGTGGAGCCCTTTATTGCCCAAGGCCAGCCTCATCGCACAAAAACTCTAATAAACGCCCCCAAACTACAAATGAGGACACTGAGGCTCAGAGATTACGAGACTCACAGGGAGGACCTGATGGAGGTGGGAATCGAACTCAGGTCAGCCTGACTCCAGAAGCCACACCCTTAACCGCCTCGTTCTACAGCCAGTGCTACTGCGGAACCTGGACTCCAGGACCCGCTGCTGGGTCCCCGCTGGGTCTCGCCCAGCGCCTCCCCGCCGGCGCCCCCTTCTTCCGGAGGCGCCCGCCGCCTACCAGCTCCCACGTCCGCTCACCCGCAGCTCTTCCGCACGCTCCTCGGCCCGGCGGATGCGGTGTCCCCGGCAGCGGCCGCCCAGTCCCGCGCAGGCGGCGCACACGGGCCGTTGTTCAGAGCAGCAGAACCACCTCAGAGCCTGGCCGTGTTCGGGGCAGAGCGGCCCCGGCTCCGACCCCGGCCCCGGCCCCGGCCCCGGCTCCGGCCCGGGCCACGGCCCCTGCCCCGCACTCTCCACTGACATGGCCGAGCGCCCGGCGCCGCGCGATCCACCTGTCGCAGGTGGCGGCTGGGCGGGGCCTTCCTGACCCCGCCCCCGGGCCCCGCCGAGCGCCTGGCACGCTGGCCGCGGCTCTTCCTCCCGCCGGGCTCTCGCAGCAGGGTGGGCGTCCGCCCACACCCCGCCCCCACCCCGGGACAGACCCCGCCCGCTTCAGCAGTCTTTTAGATTTTTTGCTGAATTAAATCGCGTTTTGTGTGTTTGTTTTTATAATAAACATAAAACACAAAATATTATGTGATTGTAGGAAACTGAGCACTATTAATTGAGCACTTATTAAGTGCCAGGATTTTGCTAAGCGCTTTACAAGCATTCCATCATGTAATACAACAGCTCTTTTTGACAGGCAACTTTAAACAACTTGCTTAAAGCTAGGTTCTGGTGTCAGACTGTGTGAGCTCAAATCCCATTTAGCTGCTTACTGGCTGAGTACCCTCCAGTGTCTCACCTGCAAAGCGGGCATTACGTGGGTAACTACCTCACAGACATGTGCTGAGGATTAAATGAGTTAAAATACAAAACAGTATCTGGAGCTCAGACAGTGGCTACAATTGCTAAGAGTCTGCTAATAGTACAGGAAAGTACTACTATGATCCCCATTTTCATGAGGATTTAGGATCTTGTGGGGGTGGGGGGGGTCACAGTTACTATTTGGTAGTAGTGTGATTGGAACTCAGGCAGTTTGACTTGTGGTATTATGATTCATACTTTTTAAATTGCATATCAAGGCCCAAGGAGGAACATCTGTGTTAGACTGATTTCCCCAAAGTATTTACATCCAAGTTTTCTCAATTTGAACAAAAATTTTAAACTAGTATTGAAAAAAGTAATGCATCTTTACTGAAGAAAATAGAATGTGCAAATAAGCACATGGATGAAAAACCCATCCCCAGAAGGAACTACTGCTAATAATACCTGAGCTGTCTTGGGACTTTTTTTCTTAGGATTTGATAAAGGAATCTAAAGCCAGAAAGAACCCTCTGCGGGGGATCCAGACCAGTCTGCCTGGGTATACAGGGAGAGTGCAGCTCCCCAGACCCCAACCTCCACTTTAGGAGGTCTTGGCAGAGGGTTGAGGAGAGAACTCAGCCAAAGGGAGAAGGGGCCAGGCCTCAGGTGACAGAGGGTATTCTGAGATCAGAAACTGGACACTTGCAAGAACGAAATGCTAAAGAAACACATCACTACATCCTGCTGCATGTTGGGGCTCAGGGACCTTGCCCCGAGGCCCCTCTAAGCGACAGCTATACAAAGAGAAGAGAATACTTCCCTTCTCTCAGCGCCTACAGCTTCAGCCCCAGATCTACACCACTTACAGTTATGGGAACTTGGTCAGATTATTTAGTGCCTCAGTTTCCTCATCTCTGAAATGGGGGCGATAATAGTATCTATCCCTGAGAGCTGCTTCAAGAATTAAATGGGCTCTTATCTGCAAGGTGCTTAGCTTGGGTGTATGGCATATCCTAGGGGCTAATAAAAGTTTTATTATACATGTAAGGATCTGTAAATATACTTGTAGCAAGTTTACAGGGTGAAAATTGTATAAGATTCTTCGGCTAAGGGGGTGCAGTGTTCCTGGCATGAAAAGAAGTTTCTAGTGCATCCCAGTGGAAGGGTGAAGTCCTCGTAACAGTGTTGCTGTCATCTGGGGATGGAGATGGAAATGAGCCACCATAGACATTGTGGCTAGAATTTTTTGTTGTTATTCTAAGGGCTGAAGGAGCGGAGGGCTATTAAACCGTATGGTGAGAACACATAAAACAGAAGGTGATTTTGTGTGGAGGGAAAAGAGACTGGGGAGAGCAGGGGGAGAAGAAGGGGTTAAGGTCCTTGGGGAAAGTGGGGCCCCTTCACTGGGTGTGGCCTTAGAGCTGTGGTAGCCCTAGGAGGACTGGAGGCAAGAAAGCAGGGGCAAAATCCCCAGAAGTGCTCCCAGGCAGAGGGACTAGATAGTGAAAGGGGTTTAGGTGGGAATGGATTTACTTTCATAAAATTGGAATCATCTGTTCCAGCACTCAGGGGCTGAGTTAGACTGGAACTGGAGGATCAGCCCCTTCCCTTAATGTGTATCAGGCCCTGCCCAACATATGTCCCCACGGGAAGCCTCAGGATACTCATAAACTCCCAAGTGGTGGCTCGCAAGCTTTATCAGACTTCAGAATCACCTGGAGTGGTCAGGGGAGAGGGGTAGTTAAGCATAAAGACTTCCCAGTAAGATTCTCATTCACAAGTCTGTCATGGACCCAGGAATCTGCATTTGTGGCAGTTGTGCTGAGACTAGACTACAAATGTGCCTTCTGGCTGCTCCTAGAAACACTGCCCTAAGACAGTGGAAACAAGAAAGAAAAGAAAAGAGGACTTCCCTGGTGGCACAGTGGTTAAGAATCCGCCTGCCAATGCAGGGCACTTGGGTTTGAGCCCTGGTCCGGGAAGATCCCACGAGCTGTGGAGCAACTAACCCCATGCACCACAACTACTGAGCCTGCGCTCGAGAGCCCGTGAGCCACACTACTGAGTTGGCACACCACAACTACTGAAGCCTGCACACCTAGAACCCGTGCTCTGCAACAAGAGAAGCCACCGCAATAAGAAGCCCGCGCACTGCAATGAAACGTAGCCTCCACTCACCGCAATGAAGAACCAAAGCAACCAAAATTAAATATAAATAAATTTATTTTTTTTAAAGAAAAAGAAAGGGAGAAAGAGAGAAAGAGAAAGAAGGGAGGAAGGAAGGAAGAAAGAAAGAAAGAAAGAAAAAGAGAGAAAGAAAGGAAAGAAAAGAACGAAGCAGAAAACACTGCTCATAGTAAGGGTTTTTTGGTTGTTTCAGTGAGCACTGGGGATTGAATATATATTTCTTACTGAGGGTCATGGTCAAAAATGTTTGAAAGCTGCTGCTGTAAGGTGAACTCTGGAGCCTTGGTGGGAGGGGGAGGGCTGAATTTGAACTTTAGGGCTTGCCTAGACAGGACACAGTGAGCAGGGGACAGAGAAGAATGGACACCTTTGTTACATTTTAGTCATTCAACAGATTTATTGAGCATCTACCGGTGTGCCAGGCCATATTCAAGACACTGAGGATACAATAGTAAAGAAGAACGAAGTCTACTCTCCAGGACAAATAAAACACATGGATATGTAATATAATGTTGATAAGTGATAAGAGCTACGAAAAAGACTCACATGTTATAGGAAGGAGGGCTTGACGGAGGTGCTGATCTAGAAAGGATGATGGAGGAGGTCTCTTGAAGGTATGGCACTGGAAATGTGCCCTAGATAAAGACAGCAAGCAAACTGTGAGAATATCTGGGGAAGGAGCTTTCCATGCAGAGGGACAAGCAAGGGCAAATTTTCTTTTTATACCATGAACTCTGCTCTCTCCCCTCACCAAAGAACTGTACACACTTTACATTCTGAAACAGTACTACCAGTATATTTACAGATCCTCACACATGATAAAATATTCATTAGCTCCTACTATATGACATAGGCAGGAACGTATTTATTTATTTATTTATTTATTTATTTATTTATTTATTTTTGGGCTGCATTGGGCCTTCGTTGCTGTGAGTGGGCTTTCTCTAGCTGTGGTGAGCAGGGGCTACTCTTCTTTGCAGTGTGCGGGCTTCTCCTTTGCGGTGGCTTCTCTTGTTGCAGAGCATGGGCTCTAAGCGCACAGTCTTCAGTAGTTGCAGCATGTGGGCTCAGTAGTTGTGGCTCGCAGGCTCTAGAGCTCAGGCTCTGTAGTTGTGGTGCACGGGCTTAGTTGCTCTGCTGCATGTGAGATCTTCCTGGACCAGGGATCAAACCCCGTGTCCCCTGCATTGGCAGGTGGGTTCCTATCCACTCCAGGGAAGTCTGGAACGTATTTACTTTTTTAAAATTGGGATTATCTGTACATTCTGCTCTATAATCTGACTTTTCACTTGCTTATGACATTTGGTTTTGGTCTTTTTTTTTTTTTAACTTTTTAATAGTGAACATTTGGGAAAGTCTATTGGAAAGGACAATTCCCGGACTTTACTCTCCCGCAGGCCTGCTCTTTAATGGCAGACCCAGCCCTTGTCTGCCTGCCTGTCTCTGGTGTCAGGACTGGAAATCGTCTGACTGGGGTCTGCATGGTTTCCAGCAGTGGCAAAAAGACTCTCAACACTGTGACTTCTTTTCTCCTGTGATGTATTCACAGCACAACCGGCCTCAGTTGTCATCTTTAAGAGGGACTCGGCAGCCTGCCAGTGCAGACAGCCTCAGACCACATGTGGTGAAGTCCAGGCCCCTGAGGAGGGAGAGTCCTCTCTGCTCTGGCCAGAGCAGATCCAGAAGGGACCAGATGAGACCAGATCTTGTCTCCGGAAGGCTCTCAGGACCAGCCCACTTCAGAAGAGAGACAATATCAAACCGGGCAAGTCCAGGAGAGATTAACCAGCTCAGGCAGTAAAAAGCCAAGAACTAGGATTATATTTATACAAGGCAGAGTTAGAGGCACTGGTAGCATTAAGCCAGGGGGATGAAAGGTGTAGGGGAGGGAGGAGGTACGTGAACTTATGTTGCTTACACCCACAGCATTCCATCTTGTGTCTTAATCGGCTGTCCATGACTGTCCTCCTCTTTCATTTTTTACTCAGAAATACTCAATGATTTAAAAAAGAAAGAAAAAAAAATACAACCATGGGAAAGAAATCTTAACATCATAGAGGATCACCTCCATCCTTATATGCATCAGTATTTGGAGGGTGAGAAGTGAATGTAAATGACCAGAAGTGGTTGTTTAAAAAGAAAAAATAAAAGGAAGAGAGGAAAAAAATACAACCATGCCAAAAATACTCAATGAGCATCTACTATGTGTTAGAACTGTGCTTTCCAATACCATAGGCAGTAGCCACATGTGGCTACTTAAAGTTAAAATTGAATACAACTTAAAAACCAGTTCTTTAGTTGCACTAGCCACGTTTCAGGTGCTCAGCAGCCACAGGTGACTTGAGGCCAGGTACTGGACAGTGCAGATATAGGGCACTAACATCATAGTAGAATGTTTTATTGCAGCGCTGTGCTAGACCCCGGGTTAGACACCAGCAATAGATCCAGGTGTAATCAATCAGTCACTGCCCACACAGAACTCCCAGTCAAGTGAGAAAGACAAGCAAATGAGAAATTATGCTAGGCTGGGGAAAGTGTGTGGTCTTTGTAAGCACAAAGGAAAGATGGCTAACTCAGTCTGGAGGAAGACAGGGATGGTAGGCAAGACTTAAGGGTAGAAAGGGAGATGGCCTGTAAGCTGAGGATAAATAGTTAGGCAGAGATAGGTGAGGGAAGTAAGGAGCCCTAGGCAGAGGGAGCAACTATGCAAGGATTCACAGGTGACAGCTGAAGAGCCAAGGCGCTGCAAGCAGTTTCGACCATTGTAGCATATAGTATGGGTGGTAGAGGTGGAAGATGAGGCTCAAAAGGTATATACCAAACCTTATAGACCTAATGAAGGTATTTGGATATTAGCTATCTGTTGTGTATAAGAAACCATCCCAAAGCTTAGCGGCTTAAAATGGCAACTGTTTATTTGCTCACATTTCTGTGGGTTGGCAAATTGGGCTGGGCTGAGCTCAGCTGGGCAGTTTTTCTGATGGTTACTCCTGGGGTCGCAGTCATCTGATTGCTCAGCTGGGGCTGGATGGTGTAAAATGCCATACGTCTGGCATTCGGTGCTACCTATTGGTTGGGCCATGTGTCTTAAACAGGCTTGCCTGGGCTTCTTCCCATGGCGACAGTGTTCCAAGGTGAGAGCAGAAACTACTAGAACTTTGGAGGCTTAAACTCAAAAGTAACACAATGTCACTTCCACCACATTATATTGGTCAAAAGAAGTTACAAGGCCAGCTTTGATAGGAGAAGCTACAACAAATTTGTGGCCATTTAAATCCATTACACCCTGGGATGATGTTGGCCTGAATCAGGGCGGTGGGTAGAGAGAAGTGGAGAGATTTTTATTTTTAGGATATTTTGGAGTCAGAATTGAAAGGTCTTGGGGTTTGTTCTGGAACAAAGAGGAGAGGGTGAAGTTACAAATGACTCCTAGATCCTTGGCTTGCGTGATTGATGAATGATGGTGCCCAGTACTCAGAGAGAAAAGAGGAAGAACAGGTTTGGGGGGAAGATAATGTTTCCAGCGTGAGTCATGTCAAGGACGAAGTGTCTTTTAGACAGCTAGGTGGAGATGGGCAGGAAGCAGGTGTATATGCAGATCTAAGGAGAAGTCTGGCTAGAGATACCAGTCTCAGATGCCTTAAGCCTGAAGCATCTTTCAGAGGGGCTGCATCCCCAGAGCATATTACCGGCAGGGATCTGGTTAGTCAACTCTGTGGCCGCACTGAGCCTAGCCCAGGGCAAAGCAATCAGTCTCTCCTGATTGCCAGGTTGTTATTGAGTTTCTAGGGAGAGCCCTCAGCTCTGAACTAGATCAGTGTTGCAAGTGACAACAGCTCCTGTCAGGCGGGAGGTCTCCTAACAACAGGTCACTGACTAATAAAGTAATGAATGTATCAACACTGAAGCAGCATCAACAGGGGCTAGAGGAACCCTGATAGGGAGGCTGTGGAGGTGATTCCCTCTCTGGGGTGGATGACAGACGCCATGGCCAGCCCTGACATTCTAAAGGTACATTTCCCTCAGCATCCCAACCTCCATTCCCACAGACACCTAACTTTCAGAAACTGCACAAGTCGTCATTGAAGGCAGTTCTGCTGGGAGATCAACACTGCAGGAGGCACCTATTAGGGTGTGAAAGAAATGTTGACTAAGGTCCTTGCCATTCATTCATTCATTCATTTGTTCATTCATTCAACAAGCCCTTAGCAAAGACTGTGCTCTGTACTATACAGAGATGAATAGACTCTAGTCTAGAAGCAATTCGACTGCAACCACAAAAACTTTGTCTTGTAGCTGCTGTCAGTTTCCGGAACTGTCTTCCCATTGGACCTCAAGAAATACTGCGGGGTCTCTTTGCTATGGTGATGGGCTATAAAGGTTTGATGAACGAAAGAATGAAAGGAATAGGGAAGTGGGAGACCCGGGGAAGTATACAAAGAGGAATCTCTGCCTGGGTGGTATCAGGGAAAACGCCGAAGAAATAAAGCAACATCTCTATCTGGATGAAGAATAAGTTAAAAGAGGACATTTATTAAGTGCTTTCTCCGTGGCTATTACAGTGATACCCTCTTTCCTTGGATTATATAGATTCTCTGGCAGCGCGGTCTCGGGCACATCGATCCTATTCTCTGGAACCTCGTCCACGCACTGTTGCAGTAAGAAGGCAGGGCGGGGCGCGCTCGGCTCGACCCCGGGAGACGTCAGGCGAGAGGAACGGCGGTTCGGCGGCCGGCGAGGGCGCCCGGAGGATTTTCGCCGGAACTCCAGCCCTAGCGACGCGAGCCTTGTTGCTAAGGGCGGAGGCGCGGGAAGCTGTGGATCTTGGAGGCCGCGGATGCCCTACGGCTCGGCGTCCTCTGTCGGCCTCAGCTTCCAGCCCGACCGGCCGGCCGGAGGGTATGGAGCCCGAGGCGGGAGGAAAAGGCGCAGCTGGCGGGAGGGGAGATGGGCGTCCTCGCTCTCTCTGAGCCGAAGCCGCTTACCTGGCCGAAGAGGGGAGCGGGTTTCCAGGGCCGGCCTTGCGTTGGGTGGCGTTACATCCAGTCTTGGGCAAACACCCCTCCACCCACTCCTACCCCCGACCCCCATCAAAAATAAGCTTTGGCCATACGCTTAGAGAGGGCGAGGGACATTTGTGATCTGAACAGCCAGAAAGGAAAAACTGCGCACAGGTTGTCCCCAAAACTTGGGGCAACCTTGGGAGTTCTGACCTAGTACTGATTCCCTGAATGACTTTGGGCAAGACGCTCTTATTCTCTGAGCCTCGGTTTCCCCTATCTGTACCATTAGTGGGTCAAATCAGACCGTTTCCCACTTGCTTCTGGTTTTGTTTCTGTTTGAGCTTTGGTTTAGATTCCTTGGTCTTCCAGAGTGTAGTTTAGATGTGTGCAGAAGGAGATGTGGGGAGAGGGAGGGGGATATGAAATCATCATTTACATGAACAGTGCACCAGGAGTCCAGCTGAATAAGGTCCAGGAGCCCAGCTTCACCCCTGTGTGACCTTTAGCAACTCATGACTCTGAGTCCAAGTTTCTTCATGGAAAATGACAGGTGGGTATATTCTGGAATATATCAGGGAATGTTGTACTGGAGAGTTAAAAGAGTGTTGTATGAGTAATGTTTAGAGTGACTACTGAGGGACTTCCCTGGCGGTCCAGTGGTTGACTCCGAGCTTCCACTGCAGGAGGCACGGGTTGGATCCCTCGTCAGGGAACTAAGATCCCGCATGCGGCACGGTGCGGCCAAAAAAAAAAAAAAAATAGTGACCACTGAGTACCTCAAAGCCTTTGAAAAGCAGATTGGGGCAGAAATGGGTCCTGGGATTCAGATTTAGAGATTTAGGCCTGATTCCACCTTGGAACCAGCAAGGACATTGAGAGCCATATTGAGTTTCAGGGTTTCGCAAGTCCTCTGTAGCCTTTCCAGGCCTGATATCTGGGACAGGGCAGGGCAACCGCCTGAAGGATCTGTTGTTGGAGAGTTGTAAACGACTTCATGTTGCTGGGTCCTTAAAAAGCTTCTTGCCAAGCAGACTCTCCCACCTTAGTATTTCATTCATTCATTCATTCAAGAGATATATGCCTTGCAACCGTTTTCCCAGGCTATGCTTAAAGTGCAAATACAAAAAATGAACAAGACATTATCCCTCCTCTCAAGTATAGTGCATGTTCACAATATAAACCATGGCAGGTAACTGAACAGTATTTTCATTTCTTAGTCTACTCATAATAAATTACAACATGGACATTATTCAAGTACATATATTTTGTTCTCAAGATTTTAAGTTGCCTTGCTATATAATATCTAACATAATGAACTCTTAGCCTTAGAGTGTTCAGTCGCTCTGGTCAGGAGACATCATTGGCTTCAGTTTAATATTCTCCAGACTCATTTCCACTCACATATGTTCTCTGTGTATATTTGTAATGTAAGTTTAATATATGTGTATTAAGAGTAGAAGTAAGAAGAGTGAAATTGCTGCTTTCAGCATTGCTATCACTCTTAATCTAGTAATCATGCTAGTAGTCATCATTTGTAACTAACAGTTTGCCAGGTTGAACCAAGAGTTTAAAATGCACTAGCTTTTCCAGAGATGCAGTATAGTATGCTGGTAGGGAGCAAAGCCTCTGGAGTCTGAATGCCTGGATTCAGGTTTCAGCTCCAGCACTTATTTGCAACTTATTTGTAAACTTGGGCAAGTTACCTAACACCTCTGTGCCTGACTTTTCTCATCTGCAAAATGAGGATAGTAACAACATGTATCTCAGAGGCTTGTGGAATAGATTAAATGAGTTAAATATAAAGCGCTTAAATAGTCCTTGGCACATTTTAAGTGCTATTTTTAATCTTCACAGAAGCCCAGTGATAGTTATTATCCCATTTTACACATAGGAAACTGAGACTTAGAGAGGCTCAGTAACTTGCCCTAGGCCGCAGTAGAACTGTAATTCAAACCTAGGCCTCATTTCAAGGCTAATGCTCCTAATTAAATATTATTCGGACTACTTTATGCTGCTCTTAATTATTAGAATAAGCCATGCTATCAAACAATAATTAGAATTTATTTGAATTCTTTTTTTAAATAATTTTATGTATTTATTTATTTTTGGCTGCATCGGGTCTTTGTTGCTGCGCGTGGGGGGGTTTCTCTAGTTGCGGAGAGCGGGGGCTACTCTTTGTTGTGGTGCGCGGGCCTCTCATTGCCGGGGCATCTCTCGTGGTGGAGCACAGGCTCTCTGCTCTCGGCACGCGGGCTTCAGTAGTTGTGGTTCACAGACTCTAGAGCACAGCCTCAGTAGCTGTGGTGCATGGGCTTAGTTGCTCCGCGGCATATGGGATCTTCCTGGACCAACGCTTGAACCGGTGCCCCCTGCATTGGCAGGCAGATTCTTAACCACTGCACCACCAGGGAAGTCCCTATTTGAATTCTTGAAATAGAGCTGTTGGGACTTCCCTGGTGGTCCACTAGTTAAGACAGCCTGCTTCCAACACAGTGGGTGTGGGTTCAATCCCTAGTTGGGGAACTAAGATCCCACATGCCTGAGGGCCAAAAAACCAAAACATAAAAGCAGAAGTAATATTGTAACAAATTCAATAAAGACTTAAAAAAAATGGTCCACATCAAAATAGAGTTGTTAAAATGCAATAAAGCTGTGTTTCTTCTTTGTAGATGTTGATAATGGAAATTCTGGGCCAGAAAGCTCCTGATTAGGAGCTCTACCTTGTTAGAATTTTGAGCAAATTATGTTTCTGTCCACTTTCTCCAGATCTTTAAGTAAAGAGTTTATATGTGATGATTTTGAACAGCACTTCCGTCTCAAATTCTATGATTCCTACTTAATAAAGTATTATTTTAAACAGAGAAATTGCCTTTCTCACAAAAACAGAAAGCTCTGAAGTAAGCAGTCACCTCTGAAGATTTTTGATGAACAGAAGTACTAAAATAAAAATATTTAATGATGAATTTAAATATATCCTATTTTGCATATTTTACAAATGGTTGTATAATTAACATTATGGTATACTTTCCCTAATTATTGGAAATGTGCAGTTATAAAATCTTGGAATTTTGCAAAATAGCTTTTCGTTTGTGAGGGAAAACTACACTTAATCTCTTTAATTAACAATCTCTTATTTACCTTGTAAATCTCCTTTCAGTGCAAACATATGCTTAGAGAAGAGATTAATTTAAGTGTTTTCACTAATTACAGAGATTAGGAAGTGGCTGCCTGAACTATTTTCCAAAGGATAAACTTTACAAAAGTATTGAATACGGCAGCTCACCGAGAAGATCCTACTGGGTTGGGAGTAAGTAATTCTAAAGGTTTTCTTTTCCTTAGAATGTCCCATGAATACACTTCAGATGGGAAGTTTGGCTCTCAGAAGATACCAGCTAAGAATTCAATCAGTTTTAAGCAGAGCCAATCCATTTATAGCATATGCAATTTCCAGTGACCTAGATCTATGGATGACATCTGTCCTTAGTTTGATGACAGTGTTGAAAAATGGGTTAGGTTGGTAGATAGGAAGCCCTGCAACCTCTGTCTAACTACAAACAATACAACATTCCAAGCTTTTTGAAAACTATCCCGAAATTTTTCCTGTGGGCATATTTGTGTTACTTGAAAAACTGGATTCCGCTCTTGGTGGGTGTCAAGCCAAAAGACACAACCAAGCCAAAGAGCTTGGAGAGAAGGAAGGATTTAGTACTTGCAGCAAGCAAGGAGAACACTAGGGATATTTCCCAAAACAGCGTCTCTCGGAACAGCAAAACTGGGGGAGTTTTACGATAAGAGTGCATGCATATTAATGAAAGGGCTCAGGTGGTGTATGCATATTCATGAGGGGCTTGAGCAGAGGAGAATTCAGCATAGCATTGGGGCAAAGGCTGACAGAGTTTGAACTCTACTTGATTGAAGTCATCAGGGTCAGCAAGATCAGCACCATCATTCCTTAAGTTCCAGTTAGTCTTGGGGTTGAGTGCTGGAGGGGGTTTTGAATCCTGCAAAATAGCTCAAGAATGTGCCTCAGGCTAACCTTTACCTTCAAAACAGAACTGGGAGTCTTTACAACTGATTTATTATCTCCCTGACCTGGTCGAGAGCAAGCCTCCTGGCCAGGCTTAGATCACAAAATGGCTTAGGCCTAAAATGGCTTCTCTTACGTCAAAGAAGTTATGTCTGGTTCCGTTCCCCTGGGGACCCTCTGCGCTGTCTGCCGGCAGTTGTGCTTGTTATAGAGAATCCTACGATGTCTGAACCAGAAGAGACCTTAGGTTCGTTATTTCACAACAAATGTGTTTGTCACATTGTGCAAGCCACTTGAAGTACAGAGAAGAATATGAGAGTCCTTCCTCTTATGGAGCATATAGTCTACTAAAAATCATTTAATCTGGAGTCCTCATTTATAGAGGACTGAGGAGGCTGAGGCACAGAGGGGAGGATAGAGGAGCTCAAGGACACACAGTGAGATGAGGCAGGGCTGGGGCTACAGCCCAGGGCTCTTGATGCCACTCAGTGTTTCCACTGCATTTGCTTCTACACTGGTGTCGACTTAAAAAATATTTACAACCTAAAAGTTGAGAGTTATGTTTTATTCGGCAGGAATTTTTAGGAGGCAGCATCTCAAGTAGCCCTGAGAGAACTGCTCCGAGGAGTCGAGGGGGGAGCTAGGATATATAGGAGTTTTGCAACAAAGGGCAGGTAGTTGGGAACATCAAAAGATTACTGTTAATTAAAGAAAACCATATATGTCAAGTTAAGGAATTTAGGGCTTTCCTAGGTATGGGAAGATGCAAGAGTCTGGGCTCACTGAAATCACTCTTTTTTTTGAAGATTTATTTATTCTTTATTTATGTGTTTTACTTATTTTTGGCTGCGTCGGGTCTTAGTTGCAGCATGCGGGATCATCGTTGGGGCACGTGGGATCTTTCGTTGCGGCGCGCCAGCTCTTCATTGCGGCCAGCCAGCTCTTCATTGTGGTGCGCCTGATCCCGGAGAGGCAGCAGTGAGTGGTGGTGTGAAGCAAGATCTTACTTAATTCCCTGCCCAGGAACTGAACCTGGGTAACCCGGATGAAAACCAGGAATCCTAGCCACCACACCCCCTGGCTCTTGCCCCCAGTGAAAAATACATTTCTCACCGAGGCAAAACTGTAACAACAGGTACAAAGTTTATCGTTGGAGACATAGCACAGCAACAAGTGGGAGAGCACACAGAGAAAGTTTGTTAAGATAGAAGCAAGGCAGAGATGCACACCCGGAGAGAAAGGGTGTGGGCATCCTCCCTGATGAGGAGGAACACAGTAAAGACGTGGTTAGGTCATTTATACAGGGCAGTTTTTCCCGGTCTTTGTTTACCTTTGGCCAATTATCTGGTTTCTTTTTCCACACCTGACCTGCCTTAGGAGTCTCTACAACATGTGTGCGCAACGTTTTTCCAAGATGGATTACAGCCCAGAGGCCTATGGGACAGCCTTAGCATCACATATTACATCACATATTATGGGGTGGTGCCCCCCCTTTTTTAAAATTTTTTTAAATTTTTGGTCTTCATTGCTGCGTGCAGGCTTTCTCTAGTTGCAGCGAGCGGGGGCTACTCTTCGTTGTGGTGCGCGGGCTTCTCATTGCGGTGGCTTGTCTTGTTGCGGATCACGGTCTCTAGGTGTGCGGCCTTCAGTTATTGTGGCTCATGTCCTCTAGAGCTCAGGCTCAGTAGTTGTGGCTCACGGGCTTAGTTGCTCTGTGGCATGTGGGATCTTCCCGGATCAGGGCTCAAACCCGCGTCCCCTGAATTGGCAGGCGGATTCTTAACCACTGCACCACCAGGGAAGCCCCCCAACTTTTTTGACCCCCAAGGAGCCTTTCTGCGCATGTGCAATGTTTTCCATGCCCTAAGGATGATCTCTTGATCTTTTAACAGGGTTTTAGTCCTACTCTGTCCCTGCCATAAAAATGTCCAGTGTCTGCTTATTTACCCTATTTCTGTTGCTGGTTTTTATATTGAGGTGCAGATCTCGAAATATAGACAGGAGTCTGGTCATAAATGTGTAGTCCGGAGCCCATTTGTCTCTTGCCTCAGGAAATGTCAATGGGGCTGGTAATGAATGTCCGGCCTGGAGCCCATCTTCTTCTCACCCCAGGAAGTGTGAACAGGAGGCCAGTTGTAAATGTCTAGCCTGGAGCCCATCTATCTCCTGCCTCATGCGGGCTTGTCACTAGTTGTGGCATGTGGGTTTTCTCTTTTTTAGCGTTGGCATGCAGATGCCAGGGCACATGGGCTCTGTAGTTTGGGACATGCAGACTCTCTAGTTGAGGCACAAGAGCTCAGTAGTTGTGGCACATGGGCTTAGTTGCCCTGCCGCATGTGAGATCTTAGTTCCCTGACCAGGACCCGTGTCCCCCCCTGCATTGTAAGGTGGATTCTTTACCACTGGACCACCAGGGAAGCCCCTGAAATCACTCCTTTGATATGCAGGACACTGGAGCCAGTATCCTGTGTTTTCATATCCTGAGTTCCTCTGGGCTCACCAGCTCACCAGAGGCTGTGGCTGCAATTGCTGGTGACTGTGACATCCTTTGTTTACTGATATGGCAGGAAATATTCCATTTCTCACTGCTTACCTATTCTTGTCAGGAGGTCAATTCTGGCAACTTTCAAATGTAGGCTGAAATTCTTCTGGAAAACTGTGGTGGTTTTTTGTTGTTTTTTGTTTTAAGTGTTTCTTTAAAAATCTATTTTATTGACGTATAGTTGATTTACAATGTGTTAATTTCTGCTATACAGTAAAGTGATTCAGTTATACATATATATACATTCTTTTTCATATTCTTTTCCATTATGGTTTATCACAGAATATTGAATATAGTTCCCTGTGCTATACAGTAGGACCGTGCTGTTTATCCATTCTATATATTATAGTTTGCATCTGCTAAACCCAAATTTCCGATCCATCCCTCACACAGACGCACACAGACACACACAGACACACAGACACACACAGACACACACACACACTGCTCCTTGGCAACTGCAAGTCTGTTCTGTATGTCTGTGAGTCTGTTGCTGTTTCGTAGATAAGTTCATTTGTGTAATATTTTAGATTCCATGTATAAGTGATATCATATGGTGTCACTTTCTCTTTCTGACTTACTTCACTTAGTATGATAATCTCTAGTTGCATCCATGTTGCTGCTAATGGCAATATTTCATTCTTTTTTACGGCTGAGTAGTATTCCATTATATATATGTACCACATCTTCTTTATCCATTCATCCATTGATAGACATTTAAGTTGTTTCCATGTCTTGGCTATTGTAAACAGTGCCACTATGAACATTGGGGTGCCTGTATCTTTTCGAATTATAGCTTTCTCTGGATATGTGCCCAGGAGTGGGGTTGCAGGATCATATGGCAACTCTATTTTTAGTTTTTTGAGGAACCTCCATACTGTGGAAAGCTGTGGTTTTTAAAGGGAATTATATGGGACTTCCCTGGTGGTCCAGTGGTTAAGACTCCAAGCTTCCACTGCAGGGGGCCCAGGTTCAATCCCTAGTTGGGGAACTAAGATCCTACATGCAGCCAAAAAAAAAAAAAAAAGGTAATGATGTGATGGAGAATACTTGGTGAGCTTTAGCTGCTGTTTCTCCCTGTAGACTGTTCTTCCTAGAACTAGGTTAGACTGGTCATGCCCGTAAGAGACTCATCTCCTAGAATTTCTTTAAGCAGAGCCCCAGAAGAGATGGGGACTGTGTTCTCCCACCTCCACCCTCTGGCATCTTGGGACATCTAGTTGCAGAGAAACATTAGCCAGAGTTGCTGAGATTAGGTCCTAGTCACGTACCTTCAGTCCTAGCAGATGTCCACACTGGCCATATCTTCTGGTCTCTTTTTTTCTCTGTTTCACCAGCAACCAGTATAGGACCTGCACAAATTAGGTGCTTAGGGGGTGTTTCCTGAATGAGTGTATGCTTGAGTATCTCTCTTTCTCTTTAGTTCTTGCCTTGTTAGTTGTTGGGGGTGATGCAAGTGAATCTAGAAAACATTTAATAATTCTTTTTATTTGAATATAGTGTATCATCCATTATTGACATTATTTAATTTCTAGGCCAGTGGTTCTCAAATTTTTTGGCCTCAGGACTTCCTTGCACTCTTAAAAATTACTGGGGACCTCAAACAGCCTTTGTTTATATAACTTGTAGATTGGATTCTACTCTGCCACCTCCTTTTGACATTAAAACTGAGATATTTAAAAATATTTACATATTAACTAATTAAAAAAATAAAACGATTGCATGTAAACATAAATAACAATTTTACGAAAAATAAACATACTTTTGAAAACACAAAAAATTTTGGTTGGAAGAGAGTGGTATTTTTTTTTTTTTTTTTTTTTCTTTTTCCTTTTGTGGTATGCGGGCCTCACTGTTGGGGCCTCTCCCGTTGCGGAGCATAGGCTCCGGACGCGCAGGCTCAGTGGCCATGGCTCACGGGCCCAGCCGCTCCACGGCATGTGGGATCCTCCCAGACCGGGGCACGAACCCGCGTCCCCTGCATCAGCAGGCGGACTCTCAACCACTGCGCCACCAGGGAAGCCCGAGAGTGGTATTGTTTTACATTTTTGCAAATCTCTTTACTGTTTGGCTTAAACAGAAGACAGTTGGAGTCTCATATCTGCTTCTGCATTCAATCTATTGCAGTATGTTGTTTGGGTTGTAGTATAAGAAGAAAATCAGGCCTCACAGAGACATAGTTGGAAAAAGGAGTATCTCACAGACTCCCTGAAAGGTCTCAGGAATCCCCAGCAGTCCTGAGATCACACTTTGAGAACTGCTGGTCAGGTCATTAGCTGTATTGCCTCATTTAGTGTCACTGTCTCCCACATCTCATTCTTACTACAGAATAACCTCATGGCCCTGGCACACTGATTTAGAGAAGTGTCACAGCGAAATTATTTAATAGCAATCCGGCAAGCTAGGAAGGTTATATAGCCTTTTCGAATAACTAAGGCTCTTTTTCAAGAAGCTTTATTACTGGTGTAAATTATTTTCTCTCTCTCTCTTTTTTTTTTGGCCATGCCTCGTGGCTTGCAGGATCTCAGTTCCCCGACCAGGGATTGAACCCGGGGCATAGCAGTGAAAGCCCGAATCCTAACCACTAGGCCACCAGGGAACCGCCTCATTATTTTCAAATACACACTCTTAGTATTTATTTTATTATGGCAGAATATATTTACATAACATACAATTTATTATTATTTATTATTATTATTTAGTACATAGACAACATTATGCAACCATCACCACTATTTAGTTCCAGAACATTTTCATTGCCCCAAAGGCAACTTTGTACCTATTAAGTAGCCACTCTCCATTCCCCCATCCCTTGGCAACCACTGATCTGCTTTCTGTCTCTATAGATTTGCTGATTATGGATATTTCATATAGATGGATTCATACAATATGTGGCCTTTTGTGACTGGCTTCTTTTGCTTAGTATTATGTTTTCAAGGTTCGTCATGTTATACTATGTATCAGTACCTCATTCCTTTGTGTGTGTGTGTGTGTGCCGGGCCACGCAGCTTGCAGGATCTTAGTTCCCCTACCAGGGACTGAACCTGGGCCCTTGGCAGTGAAAGCACAGAGTCCGAACCACTGGACTGCCGGGAATTCCCAGTACTTCATTCCTTTTTATGGCTGAATAACATTCATTGTATGTATAAACCTCATTTTGTTTATTCATTTATCTGTTGATGGATATTTGGGTTGTTTTCACCTTTTGGCTATTGTGAACAGTGCTGCTATGAACATACATGTATAAATTTTGGTTTGAACACCTGTTTTCAATTCGTTGGGCTATATGCCCAGGAGTAAAATTGTTGGATCACATAATAATTCTATGTGTGACTTACTGGGGAACATCTTAATATTTTCCAAATTAGTTTTGTTTTTGCTTTTGTTTATATGCTAATGCTGTATTGGAGGATGCATTACCAGGGCCATAAGAGTGAGGCAGAAAAAGGAGGAAAGCAAATAGCTACAGTCTGTCTTTTTCAAAAAAAAAAGATTTTTACATAACCGTACTACCTACCATTATTGTGCCTAACACAGTTAACAGCGTGTATTCTTCTTTTTACTAAACAGGGAGCACTTCCAGCAGCCACATGGGATGCTATTCAGGTGCCATCTGAAACGAGCTCTTCCCCAGAAGGTCTCATGCAGGTTCTGTGCAGCGATGGGGAAACTGCAGAGCAAACTCAAATACAACACTTATAAATACAGGTACAGCAGTCCTCCCTTGAGTGGGATCCCAAGTTTTACGCCACATTACAAGTCTCCACTAAAGAAAGAGAAGGCCCAGAGCCATCACCGATGACCTTCGCTGAACAGTCAGTTTGGTCTGTTTCCTTCTGAATAAGAAACATCTTAGTAGATAGTGTCTGCAGCCATAGAGAGAGGGGCCCTTCATCTTTGGGAATCATCTCTAGAGTGAGCAAAGACTCTGGGCTTCTTCCTTTATCAGATTCCAGTCATTCACTCATTCTGAGCATTTACAGAGTTAATAATACCACTTCTGGTGATGTCAGCTTGTCTCCTTTCTCTACTCCTTTTCCATCTTTCTCCTCAGCCTGGCCTGAATTCCTGCCATAGCCCACACTCTTCTTCCCCTTGCTCCACTGTGCACCCTATACCATTGGGCCCCTCATTTTCCATCCTCTCTTTAGCAGGCCCGATGGATTTAGAGACGAGAGAATTCAAACTAAAGCTTTTCAAGAGTATAGCCCAGCTCACGTGGATACCGTCTCTGTTGTTGCTGCTCTGAACTCAGACCTCTGTGTCTCCGGAGGAAAAGATAAGGTGGGGTGTGCAGTGCTTCCCAGGCAACGAGCTTATTGCAGAGAAGGGAACGGAAGGGAACCCTGCATTTCTGGCAGCAACGTTGAGTAGTGTTAAAAATATGGGCTCTAGAGTTAGAAAGACTGGGTTTAAATTCCTGCTCTACAACTTCGTACTACTTTGGGCAAGTCTTTTAATTTTCTTGAGCTTCAGTCTCCGTATCTATTAAATGGGGATAGTAACGCCAACTGCACAGGACCGTTGTGAGGACTGAATGGTAAGATGCTTGGTACTCTGCCAGACCACCCACATGATTTTTATAAATGACAAGTATCATTATTCCAGCCTGTCCATTTGTAACCTACCTGCAGACACAGGAGTTATTTATCAGCAGAAGGAAACTTCTAGTCTCTTTTATGCCTCTCTTTTGCCAAAATGTCTACATTGGTGTGCACCGTGATTCCTCCCATTGTCACTTTAAATCTCTTTGCTTTCTCTCCCTCGTATTTGGATCTATTGTAGCACTCAGACCTAGGCTGTTGCTGGCAAAAATGTTGATTATTTTGGAACAAATAATGCCTCTAATTTTCAGTAGCCATTTAGAATCTTCAAATTCCATTTTCATACTGTATTTCCTTGATTCTAAGATGCACGTTTCTACATTTTAACACCTCTGAAATCAGGATGCATCTAAAAATTGAGGATATCACCATTTAACTGGCAGCATTTTGTCTTAACATCTATATCATCTTAGACATATGAAATTGTATTTATATGATCCTCACCTGTGAGGGGTAGCTAGAGGAAGGATTATCCTCTGTTTTGCAGATTAAGAAACTGGGATTTAATTAGGTCAAGTGCTAACACGCTCCTTATTCCCTAGCAATGAACTACAGAGACTGGGCCAGAGAATGCTCTGAAATACTGTTTAGGGGGAGAAATACAATAAAATAATAAAGTATATACCTGGAAAAAGGATGGAAAGAGAATTTTAACAATGATTCTCTCTGGCAGATGGGATATGGATGAGATTTTTTGAAATTAAAAAAAAAGTATGATCTGTTTCACAACAATGTGCATATACTTTTCACATACTGAACTATACACCTAAAAATGATTAAGATGGTAAATTTGAAAAAAAAGAAAAAGTATGATACAGTTTTAGGGAAAAAAATCTAATCCCATGTAGATTTTCCTTCAGGATCTACAACCAGAAGAACCTCAACCTAAATCAGTTCCCGCAGGGGAGTGTTATCCCAAACCCATCAGTAAGGTTCAGAGGAGTGGCCCAGTGGCTTGGGGAGAGACAGAAGAACTCAAAGTCAGGGGGCATAAGGGCCGAACAACAGTAAAACCTTGGCAGAGAGGGAGAAATCAGGTAGAGAATGAGGTAAAAACTTGTTGTTTCAGTTCAACTAAAATTCAGTTCAACTAAAATATTCTGATGACTCCCTGCAGACAGTTGTGGCCTATAACTGGAGAACTGGAAACGTGGTGAAAAGGTTGAAAGGACATGAGCGTGAAATCACAAAGGTAATTGTCATATGATTATTATCATGGAGGGAATTTGGAATTGAATAAAGGAATGTCTAACAGCTCTAGGTAGTAAGAGTGATTGAATATTCAGTGGTAAGGAAAAATGCTGGGGCTTCATTTGGCAGTGTGAAGCCCTACTCCAGGAAAAGCAGAGCAAACCATTCACCTAGCTATTGTTACAGGTACAGTAGACACAATTTTTGTTTCATTATTAAGCCCTTCATAGCCCAAGTGGGAAACAGAGAAGGCTGAGATTAGCTCTCCCTGACCTATCCTAGCCTAACAGGGTCTTGTATTGAAGGCTTACTGAGTGTTTACTATAGCTAGAGAAATGACAGACTCTCCATGTTTAGGAACCTTTTAGTCTAACTGGGGAAATTTTTTAAAAAGCCAACAACAGTTAAATAAAAATTAATTTGTTAAAGAGCATTACAGAGTAGACTGAGCTTCCAGCGAAAATGGTAATGTCAGTTTATATAACTCGCCTCTCTGAAGTCCACCTAAATGAACTAAAAATTCAGACGCAAACTCCATCATAATGAAACTAGGCATCAGCGACAATCACATAGCACAGAATATACTTACCTACTAGGTACAGTGCATTTGGAACCAGCCTGAGAAAGAACTCCAGGCTCTAGCACTCTTATCTCCAGCTCTTTTTCCCATTTTCAAGTCCAATGAAACAAACACACTGGAGCTTTTTTTTCTTGAGCAGATAGCTTGTATTCACAAATCAGGCCAGTTCTTCAGTGCCTCTCGCGACAAGATGGTCATGATGTGGGACTTGCAAGGCTCCTCACAACCAAGGCAGCAGTTCTCCGGCCACACCATGGTGGTCACTGGATTGGCTGTGAGTCCAGGTAAGGTAAAGCTAGCTGATCTCTTCCCAACACCGTTGTACTTTCTGAAAAGCCCTGTTCCAGGCCTATCTCATGGACCATCTTCTTGCCACTGTTTCCAAAGACACATCACAGCTATGCACTGGCTCTCGTGACAACACCCTCCTTCTGTGGGACGTGGGGACTGGACAGTTGGCGGAGAGAGCATCAGTCTCCAGGAACCTGGTACGAACTCAAACTTGGTACAGAGCAGGGCAGCAGGAGGGAGCATGGGGTGAGGAAGGGCCTGGGAAAGAGATCAGGAGACACATGGCCAGGCACTAGAGGATTGGGTCCTAATTACTGCTCACCTCCCAACTCTCTGTCAGACCCTGGCCTCTCAGGGTTACCGGATTAGATGATGTCTTAAGTTCTTCCACCCCAGAGAACAACTCCACTAGTTTATATTGGAGTTTTAAATGGTGTTCTCACTTATTCCTTCAAAATATCGTTATTCCCTATCTTCTGTGGGCCAGATATTGTGCCAGAAGCAGGGTTAGTGACCCAGGGCACGGTCCCTGGGCTCCAGGAGCTCACAGTTTATGCTTATTATGTGTTCTGCTTATGTAACATTATGCAGAGAAATAAGCATGACCTTTTGCTGGATGTGTAATTTGCTCTGCCTATGAAGACCAGTGTTTTCTGGTAGCAAACTGGTATATCAGCTCCACAGCCTTTGGGGTCAGTCATACCTGGATTCAAATCATGGATTCCTTACTTTTTAGGTGTGCTACCCCAAGAAACTTACTTAGAGTCGCAGTGTCTTCATTTATACAATGGGGAGAATTATATCACCTGACATGGTAATGTCCTTGAGTGGTTGTCAAATGTCAGTCATAGTCATCTTTTCCAGTTTTGAAGACAGCTGCGCATGGAAACATGTGCTTGCCCTGTGCCCCTCCATGTTTGTGCAGGTTTCTGGAAGAAAAAATCGTGTTACCCTGGGTTGTTCGGAAAACTGTTTCATGTCTGTCCAGCAGGGGCTGCAGGGATAAAGCAAAACAAAAACACTCTTCCTGAACCCTATGAGGCCTCGAGCTAGGGTTTCGTTGGTCCCACTTTAGAACAGGGGCTGCTCTCCTTAGGTGCCACCCAGCCAGCGGTGTTTGGGTTTCAGGCACTCTAAGAGTGCCTGCATGCGTTTGGGGGCTCACAACTGGCCCAGCTGCTTCCATTGCTGCCGATAACCTAGGAACTGCAGGTTGAGTGTGACTGGTGGGGATCTGCAAAACATAAAATCCCTCTAAGTCAGATGTGCTAGGTTCAGCATCTTTGAGAAGTGATGGCAGAGATGCTATTTAGCGAAATTTACAGGAATTACAGCAGAGGAATGACATGGTACAGAGAAGTTTTGAAAGTTTTGCCTCTTCCAGGTCACTCACCTGTGCTGGGTCCCCAGAGAACCTTATATACTCCAGACATCTGAAGATAAAACCATCAGGTGGGCTTACTAAGCAGCCAGAAAGTGTTTCTGGTGAAGGTTTGTGGCTCCCATGCTTACGTAACTCTGTTCCTACTCTGCTTCTCCACATTACTTCTCCTTCCACCCCTCTGCCCCTCGCCAGTGCTGAGGTCTCTCTGATCTGGCCCCATGGATCATGTGGCTAGAGGTTGAGTGGCAGGAGGTCAGCTTGTTCTGGCTGGTTTCCAAGCAGCTGATTCTGCCAGCCCCACTGTGGAAACGTGTTCAGAGTAACCTCAGAGTCAGTCACTCACCCGTCCCACCCCTTCAAGCGGCCCCTGCTTCGTTCCATATGTTCTCAATCACTCAGCCCTCAGGTGAAGCCCTCCCTGTGGAAGCAGGGTCAGAATCACCATCAGGCAAGTCAGATGAAGTAAATCCTTCTTAGACTAGAAAGCATGACTAGAAACTTTGGATCTCAGAAGAGATTCTACTTAGAAAATGGTAGGAAGGAAATAAAGAGGTAAAAATGAGACAAGAGGCAAAACAAAACAGTCCCAGTAGACCCCATGGCTCAGGTTGGCCAAGACCTGTAAATCTTTTGTATCTGATTCTGGAATGATGACTGCTCCTCTCCATCATGATAAGTATCTTTAAAATTGTTTTTTAAATCACAGACACAGAAATATTCTCTTGTCTGTTGAAAGTAGTATCCCAAAGGACCAAATTAACTTGTACAATTAAGATACTTGGTCTAAATTCCTGTTAATTAGATCTCAAAACAGAAAGAACTCAGATGTCATTCAGTTTGGTTATTTCCTGCCAGCTTTGGAGTCTCTGAGATTGATCTGGTTCACGTTGCTGTTTTTAGGGAAATCACGGCGTTCCATTCTGACTGCCCAAAACAGCAAAGAGCCAAGACTTTGACGTTGGCAGGCTATTACAGGTGCCTTTCAGCACATTTACTATAAACCCATTCCCTGCTGTAATTTCTTTCAGATTATGGGACAGTCGGGGCCTGCAGGTAGCTCATGTATTTCCCTCAAAGCAGCACATCCAGACCTACTGCGAGGTCAGTGAGGATGGACACGAGTGTATCTCCTGCAGCAGCGGCTTTGGAGGGGAAGGCTGTGAAGCCACGGTGAGAGACTGTGCAAGGTCCAGGTGTTTGGTTGCTGACGAGAAATGACTTCCTCTGGCTTCCTGCCTGTACTGGGCTACAGAGGCAGGCTCTGCTAATGTCTCAGGCCTATTCCAAGTGCATACTGTCAGTGATCCTTTGCATTCCAGACACTTCTTTCAAGAAACCACCATTGCCTAAGCTCTCTGCATTGGTCGCAGAAAAGAGGAATGTGAGGAGAGCCAAGATAGGAAGGCGTTAAATACAGAGCCAGCCTATTAATGTCCCTACTCCCAACAGAGCTTAGAAAGGGGAGGGACTGTTTGAAGAACCAAGTGTGTTCCCACTGTACGTGTGATCACAGTAAAGAAGTTCAAGCTCTTTGGGAAGTTTGGAGCTCTAGTGTTGGTTGAGGTCCCACCCCATCCCTAACCCATATACATTTCCTTGCAGTTAATTTCAGGATAGATTGCCTAGGCTCCTCCAAAGTACCTTGGATTTCTTTCTTTCTTTCTTTCTTTCTTTTTTTTTTTTTTTGGTTGCACCACACAGCTTGCAGGATCTTAGTTCCCCGACCAGGGATCAAATCTGTGCCCTTAGCAGTGAAAGCACAGAGTCCTAACCACTAGACCGCCAGGGAATTCCCAGTACCTTGTATTTCTAATTGTAAAATATCAGTTAAAAGGCTTATCTATAATCCAAATAGGACAATTACAGTTCCCATTGTATTGGCCACTTACTATGTGCAAGGCACTGGGCTGAGCACATTGTAGTGCATTATCTCATTTAATCCTAAAACAACCTTGTGAGTTAGGTATTATTATAGTTCCCATTTTATAGATGAAGAAATAGAGGCATGGCAAGTTGAAATCTCTTGTACAAGACCACACTTCTAGTAATTGGTAGGTTGAGGTGTTGAATCCCAGGCTATTGATGTAGCATCTCTTCTCCAAGCTAAGCATTTCCAGCTCTTATAATTGTTCCTTGGGTGACATGGTGTCCAGTGATTTCATTATTTTGGGGGCACAATTCCATCTGCTCTTGTCTGTGAGCATTACTCTCCAGGTGTGGTCTGATTTGTATCAACAAGAGTGGGCTGGCAGGACTATCGTCTCCCTTGTTGTCGAATCTAGTCTTCTTATACCAAGATTCAGTGTCTAGGCATTAAATCGGAAGGTCTGTACCTGTATTTACTTATGAGAAGGTGCTCCTAACTATGGGGCCCCACAGGACTCACAGATGCCAAGAGGCTGTTATAAGGCAGCTCTTGAGCTGTCATAGAAGCACCCCATTCTGTCCCATCGTGCTACAGGACTTGGAGCTTTCACGAACCATGATGATAAAAATGAAGGCAACAGCCCTCTGGCACATCCTTAACCTGGGTTGTTTGAGGCATAGCTGTTGCTGAAATAGTCACCGCATGGCTGGATGCTTGGGTGTGTGGATGGGATGGATGAAGATTAGGGTGTCTATGAGGAAGTAAGTGGAGGGAATAGGTGCATCATGAGACGCCGGGAAGAGGATATCAGTGAATGAAGCATGTCTAAATCTGGGGAAATATGTACGTGTGAGCCAGCCTCTGTCATTACTTTGCAGTTGTGGGACCTAAGGCAGACGCGGAACAGAATCTGTGAGTACAAGGGGCACTTCCAGACTGTAGCATCCTGTGTCTTTCTACCAAGAGCATTAGCCTTGATGCCTGTGATTGCTACCTCATCGCATGACTGCAAGGTGAAGATCTGGAACCAAGACAGTGGAGGTAAGGAGCCTGCTGTTAATGCTTCTCAAAGATGCATGAAGTCCTACAGGCTTCCTTAAAACTCTTTCTTCCATAGCTCAGCATATACAAAGCCACTCATGTCCTGCCACTGTCCAGTCCCATAGTGGTTAAGAGATGACAGCAAGAGGCCAGAATCTCTGTCCAGTCTCTGCTAGGAGCTGTCACCATGTAACCCCTGGTATCATGTTGTACAGATTCATTCCTGAGAGCTCAAATGTATTTTGATTCTTTTATTCTTTCTACCTGAAGTTCCTCATCTGGTTTTAACTTGTGATGCTCAAAATGTCTGGAAAAGAGAACAAGAATTGCCATTTTAAAATTCATTTTCAAGGACTAAAATGAGAGCCTTAGCTCAGAGGGCATGAAGTGGGGGTAAGGATAGTCTCAGAAAGACTCTGCCCTCTCTTGACTCTGCAGCTAAGGTTTGGGATTGCAGTAACGTAGTGACACTTCAGAGCACCAGAGAAAAAGATGTTTCGGGAACAAGCTACCCAGAGTCCTCCATGCAGTGGTGTGCCAGAACCAGCTCCTACTGGCTGATTGCTAAATATTCAGGAATATTTAATATGGTCGCGGTGGGAGTATTTACACCATGAAAACTGGCAAATGCTATGAATGAAGGTAGGTTTTTTTTCCTTCCGAAAAGCCAGTTTACCAGCACCCCACTGCCTCCGTGCTATTCTGTCCTGGACACTGGCTTCTGCCAGACACAGGAATAACATTAATTTAGAGAGAACCTCAAGCCAAATCCCTTCGACAGTCATTCCCAGAAACTCAGCTCCCAGCAGGGGAGGATAGGGTCGCTCCCTCAGAGAAAAGATATGGGATCACGTCTAGTGGCTCACAAGCCAGACTTCCACGGTGAGCGCAGACTGGCTGCACCCTCCTGTGGAGCTGTGGGAGGAGGGGGAGAGCAGCTGTTCTAGATTCAGGGATCAAAAACCTGAGACCAGGGCTTCCCTGGTGGCGCAGTGGTTGAGAATCCACCTGCTGATGCAGGGGACACGGGTTCGTGCCCCGGTCCGGGAGGATCCCATGTGCCGCAGAGCGGGTGGGCCTGTGAGCCATGGCGGCTGAGCCTGCGCGTCCGGAGCCTGTGCTCCGCAATGGGAGAGGCCACAGCAGTGAGAGGCCCGCGTACCGCAAAAAAAAAAAAAAAAAAAAACCTGAGACCAGGGAGAACCAGGCGTGAAAGCGCTGCCCTGCCTGCCAGGCATGCAAGTGTAGCTCTTAGAAGAGCCGCCTCAAGATGCAGATGGAGGAGACTGGGTCAGCTGGCAGCCTCAGACTGCCCTTGAGGTCCCCCATCGTCCTTTGTCCTGAAGGGAGCGAGACCCCAGGGAGCCAGCAGCTGAAGGTCAGTATCCTTATCTGTTTTCTCTGCGCTGACCCATGCTTTGTTCTCTGGGCAGGTGTCTGAGGGTAGCATTTTAACATGGCCTTGAAGTGAGGCCCCAGTTGTCCAACGTACTTCAAGGCGGTGTACGTCCTGTTGGGCCCACGTGCCGTTCTCTAGAGTTGACGTCTTGGGGTTGACTTCCCCGCTGGTGCACGTTCCTCTGAGGCACACCGTACCTCTCTCATCTGGGTTAGATGCACATAGCACGTGCTTTATTTCTGGGGGTTTCTTACAAAGACACTGCCTTTCATGATATGTGCACTCTTGGCCTAACGTGCTTGTTCCCCCTTCCCTCCCAGCCTGCCTTTTCACCTTGTCTCTGGATGGATCAGGACCTTTGACTTCCCTGGCTGTGGCTGACACCGTCTCCTTATTGTGCGCAAGTTTCAGCAGAGGAATTCGCTTACTCAGGGTGGACCACAGCCGAGGGCTGGAACTGCAGGAAGTGGCAGGATTCTGAGGCCAAGACACCTTCACTGGACAATAGCAAACTGTGGCCCCTACTTACTCAGTGTGACTTTGTGTTTTCCCACGTTCTCTTGCGGGGAGGGCCATGTGGAACTGGTGTTCTTTGCTTAGGCTCCCTTGGAAGGTATATCAGTGTTAGAAGTCAATTTAAGTCTAGTGGTTCAAAATCAGGTGCAGAGATTAGAACTATGGACTCAGCCATAAGGTTCTCAAACTGAGTTAAATCCAAATGCAATTTTTGGTGAGCTTTGGGGACTGCTCTTCAAAAAAAATTTTATGGGCCTCTCACTTTCTGAGATGGCCCACACTCTGTCCGTGGAGTGTGTTTCTCCCAAGTCTGTCTCGCCTTTTGAGACAGACCGCATTCTCTCTATGGAATGTGTATCTCTCCCTAAAAAGTTTATGGCTTGGAATGATGGCCTGTAGGTATAAGAGTGATAGGCCTCTGTCTGTGAGAGTCAGAACACAGGTCTGAGTCTATTGAACTGACCTTTTCCATGTCTCCACGAAAGAAGAAAATGCAGCGGAGAGAGAAACTCTCTTTTGGTTGCCTTGCAATTATCTAGATGGGAAAGGATAGTGCAGCTCCATGGAGGAAATGGATTGTAGACATGAGATTAGGCTCTAATCACAGCCCCTCAGCAATGTGAAGAATCAAAGTTAGGGCAAGAAAGCAAAAGCCTTGGCTTCTACTCGGCGTAGTCGCAGAGGGGAGGTGGCAAATCCCTAGACCACCGCTAGGGCTGCACAAACACGAGACCTGCGCTGGCGTGAAGAGGCCGACCACGGCAGCACCTCTCCCACAGTTAGACGAGTTATCAAACCCGTTCCGTGGATAAGAAAACGGAGAGGTGAAGGCTAAAAACATTGCATTTGTATATTTTAACATTTTCACTTAGTTTTATATAACTCTTTCTGGGGAATGGCCAGAATAAGGCAAAGGGAATCTCCGCAACAACAATGGGACATATAGAGAGAAGCAGAAAGATGGATTCCGCTGTGCCAGCCACTGAGCCCCCCCCTCTGTGAGGAGGGGCAGGATGCTCGGCTCTGTCTGTGTGGCCCCCGGGCACTCAGTCCCCAGCCTGGTGCTCACGAGCCTGCTTTCCTCCAGGAAACAGTCCCTCCTGCCGTCAGGCAGGTCCATACCTAAGGCAGCTGAGGCCTGGAGAGTCCCTTCCTGATGAGTCCCAAAGAAAGATTTAGCATTCGTCCTCTCTGGCTCCTGCCTGTCCCTGATTCCAGTGGCTGACAGCCATCTTCCCTGTCCCCCTCCTGCTCCTCTTTGGGGCCACCTCCCCCATGCTGCCTCTAGTCACGAGGCAGGAGAATCTTAAGCTCGTGCAAAGCGTCAGACCTGAATTGGACTCTCCATTTCCCCATTTAGCTGGATGATCTTGGGAAAGTTATAAAACCTCAGTTTCGTCACTTACAATATGGAGCTTCATAATCAGACGTTTTTTTACAGGGCTGTTCCGAGGACTCGACTGTGTTAAATGCCAAGCAAGCTAGTGGGTGCCTACAAATGGCAGCCACAACGCCTTACCACCCGCTCTGTCCAGACTAAACGCTCACACAACACATTTACCACTCCTTCACCCATTCTCCTTAGGTGGTATTTTCTAAACCTTTAGCCATTGTTCAGCTTCCCTGTGATTCCCTAAGTTATGGATCTTTGAGCTCTGAAAGGACAAAGTGGGTGGTAGGAGAGGAAGCTGCATCGTTGAGCACCTACAGGTGGCTGAATACATGTAGCCTCACTGCAGTTGTGTTATTCCCATGTCACAGATGAGGAAGCTGAGGCCCAGGGACATCCAGTCCTCTGCCCGAGGTTATCTGCGTGGGGAAGAAGGGGAGAACTGAGATCTGGGCCTGGGTCTGCCTGACTTTCCTCCTCACCCCTTTGCCTCTGCATGATGTCACAAAGTTCATTTGAGAAATTTGTAGGCCATGACATCGTGTATTTTCTGGACCAGTTATTAACTTTTTTGGCTCCAAGGAGATCCTCCTGGCCAGGTGCCTGGGAGCAGTAGACAGGTGTCTCAGGGAAAGTCCTAGGGAATCCTGAACTATTAGTACTACAGGTGAGCCTTTCTTCTACAAGGAAGACAGCAAATCCAAGGGAGTGGTTGGGAGGGGTCCCAGGGAAGGGGAACAGCGGGAACATATGTGAGAAAATAGAAGGGCTCTGATGAAGCAGCCCAGTTCTATTACCAATAAAATTGTTTCCCGGGCGTCCCTGGTGGCACAGTGGTTAAGAATCCACCTGCCAACGCAGGGGACACGGGTTCGAGCCCTGGTCCAGGAAGATCCCACATGCCGCGGAGCAACTAAGCCCATGCGCCACAACTACTGAAGCCCACGCGCCTAGAGCCCGAGCTCCGCAACAAGAGAAGCCACCACAATGAGAAGCCCGCGCACTGCAATGAAGAGTAGCCCCTGCTCGCCGCAACTAGAGAAAGCCCATGTGCAGCAACAAAGACCCAACGCAGCCAAAGGTAAATAAAAATCAAATAAATAAATAAATAAATAAATGTTTCCCTACCCTCTACACATGCTTGATATAAAAATTCCTTATCTGTGCATTTTAAGTAGAAAATAGATTAATAAATCCAAAGGTATTATAGGATTTTTCAGTCTTATATGGTCTAATCAGGTACTCTCAGCACCTAAGATACAGGCTGCTAAAATGTATACCTTTGTGCATTGACTACTTCATTTTAGAGGCTATTCCTCTAAAATCATATAAAGGAATTTTCCAAAGACAGCTGACTTTTTTTCTTTTTTTTTCCTTTTTTCGCCGCGGTGTGCGGCATGCAGGATCTTAGTCCCCCGACCAGGGATCGAACCCGCGTTCCCTGCAGTGGAAGCGTGGAGTCTTGATCACTGGACCACCAGGGAAGTCCAAGTTTTTTTCTAGGAAAGTATATAAGCCCTTGGAATCTGGCCAATTATATTTAAAATTTTTTTAAAAATTTATATATTTACTTATCTAAGTCGAAAATATTTATATATTTAAGGCAAAATGCATGGTGATTATTAACAACCTTTTTATTTATTTTTTGGTGGCTTGGACTATCTTATAAGAGGACCTTCATTTTTACTAAGAGGTTAAAAATAACCTGGAAAAGAGTGATTATTTTCTTTAAAATAGCTACCAGCAAGTACTGTGATGTAGTGAATATCACTGGTGTCCCCAAAGTATCAGACAAGTCCCCATTATCACTATCTTCCTGAACAGTGATTATTGAACAAGGTTCCCCAGGAGTTCTGCGTTTAGAGTCACTGAAACAGAAATAATGTCCGATCTTTTAGCTGTAGCAGCAGAAATGTACCTCCAGATGTGTGTTTTCAGCACTGGTATTGAGAGATGTGTTGTTTTCAGTCTATGACAGCCTTCATTTTGACACAGGAATGGCAAGTATAGAACTCATGTCACTTGTTTTTTAAATATTTATTTATTTATTTGGCTGCACCGTGTCTTAGTCGTAGCACACGGGATCTTTCGTTGCAGGGCGCGGGCTCTTTGTTGCGGCACAGGCTTCTCTCTAGTCACGGCGCTCGGGCTCTCTAGTTGTGGTGCGTGGGCTCTAGAGCACACAGGCTCAGTAGTTGAGGCGCGGGGGGCTTAGTTGCCCCGCGGCATGTAGGATCTTAGCTCTCCAACCGGGGATCGAACCCACGTCCCCTGCATTGGAAGGCGGATTCTTAACCACTGAACCACCAGGGAAGCCCCCACTTGTTTTTTTTTTAATCTTTTAACACTGAGATAAAGGAACTTAGCTTTTTCTGAATGGCCTTTTTAAAGCATAATTATCAAAGAACAGCTTCATCGTTAAAACACAGCAGACTGTTAGTTGTTCCTGAAATGGGCAGTTATTGGCACAGGCAGTCCAGCGAAGACAGCATTCCCAGCTAGGCACAGCCGTAAGAATAAGTTGGTTTCAGTGGAGTGTGAGTGGAAGTGATGTAACTTCCACCCTATTAGCTCAAAAGGAGTATGTTTGTCCAGGATTTCCCCTCTGAGTCCCTTCCCACTAGGTGGGATGCAGACTGCCAGCAACAGCTTCAGCTATTCAGATAAGGACAAGATGATGCAACAACAAGAAAGAAGGAACCTGGGGCCCCAAATAGCCTCCAGGAGCTGAGCTGTTCCAACAGCCTGACCAGCTGTACTGTGACTTGAAAGAGAACTTCATTCTTTTTAAGCCACTATACACACACACACACACACACACACACACACACACACACACACACACATATAAACTTTTAATTCAAGTTTAGCCATCACAGAGTTTCAAATATCTTAAATTTATAGCTGGCTGAATTTTCTTAAACTGAACACACTCTAGTAACCTAGATGAAGAAGCATAATACATCCAGGAACGCAGATGGCCTCCCTCATACTCTCCTTTAGAACTATCTGCCAAGGTGTTTTAACAGCATAAATTGGTTTTGTCTGCTTTTCTACTTTATATAAGCAGAATCATATTGTAGTAGATGGAAGATATGGCCACAAGCTTCTCCCGTCCCTGTATGTATGACCCTTTGCAAAGTAACTTCTCATTAATAGATGGGATCTATTTTCCCAGCCCTTGAATCGGTGATGGCCTTTGACTTGGTTTGCCCAACAGAATGCAGAAGACCGAATGCTATGCAAGTCTGAGGCTCAGCCTTAGAGAGAGCTTGCCGCTTCACTTTCACCCTCTTAGAATGCTACTTCCACGTCAGGGAGTGACCTAGGCCCTGTGGAGAAGAACCCCGTACCACCACACGTGTGAACAAGGTCACCTTGGACCTTCCAGCCCTGCCAAACCTGCAGCTGAATGCAGCCATAGATGAAATCAGAAGAGAAACTGGGCAGCTAGCCCACAGAATCATGAAAAACGGTAAATTGTTTTAAGACTAATTTTTGGGACAGTTTGTTATCCAGCAGTAGAGTTAGATGAAACAATATGTGTGTTTAATTTTCGTCAGGCTTCTTGGGCTCTACATGTTTGTGAGATAGATTGACATTGTTTGATAGTATTCTATTATGTGACAATTATTATAATTTATCCACTTAACTACTGATGGGCATATGGGTGTTTCTAGTTTGGGGCTCTTATAATTAGTGCTGCTCTGAACATTCCATTAGTATGTCACCTGGTGAAATATGCAGGCATTGTATTCACTATATAACCAGGGGAGGCCATTCTGGGCCACAGGGTAGAGTGCATGATCAGCTTTAGTGGATACCACCTCTTTTCCACAAAGTTTGTCACAGTTCACATTCCCACCAGCTGTGGAGGACCTTCAGCAGAGTTTCTGTTGTTCCATGCCCTTGGCTAACACTCTGTGCGCTTAAACTTTGCAAACCTCAGTTTTAAAGATGCGTGTGTAAATGCTGAAGACTGTACGAGGGAAGTGTCAGGTCCCCGGGCCAACATAAGAAGGAAGCTGGACCAGCTGGTTTTGATTCTACCTTTCTTCCTGACACCTCCAGTTAACAGGCCAGAATTTTAACAGTAAAACCTTAAATGCTCCATACAGACTACTTTCACAATCATAATTTCATCTGAGTCTTCCAATAAAATAACACTGGTGTCAACTAGCACTGCATATCCAGGTGCTGAACTCACAGTCCATCCAGAAATAGTCTTTTGGAAACCAGCCACCTTCACATGACTAACCTTGTACACATTTAAAATGGGGCTGCATGAAATGTCGTCCGTGATTCACCCTAAGTGAAAAACACAGGTGACAAAACAGCCCCATACAGCCTCATCCCATTTTGGTAAAAATATATCTGCACATATGTCTATACATTGATAGATGAAGGTCTGGAAGAAATATAGCAAAAATGTTAACAATGTTATCTCTGGGTATTGAGTTTAAAGATGAATTTACCTTCTACTTTATGCCTTTTTTTTTTGGTAATGAGGATGAATGTTTCATTTTAAAGACTTAATTATTTTTGAAATAGATAACGCATTCACATAGTCACAATTAAGAGTGCAAGAGTTTATACATTAAAGTCTCCCTCTCATCCACGTCTGCCTTCCATCTGGCTCCCTCCAGAGGTAACCAGTGTTACCAGCATCTACTGTACTCTTTCAGAGACATATCACGCATATACGACAAGCAAATACATAAATTTGTTATTTCCTTTGTCACTTTTATGATCAAAAACAAGACTACTTTTATTTTGAAGAAAAGGTTGTAGAAGACTTTTATGATGTGGAAAGATAAGCGGAAAGGCTACAAAACAGTACATAGAGTATGACATATTTTATAATAATGTATGAAAAAATTTTGCATTTAAAATACTTATAAAGAGGCTGAAAGGCTATACACCGAAAGGCTATGATAAACATACCTTTGTCCAGAAAGAATTTTTCTTTGTTTCTAATTACCATCCGTAGAAAAGTTCTTATTGTGAAACCATAATTCAAGTTTCATACTGAAGATTCTACGACCCTTTTGTTTGAACCATGTGATAATTAGAATACAATAATACAATTACAAAAACCACTTTGAGTTGCCTCTCATCCAGATGATGTTACTTTTACAGTCTTATTTATTGTGGAGAGGGTTTTATGTCAGACCCTTCACATTGTTTGGATCCTGAGGTTTATTTTTTCGCTGGTCATCTCTGCATGTAGGATTTTGGGTGAGTTTGTTTTCTCCTTATAGGTGGCAGTGTGGCCTGGGTTTAGGGCATGGACTCCAGCACCACCATGCCTGGTTCAAATCCCAGTCTGCTGCTTCTTAGCCTCACGACCTTGGGCAAGAGACTTAATGTGGGTCTCAGTGCTGTCGTCTGTGAGGTGGAGATGGTATGATGGTAGCACCTACTCACAGAGTTCTCATCAGGGATGTCATACGATTCAGGTAGAGCCCCTCCAATAGTGCGTAGCATTGTTCTTGTCAGTGTTCTATTCATCTAAGTTGCCTAATTTTTCCATATTGGACATGTACTACAATAAAAGTTAAAGAATAAACTCCCATGAGAGAAGGGAAACTAGACAGATGTAGAGACGAACACAAATGAGAAAGGGTGAGAAGAGAGCAAACCATGAGGCCCCAGGAGCCCAGTGAGGAGGGAGGGGCCCGGCTTCCTGATTTCAACTAAAAGCCCCCGTGAGTGAAAGGATCCCTCAGTGGGCACTGCAAGCTGAGCATTCCAAGAGCAGAGATGGACTTTGGCCCAGGAGCCTCCTCTCCGGGCATTTGCAGAAGGCCTTTGAGACCTTCCTGGAAACTGCCCTGGCCCTTCCCTGTACAAACTGCCTCTTGCAATTTTTTGCCGCTGTCTTCCTGGCAGGGGTCATGTGGAGAAAGGCTTCAGAGTAAGTGTCAGGACTTACCTGGTTGTGCCTGGCCCAACTGACTCCAAGGACCTTCAGGGGGCAAATTGCTGCCACCCTGATGTGGCGGCAAGTCTGGGGGACTGGAAGACAAGATGCTTCATTCACAGCCCAGCTGGAGGAAGAACCGTCCAATTGCAGTTCTGTGTTTCTAAACACACCAGGTGGCATGGGCAGAAGGCCTGCTGTCCTGTGTCCTCAGCCGGAACCCTCTGCCTGGGGACACAGAGGGGAGGGGAAGGCAGATGAAGGGAGAGGAGGAAAGCGCAGGCCCTGGGGTCCAGCCTCAGCTCTGACATTTCGCATTGGTGTTAGCTGCGATAAATTCTTAATTTCATCAAAATCCAATCACTCCTCACAGAATCCCTTGAATTGATCTGGGAATAACAATGCCAGATGTGACCTGCTTGATGGAAGGAATTATGTGAACTACTTTATATCTGAAAGAATATCTAGATCCTGTAGTTCCTGCTAAGTCTGAGGTAAACGAGGGCTGGGAAATAGTGTTATATCAGTGTATCTAAATTTATTCAATTGACACATTTTTAAAATAAAATAAAATTAAAAAACAGTTCATAATCCTTATCCACAGTGCTTAAAAACCCCACGTTCTGGAGACAAAGGTTTTTTTCATTAAATTTGGTGCCAAAATTGACCTGATGGTGCTTATTCTTTTGGGTATCAATCTTTATAATAAACTGCAGAGTATCAATAAAATAAAAAATAAATTGCAGAATATTAATACATTTGATTACCAGGTGCTGCCTCAGGTCTCACTAGTATATGGTAAATGCATCATATTATCTTCCTAAAATATGAAAAATTCTGAACTCTGAAACACATCTGGCCCCAAGGGCTTTGCATGAGGATTGTGACGTGTAAAACAAACTCAGATGCTGCACACAGGAAACGGGGAGGGAGGGACGGTGTCCATTCCCCGGCTGAGATTCACCCAGCCCTGTCTGGGACATCTTCTTCCTGGTGTCAGATCCTTGAGAAGTCTTTAAGAACTTGAAGACACGTGTACCCAGGATGAGTGAAGGAGCACATACTGGGGATATTTTTTCCTAAATTAGTCCTTATACTTCAGTGTGTCTCTGGATCCCCCTGGGGATCTCGTGAAAATGCAAATTCTGATTCAGTAGGTCTGGAATGGGCCTGAGCTTCTGCATTCCTATCAATCTCCAGGTGATACCTCTGCTGCTGGGACTGTTCTGGCCTCCTGGCTCCAAGTGATAACAATGTGATGCCCCACAGGGAAAGTTGCCCCCTGCCCTTGGCGGGGGGTGGGAGCTCGCTCAACTCTGATCACCGGACCAAAACCTGCCTCGTCACCGCCTTTTCTCCATCCTCCACTGCCCATTTACTGCCTTCTGCTGCCTTTTCCTCCTCGCATGGTTCATGCCACCCTCCGCCTCCACTCCCGACTTTGGCTGGGCCTCACCAAGTCTCATGACTCTTCACTCATCCGGTTCCAAGGTACTGCTTAGACAAGGTGCTTTTCCAGCTGACTGACCTCACCTCCGAAGCATGAACTAAATTAGTTCAACTCTCAAATTCCTGAGATGGCTCACTATCTCTCCTGGGTATCTCCCCGGAAAATTTTCCACTGTTTGCAAAGTACTCCCTAGCCCTGACCACCCAGAGATATTAACGATAATGCATTTGCTCACTAGACAAGCAGTGACCCGGGAAAGGGCCATGGGTTATTTTATTTTTATGTCAATGCTTGCAATGCCCTGACTGATTTCTTACACACCCTCCTTGCTTCTTTTTAAGTTCTGGATTCCCGGGTTGCAGAAAACTCAGACTTCCTTGTTTTCCAAGTGAATTTTCCTATTGCAAAAGTAATACATATTTATTAATAAAAGTTTAGAAAATATAGTTAACAAGAAAATGGCAATACCAGTAAACTTAGCACGCAGAGATAACCATTGGGACATTTTGTCTCATGGCCTTTCGGCTTTATATATAAATTTTGTTTTAAAAAATCTGGATCATACATATAACATTTTGTAATTGCTTTGCCCCCCTCCATTTATAGTATATTGTGACCATTTTCACAGATCAATAAACAGTCTTCTGCAATAGCATTGTAAACAAGAGACTCCCCTAGCGGTCTAGTGGTTAAGACTTCATGCTTCCACCACAGGGAGCGTGGGTTCAATCCCAGGCCAGGAATAGAATGAAGGCCAAATATACATGTATTTCTTATTATAAATCACAATATCACACATACCTTTTAGATACTTCCAGGGAATTATATTATTATGTAAAAGTGTATAAACTTCATGGTTCACATGAGCTGCCAAACCAGAAAGCATGGCTTCCAAACTCTCAAATACGAACCAGATCCTTTGGGCTGAATCAGTGTCCTGAATTCTCACTAACCTTAGTTAACCAGAAGTGATACTGGAAAGCAGGGCGTTCTAGGGCTGCGAGGGAATTCCAGGCCACCAGGTCAAGCCTTGAGGCATCTCTCTGTCTTCTGCTCAGAAAGAGGAAAAATGCTTAGAGGTCTTTGTTAGGGATCTACAACTTCTCAAAGAACACAGCTATTTTTCAGACAATTCAAGGCTAATCTAAATCCTGCAATCATTTTGGCAATTATTTTTCCAGCCAGTATTTATATATTTAAAATGAAGGGATGAGGGAACTTCCTGGTGGTCCACTAGTTAGGACTCAGTGCTTCCACTGCAGGGGGCCCGGGCTCAATCCCAGGTCAGGGAACTAAGATCCCGCATGCCTTGAGGCGTGGCAAAAAAAAAAAAACCAAACAACAACAAATGAAGGGATTAGATCAACAAGGGAATGGTTAAGTAATTTGTGGTAAAGCCATTCAATGAAATCTGATACAACCATTAAAAAACTGAAAAAGCTCTTTATGCACTAATACAGAATGATATCTCAGATACATCCTTAAGTGAAAAAAGCAAGGTGTAGAACCATGTATACCAAATGCACATTTGTGTAAAAAGGAGGAATAGGAATACAGAGACATTTTGACACAGGAGGTTTGCTTGTGTATTCATAAAGCATCTTTGGAAAGATACACAAGAAACAGATAGTACAATTCCTTAATTTTTAGGGAAATTAGGTAGCTGGGAGAACAACATTTTCATTGCAAAATGAAACCTCTCGTGCTGAACATGCAAATGTATTACCTCTTCTAAAATAAAAATTTTCAAATACAAAATAAGGGGACTAGGGCATTTGATTACATCATAAGATACATTTATTTCTGTTTATTCTCCAAACCCCAACTTAAATGGTCAGTAAAGGAATAAAAGAAGAGGACCATATATACAGAGAATAGGAGAGGGAACAAAAGATGGGTCGTACTGAACATACTTTTGGGAGACAGTGAGGCAACGGCACAGATTTCAGAGTCATACTCGCAGTCCCAGCTCTTTAACTTGCTTCTCATGAGCTCTTGGGCAAACAAACCCCTTACTTGCTTTGAGCTTCTGATTCCTTATCTGTGGAAGAGTAAGGACAAGTCATTTATTTTATGTGATCCATATTGTGCCTTGTGGGAGTGTTGGGAGGATTCACTGTCCCAGATCAAAAGCATTTAATAAAGCACATAAACTGCTATTATTACTTTTAATAATAGTAGTGGGTTTTAGCTAATATTATGTTAAATGTTGTCAGTCTGATAGGAAAAATAGCAGTATCTTATTTTAAACCTGAATTTCTCTAATTATAAATGAGGTTGAACAATTACATATATATTCCACTTGTATTTCTTTTTCTGTGATTTGCCTGATCAACTCTTAATAATAGTTAACATTTACTGCACGTTACTATGTACCAGGCACTGTGTTATGATCTCTGCATGCATTATTGTCTCATTTAACCTGTGGATCAAATAGATAAAATTATTATGCCCATTTTCAGCTGAGAAAAATAATATCTAGAGAAATTAATTTGCTCAAGTCTCCATCCCTAGTAAGTAGAGTCCGGATTCTGAGCGAGGACTTGACTCTGACCCAGAAATCTGACTTGATTGAGAACCCAGGCTCTTCAGGCTTAGGCTTCAGTGACTCTCCCCTGATGGTTTTCCTTTTGGATTAAATAATTTTCTCAATATTTTGCAAGTGCCCTTTGTATTTTAGTTGCAGGGCGCAGAGTAGGAAAGGATCGATCCGCGCCAAGGTGCAGAAGTGGCATCAGAGACAACCTGCCTGCCTGTCAACTGCCCATAAGGCTGTGTGTGAGCCAAGGCGGTGCGGTCAGAGGTGATGCAGGAGATCAACCGGGTGCAGAACAGAGGCCTGCAAAGATGAGTGGACTTCGACCCCCTTAGAGAGAAAGCAAGAGTGACTCACAGGAGGAAGATGAAACCAAAGCTTCCAGGCTGTCCCTGGTAGGCTCAGACAGTCCAAAGGCAGCAGAGGGAAGGAGAGAAAATCCTAGACGGAGATCTGGCCAAGAGCTTCCCGAAGACCATGCAAATGAGGCACGCCCACAACTGCCTGGAAACGAGGCCGGGAGAAGTCAGAGCCCAGAGCACATGCTGCAGGGCCGTGCTAGGCAAAGGAGCAGGAGGAGGTGGAGGAGGCGCTGAGGGAGCAGGTAAGGAACCAGGGAGGGTCGTGGAGGGACGGGTCACAGGGCCCTGCATCCTGAGATGCAACGCTGTCCTGGGAGGCAGGGCTACTGGGATCATCTTTCAAGCTCAGCCATTCTTTAGCTGTGAAGCCTTGGGCAAGTCACTTCACCATTCTGAGCCTTGACGTTCCCATCTATAAAATGAGTGTAAAACTAGCATGCTACCTATGTATTGATCATCTGCTGTGCTTTGCTGGGCACATAACAGTCATTATCCCCTCCTCACAGCAAGCTCATAAGGTGAGATCATTAGCCTATATTACAGAGGAAAACAAAGCTCAGAGAGGTTAAGCCATTTGTCTAAGACCTCACAGCAAAGAAGTCTGGTTCCATAGCTGCACGCTGTCGACTCCTGATCCTGCTTCCTTCAGAGGGTGGTTTTACAGAATTGAATGGAAAAAAAAATTGTAAAAGGCAAATTATACCATCAAGATGTGAGTTACCACACTTAGACCCTGGCCAAGACTGAGGCCCTTTGTAAACTGGGAAGTCCTATAAAAATGCTAGTTCTTCACCTCTCTCCTCTGCAGGTTGAAAGTATTGGGGTGATGCTACAGACAGTGGATATTTGGCTGACTGACCTGGTCACAGACTGAGGAGATGTCTTTGGGGTGGTATTGGGACGTCCTGGCTTGAGAGTGAGTCGTTGGTGGATAAGTGGCCAGAGTCCCTCCTGGAGACAGACTCTGAAACCACAGACAAGGCCTGAGGTGACCATGGCAGATCAGGGCCCAGGTGCTGATTCAACAGGGATCATTCCTCCTCTTGAGCATCTTACAGCTTCGGCCATGGAACTTCAGAAAATGGAAGTCTGCTTTGTGGGGAGGGGAAGATCTTTAAGGGTAGTGATACAAGCTTAGTGCAATAAAGTTAGAATTTTCAGGCAAGAGAATGAAAAACAAACAAACTAACAAACCTATAACCTTACCCCCAGAGATAAGCACTGTTGACATTTCAATGTTTGTTTTTCCACACAGTTTTTTCCATTGCACACATATATTGAAAAATTAGATCGTACTGTAATATGGTTTTATTACTGGTTCTTTTCACTTAATGACATGTCATGAACGTATTTCCATATCAATAGATGTTTTATCACATCATTTAAAGGCTGCAGAATGTCTCTTTGTATGGATGGAGCAGAATTTATTTAATAAGTGTCCTACTATTGGATAATTAGGCAGTTTTCAATTTTTAACCATTAGAGCTGTGCTTTCTACCCAAATCTTGGCACAGGTCCTGGAATATTTCCACAGGATAAATTCCCAGTGGGGGAACTGCTGAATCAAGGTTATGTATATTTTAAGGCCTTTGATAAATACTAAAGGTCTGCTTCTGACACACTCTGGAATTCAGGGGCTCCTCAAAGCTCAACGCAGAAAATTTCATGGCCTCAAAGTCAGCCTTGAGCCTTCCTCTCTCTCCAATCCATTTGCAGAGATAATGCAGCCACCTCATATATAGTCTTTACTGGGTGCCAGGCTCTGTCTAAGAGCTTTACCCTCTGAGGCACCACTTTTAGCTTCCTCTTCAGAAGAAACTGAAGAACAGAGGGGTTAAACAGTTCACTTGGAATCACAGCCCTAACAAGCAGTGTGTCGGGGGTCAATAGCCTTGACAACCTGGTTCTAGAATCTATGCTGTCCACTGCTTCTTGCAAAGTATATTTGATTGCATCTGCAAAGATATCTTTCACCCATCCCTTTGATCTTCTCCACCAACGCCTCACATGCATCAAGCCCCACCATCCCAGCCTGGACCACGGCTAGAGCCCCTAACTGGTCTTCCATTTCCACTTATCCCTTTCACTCTGTCTTCTGCTCTGCAGCTGGAATGTTGCTTTAAAAATGGAAATAGGATCGGGTCACCCCCCCACCCCCCACCCCCCAACCCTGCCTGCAAGCACATAACATACACACACACTCAGCCTTAGAATAAAGCCCAGATGCATTCCCCAGCCTCCAGGGCAGCCTCTCTGGCTTCTTCCTAAAAGCCACTTCCCCACCCAGACCCATCCACTACACCCCAGTCACCCGGCCTCCTTTCACTTTCTCAAGACAGAGCTTTTTCTCACCCTAAGGCTTTGGTACGTGCTGTTCCCTTGAGCTCGAATGCTCTTCTTCCACCCTGCAGGGCTGGATTCTTCTCATCCGCTGGTCTTGGCTTTCATATCATCTCTCTCTGGAGAAAGCTTCCCTGGTGATCTCACCTGAAGCAACAAGTCCCCTAAGCCCAGTTTCCTTTTTGTCCTTTATAGTATTAATTAAAATTGTGTATTTATTGCCCTCAGTCATTAAATGTCTCTTTCCCTCACTAGACTCTAAATGTCATGAGGTCAAAGACCATGTCTATTTTGTTCCCCATTATTTACCCAGTGCCTAGCACAGCACCTGGCGTGCGGCGAGCTCTCATTAACACAATGACTGCTCGTAGAAAGGACGAATTGTCCACAGAAGGAGGCATTCGTTGGTGAGGATCTTTGGCAAACTATCCGAGCTCCAGCCAGCGCTGTGCCATCCCCCTCCTGCATGTCTTCACTTCCTCTTCCCTGTCATGGGGGCAGTGACAGAGGTCTAGGCTCTAGAAGGAAACCCGGAAGCCATGGGTGAGAATGTAAGCGGGTTTTGCTTCAGGCGCCAACTCAGTCAGGGTAGATGATGTCATATTGGGGGCACAAGGGAGACTCGTGACCCCCAAGCTCCCCCTGCACGGTTCCTGGCTTCCTACCATGAGAGACTTCTGGCCACGAGGAATCTCCTAGTGAAAGGCAAGCACTCACTATCCAGTTAATAACACACATCCAGCAGGTGGGCTGAGTGGGTGAGGGCTCTACCTTTCTGACAGCAGCATGGTGGTGGCCTGGAAGTCCAGGTGTCACCACTAACTAGTGAGGGACCTTGGGTGAGAGTCACTTCTTGCCTCCCATCTGCAAAGTGAGTGGTTAGGATGGAGAAGAGGTTTTTAAACTTTTTTTTCCTCAGAAGCTCAAGTCTTCAACTTGTTCAAATGACCAATATGCGGGGCTTCCCTGGTGGCGCAGTGGTTGAGAGTCCGCCTGCCGATGCAGGGGACACGGGTTCGTGCCCTGGTCTGGGAAGATCCCACATGCCGCAGAGCGGCTGGGCCCGTGAGCCGTGGCCGCTGAGCCTGCACGTCCGGAGCCTGTGCTCCACAACGGGAGAGGCCACAGCAGTGAGAGGCCCGTGTACCGCAAAAAAAAAAAAAAAAAAGACCAATATGCAAAAAGTCAAGTGTTTCTGGTTGAAATAGTCCTCCCTGACTCCCACTTTTAAGTCCCAAGGGTGGTGGGAGGGCTGAGTCTTGGACTCCAAGATCTCAGCTGTCAGTGCCTGCCAGGCTGACCATCTGTGTCATCTAAGGACAAAGAAGGCAGCCGGGCTTGCATGTTCTGAGTGCAGCTCCTTGGGCACATTAAGTGATCAGAAGGGGATGGGAGAGGACTTGTTGAATCTGATATTCAGAGAGTATTCAGAGACTTTAGGCTGTGCAGCAGGTGAATTTCATAGCAATTGAAGGGCAGGGCAAAGGAGGTTTCAGCCATTTTAGAAAAGAAATGAGGGCCCAGGAGAGAGGAAACCCAGAAGGCTCACTTACCCTCTCCACAATCTAGAAGAAGGAAATTGCCACCCCTGCCTTTCCAGGCCAGGGATCCCAGGTCTTGAAGAGACCACCCACAATCTCACAGATAACTTGGCTTCCAGGGTTGGTTGTTTGCCACGCCGCAGGGGAACGCTGGTCCCTCACCTCACCACCCGCCACCTGGGCAGCTCTCTGGCCTTTGCTGCAGGCGGTGCGCTCAGGAGACTGCAGCCTGGGCTACCTGGCAGCTCCAGGTGCTGTGTGTACGCTGCTATGGAGACGGGCCCCGGGGTTGGTGGTGAGAAGGCAGCCTCCCAAAGCTTTGCAGATTCTGAAGGGGAAGAGGCTGGAGCCTCAGGCCCTTCGGGGTAGTCTGCCTGACAGCCGCAGTGCCAAGGAAGGCCAGGTGGGTACTCTGGGAGTTTCTAGGACAAATGGGTGGGGAGGAGCCAGGGGAGGCCAGATCTTGGGAGGAGGCTCTGGGAGGGCTGATCTGGGTAGGGGAGCCTCTCCATGTTTCCAGGTCAAGGGGAAAAGCCTTCCCAGAGGCCCCCTTGCCAGGCCAGTGCCCTGCACAAAGACCGGGCCAGTGGCACTGAGGATTGGCCCTGCAGCCCAAGGGGAGGAGGGAGAGAGGGCCTGGCATTTGCCCCCAGAGGAGGGATAGACCAGGGAATTCACAAAGCCCGTCTCTGTGCTAGTCAGGATCCGAGGCAGCAGGGAAGGAATTATTTGCCCTGTAGCACGAAGCACTGACTGTGGCTCCTCTCCCTCTCCCTGGAGCCCAAGAGGCCAAGGGCAATCACATGCAGCACAAGGAGCATTTTTATCCATTTCCAAAGCCAGGGTGCCATCTCCTTGAGCGGGAGCTCATGATCGTGGGGTGCCTGAGGCCTGGGCCCGCTAGAGGGGATGCTGCAGGAGCGCCGCACCTAACTCTACGGCTTAGGAACTGGGTGATCTGAAACAATCGCTTCTTCTTCTTTTTTTTTTTTTTAATTTTTATTGGGGTATAGTTGATTTACACCTGTTAGTTTCAGGTGTACAGCAAAGTGAATCAGTTATACATGTACATATATCCATCGTTTTTTTTAGATTCTTTTCCCATATAGGCCATTACAGAGTATTGAGTTCCCTGTGCTACATAGTAGGTCCTTATTAGTTATCTATTTTATATATAGTAGTATGTATATGTCAATCCCAATCTCTCAATTTATCCGTCCCCCCCCTTATCCCCTGGTAACCGTAAGTTTGTTTTCTACATTTGTAACTCTATTTCGGTTTTGTAGATAAGTTCATTTCACTTCACCTTTTGAACCTAAGTGTTTTCATCTGTGAAATGTGGGCGGTAATACCTTTCAACAACCCACCGGACACAGCCTAGGGCCAAGTACAGGCACGGAGCTTAATGGGTGTTCCTTTGCTCCTTTTCCCTTTCTGCCAGGACATCTCCTGCCAGACCTGCCAGTGTCTGGTCTGAGGATGGCGGAGAAGCAGGGCCGGGAGCCGGAGTGCCCTGTGTGCTGGAACCCCTTCAACAACACGTTCCACACCCCCAAAGTGCTGGACTGCTGCCACTCCTTCTGCGTGGAATGCTTGGCCCACCTCAGCCTGGTGACTCCGGCCCGGCGCCGGCTGCTGTGCCCGCTCTGTCGCCAGCCCACTGTGCTGGCCTCCGGACAGCCTGTCACTGACTTGCCCACGGACACTGCCGTGCTCACCCTGCTCCGCCTGGAGCCCCACCACGTCATCTTGGAAGGCCGCCAGCTCTGTCTCAAGGATGAGCCCAAGGGCCGCTACTTTCTGCGCCAGCCCCGGGTCTACACGCTGGAACTCGGCCCCGGGCCTGGCAGCCAGACTGGGCACCCCCAGGACGTGGCCCCTACCACCAGCCCCAGCCCCAGCGCCGACTCTCTGAGGGGGTGTTTCCGCAACCCGCAGTTCCGGACCTTTGCCTACCTGCTGGCTGTCATCCTCAGCGCCGCTCTGTTGCTCATCTTCTCCATCTTTTGGACCAAGCAGTTTTTTGGGGGCGTGGGGTGAGCATCTGTTCCAGACAAAGAACCAAGCCTTTCTTGGTTGCTGCTGGGTATGAGGACTGCAGAGCCTCATATGGGGTTGTCTTCCTTTGGTAGTATTGTTCATTTTTACAATCCAGGGATCAGCTAGGCTGTGCATCTGCTTCTGGGAACGGAGAGAGTCCTACTGTAATGAGAACCTCTGAAAGCTAACGGGAAAAGATACAAAGAGAGCTCTGGGTGTGAACCACGGGTCATGGAAGGGCCGAGAAGCAGATCTGTGATGACAGGGCTACGTAGCATGTTGTACCAAAGGGCTGGGCGATGGCATCCAGGAACCTGACCCAGTCAGACAGCAAGCTGCAACTTTTACTGGAGCTGCTCTGAACTCAGTTCACATTTTTTGGAGTTGCTCTTTCTATTATTTGTTGCTAAAAAATTTGGAAAGTGAACTTCAGTTGTGAGCAAATGTGTTTGTCTTCCCCTTTGTTTTCTCTTTGGATGTTTTGCCAGCAGTCTCAGTAAAAATGGCCTGCATTCATTCATTCATTCACTCACTCATTCAACAACCGGTTGGCTGGTCCTCTGTCAGAACTAGGGGGAGAGAAGGGTAGGATGAGCCAGGGGTGGCGGAGTCCTTACCAGCAAGGAGGGCACGTTCACTCGGCTGCTTCTTGTACAAGACGACCTCTTGTCAGTGCATGGTTTATGGAGTGTTAAGAGTAGAAAAGTTTAAAGGTGAAAGAAACCAGAGTCAGTGACCAAAAGAAATCTGGGATTTGGAGGAAAAGATTTTTTTTTTTTTTTCTTTTGCGGTACACAGGCCTCATTGTTGTGGCCTCTCCCATCGCGGAGCACAGGCTCCGGACGCGCAGGCTCAGCAGCCATGGCTCATGGGACCAGCCGCTCCGCGTCATGTAGGATCTTCCCGGACCAGGGCACGAACCCGTGTCCCCTGCATCGGCAGGCGGACTCCCAACCACTGCGCCACCAGGGAAGCCCTGGAGGAAAAGATTTTTATTCCTCTGGGTAGGTGCGGGGTGGAGCTCTGATTCCCCTCCTCCAACCATTGTAATTCTGGCCTTGAGAGGTAAGGCAGGGAATTCCCAGGTGGCCCAGTGGTTAGGACTCTGTGCTTCCACTGCATGGGGCACGGGTTTGATCTCTGGTCGGAGAACTAAGATCCCACGTGCCGTGTGGCATGGCCAAAAAAGAAAAAAAAAAAAAAAAAAAAAAAAAAAAAAGAGGTAAGGCAGAAACCCCGGATAGAGTAAAAGCCTTAGTTCCCATCCCAGGCCATGCAGGCAGGGGATTCTGGTTTTCATTTTACGTGACAGAATCTAGGAACCAAGGAAAACTAGATAGAATTTGGATGCCGCTTGACTACAGGTTGCCACCTCTGCAGTATCTAAAACCCTGATTTCTTCTTCACTTTTAATACTCCCTCAAAGCGGTTAAAACACCATCACAAAAAGATAACATTTTGTTTTCTGGGATTTGTAGTATAAGCTTTCAGAGGCCAGAAATTGGTTTTATTTGCTCTAAATAACATTTTGTAAGTTTAATGAAACCAGCTTCTATAAACTCTTAGGGGTCTTAATGTACAAGATATTCCAAAATAGCCAAGACATATATACTTCATGTTTAGTAAAACCAAACAGTCCGCTGTTTGGTTTTAATTTAAGCTCCACTGTGAAGAAAAAGTGCTCCATTATGAAATAGGAAAGCCGCCTACATATCCTGCCAGGGGACTAGCATCTACCTCTCCATTTGCACCATCGAAGATAATTATACTAAGGCTGGGACTTGAAGTCTCCCCACTGACTTCATTTCTTTACACATCCTTGCTCCTTAACTCTTGTGCTCGGTAAATTAGGCAATGATCTCACTATGTTCTCAGAGCCATGAGGAACAGAGAGAGGAGCCGGGGGAAGTTCAGGGAAGAACACTTGCCCCTGTACTAGGGACTACTGCTCCCGAGTTCAGCAGGCTTCACCCCTATTTCACAGATGAAACTAATGCTCCCCAAGTTTAGCTACCTTGTTCAAGGTCACCCAGCTAGCATGTGGTGGAGGCCTTTCAGTCAAAATAGAACTTACACTCTTGGAGTGGCTGATTCACCAAACAGGACACAGCTTTGAGTCTTCTGGGATAGGGAAGCATATACTTAACATTGTGGCATCTTCTGTCTTCACATTCAATAGTTCTAACGTTGGGCAGTGCCATCCTTCTAGAGAGCATTTAGGAATCTTTGGTACCCCAATGCAGGGGTGGGGTGTGCTTCTGGCTGTTAGTACTTCAGAGGTCAGGGATGCTAAGACATGCTGCAATGCTGAAGACATTTCTACACAACAAAATATCGTCTGTCCCAAGAGGCAAATAGTTTCCTGTTGAATAACACTACAGGCGCCTTGCAAGTTCACAAGGTAGAAGTGGTAAAATTAACTCCCTTTGGCATGAAGTCAGAGTAAGAGATACAGTGACTTCTCAAAAGGGCAGTATAAATGGTAGACCGGGCTTTCCTTCTAAGTGGTCTGAGGTGACCAAGAGGTTCAAATCTTCATGTTCACTTTAAGAACACTTGTGAAACCATCCAGGCCATTAAGGGTATGCACATCCGAAAAGCCACCAAGTATCTGAAGGATATCACTTTACAGAAGCAATGTGTGCCATTCGGTCATTACAATGGTGGAGTTGGCAGGTGTGCCCAGGCCAAACAGCGGGGATGGATGCAGGGTCAGTGGCCCAAAGTGCTGAATTTTTACTGCACATGCTCAAAAATGCAGAGAGTAATGCTGAACTTAGATGCAGATTCTCTGGTCATTGAGCACATCCAGGTGAACAAAGCCCCTAAGGTGCAGTGCAGGATTTACAGAGCTCATGGTCCGTTCAACCCATACATTAGCTCTCCCTGCTACATTGAGATGATCCTTACTGAAAAGGAACAGATTGTTCCTAAACCAGAAGAGGAGGTTGCACAGAAGAAAAAGATATCCCAGGAGAAACAAAAATTTACGGCCTGGGAATAAATGCTGCAAAAAAATAAATGCAAAGAAAAGTTGTTTTTTTTTTTTTTTTTTTAAAAAAGGTAGAGCACACAAAAAGTTCAGGCTTTGTACAGGGAACAGGCCATGCTGGCCGGACTGTTTTTTTTTTTTTTTGGTCTGGCCAATGTTGCCAACATACTCAGTAAAGCCCTATGAAATCTCTTATAAGGTCACAGACGGACCAGACTCTACCATTTACTAACTAGGTAGCCTGGAACAAGTTACTTAACTTCTTTGAACTTCAGTTTTTTTGTAAAAGAGGAAATAATAATTAACTCGTAAGACTGTGAGGATTAAACAAGATGTCTGAATGTGCCTGGCGGTGTGTAGACAGCAGTAAGTGTCCTGTTAAGTGATGGCGGTGACATTTGTCTCACCATTACCACGAAATGACACATTTGGGATATGCTCCTCAGCTAACGGCTTTTGGACGATGATATTCCCAGTAAGGAAGTGTATATCCAGCAAGACATTCGTCTGGCCAAAGGCTTAGATGAAATCTTTTCACCCAGTTGCTACCCCTCTAGATCTCTAGGAACCACCCACCCCCTGCAAAACAAAAGACAAGTTTAATGGAACAAGTGGTAAAATTTCAACTTGAAAAACTGAAAACCTTTAACACACTATATTTGAAAGTTGCATGCGAATACACTAACATTATTAAACACACTACAAAGGTAGTAATGAAAAATAATTTTTTTTCATGGCTAGCTATGGAGGAAATAGAGCTCATTAATACTTACAACAGTGAAGTGCCCAACAGAGAGTAGAGCTGATAATCCAGAAGCTTAACAGGTACACAGGACATGCAACTACTTGGTTATAATTGAAATCAGATTAAACAGACTATTTAGCTACATATCACACATTCCTAGTTTTCACGATAGAGCCAGACAAAGTCACTCTCATCTTCCCTGGAACAGCAAAGGAAAAGTGTTTTGAATGTTCAAGGAGAAGCCATCATATAAGCCCTTCTTGAATTCTCTATACACAATCCTTTCTTCTTGCCAATTCCTCTATTTATTGTGTGAATTTATTGTGTATTTCCAGAGTTCAGTGTTTGTATACCTGGGGTGGAAAGAGCTGAAAGTAACTGCTGCTTGGCCAATGAGTAAGAATTATAGAGTCCAGATACAGTTCACTGGTAATCTTGCCCACAATGCAACAGCCCTCCATTTAAAAAAAAAATTACTATCAGAATGCTTACTAAGGAGACAGAATTGGAGTACGCCATACTTGAGATCATTTGCTATATCTCAAACTAAAAAAACAGGGACCTCTGTGGACCAATGCCTAGGATTCAGAAAATGCTTAACTATACAAGATAATTCTTTAAAGGGCAGTTTTTAAAATAGGATTGTACTCTGTAGCAAGTGTATAATAAAGAAAAAGTTTATGTTTAGGAATACACATTAGGGATTTTTTTCCAGAGTTACCTCGACATGAAGGGTACATCCTTTAAATAACCAATAGAAAAGAACTTGCACAATAGAGACATCATGTTTGCTTTCTAAAAATTTCATTGAATCTTGACACAATGGCCTAGCTTTTGGGTAACACTAAGGATGCCAAACTTGAAAGCAAAGTGGAAGACATCTTCTGACGAGGAAAATGTTCAGTTCTGAGCTTCCCAATGCAGTTAGCATTCCAAGTGAACTCAACAGGAAGCGGTAAAATATTCTCTACTGCAGAGCCCTGAGCACAGATGTGGTCTACCTCGTCACCTTCTGTTCTCAGGGTTCTTGCTCTGTCAGGCACAGTTTAGCCAGTGCATGGTGAGGTGTGTCTCTCTACTTGAGGGCTTCCAGAATATAGTCCAGCCACCTTGCTCTCTGGGTCACATGTAGTCCTGAAGCATGTACCATGTAATGGAAAGCCACGTTTCAAGAATTAAAAATGGAGTCAGTCACAATCCGGAGTGCTGTGAGGGAAGCAATAGGGCACTCAAACAAAAGATTAATAAAAACAATGTCTACAAAATTCATGGCAGGGCTTGAAGATGAAAATGAAAATTTCAACGATGAAAGGGGTTCACCAACACCCAGGGACTAGGTTGCCTGCTTGAAGTGGGAGCTGACATGGAAATCCAATTCTTTTGAGGATCTATACATGGTAATTAGCAAAATACATGATAGAACAAAACACATCAATTCCTTTCCTTTGAAAATGGCTCTGAAGAGAGTGAGGCTAGAATCCTTCTTCCATGGTCCTGCCTATTCAGCCATCCAGAGCTTGAAGGTCCTGTCATACGAGCAAGTGGCTATGAGCTGCCCATTCGAAGAAATGTCTAGGCCCATCACTTTGCCTTCGTGGCCAGCCAGAGTCTTCAGTGGCGACCAGCCTGGGTGGGTCCAGATCTTGGCTGTGTTATCATAGGCACCAGTAAGCAAGAAATTCCCATGGATGGCTACAAAAGAAAAGGGGAGTTGTTTCAGGAATTCAAGTACTCAAAAGAGCATAAGAAAATAAAAGACCCAAAATCTGCTAGAACATACTATTTTGAAAAAGAAGGTATCTACATTCAGAAAAACTCAACACTCTGATCTGTATTCCTACTAGACCTCTATGAAAAAGACAGACTTAGGCAGACTTAGGGAAACAAATAACATTATTAAGGTCTTTTGGCTCTTTCCCTGATAGACAACCTATTCAGAATAATATTAAGGATTCAGTGCTTGGACCTTCCATGGAAAAAAAAATGAAGCAAAACACTCATGGAAGTCTTCTTTACTTCCTAGGAACAAGACGCGGGCTGTGTCATAGCTCTGTCTGAAAGTGTGGTGGAGGGAAGGAGATTATAATTTGCTCCTTCAGTAGAGTCCAAATTCTCTCCTGTTCCACTTCCAAGTCTTAACACCCGGACTGCATTCCTCAGAAGTGCAATTTGTCTGTCTTGTAATTAGGCCTACAACAGGAGGAAAGCTTACGCTCAAACTTGACACCAGTCACTAAGTTCTGGTGGGCAGGAATGGTATAGACACAACGCCGCTGTCGAAGGTCCCACACTTTGCAGGTATTGTCACCACTGCCAGTTGCAACGTGGTAGCTGTGGATCAGATGTAGTACTGAAGTTAGAAACAAAGAGTACTTTCTAACCAATAACCCTCTCCACCCCTCACTCAGTGAGCTTATTTACCCATTGGGGGAGAAATTTATTCCATAGATTTCCTTCAGGTGACCTTCTAGGAACATGATGCAACGTCCTGTACGCAGGTCCCAAACTCGACCAAATGCATCCAGTCCCCTGACAAAATAATTTATGAATGAACATTTTGAATCCAGTTCTCTGTGGAAGCAAGTATACTTAAGAGGTGAGACTACTGAGCTGCCCCCGCTACGTGCAAGAAGCCTTACCCAGTGCCAGCCAAAGAGCCATCTTGATGGAAGGCAATGTCATACACACCCATGCTGTGGCCTTCCTGATGCAGGATTTCCTCTTGAGCCTCCAAATCCCATAAGCGCCATGAACGGTCATAGCTAAAAAAGTCAAACTAACGATTAACCAGCAGATGTTCAGTTCCTACAATGTATAAAGTGCTATAAACAGTTGTAGCTCAAGTTATGTTTCTGAAACTACTCATACAACCATATTAACAAACTCTTTTCTGGCATAAACAATGTCTCAACAACTAAGCATATCCGTCTTGGGTGCTAAATGGGAAACCATGGTTCCTATAAACCTACTTCAGTAGCTATTTTATTTTATATTTATTTATTTTAAAACATTTATTTATTTATTTATTGGCTGCACTGGGTCTTCATTGTTGCACACGGGCTTTCTCTAGCTGCGGCAAGCAGGGGCTACTCTTCGTTGTGGTGCATGGGCTTCTCATTGTGGTGGCTTCTCTTGTTGTGGAGCACAGGCTTTAGGCGCACAGGATTCAGTACTTGTGGCACGCGGGCTCAGCAGTTGTGGCTCGCGGGCTCTAGAGCGCAGGCTCAGTAGTTGTGGCACGCAGGCTCAGTAGTTGTGGCTCGCGGGCTTAGTTGCTCTGCGGCATGTGGGATCTTCCCAGACCAGGGATCAAACTCGTGTCCCCTGCGTTGGCAGGCGGATTCTTAACCAGTGCGCCACCAGGGAAGTCCCTTCAGTGGCTGTTTTAAAAACAGAATTCCTTAGAATGGCCCAGCAAAGATTCTGTTGCCTTCTTTCTTCCCTAATTTCACTGTTATGTCCTTCCATTCATTGAGCATTTATTGGGTCCTAAACTGAATGTTGGGCATATAAAAATCAATCACAAACAAATAGATCAATAGAATAGAATAGAGAGTACAGAAATAGGCCCACATATACATGGTCAAATGATTTTCAATGAGGCCATCAAAGCAATTTCAATAGTGAAAGTCTCCTCCATAAATGATGGTAGAACTGTAATACATATGGAAATAAAGACAAAGCAAACAAAAAACCCTCAATAAAAAAAATGGACAAAGCACCTGGACACTGAACAAAAGAGAATATACAAATAGTCAATAAGCATGTGACAAACTACTCAACACCAATAGTCATCAGACTAATAAAAACTGAAACCATGAGATTTCACTACATACTTGCTAAACTGAGCAAAATGATAAGATTGATTAATGACAAATGTTGGCAAGGATGTGAAAAAAAACAGAACTCCAGAATTCTGGGAATGTAAAATGGCACCAACACTATGGAAAACCACTTGGAAGTTTAAAAAAAGTTACATATACATCTACCCTATAACCTTGCAATTGCATTCCTAGGTATTTATTCAAGACAAAGGAAAGAAAAACACATCCACAAAAAGCACTGTACAAGAGTATTTATAGCAGCTTTATTCTGACTAGCCAAAAGCTGCAAACAGCCAAGTGTCCATCAATAGGAGAATGAATACACAAACTGTGGCAGAGTTATACAATTGAATACTTCTCAGCAATAAAAAGGAATTACTGATACATGCAACGACATGAATGAATCTTAAAAATGTTATGCTGAGTAAAAGAAGCCAAACAAAAGGAAGCCATATGAACACAAATGAGTTCATAAACTACGAATAGATCAGAATTAATTTATGGTGACAGAAATCAGGTCAGTGGTTGCTCTGGAACAGGGAGTTGACTGGGAAAGGGCATAAGGGAACTTTCTGGGGTGATGAAAATGTTCTCTCTATTGCCTAGTGTATGGCTATGAGCATAACTGATGCTGTCTTGGGCTTGTACAGTTCTTCCTGTCCTTCTGCTGACCCTTCCCAGAACTATACTGTGTGGTAAGTCACTTTCCTGTAGTCAAGGGCTTTGCAGTTAATAGATATTGTTTAATAATCATTAAGACCAGGTGGCCTCTATGCTCTGTTAGTCCTCAAACAATGATGAAGACCTTTGCTGATATATTCCCGGCACCCACTAGTTACCCATTCTTCACTTAGGAATGTACTTCCTGTTTCCAAACACGTACCCCCATACCTTAGGTTAACTATAAAATTGCCTCAATGGTCTCTTGGGGGCGCAGAGTGCAGCTGTGAATGCTTCTGGATTGCTGTCTGCCAGATCCCACCCTGTGAATAAGCGACCCTATGAAAAACGGATCCATTGGATATATGGAGCTGCTGGCCGTGTTTTTCAATCTCGAGATGCCTTCTCAGTTTGGTGGGCACCTTCTGTTCCCTTGGACCTCCAACAACAGGGATGTGGGCCACATGAGTGTATGCATTTGTCAAGACTGACTGAATTACACACTTAAATCCATTCCATTGCATGTGAATTGTATCTCAAAAAATTCTTTAACAGATTCTGGCCTCATTGAATGTGTAGAACCAGAAAAGGAGACTGATTTGTAAGCAGAGAAATTACACTGCATAGAAAAAAAAAAAATACACCTCTAGTATTGGCCAACAAAGAGAAGAAAGAGGGAAAAACTCTAGTTTTCTGGGAGTCAGTGACTCTGAAATTTCAGATTAACTGCAATTTAAAACCAAATACACTTAGCCCTAACTATGTCATAGATTCTTTTCTGATTCTGATTTATTGAAGTCCAAGAAAATCTCCTGAAGATCTCTGCTCTAAAAATTTACTTGGCAGTTTAGCCGTAAAAGGTAAACAAGATGCCACAGGCCTGTATGGATAGAACAATAAGAGGATGGCTTACCAGGTGGTACCTAAGAAACGTCCTGATGGATGCCACATTACACGGGCCACACGCACTGTATGGCCTTCAATATCTGCCACTGGTTCATCACTGAAAAGGAATCAAATATATGTAAGTAAACTATTTTACAGTCATGTAAATACTCACTGAATTTATTAACTGTTGAGCACATATACACCCATTCTGCATGGTTTGACAGGCCAAATTGTAACTAAACCTGTAATTCGTTAAACTTTTAGGGCTAATGATAATTTAACTCACTTCCCAAGGTTATTATAAAAGCTTTGGGACTATTTCATGTGCCCACGGGGCAAAACTGCTAGTCAATAAACACTGTCTATTTCAATTCACTATGTTAACAAACTCTTAATGCCATTAGAGAAAAATAAAAGATATTTCAGCCTGACAAGCAAAATAAACTCTCTGCACCAAAGGAGCACTGAGATTCTGGAAGGAAAATATATTCTGATAGAGATGCAAGGCTATATCATAGTTTTGGTGCAAGTGGATTACAGATAAATTTATCTCAAACTTCAGCTTGTCCAAGGATCCACATGAAAAAAGGAACTCCTAAACAGAGGCTTAGTTTCCTTTTGGTGGCCATTAAATTCTACTACCAGCAATGACAAAAAGAAGGTCTGAACACCAGCAAGAGGAAATAAACATGAACCCTAAAGAGGGCAATTAAAAAGGGAACTTTGTCAATGTGCATACACAGAACTAATTAAAGCCCTAGGGGAACAAATATTGCTATGTATTACCAAAGCCAATTAAAACTTGCTGTGCTCACAGGTAAGATCTTGTCTGGCAAAGAGTGGAGACACTAATTAGCTCCTCACAAAATCCTGGAACAAAAGCCTCATGTGCTTTCCCAAAGAAAGAAAACTAAGCAACTGAATTCAGATGTCTTCTAGGCAAACAAAGTGCTTCCAAAAATTTCTTGGAAAACAATAATCACAAACACATTAAAAAAAAAAAAACTGTTGTAATTGGAAAATGTAGTCTAGGTAAAGGATGATGCTATTGGGAGTAGACATCACTTCCTTGGCAATACTGCCAGACAGAACCTCCTTCCTCTCCCCTGTGGCTGTTTGCTAAGAACCAATGTGCTGTCTAGAATATTATTTTTAGTCAAGCTACCAAATAGTGCATTTCTCCAATGTCAATCTATTGCATGCGAGGTATAATGGATCCTTCCGGAATAGCTGGAGCCAGGAAACAGTGGCTACTATGTTAGAGGCAAAAATCAAGGTACAAAGTTAACAAAGAAGGAAACCTGACACAACTCCTCTGGTGGGAAAAGATCTAAGAAAAAAATCCTCCATTCTATTTTCACACAAGTTTCCTTGACTCAGAGCATCTCTGGGGTTAAATGCTAGATTTTTAAGTCTCAAGGGCCAACCAATCAACTATTTACTTTAGCGACTGCAGTGTGGACAGAGGGTAATATTCACCTGTCAAGGCTCCAAAGCTTCACAGAACCATCAGCAGCACAAGAGGCCAGATTGACATCTTTTTGGTCCAAGGAGACAGTGGATTTTGGATGGAATACAATTGCTCCCACGTTTGTGTTATGGCCTAAAGCAGTGTAAGAGATGAAAATTAAAGGGTTCCCGCTCCCTTATAACGTAAGTGTAAATACAGACATGACAAATATTACATATACACATATCAGAGGACATGTGGACCTAGAGAGTATTAAAGTAGCTATTCAACTACTAAAAAAATTGAACTATTTTAACTTAAATTAATATATAAATTGCATTAAAAAAAGCTAAACACACAAAGATGTGTTTCTTGGTTTAGAGATTGTAAATGCCAGAGTGGGGCTGGACATGAGAGAAAAGTGGTATGTGTACGAAGTCATTATCATCCAGCCCTGCAATCAGAGAAAACCAAACCAAGTCAAATCAAATCAAGAATTAATCTGTGTGTACTGGGTCTGAATGTCAGGCAGAGTTTTAGAGTTGTATTGCTTGACAGAGTTCACACTGAGAAAAAGGCTGAGATTTAGACAAGATTCTAACTCACCTCGAAGAGTATGGAGGAGGTTGCAATCAGGAACAGACCAGAGCTTGCAAAGCCCACTCCTAACAAACACAAAGGAAAGCATCTCAGCCAGGGTTGGTCTGGGAAGGAAAAGGTACCTTGGTAACATTACTAAAGGACAATCTCTCTCACCCCCCCACCCCCCAAAAATGTTACAGTGGCAGACAGAAAAAGAAACAGGAAAGGTCTATCATTTGAAGAGTTAGAGAAGAAAGCTACGTCCAGGTCTCACGCAAACAGAGGCCTCTACTGGACTGTAAATATTATAGCACAAGTTGCTCTTCTCCTTAACTTTTGGATCAATTTCTGAGGGAAGGTAGGACAAAATAAAGTATCTAACACTAATATTAATAATGATACTATCTTCTTAAATACGAATAGCACTTTGCTGCTTACCAAGTACTTTAATTTTTTTTTTGGCAGCACTGTGAAGCATGCGGGATCTTACTTCCCCAACCAGGGATCGAACCCATGCACCCTGAAGTGGAAGCACGGACTCTTAACCACTGGACTGCCAGGAAAGTCCCCAAAGTACTTAAATTTTTAAAAAAATGTTGTACTTTGGAAAATTTCCAACAAATTACTTTCATATCTATCATCAAATGATCCTTATAACCTGTGAAGTACATATAAGGCAGGAATGATTTCTACTTTATTATTTTTTTCTTATTTTATTTTTTGTAATTAATTTTTAAAATTGGAGTATAGTTGATTTACAGTGTTATGTTAGTTTCCATTGTACAGCAAAGTGAGTCAGTTATACACATACTCATTTCTACTTTATAATGAAGGTAACTGCGGCTTAGAGAGGTGGAGGGATCTGTATAGGTCCCTGGCTTTCTCCTGAACCACAGTCTCAGTTTCTGCCTAGTCAAGTAGTTCTTTTGCATACAATGCAAGCAAGTTTCCCCCTCATTAGATGACAATGTTCCTCAAGAACAACTAAGTAACGAAATAGAACAAAACAACAAAGATATCACATCCTAAAAGTTTTCTGCATATGTGGTGAGTAGAAAACAAAATGAAGATAAAAACAATAATTCAAGTTTACTGAGTCCTTACCACATACTAGACAGTATCAAGGCAAAATGTTTACAAACATTATCTCACCTTACTTTACAGATGACAAAAGTGAAGCTTACAGAGATTAAGTATCTTGCCTAGGTCACATAACCAAAAAAGAAATTATATCAAGGTATGTATACTAGTCTATAAGCTCACTATCTGATCCAAAAAGATGCTAATGCCAAGAATATGACTGACATGTCATGGGTCTCTGGGGTACCTTGTGAACAGTAAGAACTGCTAATTGAAGGCTATATTGTAAACTACAATGGGTAACTACTAGCATCTCTATCTAGTTTGGTGTGACCATGAGAAGCAGAGGCAAAGGGTATTGAAATGGCCTTCTAAGACAAATACTGATTTTTTCCCCCCCGAACCCCATTTAGAAAAAAATGTCACTGTAAAATGGGACTTACCAACAAGCTGTGGCCAGCATTTTGGAATTGGGACTAAAGTGACAGTAGGAGATAGGCCGATCATCCCCAATCTGACTGCAGAAATTATTCAAAGACTTAAAAAAAGACAAACAAGGGACCATTAACAGGCTAACCCAAGATTTTCTTGGCTTTTCCACCATACAAACAAAAACAAAAACAAAAACAAAAACCATTCCAGTTTTAACCCTCCCCAAGAATCTTCTACCACCTTTTTGTTGTTGTTGTTAGGAGACACTTATACGAATGAATGGAGTCAAGGCTTATCTGGAACTCCAGCATGCTGCCTTCTACAGTCTTAGTATCACTAGCTTCTATGTCAGCTAAGTACAAACAGGAAGGCCATGGCGAGATCTAAAGTACAGTCTGACATATTAAAAGGGAGAATTAAAGAGTAGACGCATAGGCCTCTGCCTAGTACAAAGCACAGTAGGTTCCCTGCCACCTTAACTGATGGTTCCTCCCAAATAGCAACAGTGTAAGCAGAGAGGAATAAGTATAGCTGCCTTTACTTGCTAGAGGTGGGTCAAAGTAGAGCATCTAATAAATATTTAAGAATCTTCAAGATATCTGACAATTATATATATGAGAGCATCTTATATATATAAGATGAGAGCATCTTACCCGGAGAGATTTGTGCAGCTCTTGCATCTGGGAGGTTCTCGTTGTCTCAGGAATCTCTTTATGAAGACGGGCCTCTTCCAAGCGTTTCATTGCCCTGTGACACAGAAATAACATTATTAACCCTGAGCAAATGGGTTGGAAACAAAGGTCCATACACGTCTCTTTACCACTCAATTTCAATTAATAACCACTGTCATTATAAAGCAGCTCCTCAGTCCTTGAGAGGAAATAAGAAAAAGTATGTTTCTTCCTCCTTCTCCAGGCTCTCCTTACCTAGGCAGTGAATAATTTGCAATCCACAGTCTGGCAACCTTCAGGCTGTTTGGTCCTTCATGGTACCAGGTTTGCTGATACTGAAAGTTAAATTAAGAGCAGAAATGTCAAGTCTGAAGCATTCCTGCCCCTTTCATAGCTGTCAATTCCCTATTGTTAACTGCTCAGAAAAAAGATAAATTAGTTCAGTAATAGGATGAAATCAGGTATATGTGCTTTCTCTTGTGTTTCTTTCTATGAACTCTTATTGGATAGTTTCTGGTTACTTGTTAAAAGTGACACCAGGAATGCTATGGTTCTTTCCTGAATGGGGAACTCACTTATCTCCATTTATACCTACAAAGGAACCACAAACTATTGCCAACAACTATTCCGGAACAGTAGAGTCTCCAACTCCCCCTGTTCCCTATCCCACAGAAAACAGAAAATGAGAGAACTACCCCCTTGTTTCCTGCATGTTTATACTATGAAGCCAAAGACACTTTTTTTTTTTTTTTTTTTTTTTTGCGCAGTATGCGGGCCTCTCACTGTGTGGCCTCTCCCGCTGCAGAGCACAGGCTCCGGACGTGCAGGCTCAGCAGCCATGGCTGCTGAGAGGTCCAGCCTCTCTGTGGCATGTGGGATCCTCCCAGATCAGGGCACAAACCCATGTCCCCTGCACCGGCAGGCGGACTCCCAACCACTGTGCTACCAGGGAAGCCCCAAAGACACATTTTACCTCTTCTTTGGACTTCTTTGATTTCTCATCATCTTTTTTGGTCTTTTTTAAGGCATCAGTACCGACCACTGAAAGGATATTTCTTAACCTGTAACAAAAAAGATCAGAATTTAAACAGAGTTAAGACTGTGAAAAGTATATCTAAGAAGGCAGCAAGGCTGCCCTACTCTCTCACCATTCAAATCCTAAGCAACCTTCTTTAAGGGTCAAGTTGTGATGCCTAAACTTCCAGTGTGAATTCTCTCACTCAATAGTCTTTATTTGAAGATTCCCTAAATTGAACTAAAAGCAATTATCCTGTTAAACTTAGAGTCAACTAGCCCCAACACTGCTACCACTCGGGCTGTGAATACAGACAACCTTCACTCAATGCCACAATGTGCTGGATACTGCTCAGGTGCTAAGTAGAAAAAATGACTAAGAAACAGTCCTTGATTTCAAGTAGCATAGTGGGGGTGGTGGTGAGGGAGTGGGGGGTGGACAGGACATACAGAAAGTACCGGGGAACTAGAGTACGTTCCATTAAGTATTATGACAGTGGTGCATGGTGCTAAGGGAATCATAAAAGGAGTAAACAACCTACGCTTGGAGGGAATCAGGGAAGGCTTCATGGAGAAGATGTTACCTGAACTGAGTCATCAAGTAATCAAGTCAATGGGTCAAGAATGGGAAAGGACAGTTGAAGCAGAGGGTTCAACAAATGTAAAGGTCTGGAGGCAAGAAAAGCATGTTGAACTTGGAATCACAACAATTCCGTATGGCTGGAGCACAGAGTACTGGGAAAGGGTTGGTGAGAGATAAGGCTGCAAATCTAAGCAGGGGCCAGGTCACAAAGAGCTCCTAATGCCATAGCAAGGAGGGTTTATATTTGAGAAAGACCCCTGGAAAAGTATGGAGAATGGACTGAAGAGGGAAGAACAAAGGCATACTATTGTATCCCCTGAGTCTTATGGACTGAATCAAGGCAGTGGCAGTGGGGACTCAAGACATTCATTTAAGGGACACAATAAGACAGACTTTGCTGGTGGAGAAGACAAACAATAAACAGTAGAAGTAAACCCTCTGAAAGGCTGTTAAGAAAGTACGTTACTTTCTTAATAATGGCAGGACTTACTTTACAAGGGGTCAGGTGTTAGGAAAGGCTTTTTTGAGGAGGTGGCATTTATGCTGAAACCAAAAGAATAAAAAAGCCCTAGAAGGCAAGAGAGGGGGACAAAAAGAGAAAAATTCAGTGGAAAGACAGCAAAAGAGTGGCACAAGGCAAGGATGAAGAGCATGATTAGGAGCTTTTTACTCTAAGTTTAATAAGAAGACTCTGTAGGGGGCTTCCCTGGTGGCGCAGTGGTTGGGAGTCCGCCTGCTAATGTGGGGGACATGGGTTCGAGCCTGGGAGGATCCCACGTGCTGCGGAGCAACTGGGCCTGTGCGCCACAACTACTGAGCCTGTGTGCCACAGCTGCTGAGGCCTGCGAGCCTGAAGCCCATGCTCTGCGGCGGGAGGCCACTGCGATGAAGGGCCCATGCGCCGCGATGAAGAGTCGTCCCCGCTCGCCGCAACCAGAGGAAGGCCACACACAACAATGATAGACCCAACACAGCCAAAAAGAAAATAAATAAAAATAAACTTAAAAATTAAAAAAAAGAGAAGACTGTAGGATTTTAAGCAAACAATTAACACAACACATTTGGGGCTATTACAACAGTCTAAATATGAAAGCAATGGAGGTAGAGAAAAGAGGACACACTGGAGGTACATTTCAGCAGTAGAAGAGACAAGATTTTGCTGATGGGTTACACAGAAGGTGAGCAGGTTTTCAACTGAAAACTGTGTGAATGGTACTGTTATTTGCAAGGTGAACTGGAAAATAGATGAGTTCAATTTAGACATGTCAAATTTGAGTACCTGTAGAATATCTAGGTTACAGAGACCTGAGAGTCATCAGAATATATATACACAGAGTAAACCATGCCATGGGAATGGATTTGATCACTCAGGGTTAGTGTAGGATAAGAGCAAAAAACAGCAGTTTATAAACAGGAAAAAAAGAGGCTTAGAAGAATTAGCTAGAGAAACAGGAGGAAAACCAGGATGATTTGGTCTTCTGAGAGCCAAGGAAACAGTGTTTGAAGGAGGGAATAGGTGGCAGTGTACTAGGGCTATTCTTGATAAAGATGAGTTGATGACCTTAATTAAGAGCAATTTTAATGTGGTAGTGGTCGATCAGTTTGCAGTAGATTGAAGAGTAGATGAGCTACGGTAAGGGCCTTAAGAGAGTAAATGTAATGAGTGAGGAACAGCTGAGCCCCAAGTCCTAAAGAGGCAGGTAGGCAGGCCAGGTCTGCCTAATTGCATAGGACTAGCCTGTCACTAAGAGATTTTGTAACTTCAAAATCACAAGAGGAGCATTATATGAGGACAGTGCCTTTTTGCAATAACATCCAAAAAACACTTAGCATTATATCTTATGTTAATGACAAAGAATGCATTTGTTGTTTAAATTTTCAGAGTTCAGTGACAAATGTTTACCCAACTCACAACTACATAATGAGGAGAGGAAGGAAGGGAATGTGTTAACATCTTCTTCATAGTTTATAAAGAAAAATTAGTAGTGGAGTAAAAACTGGCCTAAGACTTAAATTATGGGCTAAAACATATTAATGCAACTTAATAAGAGATTCTGTCAACGTTATCTGAGACATTCTATTAAAGTTTTAGCTACAAATTCCAACTGAAATTTGGAACTGGAACCCTATGATTAAAAAAGAAGAGAGTAGATACTTAGAAAGGGCACCTTTCTCTTCTTTCAGCAGGACCCTCTCCAAAAAGTGTGATGGGTTCCCCCAAGGCCCTAAGGCAAGCCTTGACCTCTGAGTCATCTGTGGAAACATTGATTTGCCGGGCTCGCTTCCTCCTCTCAAACTCAGCTAACACTTCGGCCTGTCGCTCACTGATGTGGTCTTCAATTTCAAACACTTCTCCTGTAAAAAGAACCGACAACATTAGCATAATCACCAGATCTTCCTCAAGTAGGGAGAAAGAAATAATTTCCTTTTTTTTTCTTTTTAATTTAATTTATTTTTGGCTGTGTTGGGTCTTCTATGCTGCGTATGGGCTTCTCATCACTGTGGCTTCTCTTGTTGCGGAGCACGGGCTCTAGGAGTGTGGGCTTCAGTAGTTGCATCAGGCAGGTTCAGTAGCTGCAGCACGCAGACTCTAGAGAACAGGCTGAGCAGTTGTGGTGCATGGGCTTAGTTGCTCCGAGGCATGTGGGATCTTCCCGGGCCAGGGATCGAACCTGTGTCCCCTGCATTGGCAGGCGGATTCTTAACCACTGCACCACCAGGGAAGCCCAGAAATAATTTCTTACAATTGGAGTCTGTATGCCTCTAGGGAAAGTTAACTTTAATCTACTACAAACTTTACAGCTTCTCAGTTTATTAAAGTATGCCAGGGTTTCCCTGGTGGCTCAGTGGTTAAGAATCCACCTGCCAGGTGGATTAAAGTATGCTAGGACCTCCCTGGTGGCACAGTGGTTAAGAATCTGCCTGTCAATGCAGGGGACGTGGGTTCTATCCCTGGTCCGGGAAGATCCCACATGACTCGGAGCAACTAAGCTCATGAGCCACAACTACTGAGCCTGCACTCTAGAGTCCGCAAGCCACAACTACTGAACCTGTGCACCTAGAGTTGGTGTTCTGCAACAAGAGAAGCCACCGCAATGAGAAGCCCGCACACCACAACTAAGAGTAGCTCCCACTCCCCGCAACTAGAGAAAGTCCGCGCACAGCAACGAAGATCCAAGCAGCCAAAAAATAAATAAATAATTAATTAAAAATAAAGTATGCCAAACACAGAAAACTAAACGAGGTTTTAAAAGGCAGCAAAATAGCTGAAGCCATCTTGTTTCATTTGGCAAACTTACATAAACACATAAAACACAATAAGAGTATGGAGCATCTTTAACAAATAAGTTATGTAGGCTTTCTGTCCATGATGAAATAGAAACATTATTTTAACAATTGCCAAAGCTACTCTCTGAAATAGTCTCAGTACAGGGACACTAACTGGAAATAATTACCATGAAAATGATATTCTTTGACTGTAAGGTGTTTTGGATAATCTATCAGCTAGTTTTAAAACTCACACCAAATACAAGCATTTCGATGAAAAAGGTAAAGTATAGTAGTGATGCAGTTATGTTTAAAATAACATAAAAGGTTTAAAAAGTCACTAAAGTGCATGTGTATAGAAAAGAAAAGGTATGGGAGGATCCATGAGAAACTTGACAGAAGTCCTATCTGCACAGAACTCTTTTTATACCCTTCTGTACTCTCTGAATTTCTCATGACAAACATGAATAATTTTATTTCAAAAATATAGTGCACCACTAGTTACTGACATGAAAAAAATCCTCAACAGTATACAGAATGACAAATGCAGGTTACAAAACAATTTGCTTATCATGGGTTCATTTATGGAAAAAAACTTGTATTTTGATTCCTTTCAAAATAAAAATGACTACTACTTTTATAATTTAAAAGGGATATTTCATTTCGGGTGAAAAATAATTGGAAAACTAAAAAAGGGAGAATATTATGAACCACAGTAGCTCCAAACCAATGCCACAACTATGCTAGATCTCCAGAAGACAAATGGAATCAATTTGAATCCAAATACACAATGTATAAATTCTTAGTAAAATTACTAACAATTCATAGAAGAAAAACTGTATAAAAGGTTTTAAGAAAAAGGTTCTCCAGATGATACTAAGTGGAGTGGGCAGAGAGTATGGCCTTAAGATAGTTTCAAGTTTAATATTTGAAATTTTTTGACACTAAACTAGTGACATCTAAGTTTAGGAAGGTAGTCATTACAGATAACTTGAGCACCAAAGGTAAAGACGGACTCACAGTTTGCATCTTACCAGAGGTGATGTTAATGTTCCCTGCTTCAATTCCTGCTTTAAGTCCTTCTTTTCCCAAAATCCCAGATTCTCCTTTGGCCAGGCGCTCCCTCTCCTTCTCTTCCAAACTTCCATAATAGATGTGTGGTTTCTTCACAACAGGAGCGACTAAGTCATCAGATGCCTTAGTTTTGGTTGCCTGCTAAATCAAAGACCTGGATTAACCTAAAGCTTAATCTTAGCAATTTACTAGACCTCCCAGAAGGATGAAGCTTATCCAGAGCTTCAATCCTATTTCTTCTCCAAAGAAAAGACAAATTGGACACCAGTTAAGATGTGTCTTCCCTGATTTGGACGTGGTCGGGGGGTGATTCCAGTCTCTCGGCACTTAAGTTTTGCAGATACGAAGAGATAGATAAAACTAGTGAATTTCTCTTGGTGATTTTTCTATCAAAGGCGTGCTTTGGAACATGTTTACTTCATTCAGTTGCAAGTGCAATCTCTTCCTGGGTTTTATGAAACTTCCAGGGTTACTGCTCATCACAGGCGATATCAAGGATAACTGAAATAACCAACGCGATGGTAAGGGGGACAAGTTAGAAAGTTACTGTCTATACATTTCAAACGTTTTCAGACGTGGGGCAGTAGATGGGAAGTTAGGAGGCCTCATTACAATGCAGAGGTCTGACATTGTCATAAATCTTGGCCAAGACACTACTCTCTTTCAGAACTCTATTTCTGAACCAGACAGAAAAGGTATTTACATTTCGGGGTTATAGCGAGAGCTGAAAATGAGCTAAAATAGGAAAGCACTCAGGGATCAGGAAAACGCTGCTCCGCTCTCTAAGACCAGACCGAGTCTGGCAGCCTTCCTCCTCAGCCCTCCACCGCCGTAGCCCGTTCCCTAACGGCCCTGTTCCGCAGGGACCCCCACCCCTCCGCGCTCCCTGCCAGAGTGAGGTGAGACCTGTACCGCGGAGGAGGCTCGTGAGGAGGCCATGCTGGACTCCAGAGCCGCGAAGCCCCACCGAAAGCCGTGCTCTACGTTTCAGATCATCCACAGCGCGCCCAGCAAGGCGGAATTACGACACTTACCGGAAGTGGGCTGCGGGCGGACGCAGCGTCCTGGGCGGCGTGGAGCATGATGGGAATCGTAGTAGGAAAGAGTCTGGGCGCGTCGAGTGGTGTGTTCCGTGGAGCCTCAGGGAAAAGCACGCGGAGGACGGGGTTCTTCGAGGAGAGAGACTCAGAGCAGTCTGGGAAGTGTAGTTCAGTTGGCTTAGCCGGAGATTCGGGGTGAGCGCCGAGGTTTCGGGAAGGGGCCGAACAGGTCTGAAAAGAGGTAGGTGCGGCGAGTCGCGCGGCTACGGACTGAACTCGGGGAGTGAATAGACGGTTTCCGGGGCCTGCTGTCGCTCCGGGCCCTGCGAGGGGCTTTAAGTCCTACGGGAGCGAAGGACCGTGTTGCCATGGAAACCCTCGCTCTGGACCAGCGAGTGTGGCCCTGGAACCGCGAAAGGAGTGCTATTCTCTTCCGCTGTCAGGAAGTTCTCTCGGCGGTTTCTTCTGAGCTGGGGGGGGTTTCGGTGGATTTGGGAAGTGGCGAGAGATTAAGTTCGAAGAGCCCTCTAGCGCCAAAGGAAAATAAAGACCTGGCGGAGGAGCCAAGGCCTGCTTTTGCTGTCTTCAGCCGGGTCTGTCTTACTCCGAGTGAGATGATGAACGTGAGGCGTCAGGTAAACTGCACGCCAGCAACTCTGCACAGCCCTGTGTGCGCTGGGTGCTGGGCCATCAGAGATGGACAAGACAAGGTTTTGTCCCCGTGTCGGGGGTGGATATGGTCAAAATATTGGTGTTTCCCGAGCTGGACAGAGCCCTCTACCCTCCCCGAGGACAATTACAATAATAATGCCTGTTTATTTAGCGTTTACTAAATGCCAGGTTATGTTTCAGGAATTTACGTTGCAATACGACATTCAGTCCATACAACAACAGAGTACAGGTACAGACGAGGAAACCAAGATCTAGTGAAAGGTGAAGCTGATGGTCCAAGATCAGTGGCGATGGGATTGGAATCTGCCCTTGCCCACTGCCCTTTCGCCTCCAGAACAAGCACTTTTACCCGTTACTCTATACTGCCCCCTAGTGGCGATCTTTTCATAGTTTGCAGAAAAGTTAAAATGTATCAGTTGTTTTTTCTTTTCCCTTTTTAAAAATAATTAGTTAATTATTTATTTTTTTGCTGCGTTGGGTCTTTGTTTCTGGGCTGGCTTTCTCTTGTTGCGGCGAGCAGGGGCTACTTTTCGTTGTGGTGCGTGGGCTTCTCATTGCGGTGGCTTCTCGTTGTGGAGCTCAGGCTCTAGGCGTTTGGGCTTCAGTAGTTGTGACACATGGGCTCAGTAGTTGTGGCGCACAGGTTTAGTTGTTCCGCAGCATGTGGGATCTTCCCAGACCAGGGATCGAACCCGTGTCCCCTGCATTGGCAGGCAGATTCTTAACCACTGTGCCACGAGGGAAGTCGCTGTTTTTTCTTTTAAGCATTCTCCCCCCTTGGAACTTTGGCTTCCTCTACCTTTTGTCTACTTTGGAATCAAGATAGTATCTGTATCAATTTACTTTCCCACCAACAGTGCAGCACTATTTACAATAGCCAGGACATGGAAACAACCTAAATGTCCATCGACAGATGAGTGGATAAAGAAGATGTACATATATACAATGGAATATTACTCGGCCATAAAAAGAAATGAAATTGGGTCATTTGTAGAGATGTGGATGGACCTAGAGTCTGTCATACAGAATAAAGTAAGTCAGAAAGAGAAAAACAAATATCTTATATTAACGCATATATGTGGAATCTAGAAAAATTATACAGATGAACCTATTTGCAGGGCAAGAATAGAAAGGCAAACGTAGAGAACGGACATGTGGACATGGGGGGGGGAAGGGGAGGGTGGGTTGAATTGGGAGATTAGGTTTGACATAAATACACTACCATGTGTAAAATGGATAGCTAGTGGGAACCTGCTGTATAGCACAGGGAGCTCAGTTCCGTGCTCTGTGATGGCCTAGTTGGGCTGATTGGGGGGAGGGAGGTCTAAGAGGGAGGAGATGTGTGTATGCGTATGGTTGATTCACTTCGCTGTGCGGCAGAAACTAACACAATATTGTAAAGCAATTATACTCCAATAAAAAAATAATAATTAAAAAAGATAGTATCTGATTTAGTACAAAGCAATTTGAAATGTAATGTGCCATTGTTTCGTGTTGATAACATCACTTGTATCTGTCCCAAGCTTCATGGTAGAAGGAGGAGACATTTCTTCCTTTGTATACTTCACAGTCCCTAGCTGTATCCTAGATACATGTAATAATAATTTATATCTGTACATATTTTATTTTATTTTTTTTTGCGGTACGCGGGCCTCTCACTGTTGTGGCCTCTCCCGTTGTGGAGCGCAGGCTCCAGACGCGCAGGCTCAGCGGCCATGGCTCACGAGCCCAGCCGCTCCACGGCATGTGGGATCTTCGCGGACCGGGGCGCGAACCCGTGTCCCCTGCATCGGCAGGCGGACTCTCAACCACTGCGCCACCAGGGAGGCCCTATCTGTACATATTTTAAAGGAGCCTTCACTTACATCATTTTCATTTAATCCTCACCATGTGACCGATATATAATTTTCACAGGAGGCTGACTTTTGTTTTTGGTTGCTCTGCTGCGGCATGCGGGATCTTAGTTCCCTGGAGAGGGATCAAACCCTTGCCCCCTGCAGTGGAAGAAGAGTGTAGCCAGTTTATTCAACAGAACATTTAATGGCTGGTTATTGCAGACATTCTCTACTGGATGCTATGAGACTATAAAGATGATGCCATCCAGAGCTTTTAAACTCAGTTGGGGAGTTTTATTTTCTTTTATTTTCTTCTTAAAAAACCCAGCTCTTCTTTTTTTTTTTTTTTAAAGCATAAGCATTACTTTGGGTTTTCACATTTTAGAGTGTTTTCTTGAGCTTCTGTGCATACTTGTTCTCTCTGCCTGGGATGCCTTTAATCCTCTCTGCCTGCCCTTCACAAGGCAACTACGACATCATCTCCTCCAGGAAGTCTTCCACATTACTGTTCACCCCACTGGATTGTGTGTCTGTGTGATGCCATTGCATTACCCTCATCAGAGTTCTTATTACAGTATACTGCAATTTTCCATTTATGTGTTTGTTTTCCCCACAGACTGTGACTATGCCTCTTAACTCTGTAGCTGGAGCATAAGAACTGTCAGTTTAATGAATGACCTATCCATTTAGGACCTATTTAGACCTTGAGGATAACCCTGTGAATTGGTGAGTTAGAGGGAGTTTTCATAAGACTTAGTAACCTGATTTTAGCATTCGGGAGTGATCACAAATCCCTCATAATTCCCACATACTGTTGTTGATCAAATTTAATGGTTTGTATACTCTCCTACTAACTGTACCGAATTAAAATGTGATATTTTAACTTTATTCTGTTAGCTAGAATATTTCTTTGTGAATGGAGCATGAGATTAAAGTAATTGTTGCCTAGAATCCTCTTTTACAGGCAGCTTGCTATTTTAAGTTCTGGAAGAAAGAGCTTTTGGGAATTACAGAGTGGTGGATCTCCATCACGTAATAAAAATGTAATAATTATACACGTGAAGACTTAGAAGTCAATGTGTGAATCCAAATGAGTCTTTTGTATCACCATTCATTTTAGTGTGCATGCTTACAAATTGAACATATTTGTAGCTGAGATTTATCCCTTCCAATTTTTCCTCCTCTCTGCCATTTTTAACAGCTGATAGTTCACTGGGTCTGTCCCTTAGTGTTGGTTTCATTATGCTGAGACGAAAACCAACCCGTCTGGAGCTGAAGCTTGATGACATTGAGGAGTTTGAAAGCATTCGGAAGGACCTGGAGGTAAGAGTGCAACTTTCAAACCGTTAAGAATATTTAAAACAATAACTCTAACTTTTGGACTCTAGATTCTTACACCAACAGCTTATTCGAAATCTCTATTTGGATGCTTTACAGGCATCTTAAACATAATGTATTAGTTTCCTGTGGCTGCTGTAACAAATTACCACAAACTTGGTGGTTTAAAGCAACAGAAATTTATGCTTTCACAGTTCTGTAGTCCAGAAATCTGAAATCGCTATCACTGATCCAAAATCAGCATGTCAGCAGGACCATGCTCCCTCCAGAGGCTCTAGGGAAGAATCTGTTCCTTGACTATTGCAGTATTTGGTGGCTGCTGGCATTCCTTGACTTGTGGCCATATCACTCCAGTGTCTGCCTCCGTGATCACATTGCCTTCTCCTCTTCCATCTGTGAAGTCTCCCTCTGCCCCCTCTTATAAGGATACCTGTGTTGGCATTAAGGGCCCACCCAGATAATCCAGGATAATGTCCCTATCACAACATCCTTAATTTAATCACATCTGCAAAGACCCTTTTCACATACAAGGCAACAATTACAGTGTCCAAGGATTAGGACCTGATAGATTTGGAGGTCATTATTCAGCATACTATACTTAACGTGTTAAAACAAAAACCTCTTGATTTCTTCCTCAAACCATTTTCACCTCAGAGCTCCCTATGTCAGTATCTGTGTAGTTGCTCAAGCCAGAAACCTAAGAGTCAATCTTGAGTTCTCCCTTTCCCTCACCTCTTATATTCAATCTGTCCATAAATCCTTCAGCTCTACCTCCAGAATATTTCTAGACTCTACCCATACCTTTTCATCTCCACCATTAGAACCCTAGTCCAAATAACCATCAACTCACTCTGTACAATTTTAGTAGCATCCCAAGTTGTCTCTCTGCTTCCATTTTTGTGTCTTCAATCCGTTCTCCATCAGGTGTCTAGAATGATCTTTAAAAAATTTCAGATCATGTCATTCTCATGCTTAAAACTCCTCAGTGGTTTCCTGCACTTGGAATAAAACTTCAGTTCCTTATCATGGTCTACAAGCTTTTAAATGTTCTTTCACCTTCTGTCACTCTTTGCCTTGCCCTCTGTACCCTAGGCACATTGGTTTTCTTTTATTTTCTTGAATATGCCAAACTATTTATAACTCATGGCCTTTGCACATACTATTTTCCTCTGCCTGGAGTGCTTCCTGTTTCTTCATGTCTCAGTTTGAATGTCACTTCCTCAATCTGAAAGGCCTCTTCTGACCCTATCCAACTTAGATGTATCATTCCTATCCATGCTGACTCCATCTCATTAGGGTCTCTCAAAGCACTTTATTCTTTTATTTCATAGCACTTATTATAATTTATAATGATTTGTTTGTTTATTGTAAAATCATTTACATTAGGAACCCTGATTGTAGAAATCATGTCTGTCTTCTCCACCGTTGAGTTCCCAGCATCTAGTACATAGTAGGAGTTCAATATGTATTTTTTTAAAAATTAATTAATTAATTTACTTTTGGCTGCACTGGGTCTTTGTTGCTGCGCACGGGCTCTCTCTAGTTGCGGCAAGCGGGGACCACTCTTTGTCGCGGTGCATGGGCTTCTCACTGTGGTGGCCTCTCTTGTTGCAGAGCACAGGCTCCAGGCGCACGGGCTTCAGTAGTTGTGGCACGCGGGCTCAGTAGTTGTGGCTTGCGGACTCTAGAGCGCAGGCTAGATAGTTGTGGCACACGGGCCTAGTTCCTCCGCGGCATGTAGGATCCTCCTGGACTAGGGCTCGAACCTGTGTCCCCTGCATTGGCAGGTGGATTCTTAACCACTACGCCACCAGGGAAGCCCCAATATGTATTTTTAAGTATAGCCTTACGCCACGGTATTAGATGTCCATTGATAAGACTTAAATTCTTTTATTGGCCTTCAGAATAAAGTCCAAATTCCTTAGGATGGCATGTAAGGCCCTTTGTGATCTGGTCCTTGGTTATCTCTCCACTTTATCTTCCACTGCTGAGCTATCTTTAATCTCAGTGCCTATGCACACTCTGTTCTTTTCCTGAAGTGCCCTTTATGGTTCAAACTTCAGTTGTAATGAGTCTCATAAAGTGTTAGTTTTATACTTTGACTCTGCAGAGTCAGCTCACTATTGAGTTACTTTTTTTTTTAAATTGAAGTAATTTTTATGACTGAGTAGTATTCCATTGTGTGTGTGTGTGTGTGTGTGTGTGTATATGTATGTATATATATATATATATATATACGCACCACATTTTCTTTATCCATTCATCTGTCAAGGGACACTTACATTTCCATATGTTGGCTGTTGTAAATAATGCCGTGATAAACATGGTGGTGCACTTACCCTTTTGAATTAGTGTTTTCTTTGGATATATACCCAGGACAGGAGTGGAATTGCTGGATCATATGGTAGTTCTACTCTTTATTTTTTGAGAAATCTCCATACAGTTTTCCATAGTGGCTGTACCAGTTTACATTCTCACCAACAGTGTGTGAAGTTTTCCTTTTCTCCACATCCTCTCCAACACTTATTATTTCTTGTCTTTTTGATAATAGCCATTCTACTGGGCATGAGGTGATATTTCATTGTGGTTCTGATCTGCATTTCCCTGATAATTAGTGATGTTAAACATCTTTTCATATGCCTGTTGGCCATCTGTATGTCTTCTTTGGAAAAATGGTTATTCACGTTCTTGGGTTGTCTGGGTTTTTTTTTTGTTGAGTTGTATGAGTTCTTTATATATTTTCGGTATTAACCCCTTATCAGATAAATTGTTTGCAAATATCTTTTCCCATTTGGTAGGCTGTCTTTTCATTTTGTTGATGGTTTCCTTTGCTGAGCAGAAGCTTTTTAGTTTGATATAGTCCCATTTGTTTATTTTTGCTTTTGTTTCCCTTGCCTGAGGAGACATACTCAGAAAGATACTGCTAAGACCAGTGTCAAATAGCATACTGCCTATGTTTTCTTCTAGGAGATTTATGGTTTCAGGTCTTACATTCAAGTCTTTAATCCATTTTGAGTTAATTTTTGTGTATGGTGTAAGATCGTGGTCTAGCTTCATTGTTTTGCATGTGGCTGTTCAGTTTTCTCAACAGCATTTATTGAAGAGACTGTCCTTTCTCCATTGTATGTTCTTTGCTACTTTGTCATAAATCTATTATCCATATGTGTGAGGGTTTATTTCTGGGCTCTCAGTTCTGTTCCATTGATCTGTGTGTCTCTTTTTCTGTTAATACCATGCTGTTTTGATTACTGTGGCTTTGTAGTATAATTTGAAATCAGGGCGTGTGATACCTCCAGCTTTGGTTTTTTTTTTCACCAGATTGCTTTGGCTACTCGGGATTTTCTGTGGTCCCATACAAATTTTAGGAATTTTTGTTCTATTTCTGTGAAAAATGTTGTTGGGATTTTGATGGGGATTGTATTGAATCTGTAGATTGCTTTAGGTAGTTATAGACATTTTAACTGTTAATTCTTTCTATCCATGAGCATGGAATACCTTTTCATTCCTTTGTATCTTTTTCAATTTCTTTCAACAATATCTCATAGTTTTAAGTGTACAGGTCTTTTCACCTTCTTAGTTAAATTTATTTCTAGGTATACATTTATTCCTAGGTATTTTTGTTGTTTTTAGTCTTTCTACTGAAGGCAGTTATCCAATGGGTTTCACCCATTTTAGAGCAACTTAGGAGAGAGGAATAGTTTTTGCCCTGCACTAAAATAAAAACAGTAGAAAACTGGTATTTCATTTGTTACTGAAATTAGTTTGATTACATTTTGATGACTCTGGTTTTTTTTTTTTGGCTGCATTGGGTCTTCATTGCTGCACACGGGCTTTCTCTAGATGCAGCGAGTGGGGCCTCCTCTTCCTTGCGTGCACTGGCTTCTCATTGTGGTGGCTTCTCTTTTTGCAGAGCATGGGCTCTAGGCGCATGGGCTTCAGTAGTTGTGGCATGTGGGCTCAGTAGTTGTGGCTCACGGGCTCTAGAGCGCAGGCTCAGTAGTTGTGGCGCATGGGCTTAGTTGCTCCATGGCATGTGGGATCTTCCCAGACCAGGGCTTAAACCTGTGTCCCCTGCATTGGCAGGCGGATTCTTAACTGCTGAGCCACCAGGGAAGCCCTGACTCTGGATTTTGAAACAGTCAGCAGTTGTTCACAGTGGGAAGCCTTTTAAATGATTTAATTCTACTTGGATATTCTGACTTTCTCATGGCTTATAAGATGAAACGATATCATCCTTTGCCTTTTAGAGCTTGTTTTCACAAAGGTGTTTGGGGAGAACTTTCTAATGTTATTTATTGGGTAATGTAGCCTAGAGAGTAACTCAGGAAGGTCATTATGTTTGTATATATATAAAAAGTAATACCTCACTTATTCACTATAATACTTTGACACTGCCATTTAAATGCTCACAGTTCAGCAGTAAGTGGTGAAGAATAGCAGTGATTCCAGGGATTAGTGTAGTGGAGCCATTCTTCTGGTAAGGAACTCTCAGGTAGTGGTGGTTGTGGGGTGTTAGTTTTTCTCTTTGAAAATGATCAAACTGAGACACAGACTTTGTGAATTCTGCAGTTACTTATGGCTTAAGAGCCAAATCTTTTATCTGAAAACAAAATGAATTCCCCAAATCAGGCCTCATGATAAGATAACACAAAACCTTCTTTTCCTGCATTACATTTAATCTCATGGGTCAGCTAAGCTGTTAATTTCTCGTGGTTATTGTTTTACTGGTCACTTTATTTTTCCAGCTCTTGTGTGAACTTCCCTGTGTCATAGCCCTGATCACCCTGTGTTGTAATGGTCTATTTACCTGTTTCCCTGTTAGACTGTGACATCCTGGAGGGTAGGGGTTACATCTTTTATCGCTATATCTGTGTATCCCTCTTGTGCCCCTAACCATCTAAACCTAGGATTTCAGTTTATTGTTCTGTAGACCCGAACCCTATCCTTTACCCTGTGCCTAATACATGGTAGATGCTAAATAAATGTTTGTTAATGAATAGAATATTGCCTTAATACTAAAACTTTTATACTTTCAGACCCGTAAGAAACAAAAGGAAGATGTTGATGTTGTAGGAGGCAGTGATGGAGAAGGTGCCATTGGGCTCGGCAGTGACCCCAAGGGCAGGGAACAAATGATTAATGATCGAATTGGTTATAAACCCCAACCCAAGCCCAACAATCGTTCATCTCAATTTGGAAGTTTTGAATTTTAGAGGTGGATTATCTTGTGTGCCAGAGCCCTGGAATGGAGTAAAATGATGGCGGAAATACAAACAAGATTTAGAGAATTGAGTGCTTGCAGTCAAGCTGAATATTTTACGTCCTGCAGAGAGAGATACTTCTGCATGAGATTGCTGATGCTTAACTTTCACTCTGAAAGCTGAAATTCAAACTCTGGTTTGTCTCTGGAAAATCTGACTCGATAAAACTTGTCTGATTTTTGTTTTTAAAAATAAATATATTTTTGGAAAAGTGTGCAACATCCTTAATGAAGTATAATAGCACCGTTAAATTGCTACATCATTTTTTCCATCTTTATTAAAAGACCCTAAACGGAACACTTCCAGTTGATCCCTGTCACTGATTTTTGTTTAACTCGTTTATTCAACAAGTATTTATTGAGAGTGCCAGGTACCATTCTAGGCACTTGGTAACATCAGTGAACAAATCAAAGATCCCTGCCCTTGTGGAGATTAGATTCTCATGATTTTGTATAAACTCGATCAAGTTGTGGATTTCCAGTATCTTTACAGAATGGCTTTGTAACCAGTTTGGGTGTAATTTTGGGAGGACAGGCAGTGGAGAATCAGTATTACCGTCATTCCAGTTTTCCTTCCTTTCCCAAATCGCCTAAGTTTTTCTGACGAGCCAATCTGCAAGGCAGCTCAGAGGCTAATTTAGAATCATGTCTTACTGTTTTCACTGTTTAATTCAACTGCTGGGAACTGCTAACTGTGGTAGCAAGAACCTCTGGAATCATCAGTTCCAACGAGACCTGTTAGCAGGATTTTACCCAGCCTTTCTGGGGCAGTTTAAGTCTGGGAAGTAAGAATGTGGGAGAGAGGCAGGAATAGAGGAGGATGTATAGTTTCCTTTCTTCCTCCAACCATTCTTACAAAACCTCTGTTCTTCCAGTTTTATCTGGGATCTCCCATTCTTTTATCTTAATCTTGAAAACACAGTTAAGAATGGGCTCCAGATAAGGAAATTGAGTTTGATTATTTTGAATCCTACAAAATTCAGTCTGGAAGGGCAAAAGAAAAAAAGAAAAGGATCAAACAAGACTGCTTCAACATGTCACTGTGACTTCCCAGCATGAACAGGCACAGAAGCATGAAAACATGGTGCCTCCTGATACCAATACTCAAGAGGAATCTGGGTGGAAGACACTGTACCAAGTGCTTTATGCAGATTATCTCATTTATTTTTAATTTTTAATTTTTTAAAAGATTATCTCATTTAATCTTTAACTCTTAACGAGGTGAGTGCTTTAACCTAATTTTATAAAGGCAAAAACTAATTCTCAGCTGTTAAGGGATAGAGCTGAGATTTGAACCCGGGCAGAATAATTTTTGAACCTGCGCTTCTAAACCTCCTTGCTACACTGCTTTCCTGGTCTCCTACTAGTAGGTCTCACTCCCTCAGGGGTAGAGTGAGAGATAGCTGTTTCAGTTCTCAGGAAATATCCATGCTATTTTATTTATAAAGAATGAGGCAATTACCAGATTAGTAATAAATCTGAGCAGCTATAAATCTTTTTATTTTTTTGGCCATGCCACACAGCACATGGGATCTTAGTTCCCCAACCGGGGATCAAACCCATGCCCCCTGAAGTGGAAGCGCAGAGTCCTAACTACTGGACCACCAGGGAATTCCCTGTAAATCTTTTTTGACACCACTGAAATCACATGTATTGATTCTTTATTTCTTAGGTCCTAGTGTTCATTTCTGGGTTGCCCAAACCCAAGAAGATGGTCAAGTGCTTGTGAAGAGATATCAACTGCAGCCAGAAGCACGTACCTTTCATTTTCCTGAAAGCTGGAGTGACAATAATCAGGAGATTAATTCAAATAGGTACTATTATTGCCTTTTTTTAAATGAGAAAACTAAGGCTTAGGGATTATTAAAATAACTTGCCTAAGGTCACACTTCTAGTAAGTGGTGGAGCTAAGAGTCAAAGCCAGGTGTACCTGACTCCAAAGCCCATATGCTCATCACACTACAGTCTGGGAGTGGTGCTGAATGGCAAGATGCCCACCTGGGGGCCAACAGGAAAGGCACAAAACACCACCATTCTGGCACAAAGCGGACAGGCAGGGCCAACTCAGCCTCTCGCCTGACAGCATAAACACAGGGAAGCGATTATGATATGACAAGTTTGCTTTTAAATTCAGGAATCCTTGGTATACTGAGATACTGCAGCTTCATGAAGACCCTGTCTCCTGTGCAAAAGGTCATGTAGATCTTCTGGCATGTACAAGGCTTGTCATGTAGAGTAGGAGAGTAGGAGGAGAGTGAGATGGAAACATACAGGGATCATGCCACCTAAAAGATGGACATCTTAAAAACCGATGATAATGACCAGACTCCATGTGGACAGTGATGAGACCACTTATTCTGATATCACTCTGGGTAGAAGACACGCATAGAATCACAAAATCAAAATATTTATTTGTTCTTTTGCACATGACACTGTTAAAACATTCCTACTACAGCAATACTGCCCTCCAGGAGCTTACAATCTAAAACAGTCAACATTAATTGTAGACCCAATGATTAAGGCATTATATCAAATGCGGACTCTGTATCTTTAGGTATATCTTCTGAAGGAAGCAGCTGGAGAGGGCAGGATCAACATTAAATGACATGAAGGTGTACTCCCTGCTAACTCCCTTTCCAGCTTCTACAAGGAACCCCTGTGGCTAGAACCCAAAACCAGTACCCCACAGCCTAAAAGGGAATTCCAGACAACCCTACCATAGAAGTAGTGAAGAAACCTTCATCTCTCATTCCCTGGTGGACAGAGAGGACTCTGTTTGTGGGCAGTGTGGGGCTGAGTGTTCTTCCAGCGTAGATTGGAGACGGCACGTAAGATGCTGTAACTTTGTGGATGGTACCAGGTAGCCCCTTACTCAGCCTTACAGAAATTCCAGTGGGACAGTTGCTCCTCAAAGTGTGCTTAGGGTCTCTATCAAGTTTTACAACTTCTGTTTGGTATCTATATCCACATCTACTGCACAGCATTATCCACTGCATCAGGAGGGTGAGGGAGATTTAATAAACCAGACACATGGGATGAAAGACTGAAAGACAGAAAGGGAAAAGCAGAGCAGAATAAGGGGCCAAAGATATGGGGATACAGCTTCTAATAGTTGTGAACAGGAGGAAGAGAAATTTGGATTCAAAAGGAACAGAGAATTCAGGCACTAAATTCTAAATGAACAGGGTTACAGAAATGAAAGTCAACAAGATCATTATATTATCATAATCCAAGAGCTCAAGAAAGATAGAGTTTAAGCTTTACTTTTTTTTTTCCTCGCTAGTTTCTTCCTTTGGCAACCTAGCTCAAGATCACTAGAATTCAGGTTTTTCATGAGACTCTATCTTGAATACCCGAAGACTTACCCCAAATTGATGTTTCTCTCTGAGAGTTTGAAATTCACAGCATTTTGTCTAAACTGGCCTTGATTTTTCTTACCTTACTGATAAGGTCCTGTTCCTGAAAGGGTATTTTATAACAGATCATGACAAGATTTCTAGAGAGTACCCGGGTCACTACTAAACATTGATTTCTCAGGGTTTTATTATTCCTTGGCTTCTGAGGCAATAACAGGCTATTTGTACCTTAATGTTGGATTTTTATCAGTGCCTGTCATTCCCTTTACTTATGCTAAGTATCAGCACTACAAGGGGTTGGAATGAGAGAAGAACATAAAACTCTAAATGTTGGTTCTTAGATTTTAACCTCGATCCAGTAAGCTCATAACCCTCTCTTGGTTCAAAGCCACGGAAGTACACATTTCTCGCCCTCCAATATTTAACTGGCACCAACAGAGAAAGTACAAACTTCAGAACCACAAGAGGCCAACAGGATAGCTGTGTTTTGTCTCTCCTGCCCTGAGGCACAACTGGAGTCTAGCACCAAGGAGGGCAGGATTTAATAGACCAGCACAGGAAGAGTCACTTTACAGAGGTAGGTTGGGCTGGGAAGCAGACTGCAGCGTAGACTAACAACAGAATAAAAATCCAATGTGATTCTTACTGAGGAAAGTATTTTTGGCCATTTGTGATCTAATTAAGCCCCCCGAGAGTGACAAAGATGGTCATGCAGAGAGTGAGAATCTGCCTGGTGTGGGCATGGATGTCGGCCCATCAGCCAGCCACACCCTAGGCCTCTCCAAAGAGAGTGCTGGGCTTTTGCCCCTCCAACCCATGACTGGCTGATTTACATTGCAGATCAAAGATTCTCAACCCTTCAAGCCATTTCCAGGAAATTAGAGATCTTTAAGAATAAGGACTAGTGATTTCATACATGCTAATAAAAGTTACTTTGGCTACAGCCCTTAGTGCTTGTGTGCCTGGGCACAAAGACACAGTTGGGGCTGAGTAAATGTTTGTGGAATGATTAAGTATTGACCAGCAGCATTTAGTACACGAGTTAAGCCCAGAAACACCACCAACTAATAGCAAGTCACATTCCTGTGCCCAGTACCAGGTAGCTCACCCACCAGGTGATACTCCCTCTAAAGCAGAGATGCTCAAAGCCTGGTCCCCTGATCATCAGTAGGAGCATCACGTGGGAGCTTTTTGTTAAAAATACCAGTCTGGGGGCTCTGGGTCGAGGCCCAGCAATCAGGGCTTTAACAAGCTCTCCAGGTGATTCTGATGCATGCTGAAGTTTGAAAACCACTGGTTTAGAGGCAGACATAGGAAAACAATAATGGGAGAAAATTATTTAAACGCTTACTTCAGCTGTGACATACAAAGGTACCAAGTCAAAGTAAAATGTCAATGGTTTCATTTAAAAATATCTATTTTCTCAAATTGATTGTCATCTTTTTTTTTGATTGACAAGTTCATTCTAATCAAAATGTTAAGTGGGAACACAAGTTGATGAGTCAGCCCCCCAAGGATGCACACTCCTGCAAGGTCTGGGCCTGTATTATACAGTCTCAAACCACCTCTCTGCCCCCTACAGAGATTTCAGTGCAACACGTCACACCTAGGGAAAGGCACAATCTGTCTCCCACTCATTGAGTCCAAAGACTAGAACTTATTTTTAAATGTTAAGTTTGGGTTCTGGGCTTAGCTGGGCAAGACTTTTCCTCACCTGCCATCAGTCCTGGCTAAAGTTAATCCATTTCCATCACTGACCCAGGAAAAACCCACCAAATTCGCAAACTGTTAAAAAAAAAATAAGAACAGAAGACTAAAAAAGGAAGCAGGTGATCAAGCCATTGAATAGAAAGCCACCTGGATTAGATAAGAACATATAACTTGGATCTAAGATAGTGGGGGAGGAGAGGACATCTCATGGGTGGCTTCACCTCAAGAGAAATGGGAAACCCAGCTCATTAGGGAATAAAGGCAGGGAGGTTACCACTTTAGCTCAGAGACTGTAAGCTAAACCTCTGTTGAGCAGGTGTGTGTGTGTGTGTGTGTGTGTGTGACTGTAAGCTAAACCTCTGTTGAGCAGGTGTGTGTGTGTGTGACTGTAAGCTAAACCTCTGTTGAGCAGGTGTGTGTGTGTAAGGAGATAAGGAGCAAGAAGAGAAGATTGGAATCCTGTCTTCCAGTCTTGAACCGCTTTCCACTGCAATCGATAAGGCCACACCATAGAGTTAGACGTTAATGGCAATGTTCTGTGATGTCCACTACCACTGCCTTCTTCCAGCTGAAGAGAAAGTATCCCATGCCAGCCCCTGCCGCTATAGCAATGCAGAGGTACCCATTGTAGGTCATGAAGATGAGCATGAGGAAGTAGCTGATGACCACCTGGATGATGTGCAGCACTGTTTGCAGAAGGTGAGGAAAGCTCAGCATCTGTTGCCTGGAGAGTAAACAGGGACACAACAGTCAGGGCCCCAGGAGTGTTCAGGCAGCTCTGCATGCAGATCAGGATGAAGGGGCAACAGTTGTAGTCATGAGCTCAGCTTGAGCTGGACTCTCTCATAGCCACCCTGGCAACTCACGGGTACTTGTGTCTAAAAGTTGTTTATTGTCCTTGGAAATGAAACATTATAGGGTTGTGAGGTTAATAAGCATTGGCCAGATATGATTATATGGCAACAGGAGGAATGCTCTTCAGGAGGAGGGGAGAGGAAGGAGGAGTAAGCTGACTTACCTCCACCTTGGATACTGAAAGGGATGACCCACAGCCTCCCATACTTATTTGCCTGAACTTTCCCAGGCCTTCCACCTTTACAGAGTTCATACTCTAAAAAATTGGAAATAGAGGACTTCCCTGGTGGCACAGTGGTTAAGAATCCACCTGCCAGTGTAGGGGACATGGGTTCGAGCCCTGGTCCAGGAAGATCCCACATGCCGTGGAGCAACTAAGCCCGTGCGCCACAACTACTGAGCCTGCATGCCACAACTACTGGAGCTGAGCACCCTAGAGCAGGCGCGCCGCAACTATTGAGCTCACGCACCGCAACTACAGAAGCCTGTGCGCTCTAGGCCCCGTGTGCCGCAACCACTGAGCCTGCGTGCTGCAACTACTGAAACCCGTGTGCCTAGAGCCCGTGCTCCACAACAAGAGAAGCCACTGCAATGAGAAGCCTGTGCACCGCAACAAAGAGTAGTGCCTGCTCGCTGCAACTAGAGAAAGCCAGCGTGGAGCAATGAAGACCCAATGCAGCCAAAAAAAAAAAAATTGGAAATAGAATTGAGGGTTGGGTGGTACAGTAGCAAGCTTTTAATTAGGGATCAGGAGACCTGGCTGTTTATCCCCTTTGTCACTTACTAGTTCTCTCACCTTAGTTAAGTCACAATGTTTGGCCCTCAATAAGCCCAATCACTGGTACAACTGGAATAAATAATATTGTGCTTACTTGAGAGCAGGATATTGGTCTAGAGGATTCCTTGAATTCCAAATTCCAGTTTAGCTTTAAGACCTACATTTCTTTTTTCTTTTTCTTTTTTTTTTTTTTTTTTGCGGTACGCAGCCCTCTCACTGTTGTGGCCTCTTCCTTTGCGGAGCACGGGCTCCGGACGCGCAGGCTCGGCAGCCACGGCTCACGGGCCTAGCCGCTCTGCGGCATGTGGGATCTTCCTGGACTGGGGCACAAACCCATGTCCCCTGCATCGGCAGGCGGACTCTCAACCACTGCGCCACCAAGGAAGCCCCTAAAAACAGTTTTGATCAAGGTCATATAGAATCATTAACTCAAGAAAAGGGCTGTTGCTAATAAAATAGCTGCTTTCCTATTTAGCTAATTCAGCTCTCCAGAACTTCCATCTGGATCTGTTCAATCTTCTTACCCAACAGTTTTGTGGGTCTCCATAAGGATGGTTCCATTCGGTCCTGGGACAGGCATGGAATTGTACCGAATGCTGACTTGTGACTTGCGCAGGAGGCCCTCTCGGGCTATCTTGAGTCCTTCGTAGAACATGGCTAGTAAAAACACTGCCACAAAAGCTCCAGCCATTTCTAAGTAGGGAGGGAAAAGATGGCGGTAATGTCAAACATGCAAAATCATTAGCTGGTGTGCTCTCCAAGCTAGAATGACAACATAGAAAAACTGCTACTCTTTTTTTGGGGGGGGTTATGCCACATGGCTTGTGGGGTCTTAGTTCCCCGACCAGGGATTGAAACTGGGCCCACGGCAGTGAAAGCACCAAGTCCTAACCACTGGACTGCCAGGGAATTTTGAAAAACTGCTACTCTCTTAATTTCAGAGTATGTTATATTGTTACCTCTTCAATCATACAGATAGAAGAACTAAGATGGTGTTAGTGAGGACTACTGCCTCCACTGCAGATTATACTCATTTTCTGATTAAGATACAAAAAAATGAACAATAACCTTTTGGTCTGGCTGCTTGATGTCATTAAATTAGCTTGTCACACTGAAACACACAATGTAGAATATGCAAAAGATGAATAAAACAATTTTAAAGTGCTGACAATTTCTTGAATGGGCATTTCAATCTAAGTCTTTCACACTGTGAAGCATTGGTAACAATATGAATATAGTCAAAACTGATTTAACATACTACCTGAATTAAATGCTTCCCTTCTTCCCAAAACAAATTGATTTTGTGGGTCCAAAGATTTATCTTGTACCTAAAGTGGTCCACCTGACTACTGAACTTGTGCAATTTGAATTTAAGGCACACCAACTCAACATTATAGACACACAAAAAATGGGCGATTAGCTACCCCAAAACTACGACTGTCCCTAAGATGGGCCAAGAGTCAGGAATGATGTATACCAGTTTGGTAAGCTAGAAAGAGCACTGGATTAGGCAGGAATAGAAGCCCTAGGTCCCTGTCCTAGCTCTGACATACTAACTTTATGTGATTTAGAGCTAATCATTTCACTATTTGAAGCTTAATTTATCTGTAAACTGGAAGGATTGTACTTGATTAATAGTTTTCAAGCTAGGGTTATTTTGTGGTATGTATATATATAAAATGCTTTTTATGTCATTTGAACTTCAACTATAGTCTTATATCCAAGATCAATAATTTATCAAACAAGGAAACACTCTGGAAAAAGATGAAATTGTCTGTAAAAGACTTCTACCTGGTATCTAAATTATGTTTCAGAAATTCTAAAACATACACATGCTATTGAAGGGAGGTTTACTGTAGGACCAAAATAAGCACCGTGTATCCTTACCTTCCAGGTAGGAAATAGGAAGCAATTTGGTTACGATCATAACCATGATGACTCAGTAATTATGGCAGGAAGAGGTGTTGGGTTTCCAGATTCTTTGTCACTGTCTCTCATGTGAGTGTCACCTTCAAACAAAACCTGATGGCTTACTCACCTCCAGCTGTATTGATCACCAAACCAGAGAACAATAGTTCCACTTTCTTAAAGCCAAAGTAGAAGGTCATAGGCTGCCAGGAAACCAAAATGTGTCAATTAGAAACAATTGAAGCTTCTACACGAGAATTTCAGGTCAAGAAGCTTAGAACATATAAAAGTAGCAGTTCTGGGTAGTAAGAGGCATTCACTGAAGTAGGAGGCTTTCTCCCTCAGTATAGTATAGTATTAACCACAGGCACTTCTCTACATGTATTCTCCTTTGTCCCCACTGTCAACTTTTGTCTTTTTCTCTTTTCTACACAAAGTGTAAAAGACCAGAACTTAATCCAGAAAAAGGTCAATTTTGACAGAAAGGAATGCTGAAGAAAGAACCATAGAAATCTTGGTTCTGGTGTGGCTCTGAAACTAACCTGCCACATCATCTTGGGCAAATCACTTGACTTCTCTAGGTCTACCTTAGTTTTTTCTCATTGGTAAACTGATCTTTAAAGATAATCATCTTCCAGTCCTAAAGTTCGATTATTTCTATTCCCCAAGTGGGTGGGAAAGGGCCTGGGCTGCCTCTCCTGTGGCACTTACCATCATCATCATGTGATCATGGGAGTGGGAGGCTGAAGAGGTCGGGTGATGGTGAGAAGGTGCCATGGTACTGTTGTCGTCCCCACTGCTCAGCCCCATGCTCATCCCCACGTGGTGGAAATGGCCCATTTTTCCGGCAAAAGTTGAATCAGCAGAAGATTCTTTTAAGAAAAAGAATTATATATAATAATTAAAAATATAAAATCTTGATTTTTTTAAAGGGCTTCAAATGCTTGCCTTTTTATTTATTTATTTTGGGCTGTGTTGGGTCTTCGTTTCTGTGCGAGGGCTTTCTCTAGTTGCGGCGAGCGGGGGCCACTCTTCACCGCAGTGCGCGGGCCTCTCACTATCGCGGCCTCTCTCGTTGTGGAGCCCACGCTCCAGACGTGCAGGCTCAGTAGTTGTGGCTCATGGGCCTAGTTGCTCCGCAGCATGTGGGATCTTCCCAGACCAGGGCTCGAACCTGTGTCCCCTGCGTTAGCAGGCAGATTCTCAACCACTGTGCCACCAGGGCAGCCCCAAAATCTTGATTTAAAAAAAAAATCTTCACGATGTTTTATCTTGTCCTTTTTTTTTTTTTTTCTTTTTTGGCCAAGCCGCATGGCATGCAGGACCTTAGTTGCCTGACCAGGGATAGAACCTGTGCCCCCTGCAGTGCAAGCACGGAGTCCTAACCACTGGACCACCAGAGAAGTCCCCAAATCTTGATTCTTGATAAATACTTTGTCTATGTGGGCTTTCAGCCAGTGAATACATGCTCTCCTAGCCTCTTTACTCAGAATTATTTTTTATAATCTACAGATGGAAAGAGAAGTAACTGTACTAATAGGGATCACCTCTGGAGACTGCTGCAAAAGGGATTTGCACGTAGGATTTCAGAAACCTCTTTTTTTAAAAATTAATTTTTATTGGAGTATAGTTGCTTTACAATGTTGTGTTAGTTTCTACTGTACAGCAAAGTGAATCGGTTATACATCATCAGAAACCTAACTCTTATTCTGCAGAATTGTTCCTTTACTAGGTATGTTCAGTGTATGTCAAATTTAAATATGAGATAAGGAGAAGAAAAGTAGCTTCTTCGGGTTGCAGGAAACAATTTGTAATAATGGACAAATTGATGCCATTGATGAAATTTAACTGCTTTTCTAATCATAAATGTCAGTAGATAAAAAGCCAAGTATTTCAAAATAATTCACCTAATTGGATGGCCTGTGTTCAATCAGGATATTAAGAATACATTTTCACATATAGGACAACCAGCCTTCAGCTAATTTAAATTAGAAGAAAAGGTCTATTGCTGCCCTAGGCAAGCAGTGTGCTCTGAATTTAGATACCGTATCAATCCCAGCAGGGCATTAGAGCTGAGAACACTGAAAACAAGGCATAAATTGGATATTCCCTATTGAATTAAGTCTAGACAACCTGCACATTCAGTCTTGTGTCTTTACTACCACTTCACTATTTTACTGCAAAAGTCTATCTGAGACATAATCTAAGGAGCAAAAAACTCCTGTAGCTGGGGTGGGGAGTGGGAAGTTGAGGAAGGTGGAGAGGGAGGTGTTGGTGGATTCTCTTAGTGTCCCTCAACTCCAGTTTGTGGAGGAAAGAGTGCTTTAGAAATTCCAAGTAGATATTCATGTTCATGAGCCTAAGTGTGCCTCTTATTATTAATTATCAAGCTCTTACACACACCAAACTCTGAGCTAAGTGCTAGTAATTCAACAGTGAATAAGACAAACAAGGTACAGGATGGAGAAACAATAAAGTAAACAGAACACTTTCATGAGGCGATTAGTGCTGTGATGGAAAGAAACAGGGTAATATGGTAGTATTACTAAGAGGTTGAAAAGAGGCATACCTTAGATAGGAAATTTATACCGATTCAGGGAGTCTTGGATGTCTAATCAAAAGCACAAATATTCAACCATCTATTTTCCCCTCTTCAACTCCTATCCTATGATACTATGAGAGCAAGCTTAAAAAATAGGTTCTTATTGGGACTTCCCTGGTGGCGCAGTGGTTAAGAATCTGCCTGCCAATGCAGGGGACATGGGTTCGAGCCCTGGTCTGGGAAGATCCCACATGCCGCGAAGCAACTAAGCCCGTGTGCCACAACTACTGAGCCTGCGCTCTAGAGCCCACGAGCCACAACTACTGAGCCCAAGTGCCACAACTACTGAAGTTGTGGCATGCCTAGTTGTGAAGGCTGAGTGCCTAGAGCCGGTTCTCAGCAACGAGAGAAGCCACTGCAATGAGAAGCCTGCACTCCCTGCACCTAAAAAGAAAGCCCGTGTGCAGCAACAAAGACCCAACGCAGCCAACATATTAATTAATTAAAAAAATAGGTTCTTACTTCCAGCAAAGGAAAAGGCAAAGCATCAGTTACCGATAATCAAAATTCAACTCTGAATTTAAATAACTTTCATGTCAGACACTTTATTACTTCATAATTGGGGAGCTGGACAAGCTGGTATTATTAATACCATTGCCATAAAGGGACTAGATTGGAGGGACAAAGAGAGACATAATAAGATCTTTGTCCACAAAGGTTTTATAGCGAACAACAACAACAAAAACAAACAAACAAACAAAAAAAAAACACACAAAAATAATCAAGGAGAGCACACACAAAGTTTCAATGATGGAACAAATGGTAAGAGGACAGCAGTTTTCAGATGAAGAAACATAGGATGAAGAGATCACTGGTATCTGAGTGATCATAAATTATTATGTTGAACCAAGCAAATGAAATGAAATAAGAATGAAAAGACTTTTGCCTGCCAAGAAAATTGATAGCACATCCTCATAAAGAGTAGAAGTCACAAATTTTGTTCTCTTCTAATAAGGGTCTAGAAAATGATTATATCATAAGAAAACCATAAAGGATAATTTCATTTCATGTTATCAACATGAATGCTGGCCTTTGATTCAGTGAATATTGGTGGAGTGCCTTTTGGTGTAAGAGACTGAGGGACATACAGAGATGAACCAGACATAGACTCTTTCCTCATGGAGCTTCAAGGCTAAAAGCTAGAAGGGGAAACTGAACAGTCATAATTTTCATTTTGGGGCATAAGATGAAACACAAAGGCCAATTAAAAAAGCAAGAACACAGCACCAGAAACTACTTAAGATTTGTACCCTTGATTTCCCTGATAAACTTTTATAGTCTTCCCATCAACAGGTTTTTTTGAAGACCCAAGGTTGCTAATTGTTCAGGCACCTCATTACCAATCAGAGACACTGGCTCAGTGAAGATCCGTAAACAAATCTCTTCAGACATATCAGTGACCCAGTAATTCATATGCCAGAATCTCAAGAATGCCTTTCAAAGTATGCACCTATTTTGAAGTGTCATCTTGTAGGATACATTTCACATTGAAATATACTAGGAAATAGAGCAGGAATAGAATCTACTTCCTTTCATTGCAGATGGACAATGGATTTCTTTCTTCTTTCTTTTAAAACAAACAAACAAACAAACAAACAAAAACCTTTATCAGGGGACTTCCCCAGGGGGCACTGGTTCGATCCCTGGTCAGGGAACTAAGATCGTGCATGCCCTGCGGCAAAAACAAAACAAAACAAAAAACAAAAAGCCTTTATCTTTTTTTTTTTTTTTTTTTTTTTGGGGGGCCAAGCCATATGGCTTGCGGGATCTTAGTTCCTTTACCAGGGATTGAACCTGGGTCCCCTGCAGTGGAAGCAAGAAGTCCTAACCATTGGACTGCCAGAGAATTCCCGACAATGGATTTCTTATAACAGAATCCTAGGCAAATGTCAGTTTTCTGTTAGCTTCTCTCCTGCAGAGTATGCCAGCCAAGATCACTTTCAAGCCCCTTTCTGCCTATCCTGTCTCCTGAGACCACAAAGTGACTATCAACATATGTTGATAGTTATAATAGCTCCTTCTTCTAGCATAGAAAACTTCTTTGATTTTTAAGGAAATAGAAGAGAAATGGTTTAGGAATTGGCTATAGAAAAAAATCAAGTATGAGTTTCTATGGAAATTTGTTCATACGAAATAGGTGAGAAGTTTCTCAGGAAGGCTTTACACTATTCAGTTTTTAGGGAACATTTATCTTCAGCTGGGTACTTGAAGTTGGCTATATGCCAACTTGTTTGTATTGCCCTGAATACTATAAGATATGGAAAATGAAATGGCACATTCTACATTGAATGCCATATAGCTTTGCACTTTTTTCTGCCTTCCCCTTTCCTCCATTTAATACGTATGGTGCAGTATTTATAAAAACAGGTTTCAAAACTTCCTTGTATTCAAGGGTCTAATTCCTTCTCAGTCTACTTCTGAGGATCATGAAAAAGAAGTTTCCTCTGTTCCTGCCAACACTCCCCCCCAACACACGCATTGTAAAGCTTAACTAGAGGGCCAGATTCTTTGCAAAATCTAGCACCTCTAGAAAAATGAATATCAATTTATAGACAGAAGTTAGGGAATTAGCAAGAAGGCTAAATTCTGATACCCATTCTGAGTCTTAGCACTGACCTTACTTCTAACATGTTTAGTCTAAACTTCAAATTCTCTTTTATTTTCCTGGTATTGCACAATGATGAATAAGAAACAATAATCCATAGGGACTATGGAGATTAGACCCCACAAAAAGACTACACAGAAGTGGTCATACATCTGCCACATGGGCCCTCTCCTCCAGCTCAGACAGATGTAATCTGGAATCTCAGATAATTCTTTTGGAGACTGCCTCTAGTCTTTCCTGACTTCAATGATAAGGAAGAAAGTTTTTATTCTTATAATGATTAGGGTCGGGACTTCCCTGGTGATGCAGTGGATAAGACTCTGTGCTCCCAATGCAGGGGGCCTGGGTTCGATCCCTGGTCAGGGAACTGGATCCCACATGCATGCCACTACTAAGAGTTCGCATGCCACAGCTAAGGAGCAGGTGAGCCACAACTAAGGAGCCCACGTGCTGCAACTAAGGAGCCTGCCTGATGCAACTAGGACCCGGTGCAACCAAATAAATATTTTTAAAAAATGGTTAGGGTCATGTTCCTTTTTGGATTTGTAAAAACATTAAACAAAGGGAAATCTATCTAGTCACTCTTCTACTTTCTGTAGTCATTATTTATGATTGATGACACAAGCTTTTGGCAAGCACAGATAGGGGAAATTCAAGGTCAAGGATAATATACTACCATAAACAGGGATTCATGCTTATGGGCTATGTTCATGTGATCAAGCAACAAGTTTCACTGGACTAATCCTGCCTTTTTATGACCTGTATGGGGCCGGCAGATATTCTGAGATATGGCTCTGGCTTTGTTTCAAGTGCCTCTATAGGTGAACTTCGAAATTCTCCTATGGCTTTATGAATTCTGCACTTATGTTGTTCTTTGGGGGAGGGAGGTGGTAAAGGAGATGCAATAACAAATAGGGCTTAAAGGTGCCTCTCATAACTTGGCATTCCAGTCCAATACACTGGAGTTGTTTAGAAAAAAATGTAGTAGTTCCCAGGGAAGGGAAATACAATTTGATGAATATATATGGGGAAGACCCTTCCTGTTGATGGCCATGATATTGTTCCACGCATCCTCTAGGCCCTGGCCTCACATTCTTACTCCAAATTGACTGGCAGAAAAGTGGTCATAATTGTTCGAATATAACCACACCATGCTTTGGATATTTTAGCTGCCTTTCCTTGGCCTGTGTCCTTCTTGAGATGCAGTAATCATAAGGATACTTACACCAGTTTCATTTCCAAAAGGTATCAGGCTGAGTAAATCATAGGTTTACACAGGTTCTAGCCAGAGCTGGCAAAAACTTTTGACTCCCAAAGTTCTGCTGTATCAGTGTACTAAAAACAGTTCAGTAAAATGAGGCAGTAGAGGTAGTGAGAAGATAAGTCAGGCCAATAAGGAAAAAAGGAAATGGAAAAGACCTTAAAAATCACACACACAGAGTTCTCCCCAGACTAAATCTGGCAGGTGATAGGAGTTGACAGGGCACTTGCTACAATTGCAGTTTTATAAAGACAGAACTCTGGAGAATAATTGCCCAAACTCCACCACCATCACTACTACTACCATCAAAAAAGTAAAAAAGAACGAAAGAAAGAAAACTTAGAGATTTTATCCTTTTAAAAATCCTTCAATAAAGCTAAGGCTACCATTTTCTCTTCTAACTTTGTGCCTTTGTTGATAATAAAAATAATTCCAAGGGATCATCTACAACAACAACAAATTCTCACTTGCTTTTCCTTGTGTCAGTGGTTGGGTTGAGATGAGAAAGATGTTGATAGACCTGGCAAAGAATTAATTTAGTGATTACTTGCAGATTTCAATATTATTTTCTCTTTCTTCACCATATACCAAAGCGAGCTCTACTGTAAGCAGATAGTGTAGGGAGTCCCCGGAGAAAGAGCCAGATATAGCTTTTTGATATAAGAGAAGCCATTTTAGGCCAAAGCCATCTTGTCATCTAAGCCTGGCTACCATTCTTGCCCTTGAAAAGGTCTCAGTAATAATGACCTTAAGAGAACATAAGAACAAATGACTGTTTATCAGGCAAGAGAAGTAACAATAGCAAAGATAATAAAACAGTTGCAGGATTCCTTGAAAGCACTTTTTGTGGAAAGAAACCAACCTATGCACAGTCTACATATTCAAGTAATAAGCAGAGTCTATGTGGCTGTATTACTCATACATCAGACTAATGGGATGCATCAAAAGTAACCAACTGCCAGAGACATAAAGGGGAAAACTACTTCAAACAGTTACACTTAAAACTTAAAGGGCCTTCATTTATGAATGGCCAATGATCTAGGCAAGCAAGAAATGCTCCATGGACTGACAAGTTTTTAGAAGAATAAAAAAGCAGCTATAAATTAGTGAGAGAAGCTCTTTTACATAGAAGTTCTTGGCTAAGAATACCTATTTTAGTAAAAAAGGCGATAACTCAGGAGCTGCCCTGAGAATCTCTTTCTAATTATCCACAGAAAAGACAGAAAGCAAACCGGTGATTCAATTCTAATCAGAGTAAGATGAAGAAAGGCTTTGCTTCTGGATACTGGTTCAAGGTCACCCCCTTCTACCATAAATTTTATCTTTCCATATGTCCACTCCACCTTATTAAGCTGCTCAGGCTGAGCAAAGGAGATGAGAAGTCTGTCTTGGAGGAACTGATTACATGGAGAATTATAATAATGGAGGAACTGATTACATGGAGAATTATATATATAGTAATGGAGGGCTATCATTTTCAAGAGAAAGCATGCTAAGGACAAACTTAATTTTTTAAATACCCACTTTCCAATCTCTAAATCATCTATGCCTTCCAGGCAAACATGAATGGACCAGGCTACTACAATATAAGAAACAGGAGGATTGGTTCAAGATGGTGGAGTAGAAGGATGTCACTCCCTCTTGTGAGAGCACCGGAATCACAACTAACTGCTGAACAATCATCGACTGGAAGACACTGGAACTCACCAAAAAAGATACCCCACACCCAAAGACAAAGGAGAAGCCACAATGAGATGGTAGGAGGGGCGCAATCACAATAAAATCAAATCTCATAACTGCTGGGTGGGTGACTCACAAACTGGAGAACACTTATACCACAGATGTCCACCCACTGGAGTGAAGGTTCTGAGCCCCACGTCAGGCTTCCCAACCTGGGGGTCCAGCAACGGGAGGAGGAATTCCTAGAGAATCAGACTTTGAAGGCTAGTGGGATTTCACTGCAGAACTTCAACAGGACTAGGGGAAACAGAGACTCCACTCTTGGAGGGCACACACAAAGTAGTGTGTGCATTGGGACCCAGGGGAAGGAGCAGTGACACCATAGGAGACTGAACCAGACCTACCTGCTAGTGTTGGAGGGTCTCCTGCAGAGGCGGGGGTGGTGGTGTTGCTGTGTCTCACCATGAGGACAAGGACACTGGCAGCAGAAGTTCTGGGAAGTACTCCTTGGCATGAGCCCTCCCAGAGTCCACCATTAGCCCCACCAAAGAGCCCAGGTAGGCTCCAGTGTTGGGTCGCCTCAGACCAAACAACCAACAGGGAGGGAACCCAGCCCCACCCATCAGCAGACAAATGGATTAAAGTTTTACTGAGCTCTGCCCACCAGGGCAACAGCCAGCTCTACCTATCACTAGGCCCTCGCATCAGGAAACTTGCACAAGCCTCTTAGATAGCCTCATCCACCAGAGGGCAGGCAGCAGAAGCAAGAAGAACTACAGTCCTGCAGCCTGTGAACAAAAACCACATAGACAAGATGAAAAGGCAGAGGGCTATGTACCAGATGAAGGAACAAGATAAAACCCCAGAAAAACAAGTAAATGAAGTGGAGATAGGCAACTTTCCAGAAAAAGAATTCAGAATAATGATCGTGAAGATGATCCAGGACCTCGGAAAAAGAATGGAGGCAAAGATCTAGAAGATGCAAGAAATGTTTAACAAAAACCTAGAAGAATTAAAGAACAGACAACCTAGAAGAATTTTAAAGAGCAAACAGAGATGAACAATACAATAACTGAAATGAAAAATACACTAGAAGGAATCAATAGCAGAATAACTGAGGCAGAAGAATGGATAAATGACCTGGAAGACAAAATGGTGGAATTCACTACTGCAGAACAGAATAAAGAAAAAAGAATGAAAAGAAATGAAGACAGACTAAGAGACCTCTGGGACAACATTAAATGCAACAACATTTGCATTATAGGGGTCCCAGAAGGAGAAGAGAGAGAGAAAGGACCCAAGAAAGTATTTGAAGAGATTATAGTCAAAAACTTCCCTAACATGGGAGAGGAAATAGCCACCCAAGTCCAGGAAGCACAGAGAGACCCAGGCAGGATAAACACAAGGAGAAACAAGCCGAGACACATAGTAATCAAATTGGCAAAAATTAAAGACAAAGAAAAATTATTGAAAACAACAAGGGAAAAATGACAACATACAAGGGAGCTCCCATAAGGTTAACAGCTGATTTCTCAGCAGAAACTGTGCAAGCCAGAAGGGAGTGGTACAATATATTTAAAGTGATGAAAGGGAAGAACCTACAACCAAGAATACTCTACCCAGCAAGGATCTCATTCAGAATCAACGGAGAAATCAAAAGCTTTACAGACAAGCAAAAGCTAAGAGAATTCAGCACCACCAAACCAGCTCTACAACAAATGCTAAAGGAACTTCTCTAAGTGGGAAACACAAGAGAAGAAAAGGACCTACAAAAACAAACCCATAACAATTAAGAAAATGGTAAAAGGAACATACGTATTGATAATGACCTTAAATGTGAATGGATTAAATGCTCCAACCAAAAGACACAGGCTTGCTGAATGGATACAAAAACAAGACCCATATATATGCTGTCTACAAGAGACCCACTTCATACCTAGGAACACATACAGACTGAAAGTGAGGGGATGGAAAAAGATATTCCATGCAAATGGAAATCAAAAGAAAGCTGGAGCAGCAATACTCATATCAGATAAAATAGACTTTAAAATAAAGAATGTTACAAGAGACGAGGAAGGACACTACATAATGATCAAGGGATCAATCCAAGAAGAAGATATAACAATTATAAATGCACCCAACATAGGAGCACCTCAATACATAAGGCAACTGCTAACAGCTATAAAAGAGGAAATTGACAGTAACACAAGAATAGTGGGAGACTTTAACACCTCACTTACACCAATGGACAGATCATCCAAACAGAAAATTAGTAAGGAAACACAAGCTTTAAATGACACTATAGACCAGATAGATTTAATTGATATTTATAGGACATTCCATCCAAAAACAGCAGATTACACTTTCTTCTCAAGTGCGCACGGAACATTCTCCAGGATAGATCACATCTTGGGTCACAAATCAAGCCTCAGTAAATTTAAGAAAATTGAAATCATATCAAGCATCTTTTCTGACCACAACGCTATGAGATTAGGAATCAATTACAGGGAAAAAAACGTAAAAACCACAAACACATCCCTTGGGATGTTTCCCTTCCAGAAATATAAGGAAACAAACACTCTCCAGCCAAGCCAAGTACAGGAGATGGTTCATAGGAGCCTGGATTTTGCTATTTTTTGGTGATGGTGTTGATAATAGAACCAGTACTCCCACCTAAACTAGTGTCCAGACACCATTTGCATGTGTTTCTCAAGCTGTAATTTGCATTTTAGGTTGTACTCCCAGAAACTAATCTCTCTGCAAAGAGACACATAAGTATCCTCACCTCCAACTTCTCATATTGATACACTTATTTTATGTTCAATACGTGGCATTTATGTCTCTGTTACAGATTTACTTTCCAGCTTTATCCCAATCTCATCCTCTTCACATTCAAATATTCCACTGAAATTGATTTACTCAATTTTCCTGAATAAATTTAGTACTTTTGACACCTGTATGCCTTTTTGGCTGTGTCATTCTCTGTAGTCTGCCCCCCCTCCCATTTTCTGAATATGAGGAAATCCTATCATTATTTATTCATCATTTACAGTGTACTTAAAATGTGTCAGAAGTAGGATAAAGTTAAAATACAGCCCCTGCTCTTTTGAGTTTACAATCTAGTTCATTCTTTAAGGCTGAGTTAAAATGCCACCTCTCCTATGAGGTTTTCCTTGAATTCTTTTTTTTTTTTGCTTTACGTGGGCCTCTCACTGTTGTAGCCCTCTCTGGTTGCGGAGCAAAGGCTCCGGACGCACAGGCCCAGCGGCCATGGCTCACGGGCCCAGCCGCTCCGCGGCATGTGGGATCTTCCCGGACCGGGGCACAAACCCATGTCCCCTGCATCGGCAGGCGGACTCTCAACCACTGCGCCACCAGGGAAGCCCTCCTTGAATTCTTGACAGAAGAAATCTCTCTCTCTTTTCTGAATTTTTCTAGCAATCTTCTCTTATGGAAAATTTGACTTACAGTTCTTAAAATACGAGATAAAAAATACCATATATACACAGCAAGTTCTTAGAGGGCAAGTAACTTAATTTATACCTCCTGACTGCACCTAGAAGAACACTGGACAAATATTCACTCACTCAAAATGTATTTAATTCTTACAAAACCCATGTAGGTTTCATATCTACTTACAAGCAGCCTGCTGCAAAAGACAAGATTCTTGCCTTTGCGGAACCTACTCTAGAGGAGGAATCCTCATTAAATATGGAAACAAATAAATATGTATACGTATATATAATTATAAATTGTGATAAGTAATATGAAGGAAGTAAACATGGTACTGTGATAGGAGAATAACAGTAAAAGAACTAATTTAGATGGAGGGGGTTAGGTGGAGAGAGAGGAGAGAAGCCCTCTCTAAGGAGGTAATGTTTAAACAGACTGATAAATTAATTAATGGAGTTGGGTAGAAGGGCAGAGAATAGCACCCTTGAGGCAAGAAAAGAATCAAAGTCATTCAAGGTCAGTATGAATAGAACACATTGAGTGAGAAGAGAGGCCAATGAGGTTGAAGCAAGAGGCAGAATGGGTATACTGAAGGAGGCCTTATAGGTCATTTAAAGGAGACTAAATTTTATTCCAAGGGCAACTGGAAGCTATTTAGGCATAATAAACAGGGGAGTGATGTGACCAGATTTATATTTTAACAGAATACTTTGCTGTGTAGAATAACTGGCCTTTATTTGTTCTTCCCTAATAATATTTCCTGCTCAAGTTTTCTGTGAGGCATTCACAGATGGAAAAAAAAATTCCTTATAGAGCCATGGGCCACAATCCTTTAATTTGCCAGAATCCAGAAAGACATCTATTAAAACCTTAGAAGGATTAGAAGAACCTTCTTATTTCTGGGTTATTTAATGGTTTGAGGGGCAAAACTGAAGGATATTCTACAAGGACTGTCCTGGGTTGTAAGAGCTTCTAAAGTCACACATCACCTTTTGTAGGAGAGAGTTAAGCTTACTGAATATTGTTAAGAGCATGAGTTTGGAGTCAGATAAGATCCAAATCCTGGTTCTGCTAATTTCCCTCTGAGTATCTTGGTGACATTTCCTATAAAAGTCCCATGAGTCTTTAGGTTGGCAGTAGGTACTATGCATAGAGGCTGCTAAAGGGGCCATATCCAGATTTCAATACCATTTGGGTAAATTACTCAAATTTGGTAGTTGCTCAATAAGTTAAAAAATATGATGAAGGTAGACTAAGCTCCCTGTGGGACATGGACAGCAGACTGTAAGACACACAAGTGTTTAGTAGATTTTTATTGGATTATACAATCTGTACTATACATGGAAACCTTTAACAGTGATATATGACAAACCCCACTTTTCACTCACACCTCCATTAAACATTAGCAATAAATCCAGAATTTATGTGACTGCAGTTTTTAATGCTAAGGGCAGTAGAGAATATACTAGACTGAGTCCAAGATCTGGATTCTGGTTCATCCAACTCTGTCACTTTGTATTCTTTTGGATAAAACACCAATGTCAGTTTCTAAATTTTAGCCTTATTGACATTTGGGGCTGAATAACTCTTTGCTGTATGAGCTGTCCTGTGCACTGTAGGATGTTTAACAGTAAGTATCCCTAGCCTTTACTCACTGAATGACAGTAGCACTGTCCCATGTGTGACAATTCAAAATGTCTCCAGACTTTGCCAAACATCCCCTGGGGGGCAGAATCACCCTACTTCTTTGAGAGCCACATTGATCTCTGAGTTTTAGCCTCTCATCCGAAACTCAGGGGAATGAGATAACCTCTGTTTTGGTCTCCTTTAGGGTTATTGTATGATTCAAATAAGATAACGAATGGGAAGAAATAGAAAAAAAGACCATATAACATACATAAAAGCATTATTATTACTCTGTGAGTTATTATTATTATGTTCTATGAGTGCTCAAAAACAAGGCTGAAGAAAACTACTCACATTTTGTTTATGGAATGCATTGTAAGGCCTACGTTAGGCTATGTGCAATCTAATACATCTTTTACGTTTGTATTCAATAAATATTTGTTGATTGAATGATTTTAAGTCTGGGTCCAATAGTAACTTCATTTTCTCTTCTGGCACGTTCTCAGGTTTTTCTGCTGAGCTACCACAATGTAGTACGTTTCTAGACCTAGCTCCACATGAAGGACAGTCCTGGATTAAACAAGAATGGCTACTTATTTTACAGCTGGAAAATTGAGGTACACGAGGTTAACTGACTAGCCAAGGTCACGTGTCAGTCAGTCTCAAGGCAGTCTGCAATTAGAATCCAGATTCTGACCTCAAGTCCGGTGACCTATTACTTGTATCGTACTTCTACCCAACTATTTGCATCCCTGTCTCTTAACACAAAGGTAGCTATTTTATTTTATGGGGGCAATTCTGAAAAATTGAGATAAGGAAACAGAGTTATAGTTTTTAGGGAGCTTAGAAAGAAATGTTGACCTATTTCTATTGGGAGGCACAAGTGAATATTCCCTACATTTGGGGTAAACAAAGATCAAGTTATCCAAGGGCCCTGTCAAGTCTATAAACCCCATTAAGTTGTCCAGGAGGAGCTAAATCTAGTTGTTATCTACCTCCAGAGTAGTTGTGTCTTGCAACACTTTACACCATGCTGTGGCCTACAATTAGTGTTAAAACTATTACCTGCAGTATTCTTGGCTGCTCTGCCTCTGTAGCTCTAAGTGAGAATGGACTTCCACATAGCCTGAGCTCCAGGCCACATTTCAGCATTCCATTAAAAGCCCCAAATGCCATTCTGCTATATATTTTCAGTGTCAGAAACAGAACTTTTAAAGAATAACTCATAAAAATGTCACCGTTAAAGAATGTCACCATTTATTGTACTCCTTTAAAATACCAGAACACCTTTAATTATTATGCCTCTGTGTGAACTTTCAAATGGTGAATGTCACAAAGAGTCATCACTCTCAACCACTGATTCAACAGTCTTCTAAGTAATTCTCAGGCAACGTATGGGTTGTAGCCTACCTTAACCTTTATAATTATTACAACTTGAAAGAAAGTAAGACCCGGTTCTAGCCCGGGTGTTTCCATTACATTAAGCAATTTAATCTTTATGGTCACAATTTCCTTAGTGAAGAAATAGAATAACTCATCTTTAGGGCCTATTTCAATTAGAAAAATTTAGGTGTGTATAATATCGTTTCAAAGAAGAACAAATGCATACTTGTCTTTTCTAGGAACATTCTGAATATTAGATGATATGCTTTAGACATTCCAACATTTCAGTGGCTTTAACTTAACAGACTGTTCATATCACTTTCCAATATTTTCCAATTCACCAATCTTATACAATCATCTCTTCTGAGAAATACCTAAAAGCAGAAATACTAAGAGCAACGGCCCTCCTGGTTCTTGGAGTCAGACTGCTGACTGTCATAATGCAATGCCATCTTTGGAGCTCAGAACAAGTTACTAAAACTTTGTGGGGATAATACATACACATAAACCTGGGTTAATAAAATCTCACAATTTTTTTGAACATCAGATGTAAAAATACATATGAAAACGACTGGTACATTAATAACACACATAGTAAATCCTAACTCAAGGGTTTCTCAAAGTATGGTCCAAGGACTGCCTGAATCAGAATTATTTGAGATGTTTGGCTAAAAATGAAAATTACGGACCCCACTCCAGACTACTGAATCTCCTCTCAGGGAATGGAGTCTCAGACTCTACGTATATATCCAGATATATAGGCAATTCTTACGCACTCTAAAATTTGAGAACCAAAGTTCTGAATTACAGAGATGTACGACATAGATATAGTACACAGGCTCTAAGGACTGTATGTTTAAGAAGAGGACGCTTAAAAAAAAAAAAAGAAAAGAAAGAAAGTCAAGATTCAACCAGGAACTAAAATAAAACATGTTTATTCTGATATTCCAAAAGGGCACAAAGCTTGCCCAGTCTCACTTAGAATTTACACACACCACCACCTACTAAACAAAGACCTTTCTGGGCCAACACTAAATTTAATACCAAATGGCTCGTGTTTGGGATTTGAGAGAGGTTTCTTTCACCCACTGTATGAATAAAATCTGAGTTCCAGATGAAGGGGAAGTTATATATCTTCTACAGTTCTATTTTTCTAGATTAGTTGTGAAATACAGGAATTGAACTATCAGAAAAACAGACTTTATTGCTGACTAATAAGACAACAAAAAACCTTCTGTGTGAAGAAAATGCTGTATATAGTTCCCAACATGATTAATGAAGTTAAGATTTGTTCCCAACTGAGCACTCCAGGGCCTGTCCCTAACCAGCAACTCCAGCATTTCTGAGAATGGGAGTTCAGTTAGAGATCCTGAATAGGCCACTAAAAACAAACAAACAAACAAAAACACAAGGAGGAAGCTGTGGGCAGAAGAGATATTTTCTGTTTCTTTTTTATGGTGGCTTTCCAAGTATGCAAGGAAGTTATTCTCTAACTGCTAAAACTGTACCTACTGGTTGTGGGCCCTTGGGCAAATTACTTAGTATCTCTGGGCCTCAGCTCTAAAATCAGGTAATAAAAGTAGCCTCCCTCACAGGACTGTTATAAAGAGTTCACTGAGGCAACAGCATAGCGGTTAAGAGGGTAAGTTAGTTTCTTCTAATATAGGGATGACAGTAGCACCTACCTCACAGTGTGCATTTAAACACCAACTTAGCACAGTACCTAAACACAGTAAGCCCTCGATAAATAGTCATTACCGTTACTTCTTAATCTACTGTTCTTTCTAAACTTGGCATAGGTATAACCACCCCCCACCCCAAATCCTTTGATTTGTCCTTTTGCCCATTGCTCCATAGCTAACCTTTCTTTCTAACCTTTGCTGTTCTCATTTTAGGAGTTTTCAGAGTGTGCTAGTGAACTCTATCCACTTCACTTCACAGGGAGGGATGTTCTTCACCTATAATGAATCAGGTGGTCAGTAATATGTTTCAATTTGATTCTAATCTGCATTTATATTCTTTGAAATGTCTCTAAGTTTCAGGCTTCTTTCTCTCTGTTTTCTAATGATAAAGGATACTTTTTTTATGGGTGGTTTCCCCACTGCCAAACAATTCTCCAACACCAGCTGGGTGTCCTACAATTCAACTCAATTCTGACACTATCTTCTCAGAGATAGCATCAGATTACACAGATTTAGGACCCAGTCCTGCAAGACTTCTCTTCACTTCAGATGCCAATTGCAAGCCTGTGATTGTGATCCGCTGGCTATAAATCAGAGGTTCCCACAATCCCCTCTCCTTGAGTTCTACAAATTTGCTAGAGTGGCTCACAGAACTAAGGAAATCCATTTACCCACTAGATTACTGATTTATTACAAAGTATATTAAAGGAGACAAATCAACAGCCAGATGAAGAGATATATATAGTGAGGTCCTGAACAAAGGAGCTTCTGTCCTTGTAGGTTGGGGCCAGCATGGTGGCACTTGGAAGTGTTCTGGTTCCCCAAACCAGAAGCTCTCGGAACCCTGTCTTTTTGGGTTTTTATGGAGGCTTCATTACATGGGCATGATTGATTCAATTTGGCCACTGCTGATTAAACTCAATCTCCAGCCCCTCCCTTCTCCCAGGAAGTCAGGGGCTGAAAGTTCCAACCCTCTAGTCACTTTGGTTGGCTTCACAAACAACTAGCCCCCATCCTCAGAGAAGTCACCTTATCAACAAAAGACACCTTTATAGCTCTAGTCACTTAGGAAATTCCAAGGGTGTTAGCTCTGAGCCAGAAATGGGATGAAGACCAAATATATATTCATTATACATCACAATATCATACTTTTTCTTATTTTTATATTTCTAAAGTCATTTCATTAGGATTTTGAGAAGGAAACGAAATATGCTCAAAGCGCCATCTTGCAATGAAAATATATACATTATAAGATATGCCGTGGACTACTTTGCAGCCATAAACAAGAATGAGGAAGCTCTTTGTATACTGATAATGATCTCCAGGGTACCTTATGAGATGAAAAAAGAAGGGGCACTATATGCTATCATTTGTAAAACATTTTGAAAGGGAAAAAAGTATATATATATTATTTGTAAACACCTATACTACCTCTGGGCATGGGGGAATAAGAAGGTAGTAACATTGTGATCCCTAGGAAGGCAACTGGTCAGATGTGGGTTGGATTAGAAGCAACATTTTTCACTACATATCCTTGTGTACCTTTTGAATTGAGAACCATGTGAATACATTTCCTACTAAAAAATTATCAAGTCCAACTCCTTTATTTTACAGATAGGGAAACTGAAGCCTAGGTCATTGAATAATGATGCTAATATAGTCTTTAGTCAACTGAACCTATAACATCTGCCTCTCGCACGTTGCTTCTGTAACACTAGGCTAGCTACTTTCCCCAACCCTCCATTTCTCCAGATAGTTTGTCGGGAAGCAGCTAAGTAGGAGGGGTTTCTGAGCTTTATATATCCTGTTTTAGTGGCAAATAATATAGAAGCTCCTGTTTCTCTTGCCCACTCTCACCTTTCTGTACAGAGAAGATCAAGTGTACAACTACATTCTTCACAAAGGCCTTTGGAAAAGCTTTTATTTGCCTGGTCCGAATAGGACAACTCAAATTTGATATGTCAAACAAACAAACTGAAAAGGTCTTTTAGTTATGCAACGATAGAAGGGCCTAAGTCCAATGGGGAGTGGATCTCCCAGTTACTATACTCTACTTCTCTGATACCTTTTGTTGTTGGCTAAGCCACATCCTGGAATAAAGCAATCCCGAGATGCACCCTTTCATACCCCTCTTACTGGATCCTTTTGTAGTCTTGACACATTTCCACCATGCTAACCATGAATGCTTAAGTATGATTTATGTAAAGATCTGAGTGTTTTATAAAATGTGTGATAAGAGTAGAGACAGCCCTGGACTAGGCATCAGACTCTGAACTATAGACATAAGTTTGCCATACATTAGCTATGTGATATTAAGCAAATCACCTGAACTCAACATGTATTAGTTCATTTATTACAAAATGGATATAAAAATACCCATCAAATAAAATATGTCAGAATACTTCCTAATTCTAAGGTACAGTAAATATGAGATATTATTAATGGTAGCTTGCTTTCTCATTAGAGGACAAAATTAATCTCTGAAATGAGACGTCCAAGTCATACATAGGGCTCACTTTCATGTCACTTAAAACACACAGACTTTTATAGCCTGATTTAAAGAACACTAGCTAGTCAGATACGTATAGGTTGGCAAAGCATTGTTTTAAATGCCTCTTTGTTATAATCAAAGGCAGACAAAGGTCCCCCTTGCTAAACCTTCCATTTAGTTATATTATACGGGATTTCAGTCGTCTGTATCACAGTGTTGTTGGTTTGCTTGTGGAGAATGCTGGGAATTAATTTGGTGTGAGGCAGAAACTAGAAAACATTTTACCTTTTCCTTTTTTACTCCTCCCTCCCTCTGAGAGAAAAGTTGTTCAAAACCTCAGATAGAGGCTGCATGGCATGGTAGAAAAGTACTGGGCTAGGAATTAGGAGACCTGGGTTCTATATCCGGCTCTAGGGGTTTATTATCTGTGTGACCCGAGGAACTAGGTCTCTTCATTCATTCATTCATTCGTTTGTTCATTCATTCAAATTTATTGTGTACCTACTGAGTGAAGGTACTATGATGAAACCCCATCCTCAAGAAGCGCAGTCTGATGGAGAAGGGATATATACAAATAATTAAAATATAGTACGAGATGTACTAAGATATAGATTATGCACAGGGTTGTGTGGGAACTGATAAAAAGCCATTAGAAAAGGTAGGAGAGAGGAATGGGTGCCTGCGGGTACAGTTAGCAGCATTCCTCTTCTTTCATTTCATAAACTGAATGGATACATTCTAGATGCTCCAAACTGCTTCAAAATTATACACATACTCTGTATAGTTCTATAATAACTCTACTACCTATTTAGGGAAAGACTCAAACTGGCTAAAAAAAGGTCCCGCTAATGTTTTACTGGTTGCTAAAGTTTTGCTCTTTATGTGTTCCCCCCAAATCATTTCTCTTATTTACTTTTGTAATGCAGGTTTCTATCTCATTATTCTGTATTGCACAATGTCCTCAGCCTACAAAAGCAGGTTGTATACAAAAGCCTAGGGCCTTTGTGCAAAGGAAAAGAGGTAGGGTGGACCCTTCTCAACCCTTTCCTTCTCTGCAGGGCTTTGTATTCCTAAGGATGGCCCCCCCGCCCCGTTTGTGGATGTTACCTAAATCATGAAATGATATTACTCAAAGCAATGGAACTTCAAAAGCATTTCCTTCCCAGTGCCTACTCTAAGATTTCTTTTGGCATAAACTGCTCACTTTAATGGATTAAGAATCAGATCCTTGCTGACTTCTCATACTTAGTCACAAACTACAGAAAACTTTTGATTTTTTTAATGGCTTTTTTATGCTAAAAGCTGCATGTGGGAGTGCAGGCGTCAATCAGCAACCTGCCCTCTCTCTTCCCTCTCTTTTCCCCAACCATGCCTGGCTTGCCAACTTTAAATGGCAGAGTTATCTGGGTGCTGCCTGGTTATTGACTCATCCGACATCTTCCACTAGTTGAAGTCTTCTTGTCGCTGTAAACACTTACTTTTTCAGTGATAACTATGTCATCTTTTTCTCTTTTGTAGCATGTCTGGTGAGGAAGGCAAAAAGAAGAATTAACAGCAGAGGCAAACTGGAACAAGGAGAGGAACAGACTTAAGAATCAGAGACTCTTAAGAGTATGGTATAAATTGTTACTTTTTTTTTTTTTTTAATTTTTTTTTTGCGGTACACGGGCCTTTCACTGTTGTGGCCTCTCCCGTTGTGGAGCACAGGTTCCAGACGCACAGGCTTAGCAGCTGTGCCTCACGGGCCCAGCCGCTCCATGGCATGTGGGATCTTCCTGGACCGGGGCTCGAACCTGTGTCCCCTGCATTGTCAGGTGGACTCTCAAACACTGCACCACCAGGGAAGCCCCTAAATTGTTACTTTTAGAGAAGTCATTTAATTTTATTCACATTCAGTCTAGAACACTTATTTTTCTCAATTCAAAATTGAGATTACAATCAAAGGAAAACTGGATTGAGGTCATTTAAAATAAAAAATTCCATTTCCTACTGGGCTAAGTACAAACTTGTTAACTTGGCCTTCAAGGTATTTGACAAATATGGCCTTGGTCTCCTTTTCAACTTTAATCCACTATTTCCCTATGTATACTGTTTAAGACAACAGTAAACTATTAGCAAACTATTGCACAGAACTCTCTTAACCAATTTAACTGATCACACATTAGCTAGGCTATTCTCCAGTATCATGGGAGCAACACTTCTGCTCTCCCTCTCAGTGAAATTATGTGCTTATTGAGGGTATCAGTTGTGTTTATTCACAAAACAATTTATGCCAATTGTGTTTATTATTCTAAATATATAATTTAATAAAGTATTATATAAAGCAATGAAGTATAAATGAGAAGAGGAAAACAACAGCAGCAGCTAATATTAACTGAGTACTTACTACCTGCCAGGCACTGTTCTAAATGTTTTACATCAATTAACTCATATAATCTTCATAAGAACCTTGGGAACTAGATACTATTATTGTCCCTATTTCACAAAGGAGGAGACTGCACAACATACCCAAGGCCTATACAACTCAAAAATGGCAAAACAATTTGGCTCCAGAGCTTTAATTACTATGCTATACAAGTTGAAAGCTTAGGAAAGACTAGATAAAGATACACATAACTATACTCCACTCTACCTTGTGTATGAAAGTAGCCACAGATAATACATAAACAAGTGAGCAAGGCTGTGTTCCAATAAAACTTTATTTACAGAAACAGGCAGCAGGCTAGGACAAGATTTAGCTCTCACACTGTAGTTTGCAGATCCCTGAGACCCACACTCCAAGAAAAGGCTTATGTCAAAAGAATGGCAAAAAGATGTTCAAGTTTTAAGTTAAAATAAAATGTTTAAGATTTACAGGTAACTAATATCTGTATGATTCCCTGCTTTGACTTACTTTTTTTCAGTTAACTTTTCCCTTCAACCTGGAAAGCCTTACGTCCTTACTTCCACTTGGAATCCCACCCATCTTCAAAGCCCATTATCTAACCCACACCTTCCTCTAAACTATGTAGATTTGATCTCTTCTTCCTGTTATATCCTACAATCATTAATTTCTACTTATGAGACTTACTTTGCTATATCTTCTATTATGGCTATTTGTATACTTCAATTATCGCCATTATTCAAGTATAAGCATTTTGAGGACAGGAACAATGACTTACTCATTTTCTCATCCCAGGCAACACCCAGCACAGCGTGTATAGGTAGCAGGTTTTCAGGTGATGTTTCCTGAATTGTGTTCTGACATTCTTCTGTCTCAGTGACTGAACAGAAAGAACACTATACCCCCCCAAACCTACGTTCAATTCATATCCCTAACACCACACCTAAGATCTAACTTGGTTATAATTTTAAACTATTAATTTTAAAATGCATCCACCAGAACAGATTAATATAGGTGTACCTGTATATAAAAATTGTCATCTAAATTGTAGCAAAATTGCCGATAATTCTAAAGGAATTGTTAAAATTGATGCTTTCTGGTTAATCTTCAGGGGGTCAATACATTTTATAAACACATCTAAAAGCTGTATACTTAAGCAAAACAAACAAACAAAAATGCTTTATTCAAACTTGAGACAGGGTTATGCCTATTTACCTCCCAGGAGTACTATTTGATAGATATCTGGGAGTGTTTAGGGAGCCTGGCCCAAGCTCAGAGTGAGTTAGAAGGGCTGGGACAGGAATTCAGGTTTCCCGATTCCTAGTCCAATATTCTGCTTCAGGAAGACAGTGGCTTTTCAGGTACACTCAATCCTGCAGCTCAAAGCCTGGAAGACTGAGGAAGCCTCACCACTATCTTCCCCTTCCTCATACTGCCAATCAGAACCAGCAGCTGTGTCCCACAGTGGCGATCTGGGCACCCATATCTGTGGTGTTTCCATCACCAAAAAGGCTGATCCAGATTTTAGGATTCCAGCCTATCTAGAAAGGTGACTTCAACACCCTGGATAAAAACACCCCCAACTCAAGAACGCAAAATAAGTGCTCAATGATCCCATTTAGCATTTCCCCCCCTTTAGCATTGTTAAAAAGCACTATTCAGATGTTGTGGTGCTGGAATGACAATGACCAGTGCTGGGGAGAGGGGTAAGAAAGAGCTGTTACTTATGCAGCTTATTCTTTTCTTTTTTTTTTCCTTAGAGTAGCCAAGCTCACATTTAACAGAGAGCTACCACAAAGGGTTCCAGTTCCCCTGCTTAGATTCCAGTTGCATCATTGCTTTAACATTGTCAGCCTTCACTGCTTTAACCATCTTAATCTGTAAAATAAACACAGGAAGCAGACAACAGCCCTATCCTTCAGTTTAACAGAGGAATACTTTACTAACAAAAATTAGACCTACATATAATATTTTTAGCTATCCTATTTCTCTTTCCCCTCCCCTAGAGCTTTAAACAATAGGAAAATCATCTTCAACTGACACAAGAGACTAAGCAACCCAGACAGTTCAAAGCTAATACAGCATTTTTATCTTTCTGGAAGCTACCTATAAAAGGCAAGAGCCATTGCTGGGCTCTCTGGGTCACACGGAAAAAAATATCCTAAGAGAATAAATTAAGGAATAAGGAAACAAGGATGAATTCCACTACTTGGTCTAACGAAGAATTAATGAGGACCCATTACGAGCAAGAAGGCATAGTGCTCTGTGACACAGGAGACACCAAGATGAATAAAACTGTCATCGTCCTTGAGGAGCTTACAATTTAGTACAAGCACACATACTATAATAAGAAGCAGAACAAGGCAAGTGTCAAGAAGTATAAAATCTCTGGGAAGGAGCTACCAACCACTTCACTTTGATTTCATGCTAACAGATTAAAACATTCAGGTAAGGGACACCTGTTGTACTAATCTGATTGAGAGGAGAAACCCAGAGTGAAAGCACTCCTGAGATCTATGGAAACAGAAGCTACAGTGGGACATACACCTCCGCTAAGCCAGGCCTACCCCAAGATTGTTCCAAGAATGACCCTACGTTAACCAAAGAGATGCTTATATAAGATACACAGAGGGTGGAAACCGGAGGCAGAGAAGTCGACAGCAATTGATGTTGTCTTAGGTCCGTGGCAAGAAGACTAAGTGAAACCCAGGCCAAGGTTGGTGCTGGGGGTTTTCAGCTTCTGAAGTTTCCTCCTTTCCATCACCCACCCCCAGAACATTCCAGCTCTCCTGCTCATCACCTGCATAGGTGGACTCTAGGGAGGGGACTTCTCTCCAGATGTATGCCACAGTGGAGCAATAACCACTCTGTGAGAGGATACTGTACTTAAGGACTGGTAAGGTTCTTGTTGATCCGGCAGCCCGCCAATTCCCGAATCAAGAGACTAGGGATCCAGCCTCAGTCTGCCCTTTACTCTGTGTGACCTCGGACTAGTCATCCAAGTGCTTAGTTGCTCTCTTTCCCTATCTGTAAAGCCTGGGATTATGAGGAGACTGAGATTGAATTCGATGACCTCTAAGGTCTTAAAGCTTCTTGACCAGTCGGCACACGGAAGCACTGGACAAATAGTCCGTTGAATAAATAGCGAGGGCGGCCACAGGGGACAAGCGGCAGAGGAAGCAGGCTGGTTTTACAGACGGGGAGACTGAGACACGGAATACCTTGCCCCAAGGTTACTCCGGTTATGTCACTATGGGGGCCGGGCCGAAAGCTCAGGTCTTCAGACCTCCAGTTCCGGGCCCTTTTTCCTTTCGCCGAGCTGAGAAGAGTGGCGTGGAGGTCCTCGTCTCGGAGGGGAAAGAACTGTGCTCGTGCCAGGGTTGCGAGAGGGGCGGGAGAGGCCTTACCTTCCCAGATCGAGTCCAGCCACCGGCGCCTCCTTCTCAGAACCTTATTCTGTCACACCCCCAGGACTCTTCAGAAGCCCCCTCCACTTCTGACCCTCTCGACGTGTCCAAGACCGCCACCCAAGAGCCGATTCCCGCCCCTACCCCGCCCCCTGGCTCTCTGGCCAATCGCCGCGCAGGGTTGCGGAGCGCCTGTGCGTCTCGCCGCTTCTGAGGGCCGGAGAAGCCTTTCGTCACTCGGCGTGCCACCCCCTCCAGGTCCTCTCATTTGCCTTTGCTCCACCTTCTTCAGAACCTAGTCTCCTCGTGGCCGAGTCACCGTGCGAGAGTTCGTCCTGCCGGAAAACAGCACAGCGCGGCGGCGTTTTACGACGTCGGCGGTGAAAGGCTCTGGAAACCCTCCGATTTCCTCCCCGAAGCGGGGCGAAAAGCTGCGCGATGTTCGGTGCGAGCGACGAAGACGACACCGACTTCCTCTCGCCTAGCGGCGGGTGAGTGACACACGCGTGGGGCAGAGGGCGTGGCTGAGAGAGCCTGGCCATACGGTTGGAGGGGCCGCTCTCTTATCAGACCTCCTCCCAACTTCCGGGTCCAGACCCTTGCCACATTACGGTGCTCCACAGGTCTCAGAATCCAGGTAGAGCTCGAAGCTGTGCTGCGTCTGTTCACCTGGATTCTGGACCTGGCATCTCCCCTGACGCGCGGTAGGACCCTGGGGTTCGACTTTTGCTTCCTGGGTCACAGTTTCTCCTTCTGTGAAATGGGGGTGATTATTGATGAAAATACCTGTCTCAGAGTTTTTATGAGCCAGCTGGGTGCCTATATGAGACTTTCTCTTCTCCGTGGACAAGGCGGTGACACTTCAGAATTGACGCTGGTGGGTCAGCTTCAGCATCCTTCAAGGCCTAGCTCGGATGTCACCTTTTTGGTGCTTTCCCTTCTCCCACGGCCCCAGGGAGAATAAATTGCTTTCTCTTACTTATTCCCACAACTAGGTGTGTTTACCTTTATCTTTGTACACAGAACCTACTAGATTTTGAGCCCTGACAGGACGAGAACTGTTTACTTTGTTCATACTGTTCTGCGCTCGGCACGGTTCACCGTTCCTAGCACATAGTGAGTGCTCAGGAGGTGCATATTGAGTTAATAATGACTCTGAAATTGCACTGTAAAGCTTAAAACCAATGTAAGAAACTGCAGTTGCTGTCCTCTGTCCCCAGTCACTATATAAACTAGCGTGGGGTACCGGTCTTCAAGGGGCAGGGTTTTCTCTCTTCCACTAATCAGTTTAGCCTTTTCCCTTATGTTGTGTCGGTAGACAGCTTGACTCTCTTCAAACTTGTGAGCTGCCAAGTTCTGATCCTTGCAGAGTCTTTCTTTGAACATCTGTTTAACCAATTTAAGAATGTACCGAAGAATGATGAATACACCAATATATACTCCTCATTCTACTAAATACTTGGAGGTTACAAAAAGGATTAAGCTGCTCTCTCTGGTCTCAGGTTGCTTCTAGTTCTGGTGGAGAGTCCAGTACGTGATTGACCTAAAATGACACTGGCTCTCTTTTGGTCTTAAACAGGATCTTTTGACTTGCACTGTGATCAGCTCTACATTAGCCATCCTGAGTCCTCTTTTCACTCACTGCCCTGTTCCACCCCTACCCTCACTTTGGATGTCCTACATCCACTTAGTTCCCCCTTGAGTTCTTTCAGTTGCTCAATTATTTTAGAGTTAAGCAGTGCTTTGGTTCCTTTTTTCCCTACTCCACCCAAAACATTCACTGTTGCCACACATCCAGCCTGTTGCTGTTGACTATATAGTCAGCCATTTGAATTAATGTTTTTTCAGACAAACCCATTTTGTAAATGGCTGTGCCTTTTGAAAGTTTACAAGATATACTTTATTTATTTGTAATAAATTTATTTATTTACTTATTTTTGGCTGTGTTGGGTCTTCGTTGCTGCATGCGGGCTTTCTGTAGTTGCGGCGAGCGGGGGCTCCTCTTGTTGCGGAGCGCGGCCTTGCTCAGTAGTTGTGGCTCGCGGGCTCTAGAGCTCAGGCTCAGTAGTTGTGGCACACAGGCTTAGTTGCTCCATGGCATGTAAGATCTTCCCGGATCAGGGCTCGAACCCGTGTCCCTTGCTTTGGGAGGCGGATTCTTAACCACAGTGACATCAGGGAAGCCCACAATATATACTTTAAATTCACATTCTTCACTAGGTGAAAGTCTTTGAGGGAAGTCTGTAAGTGAATGTTACGGCTCCCAACTTTATTTTTAATTTAATTTTTATTTTATATTGGAGTATAGTTGATTTACAATGTTGTGTTAGTTTCAGGTGTACAGCAAAGTGTTTCAGTTATACATATATATATATCCATTCTTTTTCAGATTATTTTTCTATATAGGTTATTAAAGAATATTGAGTAGAGTTTAGGGCTTCCAGCTTTGATGCAACAAGCAGTACACTGCTGACTGAAAATTCCTGGGTAGATAACGACAGTCATGTGCTCTTCTCCAGGTTCCTGGCCTGAGATAAGTTCTTGGTGGCTCAGCTATGCTGATTTCCTGTGCAGGCTCCTCAGGGACCTGAGAAACTAGTTCTAGGCAGGAGACTGTACTCCTAAACACAGACAACAGCTAATTGAGTGATAAAAGGCTTAGTAAACAAAGTTATACAGGTAACTTATTTTTGTTCCCTGTAATAACCAGAAAAACTAAATCAAGTTTAAGATTGAGAATACAGAAATTTTCACCAACATTCCCTGATTTAGCTATTCCTTTGTCAGTTTTCTCTAAGGAAGTAAAACATATGACAGTGAGTACTGCGGCTGCTTTTCAGTTCCTCTTGTAGGAGTGTAATTTACTGTAAATATCACTTGATTATTATTTTTTAAGTATCTCGGCTTAAATGTGTGACTTACTTGATTCCACTTAAGATAGTCAAGCCTGGGCTTCCCTGGTGGTGCAGTGGTTGAGAGTCCGCCTGCCAATGCAGGGTACACGGGTTTGTGCCCCGGTCCGGGAAGATCCCACATGCTGCAGGAGCGTCTGGGCCCGTGATCCATGGCCGCTGAGCCTGCGCATCCAGAGCCTTTGCTCCGCAACAGGAGAGGCCACAACAGTGAGAGGCCTGCGTACCGCCAAAAAAAAAAAAAAAGATAGTCGAGCCTAATAGAAGTGAGAGTATTAGTGCCTAGGATGGCTGTCTAGATGATTGATAATCTGTGTTCCAAATTTCCAGACCTCTTGGTCCATGGTTAACCTAGCAATAGTAAAGTGGTAATCAGGAGGTTTGTGGGGGTTTTTTGGTCTTAGCCCTTTCTTTCCGTTGAGACTTTGAAATGAAGAAATATGTGAATGCCTACTAAGTGTATGGTACTTGGCTTCAGCTAATATAGATAGGAATAAGGAACAGTTCCTGCCCCTAAAAAACTTCCAGTTTAGTAGTAGAATAAAACAATCCAATAATGATAATCAAAAAGCATTCTTAAGGGGCCAGTAATGTATATACTTGCGTTGTAGATTATATAAAAGTTATATCTAGGCAGGGACTTCCCTGGTGGTCCAGTGGTTAAGACTTCGTGCTTCCAATGCAGGGGGCGTGGGTTCGATCCCTGGTTGGGGAACTAAGATCCCACGTGCCGCAGCGCTGCAAAAAAAAAAAAAAAAAGTTTTATGTAGGCAAATCTGATTAGCATAATGATGATAAATCACCAGTGTAGAGGTAGAAAAAAGAAATCTGGAACTGATCATCAGAAAGCATTTTTAAGTTCTGTAAAAGATACAGAAACGCCTAGATTCTGCCCCCAGTTAGGAGTGTGACTTTATGGACAAGTCACTTACCATCCTTGACTCTCCATTCCCCAGTCTATTAAATAATGGGTTTGCTCTAGGTGATCTTTGAGACTTTTCCCAATCCTGTAGTTTGTATTTATGCTAATATCAGCTTATAGTTGCAGGTCAGTTTGTGCACTGATCAAGCATGGTTTCTTCCTTCTAGGGGTATCTGAGTTGAATCGACATTTTAAGGTAATAGGATGTGTACACGTGTATAAAACATATTGTGTACTTACTCTGTGCAAGGTACTGTACTAAGTACTATATATATATAGTATTGTATTAATTTCTTTCGACTACTCTCTGAGGCAGTTTTTACTAATATTATTCTCATTTTGCAAATGGGAAATTAAGGCTGAGAGAGGAAAGTTGCTCAAGGTCAAACGGCTAAAAAGTAAAAGAACCTAGATTTGAAATCAGGCAAGCAGATTTCCACCAGACTGCCTGTATGCCTTATTATTATAGAAGTAAAGGTGTGATACCACAGTTTGGAAAAGAAGTACTTGAACAACCGGAAGAGTCCCCGTTTATTAAAATACATTGTTACATCATAAATGCATGTATTACTGTTTTATTGTTTTGTTTTTTATTTTTGCCTGTGTGGGTCTTCGCTGCTGCATGCTGGCTTTCTCTAGTTGTGGTGAGCAGGGGCTACTCTTCGTTGTGGTGCACAGGCTTCTCATTGTGGTGGCTTCTCTTGTTGCGGAGCATGGGCTCTAGGCTTGTGGGCTTCAGTAGTTGTGGCATGTGGGCTCCTTAGTTGTGGCTTGCGGCCTCTAGAGCACAGATTCAGTAGTTGTGGTGCACGGGCTTAGTTGCTCTGCGGCATGTGGGATCTTCCCGGACCAGGGCTCGAACCCATGTCCCTGCATTGGCAGGCAGATTCTTAACCACTGTACCACCAGGGAAGTCCTGTATTACTGTTTTTAATGAGAAAAGAAAAGGAGTATAAAATTAAGGTTAGATAAGATTTTGATAACTAAATGCACAGGCTAACATTTTTTTTTAATTTTTAAAATTAAACAAATCTTTTTTATTTTTTGGCTGTGTTGGTCATCGTTGCTGCGCACCGGCTTTCTCTAGTTGCGGCGAGCAGGGACTACTCTTCGTTGCAGTGCACGGGCTTCTCATTGTGGTGCCTTCTCTTGTTGTGGAACACAGGCTTTAGGAGTGTGTGCTTCAGTAGTTGCAGGCTCAATAGGTGTGGCATGCAGGCCCTAGAGTATGAGGTCTTCAGTAGTTGCGGCACATGGGCTCAGTAGTTGCAGGGTGCAGGCTCTACGGCACGTGGGCTTCAGTAGTTGTGGCACACGGGCTCAGTTGCTTCGCGGCATGTGGGATCTTTCTGGAACAGGGATCGAACCCGTGTCCCCTGCATTGGCAGGCAGACTCCCAACCACTGTGCCACCAGAAAAGTCCAACATTTATTTTTTTAATGTGATTAATGCTGGAATGACTTTTCCTATGAATTGTAAACTTAGAGACTAAAGTCCAGAGTTAGCAAGCTCATTCTTGCTAACATAGTTAGGGACATGTGTACATTTGAAAACACTTCAGCAGAAGTGGAAAGTTTAATAATTTACAAAAATCCTATGCCCCTAAGTCTGTGTAGAGTTCATTTAAAAAAATTAATAGAAAATAGAATTAATCTGAAAGATAATTAGGTTGACCTGGCTTTTGGATTGATTTTGCAATCATCAGTTGGCTGGCCTTTAGGGCATATGTGGAAACTTAGTTTACCTACTACACTTTTGTCTTTCCATTGAAAAAAAAAAAAACAAAACGCATCTGCAAAATTAAAACAGCAAATCCAGTACCCATAGTTTACTGAAGCTACCAAGAACATTCTTTCTTATCAATGATTTGTGCATAATCTGTTAATCTTAACTAGGTTCTAAGCTTTGCAAATTTTTCACAAGGTTAAAAGCATTTCTCAACTAAGATTCCTAGAATCTTATTCTTTTAGGGAATCTGCTCAGATTGCCCTGGGTAAAAGGAGAACTCTTGGTCTTTTCTAAATTTTATTAGCATTTGTTTATGTCTTAATGTAGGCCAACACTGCTCTCTACAATTGCAATATCATTTAAACCTCTTAGTCCTTTAAAGTAGGCATTGTTGGTCCCATTTTCAGGAAACTCAACACTACCTTGAGAAAACAAGGTAATAGTTTCAAATCATATTTAATTTATTTTGCAAAATGCTAGTGTGTATTATACATTAAAATTATGAGGGGAAAAAGACCAAAAAAAGTTGTTGGGATGTTTCAGTATTTAACAGTAACCAATTACCATGTAGATAATAAAGACTGAATAAGTTTTATTAATCTCTATGGAGTGTAACTCCATAGAACAGCTACTTGTTATATATCTCATGTTATAGTTTGCAATTATATAGTATATACCTAATTCCCTTGTTAGAGTATATAAGCTACTTGAAAATAGAACCGAGTTTTGCTCACCAGTGTATACCCAGCACTTAACACAGTGTCTGATGCGTATTTCTTGAATGAATGAAGTATAGAGTTCTGTGGGAGCCCCAAGGAAGATCACCTAACCTAGACTTTGAGATTAAGGGTCAGCTTCCAGGGGAAGAATGTGTCAGGCAGAGAGAACAGCATATCCAAAGGCTGGAGATTAGAAAGATCTTGCCTTATATGAGAAATTAAAAGTTCCACAGTGTGACTGTAGCACGCAGTTGGAGATGAGGTCAGATAGGAAGCTGGGGAGGTAAGGAGAGGTGCGGTCTTGAAGGGGCTTGTAAAACTGTCTTATGGAGTTTGGACTTTTATCTTGGTAATATTGAGGTGTCATTGAGAGTTTTAAGGAGGAAAGAGACTTGGTCAAATTTGGTTTTGAGAAAGGTCACTGTGGGTGCAGTGGGAAGGATGGATAAGAAGCAGACACGACCAGGGTGGGGAGATGAAACAGGAGGTGGCTGCAGGAATTCAAGCTCTGTAGATGTGATGGTGGTCTGAAGTAGGGAAGTGTCAGTGAGGCTGGGGAGAAGTGAACGAGTTCGGGAAATAGCAAGTAACATCAAATGGACTTGAGGATAGGTCATGAACACCAGGGGAAAGCAAAGTCAAGGTCGATGCCCAGATTTCAGTTTTGGTTGTAGATGTTTGCAGAAAAGTGTTAACGTAGTAGACCTGAGACCGTTATTCTTAGAAAGTCTTGCTTACAGGGTTGGCTGGCAGCTGGAAACTCGATTGGTAAACAGTTCCCCTCACTAAGCTTTCCACAAATGATAGGAGTGGCTCACTGTGCCTAAACTGTACAGACGATATGGTTTATTACTGAACCTTGTCTTTCTTCTGGGAGTCTAGAATTTTGGTACATGTTAGAAGGTTTCTATGTGACTAGCCCACAGTAAAAAACCTTGGGCACTGAGTGTCTAATGAGCTTTCCTGGCAGACCACTCTCACATATGTTGTTACAACTTATTGCTGGAGGAGTGTAACATGTCCCGTGTTACTCCACTGGAAGAGGACTCTTGGAATTTTGTTCCTGGTTTCCTCTGGACTTTGCTCCAGTGTGCCTTTTCCCTTTGCTGATTTTGGTGTGTATCATTTCCTTGTAATAGACCTTAGCCCTGAGTATATATATATTAAATGTGTATATATATATATACACGTATATTATATATTATGTTATAACTGTATGGTAAGTCCAGTGAGTCCTTCTAGCAAATCACTGAGCCTGGGGACAGTCTTGAGGATCCTGACACAAAATGTCATTCATCAAGAGAGGCAGCACAAGAGTAAGAACAGGTTTTGCTGGACAGTGGGCATTGGAAGATATGAGTTCTGGTTTGGACATGTTGCATTTGTGTTCCCTGTGGTATATCTGTGTTGTCTGCACTCAGGAACAATTCTGGGCTAGGAATACAGATTGGAGCACCATCAGAATTTGGATAGCACTGATATCAAGGTAAATACATTAGATTGCCAAGGGAGAGGGAGTATGAAATCTTGGGGACATGGATATTTAAAGGTTGGGCAATAGTAGAAGAGTCCAAGGAGTTAAATGAGGAGCCAGAGAGATAGAAGGACAGTAAGAGAGGGATCCTGTGGACATTTATTGATGTGTCTTATTTGGGCTGGTCCCTCTTCCCACCCCTGCAGGTATCCCCACGGAAGTCAGAAGAAGAGTTTGTTTAAAGCAGAACAAATTAGTTGAGAGTGTAAAAAGGCAGCATGAAAGCCAAATAAGATAAGGACCGATAAACTGTTTATTAACAAAGAGGTTGTTGGTGATTTTAGTAACAGCAGTTTCAGTGGAATAGTTGGAGCATAAGATTCATCACAAGGGATGATAAAAGAATGGTTCTGCTGTGAAAGATAAAAGATGAAATCATATATGGGACTATGTTTGATGCAGTAAGTTTGTAATGCGTTTTTTTTTAAGGTGGTGATTTTCTTTCTTTCTTCCTTCCTTCCTTTCTTTTTTCCTTCCTTCCTTTCCTTCTTCCTTTCTTTCTTTTTCTTCCTTCCTTCCTTCCTTCATTCCTTTCTTCCTTCCTTCCTTCCTTCCTTCCTTTCTTTCTTCCTTCCTTCCTTCTTTCCTTCCTTCCTTCCTTCCTTTCTTTTCTTCCTTCCTTCTTCTTTCTTTCTTTCTTTCTTTCTTTCTTTCTTTCTTTCTTTCTTTCTTTCTTTCTTTCCTAACCACTTGACCACCAGGGTATTCCTTATAAAACAGTTTTACTTCAATGTAATAAACTAGTGAAAAATAGGAAACTATGACTTGCTAAAGGCAAGAATGTACAGTTTGAAGAGACCATAGAGAGCACCTGGACTAATCACCTTAATTTACAGATGCAGAAACTGAGGTCCAGAAAGAAGAGATGCCTTGACCAAAGTCCTGTGGATGGGCAAGGTCATTTGATGCTGTTCATATCAGAGATACAATCTTGATTTCAAAGACTTAGTTGCCACTTCTGATATTGAATGGTGGGATATATAGTCAAGGAGGTATTTGTTTGAAGTAGGAGCATGGGCAGCTTTTATAATGATTCCAGGTTTGACATATGTCAAATGAAATGTCATTTTCTACTGACAGTACCAGATTGGCCTCTCTTTTTGGACTGGATCAGGCAGCTGCTGGCCATGGAAATGAATTCTTCCACTACACAGCCCCAAAGCAGCCTAAGAAAGGCCAGGGAACAGCACCAACAGGTAAGTTAAGTGGTTAGGATTGGCCCCTGACAGGTTAGTTGGAATCATAAACAACCTTCTAAAAGTGACATGCCAGGTCATCCCTCCTTGATCAGTCTGGCCAAGCTCACCACCAGTGAGGTGTATGCTGCTCTGAGCTCTGAGATCCTGAATTCCAGAGGCTAGGTAGTATGCTGTTTTTTAGAAACTGATGGAGGAAGGTCACAGGCAAGCTCTTCTGCCCCATGTGGACACCACTCTCCTAAACTTTGCGCAGGGTGCTCTACATAGGCGCCATCCAATATTTTGGCAAGAAGGAAGAGCTGCTTTTCCCATCTTTCTCCTGGGTGGGTTAGATGTATGCCCACAGTGAGTTTTTCCCAACTAGAGAATGATGCTCAATGCTGGATCCCCTGAACATTTCATCAGGATGAACACAAGACATATTGAATGAAAATTTGTTGAACGAAAGGAGAAAAAGGGGGACTAATATTTCTAAAAAACCTGCTGTGTGTTTGGTCTCAGGTGCTTCACCTAGATTGTCTTATTTAATTCTCACAACAATTCTGTGAAATAGGTGAGACTACCACCATTTTAGAGGCTCAGAGAGGTTTAGGCACATGGTTAAGGTCATACAGCAGTGACAGAGTTGAAATTTGAACCCTGATCTGACTCACTCCAAAGCTTGTCTACCATCCTCTACACTTTGCGTCTTTGTGTAAGAATCTGAAGAGGAGTGAGGGACTGATAGAAATAGCCCAGAGCAGAACAGGTGGTAAGGGACATTAAATTAAATATTTGTTGAATGAAGAAGAAAGTATTGAATGTCTTTTACATGCTAGGCACAATGCCAACACTGAGGATGTTGTTAGGATATTTAGAGTTGAACAGTTGCAACAGATACTGTATGGCCCATAGCCTAAAATATTTACTGTTTGGCCCTTTACATACAATGTTTGCTGACCCCTGCTCTAAGTCTTACCTGTCACTTTTGCCAGCTTTGCTGTGGATTGCTGGCCCTTTTCTCCAAGCCATAACCTGGCCAGATTTCTAGTAGGCTATGCTTTTACGTTTCCTGTGGCACATCTCTTCTCAGCAGTGTACTTCTAACTCAGTTTGAAGTGGTTGAGTTAATGAATGTGGATAAAACCAAACAATCTCAGTCCCCACCCAATGAAGTAACTTGCCTTTTAAAATTAGAAAACAAAAACTATGAGTTAATTATACTTTCAAAGGGGAATTATAGAGGCATTTCAACTTAAAAATTACCTATACTACTGTCTTATGCAGGCATTTACAAATAAAATTAAAACTTGCAATACAGGAGACGTTCTCTGTTTAAGGAGTATTTATATAACAAGTCTTTTTGGGAAAGGAGGTGGCTGCAGCATAGTTCTTGAATCTCTTCAGATCTCTAGAAAAAGAGAGCAACTGGACAAACCTTGGATAATATTTACAGTAAAACCAATTGAAAAGGTATCCTCATGAACCCCCCCAATACAAGCAGGTATGGACACAAGGCTTGCATGGTGTCAACATTTGCATGGGAAAAAACAAGGAAGCAATGGGAGAATATTTGAATCTGAGAATGGGCGAACCCAAAGTAGCCAACAGGTGTTCATGGGAAATGTGGCAGGCCAAGCTGGAACTGCAAAGCATTTTGCCCATTTTAGTTATGGGTAAGTACAAGGGGTTGATGATGGTGACTAGAACAGGAGCAGTCTTGCTCCTATGAAGTGTTGAAACTCATCCAGTATGGTGACCTTCCAGGAGAGATCCCCACCCTGAGTAGAACCTGCTGAGAGTGGAATTAAAATGAGGGAGGATAGAGATATTAAAAGTGAAGAAGAAAAGATCCAGATAAAAGTAGCTCTAGAATAGAATCAGGAAGTCTCAGGAGGAAGCCCCCTCTTCCCGCTTTTTTGAACTCTGTATGGCAACAGAACAGTGAGTTCCATGAAGTTAGGAAAGCCACCCTGAGCCATGCCTCTGTCTAAAAGTTCAGAAAAGCAAATTTCACATAAAAATGAACAATAGAACAGTATCAGAGTCAAACTCCATGCAAAGTTATTATAAGAACAAGGAACAGAATAGTATCCCTACAGTGAGAGCTCTACTCTGTGAGAATGTTTCTTACTGAATAGATCACAACTACAACCACCTATTACCGTTAAGAAAATAACATAAGACATGAAATGAGAACATAAGTGAGAATTTTAAAATCTCAGAAGTAAGTGACAGGACTTAGGCAAGAATTAGAGATGTCAGAAAAATTATTTCAGAAATGAAGACTAAACTAGAAGGAACACAAGAATGAATAAACACAGCAGATTATGCCTTAAGAGAAATAGAAGGTTAACAGGAGGACGTTTTTAAAATAAGAATTAAAAAAATTAAGAGATAAAAAGTTTTGAAAGGAAAGTGACCAACATTGAAGATAGCAGAGAACTTCCAACATGTGGAATATACATATGTATATTCCCTGAAGAATTAAAAAAAAAAAGGGAGGAAAACGGGCACCTAAAACTATAATTCAAGAAAACTTTCCTTGGGAAAAAAAAATGATTTGAAAATACATATTACAAGCAGTCCTCATGAGCAGGGAATTCAAGAATCTGTACAATACTGATTTCCGAGAGGAAAAAAGTGCTTAACCAATGAGAAGGTCACGTGATTGTGGAATCTGACTCATTTATCCCTCTAGCAAATCCGTGAACAAGGGCGTTAAGTAGGGAGATGAGAGTGTACTGGGAAAAGTTGAACTAACCTGAAAGAGGATGCTAGGCTGACCTTGGGGAGACAGTAATTTTTCTGTGTTTTAGACTTGGCTTGATAACTGAGGCCTTAGTTCCTCCTTTTTTTGGTATTCACTGCTTCTCAGGAGAAAAGTTTTATTGTAGCATTACATACAACTGGAAAGTACTGATTGAATTTAAAACTATGTTGTAGGTTTTTATAAAAGAATAAGGAAAACAAGAACAACCCAGACTAGGAAAATAAGCCAACAACATAAAATGGGCAATTCATCAAAATAAAACAAAGTAAATGGCCAATACAAATCTATAGAAAATGTTAAATTTCTCCTCCCCTGTAATCAATAAATGCAAATGAAAACAACAGTGAGGTGGCATTCCCCTTTCCCTAATGCCACCCGTATCCCATTGGAAAAGATTTAGAAAGATTATCTCCTCTTGCTGGCAGGGATGCAAAGCTGGCCTACTCATACTGCTGGTGGGAGTGTAAACTGGTAATGGCATTTCTCAAGGGCATTTGGGCAGGTTGTAACAAAACCTTAAAAATTTTCACACTCTTGCATGCCATAATTCCATTTTGGGGAATTAATTCTAAGAAAGTAATTCGAGGTACATACAAAAATGTGCATTTTAAGGATGCTCATCATAGTGTTATTTATCATAGAGAAAAATTGGAAACAACCCAAAGAAATGGCAAACAATCGGAAACTGGATGAATTCTAGTAGAGTCAACATAGTATTTAACCATCAAAAAGTGTTTTTAGGACTATTTTGTGTTTTGGAGACTGTTTTGAAAAGTATAAGGAAATGCTTACACTAAGTGAAAAAAGATTGTCAAATCATTAATTTTCTTTAAAAAAGATGAAAAAGCTGGAAAGTTTATGTGTATTGAAAAAGGACTAGGGGACTTCCCTGGTGGCGCAGTGGTTGAGAGTCCGCCTGCCGATGCAGGGGACACAGGTTCGTGCCCCGGTCCGGGAAGATCCCACGTGCCGCGGAGCGGCTAGGCCCATGAGCCATGGCTGCTGAGCCTGTGCATCTGGAGTCTGTGCTTCGCAACGGGAGAGGCCACAACGGTGAGAGGCCCGCGTACCACAAAAAAAAAAAGAAAAGAAAAAGGACTAGGAATAAATATATCATATTATTAATGTTTAGTTTTGGTTGGTGAGATTATAGGTCATTTTTTTATGTGTTTCTGTATTTGCTAAGTTTTCTACAGTTGTACATGTACTCTATAACCAGAAAAAGGTATTTCAGTACTGTTAACAAAATTCAACTGAGTAAATTTTAAAGATCTTATTGGCTGTATTCAGCGATTCACGAATTGAGCAGCATCCAATCTAGTAGATAGGGGCTCTGACAAAATGAAAGTCTTTTATAGGCAGAAGGGAGCAGGAACCAGGCAGAAGGGGAAGTCTAGTGTAACACTAGGCAAAAAAGTGGGTTGCTTATTACAAGGTTACTTCCTTTAGGGGATGGCAGACGTCTATCAAACAAATTACCTAACTAGTGCTGATCAGATCATTCTGGTTTAAGATTCCATTTCTGGGGGAGCCAAAACTGTAATTATGTTGCATCTCTGTTTGGTGGGGTGGGTCTTAGCCTAAGTGACTCCATTTTGTGCCTGTTGTCTTGTTTTTAATAACAACGAAAAGAATCAAACAAGGATACTTTCAAAAATAAGTTCTTGGTTGCTATGGCCATGCCTGTGTTCTCAACAGATTCATGTGGTGAGTGTGAATATGTGATTTACTCTAAATACACTATTTTTAAATGTTAGTGTTACTTTATACCACTGCGAAGGTAAAGTAGTGGATGTAATCTGAATATCATAAGTTTTCTACCCCAGAAGTAAGGGAAGGGGAAACAACTTCATTTTTATTTATTATAGCTGTCAAAATATTGGAAGGAGAAAAGGAAGATGGAATGTGACCTTGTTTTCTAGACAGTGCTTCTCGTCCAGCCCAAACACTTGTTTGGAGTGGAGCCAGAATCCTGGGTTCTCATCCTAGGCTTGCTACTGTCATCGTGTAAGGCACTTGGGTGCTTAGAGCCTCAGTTTTCTCATCCCCAGACACGGCCATAGGGCCATTTTGTGGATCAAATGAGGACAAGGGTCATAAAAGCATTGTAACACTAGCTACAAGGTTAAAGAAGAATTTTGAAGCTGCTTTAATGGTTAAAAAGTTAGTTTCAAGCAAGAAATGAATGACAACTTTGTTTTCTGCTTCATCTCTTCGTCTTCAGGAAATCAGGCGACACCAAAAACAGCACCCAACACAACAGGCACTTCCACAGTATTGGTTGCAACAGCAGTCCATGCATACCGCTAGTAAGTAGCTGAGAAGGAACACTTTATAAAGTTGGTGGGGGTGTGGGTTAAGCTCCTGCTTTTTGCAGTAAGCCTTTCTGTTCATTGCAAAATGGCTACTCAGTCCTGCCATAGACAAAGTATCAGTAATGCTTTTTAATGTTTCATTTGGAGAATTTTGCACACAAAACTTTGAAGAGCCATTATCTTCCTATCTCTCTAGGAACTGCTTACACCCTCAACAACTACCTTTTTAAGCGCTCAAAGTAAGCCACTCCACTGAGATATCATGAATAGTAGATGTTTAAAGAGTAAAGAAGTTGTATATGAGCTTTCAATTATAAACTACTCACCTCTGTCCCTTTCTAGAGGCTGAATGACTAGATTCCCCACTTTATATGGCAGAAAAGAAAGCTGGTTCTACTTAGTTGAAGGAAGTATTAATACCTGTTTTTCTTGCTTCTATAGCACAAATGGTCAATATGTAAAGCAGGGCAAATTTGGTGCTGCAGTCCTGGGAAATCACACAGCCAGAGAGGTAAGATTGCCTCCTTGTCTCGTGTATATTCACGTGTCCCAAATCATATCAGTGAGCTGGTTTTTATCGGGACTTGTCTGATGTCTTACATATCAGAGGATTCGATTGATTGTTTGTACTGAATGTGAGTTTATTTATTTATTTATTTATTTATTTATTTATTTATTTTGTGGTACGCGGGCCTCTCACTGTTGTGGCCTCTCCCGTTGCAGAACACAGGCTCCGGACACGCAGGCTCAGCAGCCATGGCTCACGGGCCTAACCACTCCACGGCATGTGGGATTTTCCAGGACGGGGGCACGAACTCGTGTCCCCTGCATTGGCAGGCGGACTCTCAACCACTGCACCACCAGGGAAGCCCTGAATGTGAATTTTTAATGTTAGGTATATAATAACATTTATAGTCACATTTTGCTTACTGTTGTGCATTAAAACAAATTCAACCCCTCAAAGTCATTAAGTTTGACCTTTGTGAAATGGATCTAGCTTAAGAATTTGGAGAGTTTCAGAGTAAACCATTTACCAAGGACATCCTTTTTTTAGGTAGTGAACAACATTTAGTGTACCATTTAGAGGATGACCACCGTTTATCCTTTGAAAGTTTGATGAGTTGGGTAGTCAGTCACACAGCAAAATATTGGTTTGAGTCAAAAAGATGTGGATAGAAGTGCGGAGACTGATTTCCTTGTGTGGGTTTTATCTAGCTTCAAATTCTGCTCCAGAAGATTTTGAACATTGTTGCAATACGCCTAAGAAATAATAGAGGGCTTCCCTGGTGGCTCAGTGGTTAAGAATCCGCCTGCCGATGCAGGGGACATGGGTTTGAGCCCTGGTCTGGGCAGATCCCACATGCCGTGGAGCAACTAAGCCCGTGCACCACAACTACTGAGCCCGTGCTCTAGAGCCCGCAAGCCACAACTACTGAAGCCCGCGTGCCTAGAGCCTGTGCTCCCCAACAAGAGAAGCCACTGCAGTGAGAAGCCCTTGCACCGCAACCAAGAGTAGCCCCCACTCGCCGCAACTAGAGAAAGCCTGTGCATAGCAATGAAGACCCAACGCAGCCAAAAAATAAATAAACAAACAAATGCATAAGTAAAATAAATAAATCTGTTAAAAAAAAAAAAGAAATAATAGAATTTCAGAGGTCCAGGTAATGTGGAGTCCATGCACCTCAGAGACTCTGAGACCCTGAGAGAGAAGATGACCTGTTCAGGGTAACTAACATAATGGACAACATTCATTTGTATTAAAAACAAACAAACAAACAAAAAGCTTAATTTTGGAAATTTGGAAACACCTATAAAAATAGTGGGTCTAGAATAACAAACACCCAGATACCCATTACCAGACCCTAGCAGTTATTAATCTTATTTCATCTCAACTGCAGCCTGTTTTCCTTCTTCCCCTGCTCAGATTATTTTGACTAAGTCTCCAGCATACAGTTTTAGCTATAAATATTTTAGTATGTATCTCTACAAGGTAAGGATTTTTAAAAACACAACCATTACGCCATTATCACACCTAAACAAAACCTACAATAATTCTTTGATCTCATTCACTACCAGTTAGCATTCAAATTTCCCTGATTATCTCTCTCTCTCTTTTTTTAAAAAGTTCGTTTTAATCTAATAAGGTCCATGCATCTTAGTTGGTTACTGTGTTCCTGAAATCTCTTTCATTTTCCCATTGGGAGGTAAATAATGTCTGATTGTCTCATTTTGTTATGTTAGCAGCCATTGTTGATTATTATCTAGATCTATTAATTCCTTAGGGGTTGCCATTTGGATTTCAAAAATCTGGCATTGGGACTTCATCACCCTTTACCTCCAGATAGGATGTAGCATGTTGTGGCAGGCAACATTCCCACTGTGACCATTATAAAAAGACAGATAAATTGCAAAAATTATATTTTAAAATTCATTAGAGAGCTATGGAAATTATGAGGACTAGATGAACTAAAATTTTGAGAAGAAAGAGCCAATGAGCTGAGTATTTCCTTCCCTTGGGACCTTTGCTGATGCTTAGGAGTAGAGTAAACATCAGGTATGTCCCAAACAGAGAGAGACTACTGGGGGAAAGAGACATTGGTAAAAACTAGAGGAGCTCCAAATACAAGATCAGTTTTTCCCCATGGGACATTTAATGAGTTTGGGGGTGGTGTGGAAGTCCAAGGGCTGTGCCAGAAAGGCAGAGAGAAGCTTCTGCAATCTTGTGGGGCATACGAGATAAAATCCTACTGTAGGATTGGAAAGCAACAACCTTCCTCTCAATACATTTACTAGATCTTGAACTTCATGGGGAGGAGGCTAAAGATTCTCAGCTCAGAATCTCTGGTGGGCAGAAAAGTCAAGACTGAGGAGTCAGAGACCTTCCAGACCCTTAATCAAAAGCCTACGAAGATAGTGCTCGAGAGTAGGGACAACCAGAAATGGACCAACTCTTAATAAATCTGTGATCCTTTCCTGACCAGCTCAGTCTGTAAGATTAGCTCCTCACTCCATCTGCTTCACACAGGGTAAAGAAAGTCCTTTCTGGTGCAAGATTGTATATGAGGCCCCATAGTCAGTCCCTCCCTCCCTTCTGGGGTTGAATTTTAATTTCTGTGTGTGTGTGTGTGTGTGTGTGTGTGTGTAGTAAATACATAGGAGACATAAAATTTGCCATTTTAACCATTTTTAAGTGTACAGTTCAGTTGCATACATTCACAGTATTGAGCAACCATCACCACTATTTCTACTTTTTTGTCACCCCAAACAGAAAATCTGTAATCATGAAACAATAACTCCCCATCCCCCTTCCCTTATTCCCTGGTAACCTCTAATCTACTTTCTATCTCTATGAATTTGCCTACCCCAGGTATTTCATATAAGTGGAATCATACAATGTTTGTCTGGCTTATTTCACTTAGCAGAATGTTTTCTCAAGATTCATCCATGTTGTAGCATGTATCAGAACTTCATTTTTTTATGGCTGAATAATATTCTATTGTATGTATATAGCATATTTTATTTATCCATTCATCATTTGATGGACACTTGGTTGTTTCCACCTTTTGACTATTGTGAATAACAGGCGGTGAACATTGATGTGTAAGTGTATGTTTGAGACCCTGTTTTCAGTTCTTTGGCATGTATACTAGGAGTGAAATTCCTGTGTCATTGGTAATTCCTAGCTTTTTGAGAAACTGCCAGACTGTTTCTACAGCATCCATACTGTTTTACTTTCCCACAAGCAATATATGAGGGTTCCAGTTTCTCTACTACCCTGCTAACACTTTATTATTTTTCCTTTTTTTAATAGGCATTCTAATAAGTGTGAAGTGGTACCTTATAGTGGTTTTAATTTGCATTATCCTAATGCCTAATGATGTTGAACATCTTTTCATGTACCTGTTGGCCATTTGTATATCTCACAGTCACCCCTCATACAAATAAAAACACCAACAAAATAAAGACACAGCTAACTATAGTTAAAGAGTAGGGTCAAAAGACGAGATTAAAGTGGATGGTGAGAAGATGTAATTTAAATTCTAAGCTTTAAGGGATGAACTGAGTTTTGAGTTTTATGCCTGTATGAAGCATGACTCCTGACATCTTACTGCTGATTTTGTCTTGCCTTTTAATTTCTGTTCTCTCTTTTTTTCCTGCCCATCTTTGCTTGAGTACAGTATAGGATTCTTCTTTATATCAGTCAGCAACAGCCAGTTACTGTTGCCAGGATTCATCTGAACTTTGAGCTAATGGTAAGGCTTCCTGTATTGGAATCATCAATCCTTTGGGATTGGTTTATAGGAGAGATTGATCTGTGCATACCTGGTGGGAACTAGATCCACTACTTACGCTCTGGAGAGCAGAGTGGATAGCTTTTATTTATTTTTTCCCTTTTTTTGGCTGTGCTTTGTGGCTTGCGGGGATCTTAGTTCCCCGACCAGGGATTAAACCCGGGGCCCCAGCAGTGAGAGCACCACGTCCTAACCACTGAACTGCCAGGGAATTCCCCAGAGTGGATATCTTAACAGAGCCTCTTGGAAAGGTCTCTTGGCTGCCTTCTGGGAATGTAGACTAAGGGGTGATTGGTGGAGGGTGGGAGGGAAGAAGAAAGTTCCCTGATAGCTCTCTTTGGGTCCACCTGAGTCAAGGCCCTTCTACATGAGCTCAGGCAGCCAGATTTATCTGCTATGCTGCCTGCAGTTGAGTTATCCCAACATTTCTCCTTTCCCCAGGTTCGGCCCAATAACTATAGCACCTTTTATGATGATCAGAGACAAAACTGGTCCATCATGTTTGAGTCTGAAAAGGCTGCTGTGGAGTTCAATGAACAGGTAATATCTATATATTTTTTAGTGAGAAGCATTAAAAAACCCGCTAAATTCGTCAGTTGAGCTTACTGTATTTTAGGGAAATAATAAGAAAACTTATTGAAATTGCTTGAAAATGAGACTTTAAGGAGAAGAAAAGGCGAAATGTAAACTTACATCTTTAAAACACTTTCCACTTCATAAATTATCTTAAGGAATAAATACAACTATCTTTTTAAAATACTGTTTTAAGAGAATTTTTTAAAGTTATTTCATGGTTATTATAGAAAATTTAGAAAAGCATTAAAAAATCATTCATATTCTTACTACCCAAAGTAATCACTGTTAATATGTTATGTTTCTTTTTTTTCTATTCATGAGTTACATAAGTAGTTATAGTCCTTTAAGAGTTCTTGCTTATTTTATTTAATGATGTAAAATGCATCTTTCCGCATCTCATGAAAAATTATTTAGAAACATTTTTGAAAGCTGCATAACATGAATGTTCCTTAATTTATTTATTCGTTTCCTTACTTTTAGGCAGTTAGATTATTTTCAGTCTCTGAGATAAATGATATTGTAGTGAGTATCTTTGTATACAAATCTGTCTTTTTTTTCCCCTCTGATTATTTCCTTAGGCTAGAAGAAGTGAAAGATTGAATCAAAGGGTTCATATATTTTTAGGTTCTGTATACACTTTGGCACACTGCTTTTCAGAGAGATTGTACTGGTTTACATCCCTGTCAGTTCTCTCACTATGCCTTTGCCAACATTTAGAATTACTATCTTTTTTCCTTCTTAGTCTTATTTGCTTGATAAAAAATGACTTCTCATTGTTTTAGTTAGCATTTATGTGATTGCGATAATGAAACTTTTTTAAAGAAAATGAGTAGCAAGTTTCTAAGGTATACTATGTTTAAACGTTGACTATAGAAAAATTATTCATAAAGATGTATCTGACTTCCTTGCCTAGGATCTGTGGTAAGGTAATATGGGTAAATCTGTAGGTGGTAGAGATATGAATTCTGGGAATACAGCATCGTTTTGTAAAGGGCCTTTATTTTATCGTCTTTAGAAATGCATTTTGAAATTTTTTCGAGGCTCCCCTAGCTTTCACAGGTTCCCAAACACTGAAGCAGTAAATCAGTATAGTAATGATAGGTAATGTTTATTGTGTACTTACTGTTATTTGCTTTGCCAGGCACTGTGCCAAGTACTCTACTTGTATTAGCTCAGTCTTCAAAACTACCCTAGGAAATACGCAAAGCTTTTATCTCCATCTTACAAAAAAACCTCTGAAATAGGGTTCACAGGAGTTAAGTTATTTGGCTGGGGTCACAAGTTAATAAGTGGCAGTGCCCAGATCCATACTGAGACAGTCTGACTCCAAAACCATACTTCTTAGGCACTTTGATTCCTGGCAAGATTACTGACTTTGGAATGGTTTAACTTCTAAACATGTAATCTGTTTTGCTAGTGGGTGCCACTGTTTGGAAAAGAACATTAGCAATAACTGAGTGAGTACTTACTGAGCTTAAACTAAGTTTATGCTGCTTTGATTTCATCGTACAGGTATGCATCGCCAAGTGCAACAGCACCTCTTCCCTGGATTCAGTGCTGTCACAGGACCTTGTTGTAGTAGAAGGCCCTGCTGTAGAAGTTGGAGATTCTTTGGAAGTGGCCTATACCAGCTGGCTCTTTCAGAATCACGGACTGGGCCAGGTAAGAAAATGTACCCTGCAAGTTCTTTTGTAATTTAAATAGCATGAGAGCTATTCAAATGTAAGGTATTATTACTATGAATTTCTGCTTTTGGCAAATAGAAGTCTTTTAGGAGCCCTGCTTTAGTCTCTACAACTGCTTTTGGGGCATAGCCATGAAATGCTAATGTATAAAATCTGCTCAGTGCCACTATGTCTCTTCTACTTAGACAAAGGAAACCAGTTTTGCAAGTATCATTTTTGGTAATTGTTCATATGTATGTCTCTTCCTATACCAGTTTTAAACTTGAATATATTCTTATGGGATTAGGTCTTAAAACTTTTTAAACTTTCCTCACAGTTGTTTCTCCGTTTTTCTTATACTAGATACTGTGAATAGACTGGGCTTGTTTTGTTTTTATATTATTAAGCCCTCAAAAGTAGTGTGGTATGATAGAAAGAGCTTTCGACTATGAGGCCAAAAAATGTGGATCCAGGTCCCAGTTTTATCCTAACTTGACTTTGTCGAGTCATTTAAGCTCTTAATTTTTTTTTCCTGTGAATGGAGCTTAGTGGTGCTCACCCTGCTTTCTTGGCAGGATGGCTGTTGGCATCAAATGAGATAATTTATTTGAAAATTCTTTATAGATGAAAATATTTTTAAACACTTGGTAGGAGAAGTTTATTTTTTTCTAAACCTGGAAAATCCTTGCCTCAGAAATATTCAGTGTCATAACACCTTTAGCCATGATGTGGTCTCTTCTTTTCAGGTCTTTTAAGAAGTATTTTTCCAGTTTATTTGACATTACCTATTTCAGAAGTACTGTGCTGGTGTGTATTAAGTTGAATATCATAATGATTATTATTTTAAAATTGGCTAATCTTGTTGATTTTGATCAACTTTCAGGTTTTTGACTCCACTGCTAACAAAGATAAGCTGCTTCGCCTGAAATTAGGATCAGGAAAAGTCATCAAGGTAAAGGCTTAACTGTGTTCTTATTATATATGGGTTTATCAGTTGCAGTGGGCTTAATTTAGAGTGAATTTTGTAAAATTTCTAACCTGGGTATATTTTTGGATAATCTGGAAAGGCTTGGTTAAAAAAAATATGAAGAAGGCTTCCCTGGTGGTGCAGTGGTTGAGAATCTGCCTGCTAATGCAGGGGACATGGGTTCGAGCCCTGGTCTGGGAGGATCCCACATGCCACGGGGCAACTAGGCCCGTGAGCCACAACTACTGAGCCTGCGCATCTGGAGCCCATGCTCCGCAACAAGGGAGGCCACGATAGTGAAAGGCCCATGCACCTCGATGAAGAGTGGCCCCCGCTTGCCACAACTAGAGAAAGCCCTCACACAGAAATGAAGACTCAACACAGCAAAAATAAATTAATTAATAAATTAGAGTGGAGTGTGCCCGGATAAACACCCCAAAGCTTATGTAAAAAAAAAAAAAAAATAGGAAGAGAAAAATATTCTATGTTACCTACATTTGGGAAATTTTTACCTGTGAGACAATATATTGAAGACGGGTACATTTCTTTTCTCTAGTCCCTACATTTTACTACATTTTATTTTTCATCCTGTGGTTCTGAGGGAACTATTAAATTCTTCCTATCGCCTAATTGAGAAAGAGGTGAAACTGTTTCTTCTAGAAGTGTATCATAATGGGTGATTCTGATCTGTCTGGGATGCTTTAAATCATGGTGGGAAGCAAGTACAACATAGCAGGAGGAACACTGGGATTGGAGTCTGAGGACCTGAGTTCATGTTGTGAATTTCTTCGTTAGCAACTGTGGAAGTATTTTATAAAGTAAAGAGTATTTTAGGGACTTCCCTGGTGGTCCAGTGGTCAAGACGCCACACTCCCAATGCAGGGGCCCTGGGATCAATCCCTGGTCAGGGAACTAGATTCCGCATGCTGCAACTAAGAGCGTGCATGCCGCAACAAAAGATCCGGCACGTGGAAACAAAGATCCCGTGTGCTGCAGCTAAGACCTGGTGCAGCCAAATAAATATTTTTTTTTAAAAAAGTATTTTACACATGTGGGGTATCATTGTGTCAGGACATACTGATGCATTGTGAAGTACTTGTTCATCCATGTGGCAGAATGGTTTTCTCCATAGCTTTGTTTATGACTCCTTTTCCCAGAATCCTTTGGAAACTTTTTCCTGTAGATCATAGCAGTTGGGGCATGACCCTTAAAGTTAAACTCATCTAGTGTTGAAATCTTGACTTAACAATTTACTAACTGAACTTGGGCTAGTTACTAAACCTCCTTAAGCCTCAATTTTCTCTTCTGTAAAATGGAGATATTGCTATTAACCTTATGAAGTTATTTTAGGGATTAAACAGTATAATGGAAGTAAAACACTTAGCAAAGTACTTAGAAAAATGTATTTAATAAGTGGTAGCTTTTATTTCTATTTTAATGCCATTCTTCTGTTCAAATTTCTCTCATCATCTAAGGTAAGTATATTTCACACCAAAAACCAGCCCCAGATATGCTGGTTTTTACAAGTGAATTGAGAAGCAGTATTCTAGATGTTCTTATAACCAGTGGGGAGGGGGGAATATAAACCCGATGATCCTGTACTTTGTTTTGTCTTATGAAAAGGTTTGTATCTGATGAGCTTTTCCTCTTCTCTGATTCCTAAAGAGCTGGGAGGATGGAATGGTGGGCATGAGAAAAGGAGGGAAGCGGTTGCTTATCATCCCTCCAGCCTGTGCTGCTGGCTCTGAAGGGGTAATAGGACGGACTCCATCAACAGACTCGATCCTGGTGTTCGAAGTGGAGATTAGGCGGGTGAGTGAAATTGTGCTGTATTGTGTTTGATGAGTCCTCTTTGCTAGTTAAGTAAAATGAATAAATAAATGTGTCAAAAAAGATTCTGAAGATATCTTTTTTTTTTTTTTTTAAGTAGAAATGGTATAGTTGGAAAGAACAACAGCTTTGGAATCTAAAGGCCAAGGTTTATGTCTTTCTTGGCTCTGTATTCATAGTCACTTCTCTACACTAACCTTCTTTTTATTTTATCTGTAAAATAGTGATTCCTGCCTAATGTTCACACCTTTTGATTTAGTAATTCTATGGCTACAAGTGTTTGCTATCAATACATTTACATAAGAGTGCAAAGATACCTGTATATAGATAGATAAATAGAGACAGATACATAGTTTCCTCCCTCTGCCACATTGTTTGTGATAGTAAAAAACTGGAAACAGCTTAAGTGTCTATTATTATGAGGCTGGTTAAATTATGTTTCTTCATAGAGTGGACTTCTTTGTAGTTCTTAAAGAATATCCACAATCTATTTTTAAGTGAAAGAAGCAAGTTGCTAAACAGTATGGGGGGACTTCCCTGGTGGTCCAGTGGTAAAGAATCCGCCTTACAATGCAGGCGACGTGGGTTCGATTCCTGGTCAGGGAACTAAGATCCCACATGCCGCGGGGGCAACTAAGCCTGTGTGCCACAACTACTGAGCTCCCGCGCCACGAGAGAGCCCGCGTGCCGCAAACTGTAGAGCCCACGCACCCTGGAACCCGCACTCCACAACTAGAGAAAACCCACACGCCACGACTAGGGAGAAGACTGTGCACCACAACAAAGAGCCTGCGCCTCACAGCGAAAGATCCCGCATGCGCCTCATTGAAGATCCTGCATGCCGCAGCTAAGACCCAATGTAGCCGAAAATAAATTAAAACAAACAAAAAACAGTATGGGTAGTATGATCTTGTGTTTGTGTGTCTATGTGTCTACAAATGAATATATGTATATGCCCATATATTCATATAAAATTTCTGGAGGCATTAAAAGAAATGAAATGATTTTCTTGGATAATGGAAATGGAGTTCAGAAACTTCTACTTTTTTACATTCTACCCTTTGTACCATTTAAAAATTTTATCAAGAATAATTTCTATAATAAAGTTTGTAACAAATTGCGGTTAATTAATGTTCCCCCTCCCCCACCACCAAAAAAAAAAAGACTGCTTTATACTGTGATTATTAGGTCTGAATGTGATAATGTTTGTGACTATAAAGTACAGTGCAAATAAACATTATGACCATCCTCATTGTGATTATTCCTGCTGCAACAAAGGATATGCATTTTTTATTAATGGCTCTTTCCTAATTGGACACCCTTATCTCTGGTGGGCATTCCAGCCCTCTTTGACTGATGTGCTTCCAGCTGCCTTTTTCACAGTTTTTATATTCTTTCATAATTTTCCTTTGAGTTTGAGGAAGTCAAGGGTGGTAATGGATAACAAACCATTTTGAACCCATTAAGACTGACATTTTGTAAACATAAGAAAAAAGTAGCCTATTTTACCAATAGTCAAAGGATTACAAATTGATTATTAAACTGACAAGGCTGGGGGAGTTCCCTGGTGGCCTAGTGGTTAGGATTCTGGCTTTCACTGCCGTGGCTCACATTCAGTCCCTGGTCGGGGAACTGAGATCCCGCAAGCCGTGAGACATGGCCAAAAAAAAATAAAAACCTGACAAGGCTGATACAGGACGATAATACCCAATGTGACAAGAGTGTTAAGAAAGATTTATATACTACTTACAGAGTATAAAGTAGTTCAACCTTTGCGGTGTAAAATTTAATGGTATATATCAAAAGTTTTAAAAATAAGCATACCTTTTATCTAACAATTTCACTTCTGGGAATTTGTGTTTTGGAAATGTTTATATGCGAAGAGAGATAAAGCTATTCTTAGAAGTATTGTTTGTATAGAAAAAATTAGAAATAAATTGAATATCCAACAACTAGGAATTGGTGAAATATATTTTATGATAACATAGATATTTATGACTTGTGTTCCCAAAATCCTTTGGTGACTTTTTCCTGTAGATGAGAGCAGTTAAGGGCATGACCCTTAGACATACTCTTCAGTAGTTAAAAAGGATGTTGTCAATTAATAATTTAGTTAACGTGGAAATATGTTAATATTATCAGTGAGTGAGCAAAGCAGGGTACAAAACAATATGGCCCTATTGTTGTAAAACACACGCACTTACACACACACACACAGGTAATGTAAGTGCAAAATATTACATGCAAAATTCTAACAACGTTATTGCTTAGTGGTTGAATTGCAGGTGATTGTTACCTTTTTTTTCTCTTTTGGCTTATCTACATTTTCTGATTTTCCCACAGTGAACAGGTAATGACTTGTGTAATGAAGAATAAGTAAAATGAAAGGAGAATGGAGGGGGAAGCGTGCGTTTTTTTGTGGTCTGTTAGTCTGTTCCATCTGTGGTTGATCTTTCCCTAGGTCAAATTTGCTAGAGATTCCGGCTCTGATGGGCACAGTGTTAGTTCCCGGGATTCTGCAGCCCCTTCACCCATACCTGGTGCTGACAGCCTCTCTGCTGATCCTGTTGTGTCACCGTCCACATCTGTTCCTTTCAAATCAGGGTAAGATACTGGAGTTGTATAAAGCTCTTTTATTGTCCATGTAAATGATACTTAGAGGGGTTCAGAAATATGGATATAGTTGAAAACTAAAATAATTTTAAATAATAGGGAAAAAATGGGATGAGGGAAATGGGGAAAGTAATTGTATCAGATTTTCTGACAAAGGATTAATATTCATACTCTATAAAAGCACTAACTTAGATATAAAATAATACCTGCCAAAGTCTGGAAGAAAATTGGGCAGAAGGCATAAACACAAAATATATATCCAAGGAAAGAAATGTAAATAATATGCATATAAATGGAAAATTGTCCATCTTCCCTAGCTTTCAGAAATTATACAAACTAAAGAAAGTTAAAACTCTGTTTTACAGCGATTAAATTGGCAAACATTTTAAACAATTTGTTTATACATATAATCTAGACTCATGATTATAGATTTTGTTTTTATCTCAGGATATGTCTTATTTGCTTTCAGGGAGTCAGTTCTTCGTTCCAAATCTAACTCCCTCAGTGAACAGCTTACAGTAAATACAGTGAGTATATAAGTCTGTCTCCTCATCCCCAGTTGGCTAGAAGGGTTTCATGTGCCTAGGGTATAGTAGATTAGAGAAAAAGGAATGTTGAAAAATATTGACTTAGGCTAGAAATCAGTGGTTACTTTATTCATTTTCCCTTACTTGAGAGTCAGTATAAATTAGCTTGGGCTTCTGCATCGACAGACTTGTATTCAAATCTTTATTCTTATAAGCATATGGCTTTGAGGAAATTATCTGACTTCTCTGGTCTTCAGCTTCTTCATATGTCCACTCTCGCCACTGTTATTCAACATAGTTTTGGAAGTGCTAGCCACGGCAATCAGAGAAGAAAAAGAAATAAAGGGAATACAAACTGGAAAAGAAGAAGTAAGACTGTCACTGTTTGCAGATGACATGATACTATACATAGAAAATCCTAAAGATGCCACCAGAAAACTACTAGAACTAATCAATGAATTTGGTAAGGTTGCAGGATACAGAATTAATGCATAGAAATCTCTGGCATTGTTATACACCAACAACAAAAAATCAGAAAGAGAAATTAAGGAAACACTCCCATTTACCATTGCAACAAAAAGAATAAAATACCTAGGAATAAACCTGCCTAAGGAGGCAAAAGACTTGTACTCAGAAAACTATAAAACACTGATGAAAGAAATCAAAGATGACATAAACAGATGGAGAAATATACCATGTTCTTGGATTGGAAGAATCAATATTGTGAAAATAACTACGCTACCCAAAGCAATATATAGATTCAATGCAATCCCTGTCAAACTACCAATGGCATTCTTCACAGAATTAGAACAAAAAATTTTACAATATGTATGGAAACACAAAAAACCCCAAATAGCCAAAGCAATCTTGAGAAAGAAAAACAGAGTTGGAGGAATCAGGTTCCCTAACTTCAAACTATACCACAAAACTACAGTAATCAAGACAGTATGGTACTGGCACAAGAACAGAAATATAGATCTGTGGTACAGGATAGAATGCCCAGAGATAAACCCACGCACATATGGTCACCTAGTTTACGACAAAGGAGGCAAGAACATACAGTGGAGAAAAGACAGCCTCTTCGATAAGTGGTGCTAGGAAAACTGGACAGCTACATGTAAAAGAATGAAATTAGAACACTACATAACACCATACACAATCCGATTAAAAAATGGGCAGAAGACCTAAATAGACATTTCACCAAGGAATACATAACAGATGGCCAAGAGGCACATTAAAAGATGCTCAACATCACTAATTATTAGAGAAATGCAAATCAAAACTACAATGAGGTATCACCTCACGCTGGTCAGGATGGCCATTATCAAAAAAATCTAGAAACAATAAATGCTGGAAAGGGTGTGGTGAAAAGGGAACCCTCCTGCACTGTTGGTGGGAATCTAAATTGATACAACCACTATGGATAACATTATGGAGGTTCCTTAAAAAACTAAAAATAGAACTACCATATGACCGAGCAATCCCACTACTGGGCATATACCCTCAGAAAACCATAATTCAAAAAGAGTCATGTTCCACAATGTTCATTGCAACTCTATTTACAATAGCCAGGACATGGAAGCAACGTAAGTGTCCATCAACAGATGAATGGATAAAGAAGATGTGGCACATATATACAATGGAATATTACTCAGCCATAAAAGAAAGGAAACTGAATTATTTGTAGTGAGGTGGATGGACCTAGAGTCTGTTATACAGAGTGAAGTAAGTCAGAAAAACAGATACCGTATGCTAATGCATATACATGGAATCTAAAGAAAAAATGGTACTGATGAACCTAGTTGCAGGGCAGGAATAAAGATGTAGACATAGAGAGTGGACTTGAGGACATGGGGTGGGATGGGAAAGCTGGGGCAAAGTGAGGGTAGCATCAACATATATACACTACCAAATGTAAAATAATTAGCTAGTGGGAAGCAGAAGCATAGTACAGGGAGATCAGCTCGGTGCTTTGCCATGACCTAGAGGGGTGGAATAAGGGAGAATGGGAGGGAGGCTCAAGGGAGGGGATATGGAGTCATATGTATACATATGGCTGATTCACTTTGGTGTACAACAGAAAGTAACACAGTATTGTGAAGCAATTATACTCTAATAAAGATCTATTTAAAAATAAAGAAAAAACAAAAAAATAGAAATAATTCTCCCAGCCCCTCTAAGTGTTCCTATGATATGTTTATAAAGCACTAAGCTCAAAGTGTACATAGAGCTTGGCTTCAGTAATCTCTCTAGATTTTTATGAGGTTTAAATGAAATGATGCCTATGGAGTTTTTAGTATTGTGTCTGGCATGTTGTAAGAGCTCAATTAACATTAGCTCTGTTATCATAATTACTGCTAATGCTACATATCTTCATACTTTCATTCTCTCAGAGGAAGCCTACGCTAATTCACCGGTTAGTTGACTTCTATCAGGTTTCTGGGCCTCTGTGTTTCCCCAACTGTAACATGAGAAGACTGTTGTAGTAAAATTTGGATTTGAAGACCTTTAGAAGATATACACTGTGTTTGCTGCTGCTCTGCCTGGTCCGTGAAGGCATCTGAGTTTGCTACATGTGGATGAGATGATAGCTGAAGTGCTTCAAGTTTTAAAGTTCTGTGGCTTTCACCTGCCACATTGGGAAACAGGATAATTGTATGGAGTGAAATCGATGATTAATTTCTCTCCAACACTAGTTTATTTGCTTATATTCCATCCAAAGCAGGAATTAATTAAGCAAATAATTGATCTGATATGTGTAAAAAGTGATCTAAACCCAGAAGGTTAAGCCAGAGAATCAAGAAAATTGAAAAACAGTTTATAATCTCAGATCTTTGAATAGCCACAACAATTGTTCAGTATTAGTTCTTTTGTAGTCTCAAGACACAGCTACTTTTGTCACCTATTTCTAAGCTTCAGTAACTTTTGGTAGACTAGTGCTCTCCAACCTTTTTATTTCTTTCTTTTCTTTTTTTACAGTTTTGGTTTTCTAATTGAGGCAAAGTTCACATAATATAAAATTAACCATCTTCTGGTTCTTTTTACATTTATTTGTTTTGAATAGGTAATTACATTCATATGGCACAGTTAGCAAAACAATATAACAAGATATACATTGAGAAGACTCATTCCTACTCCTGCCCCCATGTACCCTATTTTATCTCATCCCCAACCTTGGGTAACTGCTTTTATTAGTTTCTTATGTATTCAGTGTTTCTTTATGCAGATGCAAGCAAATAGGAATGTATATTTTATTTTCCCCCTTCACAAAAAAATAGCATATTATATATATTATCTACCTTGCTTTTTATAATAACAGTATCTTTCCATGTTAGTATATAGAAAGCGTCCATTTTTTTAATCTTTAGATCACAAGATTCCATTGTGTGAATATTGGTTTATATAACTAGTCCTCTTTTGATAGACCCAACTTTTTATGATTATGTGTCTCCATTAGTTAAGAAAAAATGATACACCCTCTCAGTATATGTCTGTTTACAAATTATATACATAAAGTATTCTTCATCCCTGTAAACAAATTTAATGTCTGATGTTTACTGTAGCTTAAAAATAATATTAAAATAGAGTTTATGGTCATTTCTTTTTACACTCATTAGATCATCTTGTGCACCCTTAGGAGTATACACTCTGCTCAGAAGGCTGCACTTTGAACCAGTTAGTGCATACAGAGGCATCTAGCTCAGGGACTAGTATGTCATCAGTGCCAAGTCAGTGTTAAATGAACCTGAATTTAGAACACAGAGCTCCTGTTTTCTTTTTGCCCTAATTCTCTTCTGAATATTTATCTGCTGAGTTGCTCTTGGGCTTTTGAGAGGTTTCTATTATCTAAAATGCCTCCCTTCCTTAATCTATACTTTAGTTTTTTATCTGTAAAATGAATACTTATGCCTGCTAGGGAGACTTGATTGCAGTGAAGGAATACAGATGAAATCACTTTGTCTATTCCAACATATAGGGAATTATTTTTCCTACTGTTATTAATTGTGACCCATGTATGCGTCTAGGCAAGAAATCTTATTTTCTAGAAGATAGTTTCAAATAGATAAGGCAGGGGGGACTTATTGAAAAATTTGATACAAGAGCCAAAAGACATAGAGTTGACTGAAGGTAATGAACCTTGATTACAGTGATTTTTGTGACTTTCCTCTCTTTTTAGAATCCTGATACAGTCAAGGCCAAGTTGATCTCTCGGATGGCTAAAATGGGCCAGCCCATGCTGCCCATTCTTCCACCACAGCTGGATTCCAATGATTCAGAAATTGAAGTATGTCTCATTGGCTGACTTAGAATGAATAGTGCAGATGTTGCTGTCTTCTGTTCTTTTAACTGAAATTATTGCTTTTTCTGCCTCTAACCTAGAATCATTATTTAGAGAACTAATATTCAAAATGATACAGGTTGGTATTGGTACATGTGTTTCTGCTATAATTATCACTTCCCCTGAGAAATGGAAGCAATTGTGTATATCTGCCACACAACTGGACAGTTTTAAGTAGTTAATTTAGCTTTCTACTAGAATCTCTTTTGTCAGCAAACATCAGCCTTTAGGCAGCATGATGCCCGACCCATAAAAGAATGAATTCATATTTGTTGATTGAATGTTTAGATTCTCTTGGGAAATGTTGATTTTTCCACTGATGTAATTTAATATGACGATCACACTGTTGTAGAAATTCCCTGGCAGTCCAGTGGTTAGAACTCAGCACTGTCACTGCCAAGGGCACGGGTTCAATCCCTGGTTGGGGAACTAAGATCCCACAAGCCATGAGGTGCAGCCAAAAAAAACCACCGTTGTATCTTTTGGCTTTGTATGTGGCATGATTTTTTTTTTTTTTTTTTTTTTTTTTGTGGTACGCGGGCCTCTCACTGTTGTGGCCTCTCCCATTGCAGAGCACAGGCTCCGGACGCGCAGGCTCAGCGGCCATGGCTCACGGGCCCAGCCGCTCTGCGGCATGTGGGATCTTCCCGGACCGGGGCACGAACCCGTGTCCCCTGCATCGGCAGGCGGATTCTCAACCACTGCGCCACCAGGGAAGCCCGATTTTTTTTTTTATTAACATTTTTTGACTGCGTTGGGTCTTAGTTGTGGTGTGCAGGATCTCTCATTGCAGCACACAGGCTTCCCTCTAGTTGTGGCGCAGGTTCCAGAGCGCGTAGGCTCAGTAGTTGGAGTGCACGGGCTCAGCAGTTGGGGTGCATGGGCTCAGTTGCCCCGCGGCGTGTGGGATCTTAGTTCCCCAACCAGAGATCAAACCCATGTCCCCTGCATTGGAAGGCGGATTCTTAACCACTGGACCACCAGGGAAGTCCCCTGTGGCATGAGTTTTTTGAAGTTCAAAAATTTTATTGCAATCAGCTCTATCAATTTTTCCCTTTGTTTTTTGCTTTGACATTATGCTTAGAAAGCCTTCCCACTTTCAGATACTGTAAACATCACATGTCTTTTAAAAATATTTATTATTATATGTTTAGATCTATTATTTTATATTTAATCCATCTGGAATTTGGTAAATGGTGAGAAGTAACTTAATTCCAACTAAGTTCTTTTCCCACTGGTTAGTTCATTATTGAATAAAATAATTCTTTCTCAACTGAATTGAAACACTTAACAGTGATTAATTTTTAGGATTCTTTTTTTTTTTAAAGAAGATGTTGGGGGTAGGAGTTTATTAATTTATTGATTTATTTTTGCTGTGTTGGGTCTTCATTTCTATGCGAGGGCTTTCTCTAGTTGTGGCAAGTGGGGGCCACTCTTCATCGCGGTGCGTGGGCCTCACTATCGCGGCCTCTCTTGTTGCAGAGCACAGGCTCCAGACGCACAGGCTCATTAGTTGTGGCTCGCGTGCCTAGTTGCTCTGTGGCGTGTGGTATCCTCCCAGACCAGGGCTCGAACCCGTGTCCCCTCCATTAGCAGGCAGATTCTCAACCACTGTGCCACCATGGAAGCCCCCAATAATAATGCCTGTTTATTGAGCGTTTTTTTTTTTTACTAAATGCCAGGTTATGTTACAGGAATTTACGCTGCAATACGACATTCAATCCATATAACAATCACTTAACAGTGATTAATTTTTAGGATTCTTTGATATTGATGTAAAACAAAGCAAGCGTGATGCTTTTGAGGAAAAACAATTTTCAAAATAGGCTTTTTTTTTCACAATTTTGTTTTATTTCTTCATGGAAAAGCTCTGTGTAAATTTAATGTTTTAAAGGAAGATAGGATTTCTGGGACCTGTTATAGGATTGATTTTTATCTGGTTTCTGGAAATGAAATTTGGATAAGATATTCTTATTAAAATTTTTAGGTGCTATTATTCATTGTAGAGTAATGTAAATTAAAAAGAAGAAACATATTTAGCAAAAAGGACATTTTTTTTTTTTTTTTTTTTTTTTTTTTTTTTTTTGCGGTATGCGGGCCTCTCACTGTTGTGGCCCCTCCCGTTGCGGAGCACAGGCTCCGGACGCGCAGGCCTAGCGGCCATGGCTCACGGGCTTAGTTGCTCCGCGGCATGTGGGATCTTCCCGGACCGGGGCACGAACCCGTGTCTCCTGCATCGGCAGGCGGATTCTCAACCACTGCGCCACCAGGGAAGCCCAAAGGACATTCTTTATATGTTGTTTCGTAATCTGATTTTTTAACTTAATGTTATATCATGAACATTTATTAATATCAGTAATATTAAAAAAGTAAATAAATAAAACAAAGCTTTATCACCTTTAAAGATAACGCAGTGCTCTGTTACATTGATTTATCATGATTCCTTTTACTCTGTTGTTAGACATTTAGGTTGATTTATGTAATGATGTAAAACTGGGATGCTTTTCCAGAAATGCATAATACTTTTCTGAGAATATTGGGAAACAGGAAGTTCTGAAGTAAAAGAATGTCAAAGAGATTTCAGCCCTTGAACTGTAACATAGCAGATCACAGTCACTGTATATTGTGCCTCAAGTTTTTCTTTTCCTTGAATGAATCAGGAAGATGTTTGTATGTTAACTTTGTTTAGAATTATAGTAGGGACCAACATTGCTTTGATTTTATGAAGAGAAAGAATGAGGGGCAAACACTCTAAAACTATATTGTCAAAAACAGCATCGTAATGAGGCACAGTGAATCCTACTCTATCTGATTTTCTGTGAGTACCTTGAGGTCTGTGTATATTATTTGGCAGAAGAGAAAGGCTGCATTATTCCCTGGGTTTCCTTATAAGAGGCCCTAATTCTGTGGAAACAGACTCGGCCAGTCTTAAGGTAGCTAGCTGCTGGTTTACAAAATGATACATAATGGGGAGCAGTCACTCTAGCTGCTTCAGACAAAATAACATCAACAACTTACACTGGAAATTAACTATGATTATTTGATATAATTTACAGGGAGAAGAGATCCTACTCCAGTATATAATAGAGTGCTTTCTTCCCATAGCCCACACCTTAAACTCTTGCCTTTCTACTTGCCTTTCCTTCCTCTTCTTTGCCTAAAAGCACTGGTTGTAAGCGGGTTTAGGGTGGACAGTCACCCTCAGTCTTCAATTAAGGACCCATAGATACAGTAACCAAAATGCTCATGCTGTTGCAGGACGTGAATGCTCTTCGAGGAGCTGGGCAGCCTATGGTGACTCCATCCATCCAGCCCTCTCTTCAGCCAGCCCATCCAGTGCTACCACAGATGACCTCACAAGGTAAGGAACCTCTCTGAGGCTCTGTGGCCTTGAATTGGGTCGGTACAAAAGTTGTCATCATTGTTCCTTAAAATGTTAGGCTGCATTGTTTTAGTATCGAGAACTGAACTAGAGTATAAAACTAGTTTGTCAGTTTGTCTCTGAGTAGGGCATTTTCAGACCTGGAGATGTATTTGGTTTGCTTGCTGTGTCTTCTGCTGTGTTGCATTGTCAGTTTTGGAAATTGGCACTCAGCTAATGAGCCATCTCCCTGTGTGTAATTCTGCACTTTGTCAGCTGATGGCATCATAGGTCTGAGTCATGTGCACCTGAGCATGCCCGATTTCCTTCCACTAGCCCATTGCTGAGACTCCAGTAGAGCTGATTTTAGGAGACTAGGTGAGAGAAGTGGTCAAGTCTGAAAGGTGGTGGTGTGAAAGGTGATAGTCCAGACTTGTACCAAGAAGCAAGGGATGGATAACAGTGAAAACTTCTTGCTTTATCTTAGCACCTCAGCCATCTGTTTCTGGGCTCCAAACACCATCTGCTGCCTTGATGCAAGTTGCATCTCATGATTCCCACTCAGCTGTATCTGGAAGTGCCCAGTCCTTTCAGGTAACAACATTTTTAAACCATATCAGTTATAAGCTATAATTGATTATGGTTCTAGTCAGTCTCTTTTCTTCTTCTTGCATGATTTGTACTGTTCCAGTTCCTCACAGAGTTTATAATTTTTCTCCTTCTTGAACCCCTACTTTCTCATGTCTAAACAAGAAAAGGATTACCTACCTTATAGGTGGTTGTAAAGATTTCGTGCAGGAACAAGCAAAGCACCTGGCACAAGGCCTGGCACATAGTAAAAGCCCAAGCAATGTTTGTTTGTTTTCCTTTTCACACGTCTAATTGAGGGCTATAGATTCAAGTCTTCTGTGTTCTCTTCTGTCAAACAGCTGATAGGCCAAGATTCTGCACTCCACTCAGCAGAACGGTTGTGGTGGAGGGTCAATGGATGGAGGCTGTATGAAAATACAGCTGAACTCTTTGTCTAGTTTTCCTCCAAAAGGGAGCTCTTAAAAGTAGGTTTTTTTCTGTTTTCACAGAAGGCAGTGGCAACAGCCTGTCTGCCTCTACTGACTGTTTGCCCGGACAGTGGACTCTTTCTTTTGCCCTGACACACTTGATGGTTAAGACTTAACTCCCCATGGTAACAGACCCTCACTTGTGATTCTTGATGGAGGAATCAGAGTGATGGTGGCTAAGCTATGCCCCATTAGGAAGGGGTGTATCAGAATTGAGAAAAGTCCTACCTGGCCCTCTCCCCACTCCTGAATGGACCTAATGGAGAGTTATATCTTATAGACTAAGATTCTTTTTTAGTAATGGATGGGTGATTATACCAATCCCTGGAAATGAGCTGGATTTCCTTAATTCAGGGAAGAATAACCATCATCACTAAAATGATAGCTGCTGTTTATTGAGCATTTATTGTCTTCCAGGCACTTATTACCAGCTGCTAGGAACTTTACCTATATATCGCTTCATTTAATCCACACAAAACCCTAAGAAATGGTATTATTATTTTCATTTTATAGTTGAGGTGGCTGAGGCTCAGAGGAAAATGAGAGCTCTTGGTCATACAGATAAGCATCAGAATCTAGAAGGGGAGAGGCATCCTTTGGAAACTGGTGGCTTTAGTTTGGAATTGCAGTGAACATCTCTTCTTTTACCTTAATGAAACCAAGCATCGTTTGCTTAGTTTTAAATTTTTTTAGACCATCAATAGGCCCAATGGCTGGGGGATGAATTCCTACTTAATTAAATCATCACAAGAGGACTGGGGAGTGACCTGAGACACACTTCCCTCACTAAGTATGACTTTAGTGACCAGGCATCACTGGATTTACATACATGACTCTCCTGCTGCAATTTTTACCCAATACCAAACCCTGGTCTCATACATCTCCAGCTTCAATAAGCTTGAGTCTCCTTCCAGTTTATCTACTTTATTCCATCCAAGACAAATTAAGCAGAAAAGAGAGAGATGACTGTTTTATAAGCCATCTGTAACTTGGCATTTTCTCAGCCCTATACAGGTATGCAAGCCTACGCTTATCCTCAGGCACCAGCTGTTGCTTCCCAGCTGCAGCCAGTTCGGCCCTTGTACCCTGCACCACTCTCTCAGTCTCCTCATTTTCAAGGTAGGGGTTTCTCATCTTCTGCTCTTGCTGTGCTTTCCTCCCTCCCATCCCTTTTTCATTTTGACTCCAGTAGATCTCTACCCTTTTTTTCTTTTCTTTTTTTAAAACAAGTTAGTTGAGGTATGACTTACATAACGTGCAATTCACTCGTTTTAAGTGTACAATTCAATGGGTTTTTTTAGGATGTTTACAGAGTTGTGCAACTATCACCATAATCCAGCTTTAGAACATTTACACCATCCCCACAAAAACCCTCATGGCCACTTTCTGTGCTTTGTTTCTTGCATTTTCTCCTGCCAGCTCTTTTTAATTCCTCTCTCAGAGTTGCTCTGTAGAGTTCATAGCTAATAGTAAAAGAGTAAAACATTGGAGGAAATTGGGAGAAAACATGATGACTGTTCAGTATCTCAGATGAAAGCTATTTTGTTAAAATTTTAAAGTTGTGAAAAGAATATACTTTTATAAAAAGGTCAAACAACACAAAAAGGTGTGAAGTTACTGTTTTCCATCATTAAACCCCCCTGACCTTAGGAAACAGTCACTTGGGTAACTTTTCAGATATCTTGTATACATGTACAAGTGTGGTTGCTTAGTGTAAAAAACAAAGCAAAATAAAATGCACACAGCTGGGATGGTATCCTGCCTTCTTGTTCTGCAGCTTGTCTTTTGTACAGTAATCACTTTGGGTATTAGGACAGTGTTAGGAAGAAGCAAGTATATCCCACAATGAAATTTATGGTCCTGGAGTGGTAAGGGTTTCCTGGGTGCATCCTTTGTCTGGAAGCCCTGCCCTTCTCCATCTGGGAAACCACTGAATCTGTCATCTCCTCTGTGAAGCCTTCCTGTTACCATCCCTCTCTCCTCTCCTTCCAGAGACATAACTGTATACATGTGTCCACCAAAGAGTTAATCTTGCTTTTCTCTGTGCTTCTTTTTTTTTTTTTTTTTCGTTACGGGGGCCTCTCACTGCTGTGGCCTCTCCCATTGTGGAGCACAGGCTCCGGACGCGCAGGCTCAGCGGCCATGGCTCACAGGCCCAGCCGCCCTGCGGCATATGGGATCCTCCCAGACCGGTGCACGAACCCATGTCCCCTGCATCAGCAGGCGGACTCTCAACCACTGCGCCACCAGGGAAGCCCTCTCTGTGCTTCTTTTGTACCTTGTAACGTCGTACATGGTTCATTCTTTGCACTTACAACACTCTGTTGTGATGATCTGTTTACACGTGAGTCTCCTCACAAGACTGACCTTGCCAAGGGCAGGAACTGTGTTTCATTCCTTGCTGTATCCTTGGTACCTGATCAAATACCTGGCATGCAGTTGGGTGAATGGAGAAGCAATCTGAGTTGCTAGTGCACTACTTGTGCCCTTGAACCAGGCTGTATCACTTGATGCATTTTGCAGGAGGATAGCTAGTTATTGTTAGCTTTGGAGCCATTTTGCCTTTAACCCCTCTCCATCTTCTCCTGACAGTGTAAATCACCTACAGCATTTTCCAGTGTTTGGAAATGTTCATTTCTTTCATTCCTCTGCTGATAGAGCTGTTGGCTTTTCCTCATACAGTATCCTCTGCTACAGTTTCATAAGTTTCTTTTTGGCTTATGTCTGTTCAGGATCAGGTGACATGGCTTCATTTCTCATGACTGAAGCCTGGCAACATAACACTGAAATTCGAATGGCAGTCAGCAAAGTGGCTGATAAAATGGATCATCTCATGACTAAGGTGACTGAGTCATCTCATGACTAAGGGGCTGTGTTGAAGGTGGGGGTATAAAGAGGGGCTACAAACAGGGAGCAACCCGGGCTATAGGTCAACTCTTCCTGGTTTCCTGTATTCATAGTAGTTAGTAGTTATTTCCTTAGAAGGGTCGTTTTATTTGGGGATCCAGTTAGCAGAAGAAAACTCCTGCTCACATTGGAGATTGTCTCAGAAACTTATTAACCCCCTCAAAAAAGTAGTCAGACCTTGAGTAAATTGTATTTCTCCTTTTAAAAATTTCATGAAAAGTCTTTCTGACCCTCCCTTTGTAGGTTGAAGAGTTACAGAAACATAGCACTGGCAATTCCCTGCTCATTCCTAGCATGTCGGTGACAATGGAAACAAGCATGATTATGAGCAACATCCAACGAATTATTCAGGTGAGAGTGATCAAGAACAGAGCACTCCAATATGTATAAAATAGATAACTAATTTTTAAAAAAGTATATCATTTAAAAAAAAAAAAGAATAGAGCACTCAACCTGGAGATCTTTCCCCTGCTCTCTCTGGAGATGTACTACTGTTTGAAACCTTTACTCCAGGAATAAGAGCATGTGATAAATGCTACACGGAGTTGGGAAATTCTGGAAAATCCATTATGGCTTAATTACTCCAAGTGACTTATCACTCTATTATCAGAAGGAAACATTTCTTTTTTGACCATATTCCAAAGTTTCTGCTTCATTTTATAGCCATTTATACATTTAGTCTATTGGATGTAGTGATTTGTATCCATCAGGTAGAATTTGATACATTGTTTTAAGTATTATACTTATGTGGACATAAGTTCTAGATTTTTCTCTCTGATATGTAACAGTATCACCTGTCAGTTCAAGTTGATTCCCTTTTATCTGGTGCTTTTCTCTTAAAAACTTAAGTTAAACATCATATATTTCGAATTAGGAAAATGAAAGATTGAAGCAAGAGATCCTTGAAAAGAGCAGTCGGATAGAAGAACAGAATGACAAGATTAGTGAACTAATTGAACGAAATCAGAGGTAATGACAGGTACGGGGCACTGGCTAGGATGGACAAAAAAGGGTTTAGTTTGTAAATGCCCAAGTTAAATAAGCATGTTTGTTTACAGAAGTTTATGTGTATTTCTGCTCTTTTCTGTTTCCTGCTTGTCATGTGAATTACTGCTTGTTGACTGAACGGGATTTCAGGAGAAAGGGCTCAGGGGGCTGTGATGTAATGCACACCTGGGTTAGAATCCTGGCTCTGCTCCTCATTTGTTGTGTGGCTTTGGGCGTTTTATTTATTCCCACCGCTCTAGTTTCCTCATCTGTAAAAGCAGTGTTAGTGCCTAGAAAACTCCTGATGTCTACTCTTCTCTCTTCTGTGTGAGCTGACTCTTATTTTATCAACCAGAACTTCACTGATTTCCATATAAAATCCAAGCATTGTATAATTTTTCTAGATCCTTCTGAAAATTTTTTTTGTGGGGAGGGGTCAGGGGAACATGTTACAGCAGCATTTCACTTTAAAATATCATCCTCCCATATTTCTCTTCTCCAATGTCTCTTGTCTCCCACATGGAAGGGGAAAGGGGAGTGGCTTTCTTTTCTTCCCTCCTTGCAGCCTTCATACTCCTGTCTCTTTCCTCTCTTATTTCCCCTCACCACACATGTTCAAATTCCTCTCCTCTTCATTCTGCAAATTCAAAGCAGTTCACCCCGGTCCAGGTTCCTGCCTCCAAACTTGATTACTGCAGATCTTCGGAAAACAAAATGCTTTCAGATTTTTCCTGATGAAGGTATAGAGCAATGCTCTGACGACTGAATGTATTGATACATTGGGTTATACCTGGTATGCATTGAGTGCTTGATAAATGTTTTCTTTTTCCCTGTTTATTTCACAGGTATGTTGAGCAGAGTAACCTGATGATGGAGAAGAGGAACAACTCACTTCAAACTGCCACAGAAAACACACAGGCAAGAGTTTTGCATGCTGAGCAAGAGAAGGTAAAGTTACTGGGGAGAGAAGAGCCTAAGTCAGGATGTGTAGAGCCAAGGAGTGTCCTCTGTACGTCCTTACCAGTTTGCTTTTTAGCAGAATTTTTGCCATCATTGAGAAGAGAACTAGAAATCTTCCAACAGATTTTTAATATATCCAACATCCTTATTTCTGTTGTATAAATGCGTTACAATAAGTTGACTCAAAAACAAGCACTGATGTTAGTAATCTGGTTAAGGTGAGCATTATACAGTTTATTAGAAACTAATCCTATTCTGCTGAAAAAATCAACAGACGATTTCTGTTATGCCACATAACAAATATTTATTGTGAAGTTTGAGATTGTTTAGTTTGCTCCTTCATCTTTGTCTGCCAAAGCATTTTAAAGTTTTGCTGTTTGACTTCAGTCAGTTCAGAATTAGGTATTTTGCCCTGTTTCTGAAGTAGCTATAAGGAAGGAAGACTGTTGTAAGTTTTGGGTTGAGATGACTGCTTTGGAAGCCCCACTCCTCCTGTCTTTGCTCCAGTGACACTGTTTTTCCGAAATGAGTTCCTTCTTGTTTGGGCTCCCCCTCGTTAGCTGGGACATCGCAACCCTTTCATCTGCTATTTTCTCAGATTTAAGAAGTGTTTTATATTTTGTATTTGAATTTTTTTTAAAACATGAAAATTGAATGAAATGCACTTTATAATTTGAGATAAGAGCTTTTGAGTGATTTTCCACTCTGCTTGTTCTTTGGTGAGAGTGACCATCCACCCCACTGCCTCTCCTCTGGAATTCATCCCCTCCAGTGATCTTAGCTGCTGCAAGGCCCTGTGCAAGTGGTCTTCCCTCTGATATCAGTGAACTCTGGAGCCACGATAGATGCAAAGCCCTCTGAACATTGTGTTAGTTCAGTTTCTGTTAGGCCAGTTGAGGCAGGACAGTGAGTAAAACTTTGATTCTACTTGCGGCAAGTGAAAACTCCTCTTGTGCCTGGAAGTCCAAACTGTCATTGTCCTCTGAGTTTAACAGATGAAAACCTAAGGCTGCTGAACAACAAAAATAAGTATCTTAGAGCTCACTCTAAAGGTTGCATGTTACTAAAAAATTTATTCTGACAACTTATTAAAACAGTAAGGAAGATTTTATTCAAGACTATTGCAATAGATGGGAGTTCCCTGGTGGCTTAGTGGTTAGGATTCTGGACTTCCACTGCTGTGGTCCAGGTTCAATTCCTGGTTGGGGAACTGAGATCCTGCAAGCCACATGGTGTGGCCCCAAAAATAAATAAAATAAAAAGACTGTTGCAATAGAGAAGAAATGTTGAGCTCAACTCCAAATACAGTTAAGGGCAAGAGGACAAGTGGGGAATTTACAGCCAAGGAGCAGAGTGAGGGGGGTGGTCAGTGGATGGAAAATTACTAAGAGGAGACATCCTGGGTAGGGGGATTCTTGCTAACGACAGGCCAAGGACTTAGACAGCAAAGGTTGGGATGGAGAACTTTGATCAGATATCAAGGGTAGAGACTCACTGTAAACTGACTTAGCAGGGATTCTTGCTAAAACTGGGCTGGGCCGGCCAAAGACAGGAGGGGAGAACAAGGTCATGGGCTTAGAGGAGCCTAACTTGAAGTGTGGTCAAGGAGAGAGCCTTTACCAGTGTACACTTAGATACTCATTCATAGCTTATTTCTTTTTATTTTGTATACAATTTGTTTTATTTCCCCCACCTTTAAGAGAGCCAAAATATCAGATTTTAAATGTAAGCTAGAAAACTGATTAAGGCTTTGGAATAAATGTTTAAAACTGAGGTAGGCACAGGGAATACCCTAAGAAGGGACAAGTGATAATAAGAAAGTAGACAGCAGTAAGAATGCATGTAAAGTATAGCGGTATAGGAGGAGTAATGGTAGTAGCGGTGTAATAGTATAGGAGAGATGGTCCAACCCAGTAAATACACTGCTGCCCAGAAATCAAAACCAGCGGAGCAGTCACTCACTGCCTTTCCTGTCATCTGATTTCTCCTGTTTTTTACAGGAGCACATCAATTCAGGTGAAATGAATGTAGTATTTGTCATTTATCATTCCTTTTCATTGACCATCCTTTTAATTATCATTTTCATCATCGCCCTTCATAAACAATATCTGTAGACAGTTTTCCAGGGTAGTCATTTTGACTTCCTCGGATGTTACTTGAGAATATTTACCTCCTGTTTGGCCAGTACAGAGCACCATTTAAAATGCAGTGAAGGGGCTTCCTTGGTTGCGCAGTGGGTGAGTCCCTGGTTGCGCAGTGGGTGAGTCCGCCTGCCGATGCGGGGGACACGGGTTCGTGCCCCGGTCCGGGAAGATCCCGCATGCCGCAGAGCGGCTAGGCCCGTGAGCCATGGCCGCTGAGCCTGCGCGTCCGGAGCCTGTGCTCCGCAGCGGGAGGGGCCGCGGCAGCTAGAGGCCCGCGTACCGCAAAAAAAAAAAATTTTTTTTTTAAATAATAAATAAAATGCATTGAAAAAAAATGCATTGAGCAGTCAAAGAAGTTGGAGTATTCCCTTCTTTTATTACTACTGTTCTTCAAAGAGCCCCCAAAGCAGTTACTCTCCTGTGACCAATCTTTATAGTGCTACTGTGGGTTGGCCAAAGAGTTCATTCCCAAGTGAACTCTTTGGCCAACCCAATATTAGTACAGTAGTGCTAGGGAGAAGTAGCCTGAGAAGTGGATTGCTATCAAAGGCATTCAGTTTAAAATTTAAAATACCCTTTTCTTGTTAAAAAAAAAAATGCTTGTTCATTATAGGAAACTTAGAAAATGGCAGGAATACCATTTCTTATGTATCAGATTGGTGACATTTAACAATAGGTGGTGACTGTATACCAAGCCACTGAGTATTTTTTCATAACACTATTCTTAATAGTTGCATACAGGATAGATATATCAATTTGCTTAAGCTCATTTTAAAAATTATTTTGTGTTTCCATTGTTTGGCAACTATAAACAATGCTGCATCAGTCATCCTTGTAGCAAAATTTTTGTGTTCTTGCATAGTATTTCCTAAGGACAAAGTTTTGCAAGGGCATTCCTGAGTCAGAGACCTTGCACATTTGAGGGCTTGATTTGGGCTTAATTCAGGTGAAGGTGGCCTTAGCTATCTTCCTACCAGTTCAGCCAGCACAGAGTATGTGAGGTTGGGCCATCACCATCTTTAAAGTGACATCGTACTTTGTTACTGTTCAGGCCAGGGTGACGGAAGAGTTAGCAGTAGCCACTGCACAGGTCTCTCATCTACACCTGAAAATGACCGCCCACCAAAAGAAAGAAATGGAGCTGCAGGTACAGCTGACAGAAAGCATGAAGGAGATGGACCTCCTTAGGGGCCAACTCGCCAAACTGCAGGCAGAGCTCTCAGGTATGCCCTTGCTGGAGGGGGCTGGGATTTTGACAATGTAAACTTAAAGAATTACACTGTTTCCTTCCTCCCAGTCCATTTGGCGTAATGCTAATGAAGTTTGTGAAGGACAGAGCCAAAGGTTAAGGTGAACCAGTATAAACATATTACATGATTGTTTGGCATAAAGGACAACAAAAGAACTGACTATCCATTTAGAGTGGATCAGTGGCCACAGTTCTGCTTTGTTTGGGCGAGTGTTGAGTATCCTTGGTACTTAGGATTGGCCTCATAGGCCTTGAAGAGTTCATCTAACTTGTGACTAACTATTCTAACTGAAGGGTTCCTCTAACTTGTGACTCAGTAGAAGCTTAAGAAGCAGGTGCTTCCTGCTGCAGTTGCCTCTTTCCTAGAGCGTGGATTGCAGTCCTTCAGCCTGGCAGTCAAGGCCCCTCCACCTTGGCTTATTTCCTGTATGTTGCCCAATTCAATGTAGCTCTGGACATACTAGCCAGCCTGCTGCTTCAACACATCCTGTATTTCTTGCCTTGCTTTTTATCCATGCTATTTTCTGGACTTGGTATGCCCACCATCGCCAAGATTTGCCTCCAGTTCTCTCCAAAAACTGCCTCTATTAGAAACTTTTCCTATTTTTTTCTAGAATATTTGATCTCCTTTAAAATCCTTCATCTCCGAGTGCATTATTATGCCCATTATCAGAGATAGCCTTTGATCAGCGCTACTTATATGTGTTTTCCCTTCTAGAATGCAAGCCTCTGAAGGGCAAGGATGGTGTCTTGCTCATCTTTGTAAAGTCCTTCCCTTAGTATTAGTTTAGTGCCTGGCACAATGGTGCTGCTCAAGACATGATGACTTGAAAAGCAGATTTGTGAAGACTGGAGTGTTGATTCATCCACCACTTTGTATAAAGAAAGACATGTGGAAGGCACAGATGGGACCAGTGGGGGTGGTTTGGCTGGAATAGCAGCAGAGTTAGGAAAAAGCAAAATTAACTTGCCCAAAAAGAAAGCTAAAAAACACTGATGTCAGTTGGTGAAGTGATACCTTGAAGATAAATTCCTTCCTTTTTAGAGCATCACTTGGGTGCACTTGAGGGAAAATCTTAGATTTGAATGTCGTACAGATATCCTCTTTTCTGTTTTTGTGGTGCTCTGTGAGAGTTACCTTAAGGGCACCGTAAGGATCTCAAAAGTTTTCCAACAAAATTAATTTTGATACATTACATTTTAATTTTTTTATTATTATTTTTATTGATGTATAGTTGATTACAATGTGTTAATTACTACTGTACATCAAAGTGATTCAGTTATACATATATCTACATTCTTTTTTAAATATTCTTTTCCATTATGGCTTATCATAGGATATTGAATGTAGTTCTGCATATTATACAGTAGGACCTTGTTGTTTGATGCATTACAGTTTTAAGAAATATTCCAAATAGCTTTATTTGAGAAGGAATGTTTTGAAAGCAGACTCTTGGTAGAATGTCCCAGCTACCAAGAGAGTTGAAAATATCTTACCCAGGCAGTGAGAAAGGGCCTAGACCACTGCTAAACAAAGATCTCAATGTGTTGCGTCCAGTGTGTTGAGATGATGTCTGAAATGGAATTGTGGGAGTGGTAATATTCCGAAGGTGGTCTCTGACCACTTGGAACATTTCTCTTCCATTTTGTTCGTGTCGAAGGTGACATGTAGGTGCAGAGATTAAATATGGATGGGTGGGGGGAGTCAGTTTATGGCTTGATAAACCTGCTGTTGGTCAGTGAGGTGATGCTGGAAGAAGTGAGTGAAAGAGGCTCGTGTGGTAGGGTTGGGAGATGATGGAATGCAGCTTTGAAGGCAGTGCTGGGATGCCATACAGCCCACTGCAGCTCTGGTTCTGCAGCTAAGTCTCTGTGCTGTCATATCCCAGAGCTCCAACAAACCTCTGAGCAAGCACAGTCCAAATTCAAGAGTGAAAAGCAAAGCCGGAGACAACTGGAACTCAGGGTGACATCCCTGGAGGAGGAGCTGACTGACCTTCGAGCTGAGAAGGAGTCTCTGGAAAAGGTAAGTTCTACATCTGAAGTTTCTCTATTGGGCTCAAGTGGCCACGGTTAGCTGTTTAATAAACATTTTAATTTTCCTTTTAAAAATTACAGTTGCATATGCTCATTGTAACAAATACAAATAATACAGAAAAGTATAAAAAAAAATAAAATTTGGGCTTCCCTGGTGGCGCAGTGGTTGAGAGTCCGCCTGCCGATGCAGGGGACACGGGTTCGTGCCCTGGTCTGGGAAGATCCCACATGCCGTGGAGCGGCTAGGCCCGTGAGCCATGGCCGCTGAGCCTGTGCGTCCGGAGCCTGTGTTCCGCAATGGGAGAGGCCACAACAGTGAGAGGCCCATGTACCGCAAAAAATAAATAAATAAATAATAAAATAAAATAAAATTTATCTTTTCTCCCTCTCATACACTAGAGGCAACGACTATAAAAGACGTATGATTATTCTTCCAGATTGTTTTCTGTGTATATAATATATATACACATACATATATACATGTATGTATAAAATAAATGTACCTACATATATGTATGCTGATAACATTTTTAACAATAATGAGATTGTATTTATTTATTATTTATTTTTATTAATTTATTTATTTTTTATTTTTGGCTGCGTTGGGTCTTTGTTGCTGTGCGCGGGCTTTCTCTAGTTATGGCGAGTGGGGGCTACTCCTCATTGCGGTGTGCGGGCTTCTCATTGCGGTGGCTTCTCTTGTTGCGGAGCACGGGCTCTAGACGTGTGGGCTCAGTAGTTGTGGCTCGTGGGCTCTAGAGTGCAGGCTCAGTAGTTGTGGTGCACGGACTTAGTTGCTCCGTGGCATGTGGGATCTTCCCAGATCAGGGCTTGAACTTGTGTCCTCTGCACTGGCAGGTAGATTCTTAACCACTGCACCACCAGGGAAGCCCCTGGGATCATATTTAATACTTAAAAAAAATTGTATTGTGGCCATTATACTAATGAGAACTTTCTCATTTTTTTTTTTGCAGTGTTGATTATTTTTATTTTTATTTATTTATTTATTTAAATTGGGGTATAGTTGCTTTACAGTGGTGTGTTAGTTTCTGCTATACAGGAAGTGAATCAGCTGTATGTGTACATATACCCTCTGCCTCCTGGACCTCCCACCACCCACCTGCATCCCACCCATCTAGTTCACCGCAGAGCACCAAGCTGAGCTCCCTGTGCTATACAGCAGGTTCCCACTAGCTATCCACTTTACACATGGTAGTATATATATATCAGTCCCAATCTCCCACCACCCCCCTCCACCCTGTGTCCACACAGCCGTTCTCTACATCTGCATCTCTATTCCTGCCCTGAAAATAGGTTCATCTGTACCATTTTTCTAGATTCCACATATATGTGTTAATATACGGTATTTTTCTCTTTCTGACTTCCTTCACTCTGTATGACAGTCTCTAGGTCCATCCATGTATCTGCAAATGACCCAATATCATTCCTTTTTATGGCTGAGTAATATTCCATTGTATATATGTACCACATCTTCTTTATCCATTCATCTGTCAGTGGACATTTAGGTTGCTTCCACGTCCTGGCTATTGTAAATAGTGCTGCTGTGAACATTGGGGTGCATGTGTCTTTTTTTTTTTTTTTTTTTTTTTTTTTGCAGTACACAGGCGTCTCACTGCTGTGGCCTCTCCCGTTGCGGAGCACAGGCTCTGGACACACAGGCCCAGCGGCCATGGCTCATGGGCCCAGCCGTTCTGCAGCATGTGGGATCTTCCCAGACCAGGGCACGAACCCGTGTCCCCTGCATCGGCAGGCGGACTCTCAACCACTGTACCACCAGGGAAGCCCCATGTGTCTTTTTTGAATTATCGTTTTCTCAGGGTATATGCCCAGTAGTGAGATTGCTGGGTCGTATGGTAGTTCTATTTTTAGTTTTCTAAAGAACCTCCATACTGTTTTCCATAGTGGCTCTATCAATTTACATTCCCACCAACAGTACAAGAAGGTTCCTTTTCTGAACATCCTCTCCAGCATGTATTGTTTGTAGATTTTTTGATGATGGCCATTATGACCAGTGTGAGATGATACCTCATTGTAGTTTTGATCTGCATTTCTTTAATTATTAGTGATGTTAAGCATCTTTTCATGTGCCTCTTGGCCATCTGTATGTCTTCTTTGAAGAATGTCTGTTTAGGTCTTCTGCTCATTTTTTGATTGGCTTGTTTGTTTTTTTGATATTGAGCTGCATGAGCTGTTTGTATATTTTGGAGATTAATCCCTTGTCAATTGCTTTGTTTGCAAATATTTTCTCCCATTCTGAGTGTTGTCTTTTCATCTTGTTTATGGTTTTCTTTGCTGTGCGAAAGCTTTTAAGTTTAATCAGGTCCCATTTGTTTATTTTTGTTTTAATTTCCGTTACTCTAGGAGTTGGGTCAAAAAAGATCTGTGATTTATGTCAAAGAGTGTTCTTCTTATGTTTTCCTCTAAGAGTTTTATAGTGTCCGGTCTTACATTTAGGTCTTTAATTCTCATTCTTTATAACTACTACATAGTAGTCTACTGTGAGGCTGTACCATAGTTTATTTAACTATTCACCTGTTGATGGATATTTATGTTTCTCTTTTTTTACTATTTCAAGCATTGCTGTTGTGGACATCTTTGTACTATATAACTATTTTTGCAAATTCGTTTGAGCATTTCCATAAAATGGATCGCTCGAATTAGAATTGCTGCATTAGGAGGGAGATGCAAGAGGGAAGAGAGATGGGAACATATGTATATGTATAACTGATTCACTTTGTTATAAAGCAGAAACTAACACACCATTGTAAAGCAATTATACTCCAATAAAGATGTTAAAAAAAAAGAACTGCTGCATCAGAAAGAATGCTTAACATCTAAATTTTTTTTTTTTTTTTTTTTTGCGGTACGCGGGCCTCTCACCGTTGTGGCCTCTCCCGTTGCGGAGCACAGGCTCCGGACGCGCAGGCCCAGCGGCCATGGCTCACGGGCCCAGCCGCTCCGCGGCACGTGGGATCCTCCCGGACCAGGGCACGAACCCGTGTCTCCTGCATCGGCAGGCGGACTCCCAACCACTGCGCCACCAGGGAAGCCCTACATCTAAATTTTTGAAATAAATATTGCCAGATTATGCTTGAAGAGTTTGTTAGCTTACATTTCCAGCACTGTGTGAACAATCCCATTTCTCCATACTTTTTCCAACTCTGCATGTATCAATTTTTCTAATCTTTATAATCTGATAAGTGAAATATACTATCTTGTCTTAATACGTGTTTTTGTTAGTATTAAAGCTTTCATATATTTAATGCCTAATTGTATTTCTTCTATGAATTCTTTTTAATGTCCTTTGCTATTTTATCTATTGTAATATTAGTTTGATTTAGAAACACTATTAAAGGTGCTAATCCTTTGTCAGTCGTAGATGTTACAAATATTTTTCTAGTTTGCTGGTTTTTTTTCTTTTTTTTTTTTTTTTTTTGTGTGTGTGTGTGGTACACGGGCCTCTCACTGTTGTGGCCTCTCCCATTGCGGAGCACAGGCTCTGGACGCACAGGCTCAGCGGCCATGGCTCACGGGCCCAGCCGCTCCGTGGAAGGTGGGATCTTCCCAGACCAGAGCACGAACCCGTGTCCCCTGCATCGGCAGGCGGACTCTCAACCACTGTACCGCCAGGGAAGCCCTAGTTTGCTGTTTTTTAACTTTATTTAATAGTATCTTATGATGTTTTATAAATTTAATATCAGGGTAATACTAGCCCCATTGAATGGATTGGGAGCAGTTCTGTCTTTTTCTATGCTCTGAAACAGTTTAAATATGAAAAGAACAACCTCTTTCTGAGGTTGTTTTAATAAACAACCTCTTTCTGAGGTTTTTAGTAAAGTCCTTTTGGCCTAGTGCCTTTTTAGGGGATAAATCTTGGTCTATATTTTCAGTTTCTTCTATGATTTTATCAGGTTTTTAAAAAAACAGTTCTTTCTGATTTTGGGGGCGGTTTCAGTTTTTCATTGTTCTAGATACTACTGCAGTGACCATCCTTGTAGCACATTATCTTTATGAACATGATCTACTGCTCCCTTAAATTATAATTTGTGTAAATTCTGGGTGTGTGTGCGTATTTTGAAGGTCCTTTCACAGGATTGTGATTTTCCTACCAGTAGATGGTGAAAGTATCTACTTCCCTCTACCCTCACCACTGTTAAGATATTCCCCATCTCTTCATAGAATGGTAGATAAAGCTCTTCTTGTTTTTCTTCTTCTTGTCACAATTTTTTTCTGCCAGTAGCCAAGAATGTTAAATATATAGGGGAAATTAAATTGAAAAAATAAATTGTTTCCAGAAACGAAGTAAGGACCCAGTGACATTAATAACTACCACTCCCAACCATCACCATCTCCATTTATCCTCTGTCAGACAACTAGAGCTGATGATGGTTCTCTTGTTCCTAAGAACCTCTCAGAAAGGAAAAAGAAGTCAGCACAAGAGCGCTGTCAGGCTGAGGAGGAGATAGATGAAATTCGTAAATCACACCAGGAGGAATTGGACAAACTTCGACAGCTCTTGAAAAAGGCTCGGGTGTCCACGGACCAAGCAGCTGCAGAGCAGGTAATGGGAAGCTGAAGCACTTTGGAAATAAAAGGAAGGCATGAAGGACTCAGAAAAGTTTCTAGTTTCTTCTTTATCCTTTAGGACGAGATTTCTCATAGTTGATGGGCTAACTTTGGACAAAGGTGGAAGAAGAGCCAGGAATCGAATTGAGAATCTTCTTCCTTTTTTAAAGCTTAGTGAGAATTTTACTATAAGTAAAACATGAAGGAAAAAATTCTTTATAAAAACATTCCAAACATAAGGCCAAAGTCCTCACCCACCAGACACCATCCTTCAGGCACATTATTGTCCTTGAAAAGAAGGGACTTATTTAGGTAATTAGACAGGGAAACCAGGGGTAGTGGCAGTACACAGCTGGATCTCTAGTCTATTTGACAGCAGCCTTTCTTTTTGTAAGTTGCTAAATTCATGTTTGTATGTTCTTTAATTAGAGTGAATTGGTGCCCTCAATTTGATCACCTATGGGAATTTCAACAAAAATAAGTTTCTTCTGAACCCATAAAGTTTAAGCGCCCGGATCCTGAAAAGTATGATCATACTAGGGCCCTGCCTTCCTGGGACCTGTCTAGACAGTCACACCTTTACCTGGTTGGAGTACCTTTTAGAGTCCTAGCAACCAAGGTCTTCCAAACAGTTGTTTCCTTGCTTAAATCTGGGCTCTTAGCTTACTCTTTTTGCCTTGTTGAAGACAGGCTTCCTTAGATGTGACTAGACCCCCCCAGCATACGGGGATTACTTTCTCTTGGCAGCTGTCTCTAGTACAGGCTGAGCTGCAGACCCAGTGGGAAGCCAAGTGTGAACATCTGTTGGCCTCTGCCAAGAATGAACACCTGCAGCAGTACCAGGAGGCGTGTGCACAGAGAGATGCCGGGCAGCAGAAGCTGCTCCATCTTGAGGAGAAGGTGGGTGTTTTCCCTGGGCTTAGCGCCATTAATTTGATGCAAACAGGTTGTTCAAGTCTTGCAGATCCTTTTGTACCTGAAAGATGTTAATAGCTTGAAAACAGAATCATACTTGCTCAGCTCTCCAGTTCATCAGTAATCTTTCACATACTCATTTGGGATGACAGGTCAGTGACCTAGAAAAAGAAAAAGCAGCATTCGTGATCTGGACCATGTTTTCCACTATAATCTGATCCTTCATTTATTAAGCAAATATTTATTGAGTGCCAGTTGGGTTCCAGACACTGTTAGGGAAAGGGCTTACAAAGAACTCTCCTCAAGAATCTCACAGTCAAGGAAGGGAGACTGAGGAACAGAGATAAGCATTAAATGCTGTGAGACCCTGAAGAGGAAATGCCTAGGGGAGCAGAGCCAAGAAGGACAAGGAGCTTCGGTGAGGTAGGGAAGGCTGGGGAAGGCGGCAGAGGCTCTGGGCAGAGGCCCTGAGGTGGGCTGGAGCACAGGTGTGGTGGGATCACCTGGCATAAAAACGAGAGAGAGAGAGAGGGATGGCTTAGCGCCAAAGTCCTCATATCTGGAGGTCAGTTTCTTAAAGTACCCAGTTGAAAATCTGACTCAGAGATGAGGAAGGCAATCTTGTAGATGAATAGGTAGCTTCTAACGTCCACTGTTCATATGTCTGTGTGAATAGGGTTATCAAACCCTGCCCCCCTGCCCCGCCTTTTTATTCTATTCTTGACCTGATGAGGAACAAGGCAAGTGACCTTGTTGGTAAAGAGGAGATGAAGTTGTGAGTTGAGATTGAGTGATGAAGAAATGGTGTGCCCTGAGTCAGCAGGCCTGGGCGGGGCGGAGGGTGTGGATGTCAGCAGACCGAAGTGAGATTGACACCTGAAGCTTAGGATGGTTCTCCTCCTCCTGGGTTTCCTGACCTTCACCTGGAAGTCCAGGTTCCAAGGCCACAGCCACAGTCTGTTTTGCAGTGTTTAGCCCTCCAGGCCCAAGTCACAGGCCTGACAGAGCAAAATGCACAGCACATCAAGGACCTGGAGAGCAAGTCCCAGATGTCTGGGGTTGAAGCTGCCGCTGCTGCTGCTGCTGCTGCTGCTGCTGCTGCTGCTGCTGCTGCTGATGCCTCAGAGAAGGTGAGCTGGTGATTTTGGTGAAGCGAGCCGTGTCATGTCAGGGGATGGAATGTGCACATCAGGCGTTCAGAAAGAACTTTTGTCAGTTTGTTGTGTTGTTAGCTTTTTTCCTAACTTTATCGATCTCCCACTTATCTGACTTAAGTCACAGTTAACCCATTGGAACCTGTCTCTTTGGTGGCAACCCCCAAAGGGCCTTATCCTGAGGTTTTGATAGATACGGGAAATGTTTCTAAATCACAGGAGAGGAGTGGGAAGTGTGCCCAGCGTCTTCTAGCCACTAATCCTTGTAGCCCATGACAGCTCTAGTGGTGGCCACGGTGGGAGGAAAGCATCAGTGAATGGTCTTTGAGCAGTCTTGGGCACACAGGCCACAGCTTACCCATCGTTCATATCCCTCTTCTCAAGTGCTGCTCATTATTTAACATTGTCCCCTCCGCAGTGACAGCCTTAGGTGTCTCAGTCATTGACCAGCTGTGTCCCACTGTAGAGTTCTAAGAGGGCTTCATTTTAGCCTTCCAAACCTCCCTCTGGAAGTTACATGCATCCCTTAGTCGCTTGATTTGGGCAGTGTACATTTTGATACTGTTTTTCTCTCCTCATGTTGTCACGCAGGTCAAGAAGATCATGAACCAGGTGTTTCAGTCCTTGCGGGGAGACTTTGAGCTGGAGGAGTCTTACAATGGCAGGACCATTCTGGGGACCATCATGAACACTATCAAGGTACAGCTGGCTCTCGACTGTTTCATTGAGATGGGTATCTTGTTGCTTAAGTACCGTCTAAGGGATCCTGAGTAAAGAAATGATTCAAGGCTGTTCATCAGTAACTAGGATGCCTAGAATGACTTACCTGCACAGATATGGACAGCCTCCTTTGAGAGGAAGAAACAAAGTCATTTGAACTGAAAAAAACTAACTGAAAACCAAAGTCACGTGAACTAGATGACCAATTGTGTTAATAGGAGAGCTAGGAGTGCCTAGGAGCGCCTCTGTTTCCAGTCAGTGATCCTCTCCTCTTTCTTGGCTTTTGAACAGATGGTGACTCTTCGGCTGTTAAACCAACACGAGCGAGAGAAGGGAGAGAGCAGCAATGAAGAAGAGGAAGAGGAAGGAGAGGAGCGACCTCAGAGTGCTTCCGGACAGTCTCAGGCACCCTTGAACAGGGAGAGGCGGGAGCCCCCCATGGTGCCATCAGAGCAGGTGGTCCAGGAAGCTGCCCCGCTGCCTCCTCAGGCCCTCCCTGCTCCCCAGGATGATGCACAGAGAAGGGAAGGGGAGCCCTCAGAAGCAGAGGCGTGCTCAGAGATAAAAGAACCGGCTTGCCTTCCCTCCCGAAGAGCTCTGGGGCCCCCAACTTCAATTCCCCCTGCGCCTCCAGGCCCTGTGACTGTGGACTCTGCGGGTGAGGAGGCGCTGGCAGCCAGCCCATTGGGAGATGCCTGTGTCGGGGAGCAAGAAAGCTCCACGAGACTGCCCCTGACTTCAGACCCCGAGAAGGTGGACCCACTGGCTGTGGGACCTGAAAGTCCAGGAGGAGAGCCTCAGGCTCCAGAGCTCCAGAAAGACGAGGATGGCACTAGCTCCGCTGCTCCCTCCCAGGAGCCGCACGGCACAGAGGCAGCGTCTGCGGCCGTAGGAGCAGTGCCTGGATCCGAACACTGTTCTCAGCGTCCCAGGTGTGTCCCCTGGGCAGAGTTTCAGGAACAAGGCGGCTACGTGTGGAGGTTGTCTCTGGTTTTTCCAGGGCTGGTGACTCATCCTCAGAGCCTGGCTGGCCGATTTGCTTACTCATTCATTCATTCATTCATGCATGTATTTGTAACAGGCTCTGTGGCAGGCACTGTGGTAGCGTGGGAGGCAAGGCAGAGTTGTTCCTGAGCTGAGGAGCTTACACTCTGATGGACAAGACAGACAGACTCTTACACAGTTGAGCTCGAACAGCGCAGGGGTTAAGGGTGCTGACCCTCTGTGTGTAACTTTACAGTTGGCTCATCCCCAGATTCAGCCAGCTGCGGGTCGTGTAGTACTTGAGTACATATTCAGTGAAAAAAGTCTACATATAAGTGGGCCTGCGCAGTTCAAACCTGTATTCTTCAAGGGTCAACTGTATGTTACAAATGCATGACAAATGCTTCACAAAAAAAACAAAACAGGGTGTCTAATAGAGAATAAAGGGGGAGTTATTCTGCATTAGACAGAGTGATAAGAGGGGCTTATTCTACTTCAGATAGAGTGATTAGAAGGAATTATTCTACTTTAGGTAGAGTGAATTAGGGAAGGATTCTGAGAAGGTAACATTTAAGTTGAGACCTGAAGGATGGATAGAAGCCGTCCCTGCCAAGAGTGGGAAGAAGCATTTGCAGAAAGCAAGAAGAGCACGTGCAAGGCCCTGTGGTAGAATGGACATGACACAATCAAGGAAGAAGGCACAGTGAGTGGGAGGAGAGTGGTGTTATGCTGAGGTTGGAAAACTCAATAGGAGCCAAGTCATGTGAGATTTTGTTGTCACTGTTAGAAGTTTGGACTTTAAGTGCAGTGAAAGGCTGTTAAAGGGATTTAAGCAGAAGGGTGCCATGGTCTGGTTTACCGGCTTTAAAAGGTTGCTCTGGGGACTTCCCTGGTGGTGCAGTGGTTAAGAATCCACCTGCCAGTGCAGGGGACAGTTTCGAGCCCTGGTCCAGGGAGATCCCACATACCATGGAGCAACTAAGCCCAAGAGCCACACCCACTGAGCCCACATGCCACAACTACTGAAGTCCGCACACCTAAAGCCTGTGCTCTGCAGCAAGAGAAGCCACCCCAATGAGAAGCCCACGTGCAGCAGCGAAAACCCACTGCAGCCAAAAATAAATAAATAATGAAAATAAATAAATCTATTTTAAAAATTATTTTAAAAAAGATCGCTCTGTAGGTTATGGAGGGAGTCAAGAGTGCTAGGAGGCCAGTGTGGAGAGGGAGGAGTTCCTGGGTGATCACCCCAGGATTCTGTCGGATTCTTGCCCCAGAGCCTGTGGGCATTGTGGCCTGGAGCAGAAACAACATTTTCCTATGACTTGATTTTCCTGATTTTTCTTTCAGTCTCTCTGAGGATGAAGAGGATGAACTGTTTAAAGGGACAACTCTGAAAGTTCCGAGGCCCAAAGCACAGGCTGAGGAGGAGGATGAAGACGAGGTGGTAAGGAAGTCCCAGGCGCTGCCAAGTCCTCCCACTGCTCCCTGGGGGCCCTTCCCTGCTGGCTGTGAGAAGAGGAATGGAGTCTGTTGGTGGCCCTCTCCCTGGGCTCTGTGCTCAGGGCCCTGTGGGAGCAGGCTTGGGGTTGGGAGGGGGCAGCTCTGTAAGCATGGTGGGGATGGTCAGATACCGCTTTATTCTTGACAAAGGACCACAGTCTCCATTCATGCAGCAGTGGTTCCTACTTTAAGAAAGTTGGGCTGCTTCGTCCTGTATTAGAGTGCTAAAGCCTCAGGTTTCCTCGGCTCTGCTAAGGGATTATATTTCAGAATTGGAAAGGACTTTGATGATCTTCTTGTCTGACATCCTCATTCATAAACAGACTGAGGCTCAGAAGGGTGATTTACCGAAAGCCACAGAGTGAGTTAATGGCAGAGCTAGGACTACAATCCCAGGCTCCTGCTAAGACCACCTGTTTCTAAGCATTTTCTGCTTCATCAGCCTGCTTTCCAATCAGCTGCCTTGTTTTGTCACAACATCCCTGGGCCGAAAATGGGTTAAGCCCTGATAGCGTAGCCGCACTTCTCGGGAACTACTCTGGCCCACGATCAGTCTTCACGGGACCATCCAAAGGGAAGGCCACCAGAGCAGAAGGTACCTTAGTAGAGGACACTCAGTGTGCCTATCCCCAGCATCAATCCCCGCTGCCCCCATGGGACCTGTTCCCTGCCAACCCGGAAGAAAAAGGCCAGGGGCTCAAGTCGTGAGAAGGGGGGAGAGTTTCCTCGGAGGCCCGTTAATCCCCCTTATCCTCCTACCTGATTGGAGGGTGTGAGGGAGGGAGGGAGACTAGGGCTAGGAGGCTGTGGCCCTGGGTTCCTGGGGTTTCTTCATCTCGGGATTCTCCACTTGGTCGTGTGGCCAAGCCTCTGAACTCGACTCTCTCTCAGATGGTGGGGCCGTGTCCAGAGCCAGACAGACCACCTCAGGCCACAGCGTCGCTTTTACAAATGTGATTGTATTCCTCTTCCCTGCTTCCCTTCATCCTCCTGCATCCTCTTCCCTGAGGGCTGCTCTGCTTCTCTGTTCCTTCATCCTACTCCCACTTTGCCCTTCGACCCTTCCTTTCTGACACAAAACGTGTAAGTTACCACATGAGAGGTACTGTCCAATCAGTACACGTTTCTCAAATAAATGACAAAATTAGCCAAACAAAGTTGGTCTTCTTGTCTCTGTGTTGAAAGATTGCCTCCCTTCTCTGACTGCTTGTCTCAGCTTTTCTGGAAGCCTAGGGTTTGCTGGCCTCAGGGTTAGTTCTTTTAGTAAAACCCTAACCAGCAACCTCCTTTCCAACCTGGAGCCGGGAACAGATGCTGGTCGCTTCACCTTGCCCAGGCAGGAAGTCCATCTGGTGCAGGGACGCGTGAGGACTGACTACTCTTTCCTGTTTTGTCAGAGCATGAAGGGACGCCCGCCCCCAACACCCCTTTTTGGAGATGATGACGATGACGATGACATTGCCTGGCTGGGATGAAGACCCAGGAAACTGGTGCAAAGGTTTCTCTACCACCCTTTCCCTAAGCATGATTTTGCACAGCAGCCCTGGGTCTAGATGAGCCACAGGGTGAGGTGAAGGTGAGCATCCCAAGGACAGTAGTTCAGATACCTGAGTTAGCCAATTTCTGAGCCCCCGCCTGGCCAGGTGAAGCAGAGTGTGAACCTGTCTTCAGAAAGTGGGGGTTGTCAGCAGCCTGCCATGGTCCTGCCTCAGAGTCCCCCATGGAAGAAGGGCTGGGGGGCTACCCTTCAGCCAGTCCCTATGAGAGTCCTGACCACTCCCAAGCTTTTTATCCTCTGAACTCTCAGACTGAGCTGCCTGTCAGTGCTCAGCTGTGTCCCAGCAACAGGACTGTCAGCTGGGGTGAGGTCTCCCTGGTAGAACCGAGGGTGGAGTATACCATCTAAACCCGGTTCAGTTAACAGCCTTGCCTGCAGTCCTGGGCCATATGGCTTTTCTCTGCCTTAAAGCTGATGTAAGAGGTCAATGAATATTTGAAATTAACAAAACTAAAATAAATGTTTGCAGTGAAACTTGACTCAGGGTGAAATTGAATTTGGTTCTGAGGGCAGTCTGTGCTCTCTGGGAATCTAAGGGTAGGAGTGGTCACAGATCTGTGTTGGTTAACATTCATGAAAGCATTGTGACATGTTCCCTGTTCCCTTTGGTACTGAACCCTGGAACTTTTAGGCTTTCGAAGAAGGTCACCACTCTGCTATCCCAGCTCATCCCAGCTACTTTAAGTCTCAGGGCAGCGGGGTTGTCTGAGGACCAGTCCTGTCATCCACTGGCTTCTGCAGGTGTAGTCCTACACCCTAGGAAGCCATGCAGAGAAGATGGGAGGGTCCCCGTGTTCTCTTGTCATCTGTGATGGCACCTGAGAGATTGAGTCTTCACTTTGAGAGCAGCTTCCATTCCCTCTGAGTTTAGGCCCAGGACTAATGTAGGGAATAGTGAGAAAATATCTGTGGTCATTTTACTTATTCCAGGATTTTCTAAAGGCCATGGAGCCAATCTTCAAAAAGTAGAATAATTTTAATGTTCCCTGATTTAAAATGTTTATAAGATAGGAACCTGAATTCCACTCCATCTGACCTGACATCATCCTTTTTATGACAGTTTTGAGCCTGTCTCCCATTTGTGGGCCTGGGAGGCAGTAAAAACTACCATTTACTAAACTTTGTTGTTCAACAAATAGGCACTGTTGTGGAGTACTTCATCCAGACTGTCTCACCCCCAGCAACCCTTGCAGGAGACACTGTTGTCCTTGTTTTATAGAGGAGAGACTCAGGCTTAGAGAGGTAAAGTAACCTCTCTAAGTTACATAGCTAGTAAGCAGCAGAACAAGAATTCAAATCCTGGTCATTGGATTCCAGAGCCAGGGCTCTTGGCCACCCCAGCAGCATTCATCTTGGCTTGAGGGAGGAGGGCAGTGATGTTTGTCAGAAATACAGGCTCCTGGGCCCCACCCCAAATCTCCTGAAACAGAATTTCTGCCCCTTTAGGGTAAACAGAGCATAGACTTTTCCGTCTCCACTGCCATAGCCAGTTACTCTCTCAGCCTCAACCCTCATCTGAGTTGATGAACAGACTCCAGGCCAGGCTGCCTGGCTCTACATCCTAGCTCTGCCACTTATTAGCTGGGTGACTTTATTTAACTTCTGTGTGCCTAAGCTTCCTCATCTGTAAGACAAGGACAGAAATAGTTTCTACCTTATTGTGGGGATTAAATGAATTAATATTATAAAGTGCTTAGAACATTGCCTGGCACATAATATGCACTATATAGGTGTTTGTTAAATTTTTTAAAAAATTCAAGTAGAGAAAATACCACCTTTTGTGATTTGGCTCTGAAGAACGTTGAAGTGCCTACTTAACTTGGCCATATAGTCCATTTCTCTAGAGCATAGATTTTTTTAAAAAGCCCTTCATGCTGTGAACGCCTCAGATGTATTACCACATTTAAAGAGAGTATCAGGGACTTCCCTGGTGGCGCCGTTGTTAAGACTCCGCCTGCCAACGCAGGGAACACGGGTTTGAGCCCTGGTCCGGGAAGATCCCACATGCCATGGAGCAACTAAGCGCGTGCCCAACTAACTACTGAAGCCCACGCGCCTAGAGCCTGTGCTCTGCCGTAAGAGAAGCCACCGCAATGAGAAGCCCGCACACCGCAACGAAGAGTAGCCCCCGCTTGCCGCAACTAGAGAAAGCCGGCACACGGCAACGAAGACCCAACGCAGCCAAAAATAAATAAATAAATAAATTTATTTTTTAAAAAAGAGACTCAAACTGAAGAGGTTGCTGGTCACCTATGGAGAGTCTTATCTCAGCAGTGCCGCAGGGCAGGGGTGGAGCCTTAGCTGGTCAGGACACATAAGTGGATGCCGGAGCCTCCATCAGCAAGACAAGAAATCTTACACTTGTGGCGCTGAGCAGCTTTCTAACTCCCTGCTTACGTGGGGAGAATGAGATCAATATTCAGCACTGATCAATACTGAAGGCGTCACATGCTATACTTTGTTACAGCTATTTCTTATTGTAAATTTTTAAAGGTGGTTTTGATATATTTTTGCTTCTGCCCTCAGGGAGAGAAGGTGCTAATAATTGTGCTGACAAGGGCGTTTACAGTCCATGTGACAATTATTTTTCTCATAGCAGGTTCACCATCAGTGTCTGTTACTTGCACAAAAGAATGGTTTGTTGACTAGGCTGGCACTGGGGGTGTCTGCCTGAGGGAATGGTGTTTCAGGGCTGAGTTTTGCTGAGCACAGAGTTGTTCCCTTAGCAGACAGACAGACTCAGTCTTTGGACAGCCCTACTGCCAGCACTACCAGCTCCACGGGCCCCACTCAGCTCCTGCAGTTATCAGGGTTACATGAGCTTGCTGTGTGAATGAGGAGAAACAAAAACAGTCACAGACTATTTAAAAATATATATTTATTAAAATATATTTCTTTTTAAATTCTCAAAGCTTCAGACCATCTTTCATCTAGCCCATGAGGTACTTGAATGTAGACATTACAGTATACAGCAGTGATTTTCTCTCCCTGGGTCTACTCTTTCCTTTTCTTTAAAGTGAAAAGGTTCAAATATCTGAAGAGCCCCACCTAACTCTACTAGTGTAATGCTTTGGTTTGACTGCTTATTGCATCTTCAGTCAGTACCCCCTGTGGCTTACTCAGTATTTTAAATGGATGAATCATGTTTCCCTACCAGATCATTATGGGTGAGCAGTAAGCAATAAATAAAGAACATTTGTATTGAATATCATTCAGTGCAGTTCTTGGTTTTGCATAGAAGGAGGATCAGGATAAGACGGGGAGGGCTTCCCTGGTGGCGCAGTGGTTGAGCATTCGCCTGCCGATGCAGGGGACATGGGTTCGTGCCCCGGTCCGGGAAGATCCCACATGCCGCGGAGCGGCGGGGCCCGTGAGCCATGGCCGCTGAGCCTGTGCTGCTCCACAACGGGAGAGGCCACAACAGTGAGAGGCCCGCGTACCACCAAAAAAAAAGAAAAAAAGAAAAAGAAAAAGGGGGGATTTAAGGCCATGAAGAGCTCCCTGACACCTAAAGCCATTAAAGAAAGTATCATCTTCCTGCAGGCAGTGCTGTCTGATGGGAGGAGCTCACTCTATTTGGATAGGTCAAAGCCTTGCTGACAGTCCTGCTTCTCTGCCTTTAGTCTGCTGTCACTCTCCCCCCAAGAAAGGGAAACAGGTCCCACAGATGCTGCCATCATCATGAAACCTGCCCCCCGGGTTCTAGTCTCTCCGTCCACCCTCTGGTCACAGCACCCTTCTTAAGGCATAGAAAGACTATGCCTGGGCCCTCTGCAGCCTGGCTGAGGAGCAACAGTGGCCTCAACTCCAGGGAGCAAGTGCTGGCTTCAGCTGAAAGTTTCCAGGAGCTGGGGATGCCGTGAGAACAGCCAACAGAAGAAAAAGGAGACGTGGGGCTAGAAGTTCAATGTCTGGAAGGAGGGGCCCCAGCTCTCTCCAGCCCCCAGAGCCTGCACAGCTGTCACCAGCTAAGTCATGCTGAGAAGTGGATAGGCTAGGTAGTAGCCCACACCTGAGCCCAGGACCACGCCGAAGAAAATCCAGGTGTTGTAGGACATAACAGCCAGCATCATGAAGTAGCCGACGACCACCTGAGCGACATGAAGTAGAGACTGGCCAAAGTGACACAAGAACCACCTAGATAAAAAGGAGAGCCAAGTTAATGTCGGTAATGAGCTGGAAGCTAGGAGTTGGTGTCAGGGAGTACAGAGAGCAACTGCGTTACAGGACTAGCTTATTTATAATTTGTATGCTTAACCCAGGAGAGAGTTCTTTTTAAAGAGACTTATCAGAAACCAGTGATTGAGAGGGGAAGAGGGACCTGTACAGGAGTTTAGGGTAATCACTTCTCTACCACATTTAGCTCTGAGCTTCCTGGTATCCAGGGCAGAAAGGAAAAAAATGAGATATGTAATCTGTCACATCTGACAAGGGATAATACAAAATCATCAGTAAGGCAGATTTTTTTTTTTTTCCTGAATCTACTGTGAGAGGCAGAATTACAATGGAAAGAGCATGGACTTTGTTGACAGATTAATTCCTAGCTCTGCCACTTACTAACTGTGGCTTAGCACAAATGTCTTAACCTATTTGAACTTAAATTTCCTCATCAGTAAAACAGGTAAGAAAATACCTCCCTTGCAGCGGGGTTGTGACTATTTGAGGCACTCATGTAAGAAACAGGCAGGCCCATTAAGCACAGTGGGAGCTGCAGAGAGGGCACAAGGGGTATCCTAAGTGGCTGTCCTATCAGAACAGGAAGGGAAGAAAGGAGAGAGGCCGCCCCCCCACCCCCACCAAGCTGGATACGTTGCTGACAGCAATTCTTATTTGTGTGGGGACAGCCACAGGTCCCATCTTGGGTTTGGAAGCCTTAGTGAAACTGAGGAAGCCTGCTGAGATTTGGGGGAGGGCTGGGTGGACACCCCTGTTGCTAGACTGAGGCCTGCACCAGAGTCCTGAAGGTTGGAGCCTCCCACGTGGCTGTTCAGAGAGCTCCAGCCTGGGCATTAGGAGACCTGGGCTCTAGCTCACATCACTACTTACTAACGGTAAGCACTTCAGCAAGTCCTGGTCCTTCCCTGGGCCTCAATTTCCTTTCTGGCAAGTGGGGCTAAGTGCCCTGTGGGCCCAGGCTAGCTCTCAGGGTGAATGTGAGGATTCTGCCCTCCCCCCTCCCAACCCCCGCCGTCCCGAGCCTGTTACCTGAGGTGGGTTCTGCTGACTTGGGGGGAGTCTGAGCTTGAAGAATTCTGGTCTGTCTCTTCGATGAGCTGCTGGCTGGTGGAGATGGACAGGCTCGTCAGGGCCTGGTGGAGGAGCCTGGCTTTGCCAACCTTGATGCCTTCATACAACACAGCCAGGAGCAAGATGACCAACACCGAAAGGGCTATGCCTGTCAAAGGAGGCTGAGTTACAGAGGCCCAGCCAGGCAAGCACTGCTCCTCTTCTGGCAGCTTCCCCGGGGAACTGGCACAGGAGGCAAAAGGGTACCTCCCCCAGCCACTGTGAATCCATTCCTTCTCCCTCCCTCCCTCCCTCACCTTCTTCCCCACCCTTGCTGGGCTGAGAACTTCCTGTCTCTTTCCCCCTCCAGCCCTTTCTTGATGGGGGTGGCCTACTGGATTGTGGCTTTGAGATCAGGAAGAGAAGCTGCCCGGCAAAGCCGGTGCCAGTGTGGGGTCGGGGGGATCAGCGAGGGCATGGTGAGGGGCTTGGTCGGGAGGAGAAGCCATCTGTGCCCCACTGCCCCAGCTGTGCCCCAGCAGGCAGCCCAAGTCTCCGTGCTGACTTCTTGTTAAGGGAGGAGCATGTATAGCAAGTTCCTGTTTACGTGTGCATATACAGAAAAGTCTGGAAGGAAGGAGATACAATGAAGGAGTCATAATTATCTCAGCAAACTAGGATACAGTTTTTTATTTTCTGTTCACCGAATTTCCCTAAGTTTCTACTGTGTCCTACTTTTGTAATAGTGGGAAGAAACCAATCAGCTATTTTACAGAAAACATTAAGTGCTTACTAGAACTGCTGTGTAAAATTAACTGCTAATTGCTACTTCTCTTTTACAAGTGGAGGGATACTAAATGGTCCAGCTATAGTATTTTTGGGGGCCTCCAGGAGGAAATCATCTGCAAAAGATGCAGGTTTTTGAAATATAAAATTACAGGTAATTGCATGCACATGGTACAAATTCAAACAGTACAAAAGGGTATACAGTGAAAAGTAAGTATTCTTCCCAGCCTAGTCTCCCAAAACCCCACTGCCCCTGTCTAAAGCATCCTCTGTGTATATAGCTTTCCAGGTATACTCAATGTGTATATAAACCTTTGTCTAAATGACAGCACCCTATCTGTGCATACTCTTTAGCATCTGACATTGTCATCCAACTGTACGTTGTGCATGGGTTCCCCTTAGTTCACACAGATCTACCTTATTCTCTGGCTTCATAACATCTGTGATAGATTAGATTCTCCAAAGATGGCTACCTCACTATATCTCACCCCACATGTTCATCTTACAACACTCCTGCCATCAAGTGGTGTGGTCCATGTTCCCTCCCCTTTAGCCTGGGAAGACCTCTGTGACTCCCTCAAGCAGTAAAGGTGGAAGTGATGTTCTCTGATTTCCAAGGCTAGGTCTTAAAAACTAGGCATGAGTTCTTTTTTTTTTTTTTAACCTTGTTCTCTCTCTCTCTCTCTCTTTTTTTTTCCCCTACATTTTTCTCTTGGGACACTCATTTACTCTTGGAACCTAGTCGCCCTGCCACAAGGACCTCAGCTAACAACACCTGCTGAGAGTCCCAGCTTACAACCAGCATCAATCAGTAGACATGAGAGTAAGTCTTCAAGATGACTCCAGTTCCAGCCACTGTCTGATTATACCTGCATGAGAGACTTTGAGTGAGGCCTGCTTAGCTGAGCCCAGTCAACTCAGAACCTTGAGAAGAAGAATAAAATGACTGCTGTTGTTTTAAGCCACTAGGTCTACCCCACAGTAGATTACTGGGGTGGTAACACATTGTAGGGAGGGCCATAATTTATTTGATCAGTACCTGCAATGACGGACATTTGGGCTGCTTCGTCTATTTTATTTTATTTTATTTTTTTGAAGGTACTCAACAAAATTTATTGAATGAATAAATTAAGAACTAAGAAGTGACACTTCCAAACACTGCAGTCTTTAAAATTGTTTTAAATGGACCTCAGCTGCGTAGAATTGGATTATTCACCTTTGCCTTTGCCACTATCATCAGCGATCTAAGAACAGTCCTCTTGTAGTCACTTGTATTTTACAATTTGCCTAGCAAGCTATAGTTAACAAAATCACATGCACTATTTCAAAGTAACTTTTGAGAAACATGTATTATTTCTATTAACAGATGTAATAACAGACTTCAGTGCACCAAGTAACTGAATAAAGCTACTCAGCTAGGAAATAACATATCCTACTCCATTTCTAATGCCTGTGTTCCTTCTACTGTTAAAATGCCTTTCATAGTCCATTCCCAGGTTTTAGAGAGATCCTGGTAGGTGGCTGATGTGTATTGAATATTGTGATCAATGCAATTTCCATCCATAGGTTGCCAGCAGAGATTATAAAACCAGAAAGTAAAAATGGCAACAGGTGGAAGAACACAAATATGAATCAGGTCTAAAGGTATATAGGAGGAGAAAGTATAAAGAGCTAGAAGGATTGGAGAGAATGGGCACATGGGAGATGTGGGCTTCCAACAGAGATAACTGGATCATGGGAGTGAAAGCTCTCATCTCACCAGTCAATTTTTAAAATGCAAGTACTTAAGTGGAAATATAACTCCATCATGAATTAGTGCCCGACTCTGCCTTTTCAAGTTAAAGGAATAGTCTTCTCATTTGAGGTCAACGGCTGCAGCAGCTGCTCTGGGCTTCTGATCTGATGCTGGACAGTGAACCCTGTATAAGGGCGGTGCTAAGAGGTAACAAGAGGCCTTGATCTAGTTCTGGCTCTGATGCTTACTCTGTGTGACCCTGGACGAGTCTTTTCCCCTCTCTGGGCTTCAGTTCCCTCCCCTGTAAATAGAGGGGAAAGCTGCACCCCCAGCCTCTCTCTGGGCCTTTGTGAGCATCAGTGAGATACCAGAGCCCTTTGCAATCCGAAGGGCAGTGGTTCCAAATGGAATTAGAAATGCAAAGTTCCCTCTCAATGTTTATGCAAGAGGAATCGGGCTTGCTAAAATGTCCACCGAGAATAACAATAACGAGAACCCAAGTTCCCACTGCGTGGAGGTACAAGGCTTCCCAATTCTTACCTGCAGGACTGTGGACACTCCAGAAATCAAAGAGAAGCACTACCTCATCTGAGAAGATGAAATGCATCTGAAAGAGAAGGGACTGCATCACACGGGGCTTAGGGCAGTGGAAACTGTGTTCCCTAATGCTCTCTAGCAACCTCTTGTAAAGGCCCAGGAAAATGAGGTCACTGGACTTAAGTGCCAGAAGGGCCATTAGGGGTCATCAGGGCCAAATGAGGCCAGACAAGGCAGGGACTTGCCCAGGGTCCCACAGTGGGTCAGCGGTACAGCTATAGTTGAGCTGGCCCTGTTCCAGGTAGAAGTAAGGTGTTGGTGGGGAGTTGCCCATCCTCACTGGGCCAATTGGGTCACAGTGCTTTCAGGTCATGCTGAGATGACTCCCCTGTGCCCTCCAAAGCCAATGGGAGAAGCACTAGACTGAGGAATGACTACCTCTTCTTACCCCCTGGGCCCCAGCTGTTCTGCTCCAGCAGTGTTTATCACGGAAGGGCCCAGGGACAGCTGTCTTCAGTCTGCACCGCCCACCTGTTCGCTTGAAATTCACTAAACATTTGCTGAGCCCAATTGTGTGCCCAACGTTATGGACAAAGTTTAATGTCTCTGCCCTTGATGAACGCACAGACTTATAGAAAGAATGAAGGTAGAAGCAATGAGCACACAGCACCTGTCTGAAGGCTCTTCTCGAAAAGCAGCTGGTCCACCCTGTGTTCAGGGTGGCATCAAGGGCTTTTCATATATTATCTCATTTCACCACAGTCTTCTGTGTGACAGGGCCAATTAGACCCAGCTTACAGGAAGGCAAACGGGGAACCAGGCTCTGAAAAGTTAAGTAATTTGCTGAAGGTCCCAAAGCTAACAGGTTGGCAGAACTGGGATTCAAACTCGAGCCTAATTAGATGCCAAAGCCCTATCCATCTATGCTGCCTCTCAATGACCAAGAAAGGAGAACAAGATGGGAACTGAATGGTGATTCTAAATGCCTGCACCAGGCTTAATGACTGTTTGGCAAGATTAAAGCCAGAGAGATCAATCAGTTCACCCTCTCAAGGAACAGAAGTTTCCCTCTTGTCACAAGGTAAGACCTCAGCCAGCAGAAGCAGCTCTAGAAACACTGTCAGTGCTCACCCAGCTGAGGAGATCCTGGCTGAGTTGGGGTCAGTTGGTGGAAGCCTTTGCCTTCAAAGGCCAAATACTAGAATCCTCAAACGCCAGAGCTAGAAGTGTCCTCAGAAAGTTGTTTTTTTTTTTAAATTGAGATATAATTGACAAATAACATATTAGTTTCAGGTGTACAACATGATTCGATATATGTATATATTGCAAAATGCTCACCACAAGAAGTCTAGTTAACATCCATCAAGACAGTTACAATTTTTCTTCCTTGTGATGAAAACTTTGAAGATCTACTCTCAGCAACTTTCAAATATACAGTATTATTAACTAGTCACCATGCTGTTACATTACATCTCCAGGATTTAATTATTTTCTCAGAGAATTTTTAGTCCCCTGGTTTTCACTTTTTTTCCACGGAACACCAGCAAATAAAATCTTCCTTGTAACTCCACTATATAAAACACAGGGCTCTGGGTGAAGAAGGGAGAGACATGTGAGCTCTGCTAAAATTCAGTGTGGAAAACATTGATCTAGTCCAATTCTAGTCCCTTTCTAACCCCTTCTCATTTGCAGATGGGGAAAAGGAGTCCCAATAGGGAAATGGATTTGTCCGAGACCTCATAAGATGAAAATGGAAACCTAGGCAGTCTTTTAAAAGTCATGTTGAATAATTTTAAAATAAAAATAGCTTTTTATCTCCCTAGTATGAAAGTGGTACTTGCTCAATGTAGAAAGCTGAAACAATACCAAAAAGAAAGTAAAAATCATTTTGAGTCCTACTACCCAGAGACATCCCCTGTTAAGATTTCAAAGAGAATATCAGTTGAGGTGGCAAAATGTTCACAAAAGATTAATATGCAAAAACAAACGGGTACAAATAATCCTGTGAAATTCCATTTATACCGGAAGTGGGCTCATTCAATTTCAGAAGCCTCTGTCACCATCTCTGCAGGTGGGGTGGAGGGAGGTGTGGCGCCTAAAGGCGCCTACCCCTTCTCTGAGTTCATGTGATAAAGCAGTTGGCATGACTGGAATGTCCCCTGTGGCTAATTAATCAGAGAGGTTCCATAACTGGGTTCCTTCTGTCATCCTTGGGCCTGAGCCAGCTATCTCTGGGGCCCCAAACAGTTTTTGCAATAGACCTGAACACCCACCAAACAGTACAATTAATTCAATCAATAAGCATTGCTGTGCTGGGGGTGCAGGTGCTGGAGATAGAGAGATAAATAAGACAAGTCCTTGGCCCTCAAGGAGCTAGCATCTGTTAGGGGAGAGGGAGTGAACAGATATTACAACGGGGTGTATGTATTCAGCAAGGGGGAGAGGCACAGGAGAGCCAGCTCGGGTACTGAGGATGAAGACCCCTGGGGGACACCTAGCCCATCCAGCGAGGCAGGTGGCCAGGACATCTGAAGCAGGAGAAGCAGGAGGCAGCTAGGGGAAGACGGACAGTCCAGTATTTCCAAGCTGAAAGTGTCCATACAGAGTGTCCACCCCACTGGGGAGTAAGGAGCCAGGGAGGGACAAAGACTCACCTCTCTTGCCTTTTCACAGCAGACAAAGATTCAAATCAGCACACCCTGACTTGGAGCAGCAGTTTTCAGTTAAATAGTCCTGTGATCAGATATGCAAGGGGCGGGCCTCTCATCCTGTTTCACTGCTTAGGATAAATCCGGGCCTCCAGTAGCTGAGTTATCTGCGCCTTGTTCAGGGCCCCACCCTGCTAGGGAGGGGCTGTGGTGAAGAAGAGAGCAATCATGGGACTTGCTTTCTTCTTTATTTTCTCATTTGGCGTTACTTACACTTTTGAGAAAAGTGCCCTCAGTTTTAACCCGAAGAGTTTAGGGGAAGATTAAGGTCGCTGTCCTGCCGCTGACTGGGGAATTTTTTTTTTTTTTTTTAATTATTTGGCCGCGCAGAGTGGCATGTGGGATCTCAGTTGCCCGACCAGGGACGGAACCCACGTCCTCCGCATTGGAAGCGCAGAGTCTCAACTACTGGACCACCAGGGAAGTCCCCGGGTAACTTTTCACATAAGCTCTTCCCATCCGTTTCCCCTTTTAGAGGACCGGCAGGAGGTGGGTGTGTGCGTTTGACTAAATGACGTGCGTTGGCTTCCTCAATCTTCAATTCTACGACATTCTTCATGGGATGAAGAAAATTGCGTATATGATTTATTCAAAGACTAACGAGGTTTGCAAGCTGTCATTCTCTCCAGCCCAGGTGAACTCTGCCAAGAAAACTAGTTTATCTGAAACGCTATTTCTAACCCAAGTGTAGGGAGGATGGAAAGTAGCTGGGTCTGGGTTTTTTTCCCCAAAAGAATCAGACCACGAACTTGCCAAAACAGGGAACCGGCCCGGGGGTGTGTGCGCGCCCGGCCTCAGGCTGAAATGCTCCGGGCATTCCCTCTTCGTGGGACCCTTCCCAGAATCTCTCCCAAGTTACTGCGCCCAGAACTGGGGACCCTCGACTCCGTCTTCACCCACCGCGCCCCAACCCTCAGCCGCCCCACAGCTGCGCGTAATGACTGCTCGTCGAGCCGGACTGACTCCCAGCACGAGGGACAAATAAAAAGGAAACCCCAAAGACGCGGCCAGCTCTGCCTCTCGCGTGCCCCCAGCCCTGTTCCAGCTGTTGACAAGGCTGCCAACACACCCCCTCACCGGCCCTCGGCCAGGGGCGGCGGGCACCTCGGGATGCCAGAGGTCGACTGCTCCTGGGACCCCGCCCCAGCGCCCACCCCGCGTCCGCTCCTCTCAGCAGCGCCCGGACTCACCGCCATGGTGAGCAGCATGGGCGGCCGGACGCCGGGGCCGCGACTGCTTGCTCCGGTCTCCGGGCTCCGAGTCCCGCTCGCAGCCGCCAGGATCGCAGCAGAGGCCGCGCAGTCACGTGGTCGGGGCGAGGCGCGCGCGGGCGCTTGGGAGTTGTGGTCCCCACCGCGCGCCCCACTCAGCGCGTCCTCGGGCGCACCCACGTGCCTGACCCCCTGCCGAGCCCCAGGTGCCAAGCCAAGCAGGTCGCTGGGCCAGAGCCGCCAGTACAGCGGACTCCCCTCCTGCCTTCCGTTTGGCCCCTTTCTGTTTTGCACTTGACTTGTCTTTGCAATTATCATAAAAAGATTTATTGCTTGTTATAATAAACCGTGCGAAGCTTAACACATGTTGAGTTATATATCGAAAAGTCCATCCTATGGACTTAATAGAAACAAATTAGAAGTAAATTAAATTATGCCCTAGGCTTTTAATGTAGCCATTCTTCTTTTTTTTCTTTTCCAATCTGGTAAGTGAAAAGCAATACACAGTTGTAAATTTAATTAGTATTGCTTTGATTACAAGGATGGGAAACTTTTTTTCTTATTGGTATTTCTATTTTTCTGTATTCTTTGTCCATTTCACCCATCCAGTTTTTTGGGGGAAGTTTTATAGGGGATGAGGGACTTTTAACAGTATTTAATTTAAAATATATCTAGTATCCTAAATATATTTAGAAGAACTCTTTGCCAGTCCTTCTATGAGGAAAGTGGCTTCTTAGAGAAACCTTTCCAGAGAGCTTGAACCTTACCAGCAGACCTTGAACCTGGAGTGTGACCTGAGTTCAAATCCTGAGCCAGCAAGAACTGGCTATGGGACCTCCAGCAAATGGCTTTATGTTTTGAGCCTTGGTTTCCTGGTCAGTCAGTAAAATGGAAAGAATAGTAGAATCTATGTCATAGAGGTACTGTAAGGCTTAAATGAAGTCTTGTGTGTTAAATTATCAGCATAGAACCGGGCAGCGGGAGCTTGCTCAAAAAATGATAGCCATTGTCATCATTAGCAGCAAATATTTCTGTTCTGTTGTAACTGAGCAGGACCCTATGGGGCCTTCCCGGGACAGACCCCTCCCAGTATGTCCTCTGCCTGCCTCTTCTTTGTAGAAAAGCTGTAGTCTCCTAAGCCTCCCCTGACTCAAGAATTAGTGATTGAAAGGGTGAACATGTAGTGACAAAAATAGCAGTTGGGCCAGGAAAAGCAGGTAAGAATTTAAACAGTAAATCAGCCATGTGGCAGTCACAGAATCTTTTTAATTCCTCCCTGAAGTACCGAGATAACAGTATCTGATATGTAAAACATATATGTTTTACGTATATGCATATACATATGCAAATTTCCTGAGTTGTTTTACATATGCTAAAACCCCACCAAACGGAAGAAGTTAACTACTAGATGATCATGAGCATGTAACCCCCAGACCCACTGGAGCCTGAAGATTAATAATGTTGACCCCTGTGACACCAACCTGTTACCTCACCATCAACCTATCAGAGAATTGTGCACCAGCTGATCACACACTCTGCGATGTCCCTCCCTCACCTTGCCTTGAAAAATGCTTCCCTGAAGCCCATCGGGGATTTTGGGTCTTTTGAGCATGAGTTGCCCTGTTCTTCTTGCTTGGCCCTGCAATAAACTTATGTCTGCTCCAAACTCCGACATTTTGGTTTGTTTGGCCACACTGTGCGTCAGGCACACGAACTTGGGTTCAACAACGCTAAGAGAGGAAGCCACTTCAACGGTCAAGCCACTTGCTCAAGGTCACACAGCTTCTAAGGGCCTCATTCTGAAAGACAGTGCGGGTTGAGGGAAATCAGGGATTGGGGCAGCCTCAGGGAAAGAGTACAGGGCCCGCTCTGTGAGGAGGTCTGGGAGTGAGGGCCGCTGCTGTCAGGGATGTGCTAGGCGCCATGGAGAAAACAATGGGGAGAAGAGGTATTCTTGAAGCATCTGGACTCCAAGGGCTTGGTGATTTGGGTGTAATTTCTCACCTCTCTGGGTCTTACCTGGGCAACAGAAATAAGAAGACTTGACTTTCACACTGGCAGGCGCCCATGCACTCCCCCACTCCCCCAACCCCCATCAAAGGATTTTCAACACAGCTTTATTCATTTACTATTTTTGTTGGCTTCGTTACAATCTGATGACCTTCACACTGTGTCCTCACTTCTTCGTGTGTGTTATGATTCTAACAGTCCTAAAGTTCTGAAGTGCCCCTTTTCTTTCTGAGCCACCAGAGACTCCCCTCCTCTGGCTCCCAGGCAGAGAACAGAATCCCAGCTCATAAGATAACACCACAGATGGCCAAGCCTTGGTCCATGGCAAGAAATTCTTTCCAGATTCCGTACTTGACAACCTGTAGACTCCCCTCCTCCCAAGGAGCAACAGAGTCTGCCCTTGTCTTTCCAGTGCACACCCAGAGCCCTGGGACAGAACAGAATCCCCAGCCAGAAAAGATGGTGCTGCCTCGGGTGTCACAGAGATCAGCCAGGGGCCCTTTAAATTGGGTGCTCAGCTCATGCATGGTCCGTTGGTGGAGGGGAAATCCAACTAGTCATTTCTCCTTTTGAGGCTCAGTAGAGGAACCTGAGGTCTCATGAAAAGCTTACATGCACAAAATATTACTTCTGCAGAATATCTGGCCTTGATGCACAGATAAGGCTGTATGACCCCATGGGCACCGCTTTCCCTCTCTGGGCCTCTTTGGAATGGATGACTTCTAACTGCCCCTTCACATGCTAATGATCTGCAGTTATAAGTGAGCTTGAGTTTGGGGTTGAACACTCTATGGCTAGGATTTTTGCATGTTTTCCATGTAGCTCCCTTCAGCTAAGCTCCCCTGTTCTTCCACAAACCTCTAGTATTTTATTTTACTTTATTTTATTTTATTTATTTATTTATTTTGCAGGGCGGCTGTGCCATGTGGCATCCCTAGCTCCCTGACCAGGGATCGAACCCACACCCCCTACATTGGAAGTGCGGAGCCCTAACCACTGGACCACCAGGGAAGTACCAAACCTACTATTTTACATTTATGCTATGAGTAGCATAATGTATAATTAATACATAGCACAGCATTATGCATCTGGTGTGTGTGGCACAGGGAGAGTATGCACATCAGAGGTTGATCAGCGTGTGGAGACAGAGAGAGAGAGAGAGAGAGAGAGAGAGAAAGAGAGAGAGAGAGAGAGAGAGAGAGAGAGTGTGTGTGTGTGTGTGTGTGGCATGGACTTTGTGAGGTTGGGAAAAGCAGAAGCCAGGCCACTGACAACTTGAAGGCCATGTGTAAAGTGAGGAACTTATTCTGGGACAGAGAATCACCAAAGTTGTTTTTTTTTTTTTTCTTCGGTACGCGGGCCTCTCACTGTTGTGGCCTCTCCCGTTGCGGAGCACAGGCTCCGGACGCGCAGGCTCAGCGGCCATGGCTCACGGGCCCAGCCGCTCCGCGGCATGTGGGATCTTCCCGGACCGGAGCACGAATCCGCGTCCCCTGCATCGGCAGGCGGACTCTCAACCGCTGCGCTACCAGGGAAGCCCAAAAGTTGTTTTTAATGTATGTTTTTCTCCCTGCAGTTTCCCTTTTCTTTCCCAAATGTCACTCTCTTACTGAGGTCTACCCTGACCACCTGATTTAAAACTGCAATCCTTCTGGTATCCTTCGCCCTGCTTACTCTCTTTTGTTGTTTTTCCGTGGTATGCATCACTGTGTAGCATCCTGTTTAATTTGGTTATTCATTCTTCCTTTCTCTGCACTCATATGGAAGGTCAAGGATAACAGAGATTTCTGTGTTTTTATTCAAGAAGGCACTCCCAGTCCCTTAAATAGTTCATGTCACAACACAGACTGTCCATTAACAATCATCGAATGAGTGAATGAACCCCAGCAGACACACGCTCTTGTGCTTCATTGCTTCAGAGGAAGGAAGTGGCAGAACAGAGGCAGCCTCCATGAGAGTGTGCAGGTTTGGGGCGGTTTGTGGGAGAAGTTAAAAAATAATTTGTGGAGGGCTTCCCTGGTGGCGCAGTGGTTGAGAGTCCGCCTGCCGATGCAGGGGACACGGGTTCGTGCCCCGGTCCGGGAAGATCCCACGTGCCGCGGAGCGGCTGGGCCCGTGAGCCATGGCCGCTGAGCCTGCGCGTCCGGAGCCTGTGCTCTGCAATGGGAGAGGCCACAGCAGTGAGAGGCCCGCATACTGCAAAAAAAAAAAAAAAAAAAAAAAAAATTTGTGGAGCAGCATGAGGTAAAGCGGGGTTCCCTTCCCCAACCCACAGAATACCTCAGCCTAGAAGAGGGAGCCTGGAGCAAGCGGCCTCTGGATCGCCAGGGGAAGGCCCTGGAGGGAATGGCGACAGATAGGACAAAGGGCCATGCCCCGGCTTGGGGAAGGAGCAACTGAGAGGTCAAGAGGCCTTGCAGTCGGGGCAATGACAGCAAACCCAAGTGTGGCCCGGCCTCCCAAAATCATGGACCGGGGTAGAGAGACCACCAATCATACAAATAAACATACAACCTGTTTAGAGGGGGTTAAAAAAAGATGAGCGCTTCCTTAGGAAGCCCTGGTCTTGAGTTGTGAAGTCTTAGGAAAACTTAAACAGAGGACATGCAGGTGGGAGATAGATCCCTGGAGGGCACCCTACCTTTCAGCCCGCTCCTTTGCTCATATCTGGGCTGTGACTCCCTTTCACTGATCACCTCAGGCATTTAGATCAGCCTGATTCCTCCTGGGTAAACATGGAGCAAGTCCCCCTGCAATCACTTTCTCTCTGTTTGCAAAGGCTCTTGCTGTAAACCTGGATTCTCGAAGCAATCCAGGGGCCAGAAGGCCAGACGTGGCCACCTAGAGAGAGGGTAGGACTTCCCAGGGTCTACAGTGAGTCAGTGGCAGACAAAAGCCCCCCAATGTGCACCTGGCCCAGCACTGTATCCAACTGTGGAAGGCTGTGAGCAGCTGTTACAACCTCAGACTAGCGTGTGCAGGATGCGGGATGAGACCTCCCCACAACTACAGTGGGAAAAGGGGCCCCGGGGAGGTGCACACATTTTACCCAAATGTACCTGAGATGCTTCCCGATATAACCTCAAACAGGGCCTTGAGATCTCATGCTTTACTTGCATGGTGTTTTTTTTTGTTTGTTTGTTTTGTTTTTTGAGGGTACTAAATCGTTTATTGATTACACATGATAATGGATGATACACAAGCTTCATTCCCATCTATAACTTTATCTGGTACCATAATTCAATTTAGATAGTTTGCATGGGATGTGCCAACAATCGTATTAATACCAAAAAAACTCCATGACTTTGCTTGGGTGACCCTTTCAATGGTGAACTCCAGGTTATAGCACAGTAACTCTCAGTTCAACTACACCAAGGTTTCTGAAGACAGTGGCTTCTCCATCCAAGCAGGTTGTAATAGAACCTGGCATCACCCTGAAGGAATTCTTAGTTCACACTGTTGGGGAAAGTTTACCAAAATGGCCTCAGAGTAGACTAACTTTACGCAGCACATTAAAAAAAAGACACATTTATTCCATTTATTCAGTGTCATGCAGTCAACAGCATGGGTGCAAAAAAAAAAAACAAACTACATTAAAACACTTTGTTGGAATGCTTGGCACTTTCCACAGAACAGAAACTAAAATAACCTGTTGTACAATTAGTCACAAATACAGTCTTTGAGGGGTTTTTTTGTCCATACAGATGAGTATGGTCTAAAACATGTCTTCTTTGTAACAGCTAGGCCCTGCCACCACTGTGCTTGGCTGAGTTCACAAATCTGTTGTAACCTGGAGCTTCCCTGTCACTTGTCTGGCTCTCCTCTCCTGCTAAGCTTTGCAATTAAAACCTTCTGCCATTGCCATAGCTATTGCTGCTGCTGGAACCACCATAGCTACCTTGGTTTCGTGGTTTGGCAAAGTATTGGCCTTCACTACCATAGCGGCCAGAACTTGGGCCTCCAAAGTTTCCTCCTTTCATGGGTCCAAAATTTGAAGATTGATTGTTGTAATTGCCAAAATGATTGTAACTTCCGCCACCTCCAAAATTGCTTCCATCATTACCGAATCCATTATAGCCATCCCCACTGCCACCATAGCCACCACCACGGCTGCCACCAAAGCCACCTCGACCAATGAAGTTTCCTCCACGACCAAAGCTGTCATTCCCTCCAAACCCACCTCCACGACCACCACCAACCACTTCGACCTCTTTGGCTGGATGAAGCACTAGCCATCTCTTGCTTAGATAGGGCTTTCCTTTCTTCACAGTTGTGACCATTCACTGTGTAGTATTTCTTTTTTTCTTTTTTTTTTTTGGCTGCATTGGGTCTTCTTTGCTGTGCGCAGGTTTTCTCTAGTAGCAACGAGCGGGGGCTACTCTTCATTGTGGTGCACAGGCTTCTCATTGTGGTGGCTTCTCTTGTTGTGGAGCATGGGGTCTAGGTGCACGGGCTTCAGTAGTGTGGTACACGGGCTCAGTAGTTGTGGCTCCTGGGCTCTAGAGCACAGGCTCAGTAGTTGTAGCGCACTGGCTTAGTTGCTCCATGGCATGTGGGATCCTCCCGCACCAGGGCTCGACCTCATGTCCCCTGCATCGGCAGGCGGACTCTCAACCACTGCGCCACCAGGGAAGCCCAAGATGGTAAGTTTTATTTTACTACTATTTTAAGAAATCAGGCACCTTTCATATGATGTCATATTATTTGGCAATAAAAAGGAATGAAGTATTGATACACGCTACAATGTGGATGAACCATGAAAACTTTATGCTAAATGAAGGAAGCCAGTCACAAAAGACCACATATATATATATTTTTAAAATATTTATTTATTTATTTTTGGCTGCGTCGGGTCTTTGTTGATGCGTGCGGGCTTTCTCTAGCCGCGGCGAGCAGGGGCTACTCTTTGATGTGGTGCGCGGGCTTCTTATTGCAGTGGCTTCTCTTGTTGTGGAGCACAGGTTCCAGGCACGCGGGCTTCAGTAGTTGTGGCACGTGGACTCAGTAGTCGTGGCTCGTGGGCTCTAGAGCGCAGGCTCAGTAGCTGTGGTACACAGGGCTTAGTTGCTCCGCGGCATGTGGGATATTCCCGGACCAGGGATCGAACCCATGTCCCCTGCATTGGCAGGCGGATTTTTAACCGCTGCACCAGCAGGGAAGTCCCGATGTGTTCATTCTTGAAGCCACAGTTGAGGAGGTAACACCTCTAAGAATTCTTAGGCACAGGCTCTCTGCCCAACTTCACAGGGACCCTGGACTTGTCTTGATGGGCTCCTTTGACACCTCTATGAGGTTGTGTACTCCAACTGCCAAGGGCTCCCAGGCCCTGCACACCTGCCTCCTGCAGGAAGACTGAGGGGCCCGGAAGACTTTCCATCAAGTTGAAGTTAGCCCATGATGTCATATCTCAATAGTGACTCAGAGGCAAATCTAAAAATCAGACAATAAGCAGGGGGTACTATATTTGTTTGCTCAGACATCTTGTACTCTTTGGTTTGGTATTGCAAAACAAAGAACCACATGGAAGTTTACAGTTCAGGGAGATTTTTTGCTGTGAGTGCACAGACATCCAGGCAGCTTTCCCAAACATGCCTGAATGTCCCCTTCTGCGAAATCACAAGTGATTGGCAGGAGAGGTCAGCAGAGCATTGTGGATGAGGGGCCACTTGTACATGGATCAGGACGTGGATGTGCGTATGGTGAGTGTGTGTATATGTCAGAGTACGCATGATTGAGCACGTGTGTAACTGTGCACGTGCACTGGGCAGATTTATGATTCTGCACGTGTGAGTGGCACGTCTGAGTTTGTGTGAGCTAATGTGTGAGTTGAGAATGTGGGGGAATGTTGGACTGGTGTGTGTGTGTGTGTGTGTGTGTGTGTGTGTGTGTGTGTGTGTGTGAACATGTAGGCACTTCAAATGATGGGGGAGAGGAGGAAGGGCTGGATGCTCACGGTTGGCCATGAGAAAGCCCCCAGGAAGTAAACCTGGGACACAAATGCTGCAGGGTTGATGGGAAACCACCTCCCTGGTCCCTGACTTGGAAAGCCCCAGGGCTGGCACTGCTTCCAGCTGGAGCCAGGTTGATTACAATGCGCCTCTCTAGATCCAAGGCCAGTCTGTCCAGGTTCCTACTCTCAGACCCGCATTTGAAAGCCTCCTCTTATTTTGTTGTGCCCTGAGACCCCCTCCTCGATAGACTGTCTCCATCTGCAGGCCCCTGCCTCGTTTGCAGAGGGGGAGATGGGGTTGTCACCTTCCAGAAAGCAGCCTAGAGTTGCTTCTGTATAAGTGGATAGAGCACAAGAACAAGGTAAAGAGGTCACCTGGCCTGTCTCTCCAGTCACAGAGAGATACCTGGTTCTAGAAAACTATAATCAGAGCTCCAGGGAATTTGAAGGAACAAGGATACGTCTTTTTCTTTCAGAGGGATAAACAGTAGGGGATGTCCCCCCTGAAATGAGACTCAGGAGGCCTGACTCCGGACTGTGCTATTGCCTTAGTAACTCAGGAAAGTCATTTCCCTCCTCTGGGCCTCTGTAGGAATAAAGATAATCTACAACACAGAATCTCTAAATTTTCTTCTTTTCCAAGTGGTTAGCACATGGTATTTTAATGATCTGTAAACTTATCTGTCTCCCCCACTAGAAGCTAATGGACTGTTCCTGCTCCCCTGACCCCCATTCATACATTGAAGCCTTAGCCCCCAACGTGATGGTATTTGGAGATGGGGCCCTTGGGAGATAATTAGGTTTAGATGAAGTCATGGGGTAAGGCCCCTATGATGGGATTAGTATAATTATAAGAAGAGAAAGAGAGACCGGAGCTCTCTTGCACTCACTCTCTCTCACTCTCTCTCTCCGTCTCTCTCTCTCTCTCTCTCTCTCTCTGCCATGTGAGGACACAGCTAGAAGGCAGCTGTCTGCAAACCAGGACGAGTATTCTCACCAGGAACCAAATCTGCTGGCTTGACCTTGGACTTCCCAGTCTCCAGAACTGCAAGAAGTAAAAGTCTGTTGTTAAGTCACCCAGTCTATGGTATTCTGTTATAGCAGCCCAAGCTGACTAATGCAAACATGGAGTTTTCTTCAGTATTTCCAGGGCTTGCCTAAGTTTCTGGCATATATTTAAGGGTGGCAGTAACAATAATGGAATCTAGAGTTATTGTACATTTCCTGTACCTGGTTCTATGCTGACCACTTCACAATGATTATCTTTTCTAATCAGCACAATAACTGATGATGTGGATGCCATGATGATCCCCATCTTTTCAGAGAAGCCAAATAGCTCGCTCAGGGCACCCAGCTGCTAAAGGGAAGACCCCAAGCAGTCTGACTCCAGAGGCCCCCTTCTTAGGCATAAACAAAATCACCTTCCTTAGGAGGCATATCACAGTGCTCAATAAATGAGGATTAAATATTGTTTGAGTGAAAGAAGCTGTTCCCTGCAGTTGAATGCCCTCCCCTTCCCAGTCTGCCAAATCCTTTTTCAGGACTCAGTTTCCCTGACTCATAATAAGTACACAGTACTGTCTTGTGGATACCATTTTTTAAACAATTTTTGGTGCTTTTTCCTTATTCTTACCTTAGTGATCTCTGACTTATTTCCTATATGCCTTTGTGGGCTCCTCCAGGATGGGGCTGTGTCTTACCTACTTCTCTATTCCCAATCCACTACCTAGATGTTTCTAGGCATATGGTAGGTGCTCAGTTGATACTGGGTTGACTGACTAGCAAAAAGCCAAGGATGATTTCTGAAAATTTCCCCAAAGTGACCACATAATTAACATATATAAAACCACTGACCTATGGAATCATACATGCAGAACAAAATGTGTAAGTAGAGTTATAAGGAAAACACATTTTTCCTAAATCAACTCTCAGTCTTTCCTCAATTTTGACTTTCAGAAATAATGCATAATTTAATAAGATTATTAATTTACTCAGTGAGGTATAATGTGCACTTTGATGAGTTTTGACAAATATATACACCTGTAAAACCATCACCCCAAAGAAGATTTAAACCTTTCCAACATCCTAAAAAGTTACTTTGTGTCCCTTTCTAGATAATTCTTCCCACCCCTTGCCCTCTACAAAAATTGTTCTGATTTTTATCACTATAGTTTAGTTTGTCTGCCCTAGAACATCATCTAAATGAATCATACAGTATATACTCTTTTGTATGTGGCTCTTTTCGTAAACCTAATGTCTCTGAGTTCATCCATGATGTTGTCTGTAGTTCATTCTGTTCATTGCTGAGTAGTATTCACTGTGTGGATATATTATTTCCTGTCAATATAAATTTGGGTTGTACATGAACTATCATGTACAAGTGATTTTGTAGGCTTATGATTTCATTTTTCTTGGGTAAATACCTAGAAGTGGAATTGCTGTGTCAGGCTATTTTCTTTGATACCCAGAGTCCTTTGTAATTGTTAGAAACAAATTATTTTTCAGAAATGTGACCACTTAAAATGGCACAGCATCATCATAAGGCCTGGAGATTTCCTGGAGCATGAATGCTTTGTGTTCCTTTCATTGGCACACTAGGCAGTATATTCAGGGCTCCGAGTAGGCACAGAAAAAAGAGAACAAAGAAAGAGTATGACCTGTTCACAGAACTGTATGAAGCTTCTCAGAGCATTTATGGTTCGAGCAGAGCAATGGAAGATGCGAAAATCACTTGGTCGTTGCAGACCTTTGGAGTAAAGACTTCGACAGGATTAAGAGGGACTCAGACCACATGTTGGGTGCTGGCTAAGCCACGTCCTACCTGTGTGACCTTATACAAAGTTGCACAACTACCTCTGCATCTCAGTTTCTAGCTTGTAAAATGAGAGGAAAAACCTGTGAAACAAAGACAGACATTCTCTGCCCCCTGCACAGGGATGCTGTAAGGATGAGCTAACATAAAATCTACCTGTCTCACCTTGATAAACTGTAAAGTGCTGTGCAATGTGAGATAGCACCATGTGGAGAGAAACGGGAACACACACAGAGCTCGTTTTGTGCTCCCATGACTGGCACTTATTGCCATGAGGACTCAGCTGCCCTTCTTTCAGGGGACTGCGGTCAAGGTCAGACACACAGTGACAGTAACTCTTTGTGAGTTGACTGCCACTGGACCCGGGTACCTCTCTCCATTGTGTTCATCTCTGCAATGGGGGACTGTCAGGCTCTTTATTCCTTTACGCCTGCAGGAGAATCGTTCCCCAAATCACAGCCACCTCCCCACCCTCCACACAGTATGTCTTCAACAATTTTGTCCCTCGCTGATCTTTATCACCCAACTCATTCTCAGTCCACCACTGCAGATGACCTAAGGCGACTATTTTATGGAAAGTCTGTCTGGGGTAGTTCTAGCCAAAGACCTCAGGAAGAGACCTTAACTGGAGATAAAAGGTGAATGCAGGCAACATCACATACCAGCTGTATTTATTGAGAACTTACCTCTGAGTGCTAAGTGCTCATAACCATTTTATAAGTTGGGCACTATTATTACCCTTAGTTTACAGATGAGGAGCATGAGGTAGGACTAGGAGTCTTAGAAACTGAGGATTCCATTGTTGTCACTGCCAAGGCTGCTGCCAGGTCACATGATCTTGAACCTCAGTCTCCCTACCAGTAAAATGACAGTGAGGACTACCTCCCTTTAATTTTAGACATCTTTTCCAGCATCAACATCCTGTGAGTCCGTGTCTCACTCTGGATGAGTCAAATAGCCCCTCTGAAACTGTTTTCTCATCTGTAGAATGGGCAGAACCATCATCACCTGGCTAGGTGCTGCTGTGACAGCGTCCTGTGAAGAGGGGACTGTGCCGAGATACTGAGTGTGTGTCTCCTCAGGGCCCCTGAGCCCCTAGGAAATGGTGGGAACCCGTGATGAGCCGGAAACCAGGCACTTCCTTACACGTTCCCCGTTCACTTGGTCAGGAGTGGATAGAGGAAACAACAGAGATTATGGGACATTTTGCCCTGATAGGATCTTGAGATCAGCTTGTTAAATACTTTCCATTCGATAGAAGAGAAAACTGATGCCAGCAAGGGTAGTGCTTTCTCCAGGGACACTTAGAGAGCAAGGGAAGAGCTGGAATTTGCAGCCCTGGCTCGCTGATGCCGGGTCAGTTCTTCCTGGAGCATCAAGATGCTCACCTGCAGAAGAGAATGCTGCATCACTCCCTGGGTCTCACTCTCTGCCTGGGTTTGCTTCCTGTCTACCCACATTTCAAGTAATTAATAGTCACGTGTGGCTAGTGGCTGTCGTACTAGATAATTGCAGCTTGGGAGAGACGTGATGCTGTTTTATTGAGGATTGGCCACTGGGTGGCGCTGTTATCCATTTTGATCCGCACTTGAGAAAAGACTCAGTCACAGGAGTAAGGCCAAAGCAAGGTAATTTATTACCCTGTCCTTGCCTGCCCCTGACCCTCCCCCTCCTTCAGAAGGCGCACTTACAAAGAACTGCTGCCTACCCTAGGCACAGACTTCCCGGAGCGCAGTGGGTGAGTTCTCACACGCGGCTGGGGCTTCGGGGCAGTTCAGCAGCGCCAGGTGGTAGCTAGGGATGCCAGTTGGAGCCAAATGCCCTCGAGTCCTGTCAGGCTTCCAGGTTACACAAGGAGAGGTGCTGTCTTAAAGGAAACTTGTGCAGAATTTTACAAAGGAGTTTGGATATCCAAGTCGATGTTATCAAAGCTTTATTAGGAAAAGGCAGAATATACACCTGTGACCCATTTCTTAAGAAAAGTCATTTGGAAAGAAGCTAAACAATCTGATAGGAAATTCTAGCTAACCACGAGGTCTTTGGAATTTTAGCCACTAGGCTCTTTCTTGTGCAAACTTTACAAACAAGCTTTAATATTTTCTTTGCTCTCTGGTGAGGAGTACAGAAACTCATTACAAATGTACTTTGCATCTAAGAAGACTAAGCCTACAAATAGAGTTTGCCTAGTTTCACCCTAAGACAGAGTAGTCCATGGGAATTTCATTATTCTCAGGCTGAGGCAGTCCAGTGAATGGGTCATGAATCTGGGTATCCCTACCCATCTTAGAGGCAGCATGAAAAGTGTGAATTGAAGGGCCGAAACACACACAGCCTCAGTACTGCGTCTGCATTCTGATCTATTGGGAACACTGTCCTTCTAAGTTTCTTACCTTTCGGACACTGATTTAGCATGAGATCTGAAACACCAAAAAGACACCACAGTGGGGGCAATACTCTGGATCCCAACTTTTGGAAGGCTGAGGGGGGATCACTTCCATTCATCTCCCACTTACGGGTCATGTAGAACACCTGCCACCATCTGTGAACGAAAGCTCAGTGTGAGTTCCTACCATTTGCATTGTGACCCTTCTCTGAGCTTCTTGTGTTTGCTGGGAGCCCCTGATCAAGTTGAGTTCACTGTTAGGAGGCAGTCTATTTCCTCAAGCGTGACTCTCTAGGTGTGGCCCTGCAGGTGGACCCAGGGCAGGGGTAGAGCAGAGGAAGGGAGGAGTGCTGGCCAGGGATCTAGGAAGCAGGCTTGTCAACGACACAGGAGCACCGGAGGCAGAAATGAGCTGTAGCCCAGCCCTGATTTACCATGAGAAGGCTTCCACCTGCCCCCAGCTGCTTCTCCATTGCACACCAATGCAATGAGCCAAGGCCAGCTGAGGACGTTTGAGAAACAAGGAGGGTGAGAGAAGAGAAATTTGAAGGTATGACCTCTGGCAGGACAGTCAACTTCAGTAGGTCTGAAGTGAACATTCCTTGGAGATGGAGCAGGCTTGAGAAAAGAGCAGGATATTGACACTATCTAGACTGGCTTGGCCAGTATGAAAAAAGAATCATAATACTGGATTCTGAGATACTTTAGGACTCAAACATTCCTTTTCTGGATTTTTAAAACCCAGATCCATGGACTTCAAGGTGTCAAAAAGCCACAGGAATTATATGCAAAACAGTGTGTGTGTGTGTGTGTGTGTGTGTGTGTGTGTGTGTGTGTGTGTCCATGCAAGCACACAGGGCATTTCTATGGAGAGAGAAGCCATAGTCCATCAGACTCACAAAAAAGAAAATGGTGACAATTCCTGCATTAAAGTTCTCTGTGCAAAGAGGATAAATGAACTCAGGGGGTTGTGAAAAGAATAACTTTGGAAGAATAAAGTTCTTGGTAGAACTTATTGGAAAAATAGGTTTCATGGCAAAACAACGCATATTTAAGATTTGACAACTGTTTAGTAAAGGAACATGCTTTTAAAAAAACCAACCAATACCATATTCAGGTATGATTGACATACAAAAGGCTGACCATATTTAATGTATACAACTTGGTGAGTTTGGGGATAAGTATACAGCCATTAAACCATCACCACAATCTATGCTGTAAACACATCCATCACCTCCAAAAGTTTCCTCCTGTCCTCTTTGTTATTACTTTTTGTGATATGAATATAACTTAAGATCTACCCTCTTAGTGAAATATTAAGTGTACAATATTGTTAACTATGGACACTAAGCTGTACAGCAGATCTCTAGGACATATTCATGGTGTATAACTGAAACTTTGTATCCTCTAACCAACACCTTCCTGTTTCCCTTTCCCCTTAGCCCCTGGCAACCGCCATTCTACTCCGTTTCTGTATATTTGATTATTTTAGATTCCTCATATCATGAGTATTTGTCCTTCTGTGCCTGATTTATATTACTTAACATAATGTCCTCCAGGTTCATCCATGATGTCGCAAATGGCAGGATTTCCTTCTCTTTTAAGGCTGAATAATATTCCATTGTATGTAGATACCACATTTTCTTTATTTATTCACCCACTGATGGATACTTAAGTTCTTTTTATATCTTGGCTATAATAATTGTGAATAATGCTGCAATGAACATGAGAATGCAGATATCTCTTCAAGACTGTGATTTCAGTTCCTTTGGATATATACCCAGGAGTGGGATTGCTGGATCATATGGTAGTTCTAACTTTAATTTCTTGAGGAACTTCCATACTCCTTTCCATAATGGCTGCACCAATTTACATTCTCATCAACAGTGTACAAGGGTTCCCTTTTTTCCAGACCTTCACCAACACCCCCCGCTTTTTTAAAAAAATAATAACCATCCTAACAGGTGTGAGATGATAGCTCAGTGTGGTTTTGATTTGCATTTCCCTGCTGATTAGTGATGCTGAACGCCTTTTCATATACCTGTTGGCCATTTGTATGACTTCTTTGTAGAAATGTCTCCTCAGATCCTTTGCCCATTTAAAAAAATCAGATTATTTGGATTTTTGCTATTGAGTTGTAGGAGTTCCTTATCTATTTTGGATATTAATCCTTTATAAGATATAGGGTTTGCAGATATTTTCTCCTATTCCATAGGCTGCCTTTTCATTTTGGTGATTGTTTCCTTGCCGTGCAGGAACGTGCTTTTTATTTTTATTTTTATTTTTTTTTATTTTTATTTTTTGCGGTATGCGGGCCTCTCACTGTTGTGGCCTCTCCCGTTGTGGAGCACAGGCTCCGGACGCGCAGGCCTAGCGGCCATGGCTCACGGGCCCAGCCGCTCTGCGGCATGTGGGATCCTCCCGGACCAGGGCACGAACTCGTGTCTCCTGCATCGGCAGGCGGACTCCCAACCACTGCGCCACCAGGGAAGCCCACGTGCTTTTTATATACATCCTCTCACTGACTTTCGCAAAGCTGGCAGTCCAGAGATACTAAACAGCTTGTCCGGGGCTCACAGCTTTTACCGACCAGTCTCCGGGTCTCCCGACGCCTGCTCAGTGCTCTTTCAACCCCAACTCCAAGACCCAGGCTCCCCGACCTACCTGGTGCTGTGGCTGGCCCTCTCTGTCCAGACTCTGGAGCTGAATCAGCTCTTCTTTCCACGGAGAGATACCAAGAGAGGACTTGCCTCCACCAGAGTCTTGCTGCTGACAAATCTGGAACCCTTGAGTTCAGAAACACACTGGGCCAGATCCTGAAAGGCCCAGCATGGCAGCTGTCTTTTTGAGCAATTCTCTCCCATGTACATGGAGAGGGGTTGCAAGTGGCCCTGGTACAGGGATGTCATTGCGTGTGAGCTCCTGGAGGGGTATGGGCACTGTGGAGAGGGAAAAGTGGAAGGGGATCCTGTGTCCTGGTGCTGGGCCTGTTACAGCGCACACAGCTCCTGGTGCCACCTGGAAAACAGGTTTCCTAACTCCCAGGCCACCTAATTTTCCCTCCCACTAAACCACCCCTCTGGTGCATCTACCCCAAACCAGCTGAGCAAGCCCAGTGATTGGCAGGACAACCACGGTGCTCATCTTCTGTCCAACCGCGCTACCTCGGGTGGATTTAATATTGAGGAACCTCTGAGGTTCAAGAATATCACCTTTGAAAATAAAAAGACAAAGTAAGATCATGGTTTAAGCTGAACCTACTTTCAGTTTTATGCGTAAAAATGTCTTTCATTTCTACAACACTACTTTAGAGTTCACATGATACGTTCATATATTTGAAAAGCATCTATGGGATTGTCGCGCGGCCCCCATCGCCGGCGGCCTCCTCCGCCCGCCGAGCGCGCTCCCGCGAGGGCCTGGGAACCCGGCGAGCCGGCCGTGCGTTCCGAGTCGCCGCCGTCGCCGCCGTCGCCGCCGACCCAGGCCGGGCTGGACGGGCATCTCCCGCCCCTCGAGGCAACCGCCGCCTACCCGCGTGTGTGGAAGGAGCCGCCGCCGCCGCCGTCGGTGCAGACCGCGGAAGAGTCCGGGCCCCCGAGACATGGGGAACATCCCGCCGCGCTGCGAGAACAGGTTCCGGTCGCTTCCGTCTGTCGGAACCCCGTCACCGGCAGCCGCGCTAGTTTCGGCGCACGGAGCCTGGCGGGGACGGCTAGGAGTCCGGTCCGAGACGCGGCCGAGGCTGCGACCACGACCGCCCGGCAGCCCCAGATGGAGAGAGGAGCCTAGCGGGCTCGGCCCGGCGGCGGGGACTTGCAGGCTCCCGAGACCCGGCGGAGGAGCCGACACCCAGCCCCGAGCCAATCCCGCCCGGGTCCCGGAGGAACTCCCGGACGCCCTTCCCCGCGGCTCGCCGACTTCCCTCCGTGACGAAGTTTTCTCCTGTGCCTTCCCGAGGAGGATCGCTCTTTAGCTCTAAGACTCGCCTTCTGGCGGACTTGCTTGGTTTGCTTTGGGAGGCAACTTGCTTCGCTCCCACCCACATCTCCTTTCCTTGACCTCTTCCAGTCGGACGTTCTAGGTGACTGAATGGAGTTTTGAGTTGGACTCTTGTGTCCCTTACAGAGTTGAGCCTGGTCCTGGAGCGCCGGGGGTGGGGTGGCGTCAGCTGTAAGATGCAAACTGGATAAAAGGAGGACCTCTCGCCAAGGGCCCCAATGAATGGCACACAGTCTACTATCACCGACGGGTTGGTATGAAGCTCCCCCTCCGCTTAGCCTCCCTGGATGGGGCCCGACCTAGCCGGAGAGTCATTGATTGCCGATTACCTTTGCCCAGTGAAGTTGACAGGCGTCAGAGAGAGGGTTGTTTAGGAGCTCTGCAATTAGCCTGGGGTTGCTGCCAGGTTATCCGGTTGATTGAATTTGGAAATGTAGGGTTTTTTGTTTGTTTGTTTGGTTGGTTTTGGTTTTTTGTTTTGTTTTGTTTTGCGGTATGCGGGCCTCTCACTGTTGTGGCCTCTCCCATAGCGGAGCACAGGCTCCGGACGCACAGGCTCAGCGGCCATGGCTCACGGGCCCAGCTGCTCCGCGGCATGTGGGATCTTCCCGGACCGGGGCACGAACCCGTGTCCCCTGCATCGGCAGGCGGATTCTCAACCACTGCGCCACCAGGGAAGCCCTGTTTTGGTTTTTGTTTTTCTGAAGAGAAACATTTCTCCAGATTCTCAGAGGAAGGGTAGGTAAAGACATGACTGTGTTTTTCTGTCTGCAGTGTGCATTAGGATTCTGTAATGATCTTGGAATCAGAGGGTGAAGGTCAGTGCCCGAAGTCAGTTGGGGTATTGGTGCATTGTCAGTTTTACTCCTGTCCTGTAGTTCTCTAGACTCTGTTGCATTTTAGGAATTTCTGTTTGTGAACTTCATTCTGAGACTGCCACATGATGATTTATGAATTTGATATCCTTTAAGTATTGACTTGCACAGTGTTTATTATCTAAGAGTTTTCCAGAATGTTGGAGTTACCAGTAAATCACAGGCTCCTGGTGGGGACAATATCAAGAAGCTAAAAAAAAGCGAGGGAACATCATGGGGCTTGCTTTTTTTTTTTTTTTTTAAAGTAATTTTATTTATTTATTTATTTATTTTTGGCTGCATTGGGTCTTTGTTGCTGTGCGCGGGCTTCCTCTGGTTGCAGCGAGCGGGGGCTACTCTTCGTTGTGGTGTGCGGGCTTCTCACTGCGGTGGCTTCTCCTGTCGCAGAGCACAGGCTCTAGGCTCGCGAGCTTCAGTAGTTGCAGCATGAGGGCTCAGTAGTTGTGGCACACGGGCTTAGTTGCTCCACGGCATGTGGGATCTTCCTGGACCAGGGCTCAAACCCGTGTCCCCTGCATTGGCAGGCAGATTCTTAACCACTGCACCACCAGGGAAGCCCATGGGGCTTGATTTTAATTATTGCGTTTTTAGTATTTCATCTTCCAGAAACATTTGCATTTAAGGGGTGTAAAGCCTAACTGAATTATGTAGTAGAAACTGGCAGGTGGATTTGTTGAGTTGGGTGAGTCCTTTATAGTACTTACCTATGTTGCTTGGTGGTGGTTGGTAAATTGAGCTAGACTATGTGTGGTTTAAGTAAAGTTCCCCTATTCTTAAGAGTTATTCTTTGGACTATTAGGTGAAGTGATAAAAGCATATTCCTTCACTACATTTTACTTCTCAGTTTAATTATGACGTTGTATCCAGGTCCCAGGTTTTACTCAGCCATGTTTTTTTTGGTCAACCTTCAAACTATTACATCATTAAAAAAAATAAAAAAACTGAAGTAAGGGACCAAAGAAAGCACTTTGATGAGAAGTGCAACAATTGTGCTCCTGCAGAAAGTAGTTGAATTTCCTATTAAGAGAGTTTCACCCAATTTTAAGACACATTTGTTGATTTTAAAAGGGCCAAATTCCATGATCATACCATAGCTATTCCAGAAACAGAATTTCCTCTTCCTGTTCATGCTTTCCAGTATCATGTGAATGTTCACCTAAAAGATTCCAATAAATAGTTAACCTTTTTCTCTTTTTAAAGCATCTGTGGAGTGTACCTATGTGCCAGGCACAGAGCTGTGCTTAGGAGACAGTGGTGAACAAGTCATTCATGGCTCCCTGTCTACATGAATTCACAGCCTGGCAGAGAGTGAAGCCCTAAGCCCTGGAAGGTTTTGACAGTTTACTGGGAAGCCACATCACCTTGCTGGCTGGTGAGGCTTTTCTGCCTCTTCCCAGCTGACACTTCCCAAGTCATGAGGTGTCCTCGGTACCACATAAAGGACAGCTCAGTAAGCAGCAGCGCCTGCATTCTCTCTCTGAGGCCCGAACATGTGCACCTTTTGCACCTTCACTCTGTATCGAGCAGAGGAGTACTTCCTAGGCTCATTCCTCTGGTGGTACCTTTTCATGTGCCTTCATTTTACTGTCCTTCAGTTCACGTGTGATCAGTTAAGTGAACATCTCAAGAGTTATCCTTTCTTTATTCAGGTCCTTGACAGTTTCTAGAAGCCCTTATTATGCAGTTTGCGCTACACCAGGGTGGGGCCCCCTCTTTAATGTCCTTGAACACGAAACAGTTTAAGATGAGTGAGACCCAGACCCAGCCTCTTCCCCAGTATGCCTTTATTCCTCATCCACACGTTTTGAGGACTGACTGACTCCACAGGGACATCTCAGGGAAGGCAGCCATGGTGAGGGCTTCCTGGAGCCGGCTCCCAGAGCTGGTCCCTGCATCTTGGGGAGCCTGAAGTCAGGTCTGTCCTCCCGGATTGGCAGACATAAAACACTCACTTTTTGGTGGAGGAACATGAAGATGTCCCCTTTGCCCAGATAATGGCCTGAGCCAGATCACAACCCATAAAAAAGATGGGGCTGGAGAACAAATGTTCTTTAAATTGGAAATTTTTTTCCTTTAAATATTTTTGACCGATTTGATTTGTTTGGAGACACTTCACCAAAAAGGATGTGTGGATGGCAGATAAAAACATGAAAAGATACTTAGTATCTTAGTCATTTGGGAAATGCAGATTAAAACCACAATTGAATACTACTACGTAACTATGAAACGGATACAATTTTAAAATCTGAGTCTAGTAAGTGTTAGAGGATGTGGAGTGAAAGTCTCCTGCACTGCTGGTGGGAATGTACAGTGGTGGCATGGCCACTTTGGAAAACACTTTGGTAGTTTCTTAAAAAGTGAAATTTATCTCTTCTGTGTGAGTCATCTATTCCACTCCTAGATACTTGCTTAGAGAAATGAGAATATATGTCCTCACAGGACTTATACAGGAAAATCCATAGCAGCTTTATTTGTATTGCCAGAAACTGGAAACAACCCCAATTCCTGTCATTAGGTGAACAAGTAATGTGCACATCCATGCAGTGGAGTACTATTCACCCACAAAAAGGAACCAAACAGGGGTGCATCTCAAATAATGAAGCTGAGTGAAAAAAGCCAGACCCCCCCCAAAATCATTTATACTGCATGATTCCATTTACATAAAATTCTAGGAAATGTAAACTAATCTATAGGGATAAAAAGTAACTCAGTAGTTGTCTGATGGGGAGAGAGTAAGAGACAGGCAGGTAGCAGAAGGAAGAGACTATAACAGGGAAACTTTTGGAGATGAGAGATATCTTCATTACCTTGATCGTGGTGATGGTTTCATGGGTGTATACACTTGTCAATGTTTATCACATTGTATTGTTTAAATATGCCCAGCGTATGTCAATTATATCTAAGAAAATTTTAAAAAAGAAAAAGAAAAGCCAACTTGGACATGAGGGCAGTCCAGGGCTGCCCAGAGTAAGGCAGCCATCTACTAAGAAACAAAATCCAGGCGCTAGTGACTTTGGAGGGAGGTGGAAATCACAGGAGGGAATTCACGCCTTCTACTGGCCACCAGAGACAAAGACCATTCATCCCTGTGGGCAGAAGGCAGACAAGCACATGTGTGACCTAAGTAGAGCTCCTCCGGCTTTCCTAGCAAAGATGAGAAGAATTCTTTCTAGTCAGGACTTCTCTTATCTCTGTGACAAAGAAATTTGTCTTCAGCGTCAGGTAGAAGAGAAAAACTACAAGTTATTTAATCTCTCTATACCTCATGTTGCTGATATATGGATAATAATAGTGCATGGGTCATAAGGCTCAGTGTGTAACCTATAGTTCTCCAGCTCAATAAGGCATATCTACTGTGATGTAGGATAAATGTAATGTGAATAGATGTGGAAATATATGAAGAAATAATATAATACACAATAGCAGACACATAAATGCCCAATAAACGTTTTAGTGTATTTGGAATCTAAAGAAATGCAAATCATAATGAGATATCATTTTAAAGGCCAAGAAAGCAAATATTAAAAAGAATCTTTAAGATTGTAGCGGGGGGCTTCCCTGGTGGCGCAGTGGTTGAGAGTCCGCCTGCGGATGCAGGGGACACGCGTTCGTGCCCAGGTCCGGGAGGATCCCACATGTCGCGGAGCGGCTGGGCCCTTGAGCCATGGCCGCTGGGCCTGCGCATCCGGAGCCTGTGCTCCGCAGCAGGAGAGGCCACAGCAGTGAGAGGCCCGCGTACCGCAAAAAAAAGAAAAAAAGAAGAAGAAAGAAAAAGAATCTGCCCGCCAGCACAGGGAACACCAGTTTGAGGAGCCCTGGTCCGGGAACATCCCACATGCCATGGAACAACTAAGCTCAAGCGCCAAAACTACTGAGCCTGCGCTCTAGGGCCTGCATGCCACAACTACTGAATCCCACGCACCTAGAACCTGGGCTCTGCAACAAAGAGAAGCCACTGCAATGACAAGCCCGCCACCGCAACCAACAGTAGCCTCCGCTCACCACAACTAGAGAAAGCCTGCCCAGCAATGAAGACCCAATGCAGCCAAAAATAAATAAATAAATTTATTTATTAAAAAAAAGAATGTAGGGGAAGGGTAAGATGGATTGTCATTGCTATATGTCAAAACCTCCTAAATGTCACAAAAATACACAAGATAGGGCTTCCCTGGTGGCGCAGTGGTTGAGAATCCGCCTGCTGATGCAGAGGTCACGGGTTCGTGCCCCGGTCCGGGAAGATCCCACGTGCCGCGGAGCGGCTGGGCCCGTGAGCCATGGCCGCTGAGGCTGCGCGTCTGGAGCCTGTGCTCCGCAACGGGAGAGGCCACGACAGTGAGAGGCCCGCGTACCACAAAAAAAAAAAAAAAAAAAATACACAAGATAATAGTAAATAATCGAAATATCAAAATACACCCTAGGCATCCCCATGCCTGTCACCTGCTCCACTGAAGGGCACCTTCCAAGTACAATGAGGCATTTATTCAGGGGCTTCACCACTGGAAAGCAGGGGAGGGTCCAGAAGATGCCTGTCACAGAGGCAAGAGTGTGTTCGCTCTGTGCAGAGAGAGCCCAGGCCCACCAGAAAAAAGAGGTGTTTCCAGGACAAGGTGGATGTTAAAACTCTGAAGAACAAGTCATTCACGGACCACTTCCAAAATTACAAAACAGGGGTAGCTTGTGGAGCTAATGCAATGAGAAAAGCCCTCCCAAAGATGTCCTCACAGCCCAGGAGGGGACCAAATAAGCAAAGTCCTTAAGATTACAAGGCTCCCTCTTTCCCTATACGGGGAAGGACATCAAATCCACATCTGCAGACTGGAGCAATCTTGAGGTCACAATGCTCTTAACAAGCAACAGGAAAGTCAAGGTCAGAATGCCAGGAACTGTGCGGCTCCAGGATCAGCACCCGTGTCTGAGTGAACCACCTCCTGCTCCCCAGGGGTTTCCTGTCTCTGAGAGAAGAGGCTATGGGACCAGACCCAGAAAAAGCAGAGGCTCTTGGGGAAAACCACAGGTTCTGTCCAAGGGTAAAATTAAAAAGAAATGAGGTGTTTTTTTCGGGGTCTTCATTTACTAAAAAGAGGAAAAATCAAAAAGAGCCATGGTCCAAACCAAGACATGTCAGGCTGTGTGCAGAGCCCGGACCCCGAGAAATCAGAGCTACTTCTGTGAGCAATAGACCTCGGCCACCAGGTCCCAGGCCACCCCAACTTTGCCTCATGAGTTTGGGAGGTTTTCCATCATCAATCAGAAATCACCCTCCCTCCCATCCATCCAGGCATGGATCCCTAGAAGCAACGTTTACTACATGTAGACAAATTCTACTAACTCTCTCCCAACCACGGACCTTGATCACAGGACATTGCCAGGGCTCTAGCCTTGCAGCCCATACCACGTCATCCATGCATATCGTTCTGTATCATTAAGAGTAAGTGATGAAGTGAGACTGAAGAAGGGCCATGCCATGCAAGTGGACAACTTTATGAATAGGCCCGATATGTCAAATCAGTGAGACACAAAGCTCCATAAAATGTCCGAAGGAATTGCTTTTCAGAAAGACGAGTTCAGATTTTCAGGTTGGTTGGTATAAAGATTGCACATGACGGAAATATTCTGTGTCTTGAGGGTGAAGTGGTGTTAACATGGGTTCTTATGCGTTTGTGAACATTTGCTTGATGTATGCACTTACATGCTGTGGAATCAGGTTTAAAGTGGATACAGTGGAGAATGGAAACAGGAAAATGAAAGGTAAAGGAAGGATTCAGGACACTTGTAAGCACATTCACAAAGTCACACTGACAAAGGACTGCCAGAGTAAAAAATTTATTGCAGTACATGGAAAACACAAGGGTCCATAATAAGTAAAAATGTAATTTTACTTTCAACACCAAAACTCTACAAAGTCCCTCATAGAACCCAGATTGCTCATCTGATATAAAGGTTTGTTCAAGGTAGGTTTCTAAGCATAACCTCGAAGAAACCCAATCTCCGGTAAAGCGCAAAGACAGACAATTGTTCTTTGCAGTGGAACCTACCCCGGAATCGAGCTGTCTCTACCTCTATCTATCTATCGATCGATTGATCGATCGATCTCGTCCTGCTCCTCATCCTCCTTCTCCTCCTCCTCCTTTCCCCATCTCTCTCTCCGTTCGTTTTCGACACGAAACAGGAAAATAAGGAGGGATGGAAAGGCACAAATCACATGACTGAGGTTCGCAGTCTGAACCGCAGAAGAACAGAAGTGTTTTCCTCTGAATGCACATCCTGGCAGCCTGTCTTCTGGACACGGGGACACATCTCCCTGAGCTGGGATGCGGCAGGAGCTGATGTCTGGTGCGTGCTGAACACCGTTCCCGGGACAAGTGGATTTCTGTCCGCTGTGGGGGAAGCTCGTCGCCTCCGGGTACACGATGCTGCCGCGGAGCCTTGCACGGCGAGGTGGCGGCGCGGAGTCCGGCTGGCTCTTGGGCGGAAGGGACCGGCCCTAGGAAGGGCGGGGAGCAGCTGGGTGCGTCGCTAAGGCGATGGCGCCCAGGGCGGGAAGGGCTGCGGGCCGGCGGGCCCGGAGCGCGCGGCGAGCAGGGAGTCGAGCGCCGCCAGCGCCCAGTGCAGGGCCGCGCCCGCGTGCGCCAGCTGCCAGGCGAGCCAGGCGCGCTGCGCGGCCGTGGGCTCCGTGCGGCCGGTGGACAGCGGCAGAAAGGCGCCCCCCGGGGCCCGCAGCTCGCCCAGGACCACGTCCAGCGCGCCCATCTGGTTGTAGAGGTTGGACGTGAGCGCCGCCAGGGGCGCGCGGGCTTCGGGCCACAGGGTTCCGCGACGGCGTTTCGGGGAGGGGGGCCGGGTCTCCGCCGGGCTGTGCTGGCAGCGTCCCCAGCTCCTGACCCACGCTGGCGATCGGGACCGGGTCCTCCTGCCGTGGAGGCGCCAGGGAGTGTGGGCGGAACCTGAGCGGGAGACAGAACGGGAGGGATTCAGGTGATGCGCCCCGCCCGCCCCGTGGGTCAAGGGCACCATCGCCCCTTCCCTGTCTCCACTCCCCCACCCCTACGCCCCGCACCCCACCACGCCTGACTCTGGTGGCCTCTTCCCGGACCTGCTGGCAACCGGGGCCAGGTCCTGGATGCCTTGCTCTCAGCCCTTCTGCCTTCAGGGCCATCTCACCAGGGTCAGGGTCTTTCTCCGCACCCTGGGGGCTTGGCTTGCCCCTCAGGTCCTTCCCTCACATCCCCACCTCTGCCGAGGCCCAGCCCAGACACCTGCCTCCTCTGCGGTGAAGTCCTGCTCTGGAGGAGTTGGGCTGCTCCTTAGCTCTCCGGTGAGCTGGGGGTGGTCGTCCCCTCACCTTCTCTTCTCCAGGTCTGTTTCCTTGGTGGCGACCGTCAGGGGAGCCATCGGGGCTTCTCCCCCGCTCGTGCCTGGTGACCGCTGTGGGTGGAGAGGAGGAGAGGAGTGAGTGTTCCCTGACCTACCTCTGGAATGTGCGGGAGAGCGGATTAGAGGAGATTCCAAGTCCCACCTCTCCGCCCACCTCCATTCCACCCCGTCCCCCAAACTCTAGTTTCCTCCTGCCCCCCACAGCCTCCATGGGGAGCTCCCTAGGGCCCAGCCTTTCCTGTCACTGTGGCAGTTCCTGAGCTGCCTGGCAGGCGGGCCCCTGGAAACCCTCCCTCAAGTGCAGCCCCCGAGGATGGCACAGCTGGTAGAGAGCCCCGGATCACAGGGAATCGGGACTTCACCTTGGGTTTCTCTCACCACTTGCAGTGGCGTGAATGTCACGCCTGGCATCTGTTCCTTTGCTCCTCAGCCCAGTATCTTGTGTCTCTCAAACCCTCTCAAGCATCACTCAAAACAAATGTCTGCAAAAAAAGAACGTAGAATTTTACCTCCTTTGCTCTGACAGCCCTCGCGGGTCTCAATGCTTCCTATTGCTCTCCGTCTTTCTGAGGGATGTGCATCTCCTCCCTTCTGTTTTAGAGACAGGTTCTCCTTGGAGGAAAGCCTTCCATTTTCCCTGTGGGAAAGACCTTTTCTCTGCTGGCCAGGCCGCCTGCCACTTGCTGCCCCTGCCATTTCATCCAAGCCTGCCGGCTGAGCTACAGGTCTGGAGGCCTGGGGAGTGGTCCCGGGAATGAATAGGCCAGCAGAGCCCGTGACCTTTTATAGCTTCCCAGCAGCCCACTGCCGGGTCTCAGATTGGTGCGCGGGAGACCACACCCACCAAAGAGAATTGCAGTGATGAGGTTAAGGGCTGTTTGGGGTATCCCACTGACTTCCTTGGTCCTCAGGACGTTGTAGCTGTACATTTCAGAGCATTTCAGCTCTCTGCTGTATGTTAACTTCACAAAAGGGCACTTGTTTTCTGGTTTGTTTCATGGTGCTTTTTATCTGTTTGTTTCACCAGTTCTGTGTGTGTCTGCATGTGTTAGCATGGGTCACTCTTATGCCAGGGGTCAACGTGGTGTTGGTATAAAGGACGAGAAAACCTTTTGGTCTGTTTTACTTGCACTCCCTTTGGCCCCTACTCAGGTCTGCCATCCTGACAGGAATGCCACCATAGACACTGCAGGATCAAAGAGTGTGGTTAGGCCCCCAAATCATGTTTTTTACCAAATAGGTAGCCGCATACACCCAGCCTTAGGACCTCTGCCCTCCACAACATATCAAGTTTTGAATTTAATTTTTTTCACTCCTATTTTTTCTTTTGTACTGGATATCGACTTTTGTTTTTTTCAACTTGGTCCAAAGTGTAGAAAAAGACATATTAGGAGAGTGTCAAAAATAACCTAGGACTCAGCCAGTGAAAGCAATGGTCCATGATTTCTTTGAAGCACCTGATGGATATATTTGCTGGCTTTAGTGGCAGACAGTGTAGTTGTAGATGGAATAATTTCTGTGAGTGAGCAGGAGGGAGGGTATGGAGACCGATTTGTCTGTTGCACAGCTACTCTTCTATAAAAACAGCCTCCACCACATCAGTGGGACCTGTAGGTCAGGTTGTTGCTGCCTATGGCTGATAAAAGCAGCAAAAGCCAAACAGAATCTATTCCTGTTAGACTCAAGGTACCCAGACCGCAGAGTAAGGAGCTCAGTCCCATTAATGAGAAGGCTCATTCTGCTGTACACCTGAAACTAACAACATTCTTAACTCTACTCTAACAGAAAATACAATGTTAAAAAAAAAAGCAATGTCCTGTGGTTGCTGGGGCTTATGGAGTCCTTACCTGTTCTGAGGCTTCATTAACTGTTACTTACTTGGATTCGGAGACGTATCATAATATTTTTTCACCCATTATCTTGGACCACGTATTGATATAGGGTGTCACATCTTGCTAGAAAGTGTATGAGTTACGAGAGTGGCAATTAATTCCAAGTGCTCATGTGTCTGGAAGTCCCTGCTCTCCCCTCATTCCGGGGTTACCACTGGGATGGTTTGTATGTCATGTCTGGAAATAAATCCTTCAGCTGTAATCATGGTGACTGGCCACGTGAATGTAGGCTTCCTGAAGTGTTAAAATCCAATGTGGCTCCCCGAGCAGGTTCCCATGGGGGAGTCAGTATTCTTTCTAATTTTGCTCAAAATATCCAAATTTCATATATCCCAGAGGTTTGCCTTTAATGGGCACAGAATTTAGATCCGAAGAGATCACAGATAAAACCAGTATAAAGTGGATGATTAAGGGCTACACGTACACTCAGGGAAGGTGCTGGCCTCCTGGCCTGGATGTTGTGGTTCATAATAAGAAATATATATTTGGTGTTTGCCAGGGTTTCTGGCTCAGCGCCTAAACCCACTGGAATTTCCTAAGTGATGAGAGTGATAAATGGGTTTTGTTATGTTAATGAGGTGACCTTTAGAAAGCACCCAGGTCACCAAAGGGTGGGGGCTGCTTTCCAGAAGACCCCACATGGTGATTAGGGGATTAGCACTTTTTATTGGAGCCCCCAGGTTCCCAGAAGGGGGGAGAATCTGGAGCTTGAACCCATCACCAATGTGTAATGAGTTAATCATGTCCCTGTAACAAAGCCTCCTTGAAAAAAACGAAAAGGCTGGGGTTCGGACAGCTTCCAGGTTGGTGAACACATGGAGATTTTGGGAGATGCCTTTTAGAAAGGCATGCCCCTTTTCCATGCCTTGACCTATGCATGCCTTCCACTGGCTGTTCCTGAGTGACAGCCTTTTATAATACACTGATACTCTTACAAGTGAAATGTTTCTCTGAGTTCTGTAAGCAAATTAATTGAACCCAAGAGGGGTCGTTGGAACCTCTGAGCTATAGTGGATCCCCCAGAAGCACAGCTGACAACCTGGACTTGCGATTGCACCTGAAGTGGGGCAGGGGCTGTCTTGTAAGACTGAGCCCTGAACATGTGGAATCGGAAGCTATCCCTGAGTAGATAGTGTCAGGATTGTAAGACACCAGACTGGTCTCAGAAATTCCCTGGCGGTGTAAGGAAAACGCACAGACACATTGGAACTTGTACTAGAATCGACCCACCCTTACCAGGCTACTGTTACCGCCAGCTGCGCCTGTGGGCCCCTGCATTTGTAGGACCCCTCTGGGTTCAGAGCAGCCAAGCTGGGGAGGTCCTGTAGGCTTCAGGGAAACCAAAACAGTAGCAAGCATAGCTCGTGTGAGGCTGACTTCTCTTCATTTACCACGTATTTATACTTCCCGTAGCAAGTATAAATTGGATTGTTTTCCCATCATTCACTCTGGACTCCTCTGTCTTCAGAGGTCTGATGAACTTCGTGTCCACAACATTGGGCCACATCGCCGTTACTAAGGGAGACCTGTTGCTTTCCCTCAGCCACACGCCATAAGCACAGAAGCCCTTCCAGAAAAAAAAAAAAAAAAAAAAAAAAATTATCACTTTCCCTAAGGCACTTATATCGGAGCATCTGGCATTGGCTGGTTGGTTGGTTTTAATAGCCTCTACTCACAGCATTTCTAAGTAGAAAAATGACCATCTAATCTATGCTAATATGAAGAGAGGAAAGGACTCGCCTTGCCCCACATCCCCGTGCTGGAAGGCTCACTTCAGTCCATATTTCACAGGACCATGTGAGATGAGTAACCTCAAGGAGAACGTGCCTTTGTCTTTTAAATTCTACCAAGTAGGTGAGTGGTTCACAAAGTGTGATCCCGGGACCAGCAGTGTCACCATCACTTGGAAACTCGTTACAGATGTAAATATCAGGCTTCAATCCAGACCTAGAAGGTCAGAGCACTGGGGGTGGGGCCGTGTGATCTGTGTTCCAAGGGCCCCCCAAGAGATTCTGATGCAGGTTCCAGTTTGAGAAGCACTGAAGGAGGATATTCAGATAGAGGGGGGGGGAACTTCATTCACTTACAGCCAGTGATCAGGATCCTAAGGGAGCAGTCTGGATCGGATCATTTTACTCTTTTTTTCTTTTAAGGGCAACATACAAAAATTTTTGTGTGTTTATGCCAGTATAGGTTTTAGGAAAATAAGCCAATTTTCTTGTTTGTACAAGTTGTATCCTAAGCTTAAATTCCCTAATGTGTAAATTCAAAAATTAAACACAAGGGAGGGAACTGAAGAATGCTCAATCATCCCTGTCACTGAAAAACCAAAAGAAAATTCTCGAACTGAAAAATACAATGTCTGAAATTTAAAATTCACAGGATAAATTTGCCAAATGTAAATTAGAGGGGAAAGAGTCATTGACTTGAAATAGATCAGTAGAAATGATCAAACAAGTGAGAGAAAAATGATGAAAAGACATTAACCTGTGACCTGTGGGACAAAAAAATGTCTTACATATATGTAGATGAAGTCCCAAAAGGAGAGTGAGGAGAAACTGGGACATACAAAGTATTTGAAGATATAATGGCTGATATTTCCCCAAGTTTGGTAAAAACATGATTTGGGGGCCTAAGCACACTCTTTGATCCTGTAGTGTCTATGGTGGCATTCCTGTCAGGATGGCAGACCTGAGTAGGGGCCAAAGGGAATGCAAGTAAAACAGACCAAAAGGTTTTCTCGTCCTTTATACCAACACCTCGTTGACTCCTGGCATAAGAGTGACCCATGCTAACACATGCAGACACACACAGAACTGGTGAAACAAACAGATAAAAAGCACCATGAAACAAACCAGAAAACAAGTGCCCTTTTGTGAAGTTAACATACAGCAGAGAGCTGAAATGCTCTGAAATGTACAGCTACAACGTCCTGAGGACAAAGGAAGTCAGTGGGATACCCCAAACAGCCCTTAACCTCATCACTGCAATTCTCTTTGGTGGGTGTGGTCTCCCGCGCACCAATCTGAGACCCGGCAGTGGGCTGCTGGGAAGCTATAAAAGGTCACGGGCTCTGCTGGCCTATTCATTCCCTGGACCACTCCCCAGGCCTCCAGACCTGTAGCTCAGCCGGCAGGCTTGGATGAAATGGCAGGGGCAGCAAGTGGCAGGCGGCCTGGCCAGCAGAGAAAAGGTCTTTCCCACAGGGAAAATGGAAGGCTTTCCTCCAAGGAGAACCTGTCTCTAAAACAGAAGGGAGGAGATGCACATCCCTCAGAAAGACGGAGAGCAATAGGAAGCATTGAGACCCGCGAGGGCTGTCAGAGCAAAGGAGGTAAAATTCTACGTTCTTTTTTTGCAGACATTTGTTTTGAGTGATGCTTGAGAGGGTTTGAGAGACACAAGATACTGGGCTGAGGAGCAAAGGAACAGATGCCAGGCGTGACATTCACGCCACTGCAAGTGGTGAGAGAAACCCAAGGTGAAGTCCCGATTCCCTGTGATCCGGGGCTCTCTACCAGCTGTGCCGTCCTCGGGGGCTGCACTTGAGGGAGGGTTTCCAGGGGCCCGCCTGCCAGGCAGCTCAGGAACTGCCACAGTGACAGGAAAGGCCGGGCCCTAGGGAGCTCCCCATGGAGGCTGTGGGGGGCAGGAGGAAACCAGAGTTTGGGGGACGGGGTGGAATGGAGGTGGGCGGAGAGGTGGGACTTGGAATCTCCTCTAATCCGCTCTCCCGCACATTCCAGAGGTAGGTCAGGGAACACTCACTCCTCTCCTCCTCTCCACCCACAGCGGTCACCAGGCACGAGCGGGGGAGAAGCCCCGCTGGCTCCCCTGACGGTCGCCACCAAGGAAACGGACCTGGAGAAGAGAAGGTGAGGGGACGACCACCGCCAGCTCACCGGAGAGCTAAGGAGCAGCCCAACTCCTCCAGAGCAGGACTTCACCGCAGAGGAGGCAGGTGTCTGGGCTGGGCCTCGGCAGAGGTGGGGATGTGAGGGAAGGACCTGAGGGGCAAGCCAAGCCCCCAGGGTGCGGAGAAAGACCCTGACCCTGGTGAGATGGCCCTGAAGGCAGAAGGGCTGAGAGCAAGGCATCCAGGACCTGGCCCCGGTTGCCAGCAGATCCGGGAAGAGGCCACCAGAGTCAGGCGTGGTGGGGTGTGGGGCGTAGGGGTGGGGGAGTGGAGACAGGGAAGGGGCGATGGTGACCTTGACCCACGGGGCGGGCGGGGCGCATCACCTGAATCCCTCCCGGTCTGTCTCCCGCGCAGGTTCCGCCCACACTCCCTGGCGCCTCCACGGCAGGAGGACCCGGTCCCGATCGCCAGCGTGGGTCAGGAGCTGGGAACGCTGCCAGCACAGCCCGGCGGAGACCCGGCCCCCCTCCCCGAAACGCCGTCGCGGAACCCTGTGGCCCGAAGCCCGCGCGCCCCTGGCGGCGCTCACGTCCAACCTCTACAACCAGATGGGCGCGCTGGACGTGGTCCTGGGCGAGCTGCGGGCCCCGGGGGGCGCCTTTCTGCCGCTGTCCACCGGCCGCACGGAGCCCACGGCCGCGCAGCGCGCCTGGCTCGCCTGGCAGCTGGCGCACGCGGGCGCGGCCCTGCACTGGGCGCTGGCGGCGCTCGACTCCCTGCTCGCCGCGCGCTCCGGGCCCGCCGGCCCGCAGCCCTTCCCGCCCTGGGCGCCATCGCCTTAGCGACGCACCCAGCTGCTCCCCGCCCTTCCTAGGGCCGGTCCCTTCCGCCCAAGAGCCAGCCGGACTCCGCGCCGCCACCTCGCCGTGCAAGGCTCCGCGGCAGCATCGTGTACCCGGAGGCGACGAGCTTCCCCCACAGCGGACAGAAATCCACTTGTCCCGGGAACGGTGTTCAGCACGCACCAGACATCAGCTCCTGCCGCATCCCAGCTCAGGGAGATGTGTCCCCGTGTCCAGAAGACAGGCTGCCAGGATGTGCAGTCAGAGGAAAACACTTCTGTTCTTCTGCGGTTCAGACTGCGAACCTCAGTCATGTGATTTGTGCCTTTCTATCCCTCCATATTTTCCTGTTTCGTGTCGAAAACGAACGGAGAGAGAGATGGGGAAAGGAGGATGAGGAGAAGAAGGAGGAGGAGGAGCAGGACGAGATCGATCGATCGATAGATAGATAGATAGAGGTAGAGATAGCTCGATTCCGGGGTAGGTTCCACTGCAAAGAACAATTGTCTGTCTTTGCGCTTTACCGGAGATTGGGTTTCTTCGAGGTTATGCTTAGAAACCTACCTTGAACAAACCTTTATATCAGATGAGCAATCTGGGTTCTATGAGGGACTTTGTAGAGTTTTGGTGTTGAAAGTAAAATTACATTTTTACTTATTATGGACCATTGTGTTTTCCATGTACTGCAATAAATTTTTTACTCTGGCAGTCCTTTGTCAGTGTGACTTTGTGAATGTGCTTACAAGTGTCCTGGTAGTGTCCTGAATCCTTCCTTTACCCTTCATTTTCCTGTTTCCATTCTCCACTGTATCCACTTTAAACCTGATTCCACAGCATGTAAGTGCATACATCAAGCAAATGTTCACAAACGCATAAGAACCCATGTTATCACCACTTCACCCTCAAGACACAGAATATTTCCGTCATGTGCAATCTTTATACCAACCAACCTGAAAATCTGAACTCATGTCTCTCTGAAAAGCAATTCCTTCGGACATTTTATGGAGCTTTGTGTCTCACTGATTTGACATATCGGGCCTATTCATAAAGTTGTCCACTTGCATGGCATGGCCCGTCTTCAGTCTCTGAATAATATAGAACGACATGCATGGATGACGTGGGATGAGCTGCAAGGCAAGAGCCCTGGCAATGCGAACCATGAGAGTCAAAGTCCTTTATACGGAAAATATGAAGGCATTTTCTCTAAGGGAATCTGTCCCTTAAAGAGAAAGGAGAAGAATGAGGACCCAATAATGGATGGAGCAAAGGAGGTTCTTGAGACCCAGGAGGGCTCTAGGGGAGAGGAGGAAGGTTCCAGATTCTTCTTTGTGAAAATTAGAGTTGGGAGGTGGCACTAGGCTTTGCACATGCAATTATTAAATCTGTAATGCTGTCATAGTTAATTCTTTTTCATCCTTCAAATGTCAGCTGAAATGTCCTTTCTTCCTGGTAATTTACATAATTCTAAGTCTAGAATCCATGCTCTCATGGCACCATGTATCTTTTTTGAAGCACTTATCATAGTCCTAATTTTGTGTGTGCTTCTTTGAATAATACTCATCTCCTCCCCTGCATCCTAAGCTCCCTGAATGGGACCCATGTTTTAAGATTTTTCCATTATTGTATCCACAATACCTGGCCTAGTACCTGGCACATTATAGATGTTCAATAGATATCTACAGGTAGAAAATTAATCATTGCATGCATGCATGAGAAAACATTGATATGTGAGATCACACAGTTCTCTTTCCTTTTCTGGACAAGTCTCACACAAGGTCCGTTGGTAGGACATTTCCTAGAGACTCTTGTAAGAAAGTCTACATGGTCAAGAGCCAGACTACAGGCTAATGGAGGGAACAGAGTTTCTAAGTCAGGTACCTAAAATTGTACAGATGGTAGACTCTCATGAGACCAGAAAATGTAGTAGAGATCATCGAAAGCAGACAATTTCCTGGGGTTTCTTTGATATGACAATTGTTTTACTCAGTTGAAAATGTCTGCACATACACAAAAACTCACGTGTAAGTATACAACCCACACACTGATCCTTACCGTCTTGACAAAATTGATTCAAGTGTTAGATTCACTCTTTGGGGACTTCCGTGGCGGTCCAGTGGTTAAGACTCCACGCTTCCACTGCAGGGAGCGCAGGTTCCATCCCTGGTCAGGGAACTAAGATCCAGCATGCAGTGCAGCATGGCCAAGAGGAAAAGAAAAAGAGAAGATTCACTCTTTCACTATTTATCCTGAGCCTGGAAACTGATGGACTCTGCCATGCCAAGAAATGATGGAACTTCTCTGGTAGATTGAAAGGTCCTCATCACCATTCCATGACCTCTTTTCACCAACCTCGTTCATCTTCTTCATTTCTCTCCCCTCTTCCTTGCTTTCCTTCCTCCTCTTCAGTGCAGGGAATATCCATACCCTGCCTTTCCTATGCTTTTCCACCCAGTTCTGTCTCTGAATACCGCCCCCTAAGGGCCATATGAGGATGATTAATTAATTACTAGAATCAAGGGCTTGGAGAGCTGTTACAATAGAGAACAGCATTTTGTTTATAGATAGGTTGGAATTTGTTTGGATTGGTGAGGAAACACTGATATTGTTAAAGGAAAGTCTGGAGAAACTGGACTGCCTCTCTTCTCTCACAACTAGCTGGGATCAGATAGAAAGTAGAGGTTTTTTTTTAATGTAAGTAATGGATCTCTTTGGACTGTACTGTAAGGACAAAGTCAGGACTTTATCTGAGGAGGATGGGCGTCAGCTGCTCACACCCAGAAGGTGAGGCTCAACGATGCTCTGTCAGGGACACAGGGGAGGTGCTGTGTCTCCAGTAGATGAAGAGGAATCTCAATCACAATTATCCTTCAATTTTCACTGAGTCCTTAGTTTTCTATTGCTGCAGAGCAAATTATCACTAATTACTTGATTAAAACAACACAAATTTATTATCTCAGTGTTTCAGGACATCAGAAGTCTGAGCATTGCATGGCTGGGTTCTGTTCAGGGGCACACAAAGTTGAAATCAAGGTGTTGGGTGACTGTGTACTCATCTCGGGCTCCACTAGAGAAAGATATCCTTCCAAGCTCCCTCAGGTTTTTGTCAGAAACATTTGCTCTGCAGTTGTGGGACTGAGGTCCATGTTGTTTTGCTAGTGGTAGACCAAAAAGCACTCTCAGTCCTCAGCCACTGCTCTCAGGTCCTTGCCATGTGGCTCCTTCTACAGGCCTTCTCACATGTGGAATTTTGGAATTTCTGACTTCTGGAAGGGTCTGGCCACTTTTAAGGGCTCACCTGATTAAATCAGCCCCACCAAGATTATCTCCATTTTTATCAACTCAAAGTCAACTGATTTGGGATCTAATCATGGAAGTAATATTCAATCAAACCACAGGTTCCTCTTGCACTGAAAGTTAGGACATCTCACAAAGGTATTACACTAGGGAGCAGAGTTAATGGGGGCCATATTAGGATTCTATGCATCATAATAGTTACAACATACTTTGCTAAGCCCTAGAGTTGATGTCAGAAGACTAGGAAGGCATTGCTAGGCCTGGGGACACCCCCGACCCTTTCCTCAAAGGAAAGTGACCTTGCTTGAAATAATCCTTTGTTTTGTTTTTGACTCCCCTGTCCCAGCCCCTTTCTGCCTTTAAAAGCTCCCCATTTTGTACAGCTCCTCAGATGGCCTTTCTGTTTGCTAGATAGGATGCTGCCCCATTGATGAATCGTTTAATAAAGCCAATTAGATCTTCTAATTTACTCCGTTGTGCTTGGGGGTTTTTTAGCACATATGAGTGGAAGGTGCAAAACAGGGTATGTTTGGCTCTGGAAAAAAGAACAATATACTTGTGATAACTTTACCAGCCCTCTGCCTCATTGTAAATTCCACAAGGGTGAACAAAGGCTGTGTCTGAATCTCCAGTTTTCTCATTACCTAGCAAACGCAAGCAACCTAGTCTGCATATAGTGTAAAAGCTCAACAAATAACTGTTAAATGAATGAAGTTTGTACATGAACTGGCCCATTGAGAAACTATTTCTACTCCAATTGCTTGATTATTTGGCTGAAACATCACCATCAAACTCTGGTTCTCACTGAGGATTGATGTATTCACTTAATCTGATGCTTCATGTTTTCTCATTGTTTTTATACCATAAATGAAAAGACATATATTTCAAAGATTAGCGTTCTCTCTGTATAAAACAATGGCATCTGCCCGATTGGGCTTTTTCTTCTTTTTCCCTCCAGTTTCTCTCATTATCCCAGCTTTCTGGAGTCTGCGGTAGGCAGTGCGATTCCCGGCTTCCCCGCAGCTGGCTGCACTGACTGGGAAAAGCAACTCCAAATTCTGTCCTCAAGTGTTGAAACCTTTGAGCGCCGGGGGTGGGTTGTCAGGCACAGTGCAGCACTCTGCAGGGAGCAGTCTGCGAGCCACGTTTTGCCCGCTTGCACCTCACCACTGCGAGACCATCTCAGCTAGCCGGGCCACCCACCTCTGAGCCCGCCAGAGCGCCAGGTCCCCACTGTACGGCGGCGACTCGGTCAAGATGGCCGCGCCCGGGCGGATACCCAAGGGCGGCGCCATCGCAGCTGCCGAACTGGCAGAGGCCGCGCTCTGGGGGGCCGCCATGTCGGCCTCCGCCTGCGTCCTGATCCTGACAAAGCCAGAGACCGCGGACCGGAGGAGGAGTGTAGGGACGGCTGAACAGGCCAGGTGTCCCCGCAGATGGCGGTGTCGGAGCCCGGGGGCAGCGCCGCGGTGAGCGCGATGATGGGGAGGGGTGGTCTGGTGGTCAGCTGCGGTCGAATCGGGCGTCAGTGACTGGAGGGTTGCTGTAGTCTGTGAAGATAGGTGATTCGGGAATTGGAGTCGGTACTGGAGGGCCTCTTGCAGGGGTGGGGGGATGGTGTTAGCACACTCAGGGATCTATGGAGTAGCGCTCGGGAGGTGTCTGTGGAGTCCGTGACTGCTGCAGTTTGAGGAAATCCGTGTTTGAGGGATATGCGGTGACAGTGGTTGGAGGGGAGGGGTCTGTGGCGGTCCCTGGAAAGTCAGGGTTTGGGAGGCCATGGGGATCAGAAATCGGGGCTTTATGGTGTATCAAAGATTGGGGCGTCTGTGGGGGTCCCAACTGGGAATGTCTAGGGGAGCCAGCGATTACGGTGCCTTTGGCAGTTAGACTGGATTGTCCCGGGCTGCGTGCAGAGGTGCAGGGAGGTCAGTTAGTAGCTTATTGCAGTAGTTAAAGCGAAGAGATGATGATGATGGTTTACAATAGGCCAGGATGTTGAAAGGCTCTTCTGCATCGATATAGAGATAGTGCAGGGCTATGGTGAAAAGGAATGTGGTGTTAAAGTTTTCAGTGAATGAGGGAGGATGACTGTGCGGAAAAGTTGACATAAAAGACCTGAAACAGCTGTCCTTAGAAAGGTCTGATTGCAAGGTTAACCTTTGGCCAACATCCGAGAACTTAGATTTCAGGAGAGTTCCCGCTATTCCCAGGAATTTAAAAGGTGGCTCACTGTGCCTAAACTATGTAAACAATGTGCTTTATGCTGAATGCCTGATTTCCTTCTGAGAATCTGGGACTTTTGTATATGCTAGGCAGAGAGTGCCGATTTGACCAACCCCTAAAAATGTTGTTTACCAAGCATTGGTAAACAACATTTTAAAAAATTGAAGTATAGTTGATTTATGATTGTGTGTTAGTTTCTGGTGTACATACAGCAAAGTGAAAAAATATATATATATACATATATTCTTTTTCATATTCTTTTCCATTATGGTTTATTACAAGACATTGAATATAATTCCCTGTGCTATACAGTAGGACCTTGTTGTTTATCAATTTTATATATAGTAGCTTGTATCTGCGAGTCCCAAACTCCTAATTTATCCCTCCCCCACCCCCTTTCCCCTTTGGTAATCTAAGTTTGTTTTCAATGTCTGTGAGTCTGTTTCTGTTTTGTAAATAAGTTCATTTGTGTCATATTTTAGATTCCACATATAAGTGATATCATATGGTGTTTGTCTGACTTACTTCACTTAGTATGATAATCTCTAGGTCCATCCATGTTGCTGCAAATGGCGTTATTTCATTCTTTTATATGGCTGAATGGTACTCCATTGTGTGTGTGTGTATGTATATATATACATACACACACACACACACACACACACACACACACACACACACACCACATCTTCTTTATGCATTCATCTGTCAACAGACATTTAGGTTGTTTCCATGTCTTGACCATTGTAAATAGTGCTGCAGTGAGCATAGGGGTGCATGTATCTTTTCGAATTAGAGTTTTCATCTTTTCTGAATATATGCCCAAGAGTAGTGGGATTGCTGGATCCTATGACAACTCTATTTTTAGTTTCTTAAAGAGCCTCCATACTGTTCTCCATAGTGGCTGTACCAATTTACGTTCCTACCAATAGTGTAGGAGGGTTCCCTTTTCTCCACACCCTCTCCAGAATTTATTATTTGTAGACTTTTTAATGATGGCCGTTCTGACCAGTGTGAGGTAATACCTCATTGTAGTTTTGATTTGCATTTCTCTAATAATTAGCAATGTTGAACATTTTTTCATGTGCCTATTGGCCATCTTTATGTCTTCTTTGGAGAAATGTCCATTTAGGTCTTCTGCCTATTTTTTAATTGTTTTTTTTTTTTATTGAGTTCTATGAGCTGTTTGTATATTTTGGAAATTAAGCCCTTGTTAGTAGCATCGTTTGGTAAACAACATTTCACATGTGTTAGCACAACTCATTTCTGAAAGAATTAAGTATGTACTGTGTGACTCTACTGGGAGAGGACATTTGGAAACTTGTTCCTGGCTTCCTCTGGACTTCACCTCATGCAGCTATTACCTTAGCTGATTTTGCACTGAATTCTTTTGCTGTGCTAAATCATAGCTATGAGTACAGCTAAATGCTGAACGCTGTGAGTCCTTCTAGTGAATCATCAAGCCAGACTATTAATGGGTTAAAGTCTGGTGATACTCTAAACGAGATAGGGAGTTTGAAGGATGAGTGAAAAACTGTTGAAAGTATAATTTACTTCGTTTTCAGGCCCTGAGGTACATGGATTGGGGTGGAGGTGGGCAAACAACCTCCACGGGGATCACTGTAAGGGGGCAGAGTCCTCAGGAGACAGGTAGGTTTTGGTTAAAGCAAGCAGGCAAAGGGAATGGCTAAAGAGGGTGAGCGTGTAGTGAAGTTTACTGGCAGTGATTAGGGTTTCTGTATAAGCCACTGTTTGAGAGTTCTGTTGGCATCAGTGACTGGAGATTGATAGGATTTGGGGTGATATCAGAGATGGAGATTGTTATGTTCCACTGGTATCAATAGTTGAGGAACTGTGGGAATATGTAAACAGAGTGTTTGTGGGGCAAGTGGCTGGGGAGATCTGTTGCTGTTAGTGATTGGGAGGTTTGTTGGGATCAGTAATTTTGGAATTACAGGCTTAGTGATTAGGAAGGGCCATGCTGGCTCAGTGATTGGGAGGCCAGTGACAATTAATGACAGGACTTATAGGAATCAGTGACTGGATGTTTGTGAGGTCAGAGATTGGTGGCACATGCAGCTAATTTATTGGTGGTTTATGGTGGTCAGGGTTGATCTTTAAATGTTAAACAGACATGTTTGAATGTATACTTATCAGTTTCAGAATTCTCCAGTAGCTGCCTAATAAGAGGAGAAGTTTAACATGCTTTAATTTCTCCCCTGTCCCCAACCAGTTATATGCCTGCTTATTTTTCTTACATCATACCTCTTGGTTTTAAGGTTACTTTTATAACAATTGCACAAGAATGTTATCAAGTTACTTGGATGTAACTAGACATTTTACTGGTTTTACTATTCATAGTTCTCTCTTGTATATGCTTAAGTCTTTCCCAATCTTGAAATCTTTATTCTGATCCAATTTTCCTTCTTTTAAAAATCATTCCTCTTCTTCTCCTCCTGTTTCTCCTCTTCCTACCACATTCCCAGTTTCTCCCTCTCTCCTTCTCTTTATTTCTAAAGTACATAGGTAATATACTTTCTGCATCCTTACATGCCTAAAATACCTACTTTTGCTTCCAAACATAAATGATTTTTTGACTGGTCATAAAAACCAAGGGTCTCAAATCTTCTACCTCAGAACTCTATAAACACTACTCCATAGTCTTTAGTTACAGAAGAAAAGATGAAGACTGATTCTGGTTTGTTTGTTTGTTGTAATTGTCTTTCTCTCCGATAATCATAGGATTTTTTTTCAAAGTACCATAAACTAAGTGGCTTATAAACAACAGAAATTTGCTTCTGACAGTTCTGGAGGCTAGAAGTTTGACATCGATCGGGTCGGGATCTGGCGACAGCCCTCTTCCAGGTTTCAGACTTCTTGTTGGATCCTTACTTGTCAGAAAGAGCAGAGACAGGAAGCAAGCTCTCTCATGACTCTTATAAGGGCACTGATCCCATTCATGAAACCTCCCCTCTCATGATCTCATTGAACCCTAATTATCTCCCAAAGGCCCTATCTCCTAATATCATCACATTGGAGGGCAAGGTTTCAACAATGAATTGGGGGGGACACAAACATTGAGTCCATTATAGGGACATTTCTTAATATGATTTTTGTCTCTCAAAAACAAAAATGCAAAATTGGGTAAAAAAATAAGCCCCGTGGGCTTCCCTGGTGGCGCAGTGGTTGGGAGTCCGCCTGCCGATGCAGGAGACACGGGTTCGTGTCCTGGTCCGGGAGGATCCCACATGCCGCGGAGCGACTGAGCCCGTGAGCCATGGCCGCTGGGCCTGCGTGTCCGGAGCCTGTGCTCCGCAACGGGAGAGGCCACAACAGTGAGAGGCCCGCATACCGAAAAAAAAAAAAAAAAAAAAAAAAAAAAAGCCCCGTGTATAACATTATGATCATCAGTGAATGGTCAAGGTAAGAGAAAGTCATTATTATCTTGTCTGCATCTCTCACTGATGTGGATAACATTGGACTGAACTAGGAATGTACTATTACAGGGATCGGTAACATTCAAAGATGTGACTATGGCCTTTACCAAGAAGGAATGGGAGCAACTAGATCCTGCTCAAAAGAGCCTGTACAAGGATGTGATGCTGGAGAATTACAGCAACCTAGCCTCAATGGGTAAGGACAAAGTAATTCAAAGTGTGCCTACTGTGATGCCGTCTCTCTGAAGTTCTTGGATAAGTTTATCCTTAATTTTTATGAATCAAAGAGTTTTAATCCCCTTTGGGTACTAGCCAGAATACTTGTGCTCCTGCCTTGAAAATGGAGGATCTACTCAGATGGGGTACATGGACATCTGCACTGTGAAATTTCAGAAGCCATGTATTCTTTTATCCTTTAAAAGGTCTGAAGCTTAAATGGTAGGGCTTGATTTCTGAAATGTTTGTTGTTCTAACACTCAATTTCTATCTTTTCTCATGAGTAGGGTATCAAGCTCTCAAACCACACATGATATCCAAGTTGGGAAAAGAAGAAGAGCCATGGCTGGGGAAGGGGAAAAGACCCAGACAAGGTGGTCTGAGTGAAATAGCAAGACCCAAGGGAATAGGAGCCAATGGAAGTAAGTTCCTAGTTTCTTGGTGGTAACTTTAGAATTCTTTTTTTCCCACATTTTTATTATTTATTAATTTTAAAATATATATTTTTCTTTTTATTGAAGTATAGTTGATTTACAGTATTGTGTTAGTTTGAGGCATACAGCAAAGTGATTCAGTTATACATACATATATATATATTTAAAGATTCTTTTCCCTTATAGGCTATTGCAAAATATTGAGTATATTTCCCTGTGCTATATAGTAGGTCCTTGTTGGTTTTCTGTTTTATATACAGTAGTGTGTATATGTTAATCCCAAATCCCTAAATTATCCCTTCCTCCCATCTTTCCCCTTTGGTAACCATAAGTTTGTTTTCTGTGTCTGTAGGTCTGTTTCTGTTTTGTACAGTTCATTTGTATCATTTTTTTTTAGATTCCACATATAAGTGATATCGTATGATATTTGTTTTTCTCTGTCTGGTTTACTTCACTTAGTATGATAATCTCTAGGTCCATCCATGTTGCTGCAAATGGCATTATTTCATTCTTTTTTATGGCTGAGTAATATTCCATAGTATAAATATACCACATCTTCTTTATCCACTTATCTGTCGATGGACATTTAGGCTGCTTCCATGTCTTGGCTATTGTAAATAGTGCTGCAGTGAACATTGGGGTGCATGTATCTTTTCGAATTATGGTTTTCTCTAGATATATGCCCAGGAGTGGGATTGCAGGATCATGTGGTAGCTCTATTCTTAGTTTTTTAAGAAACCTCCATACTGTCTTCCATAGTGGCTGTACCAGTTTACATTCCCACTAACAGTATTGGAGGGTTCCTTTTTCCCCATATCCTCTCCAGCATTTATTATTTGTAGACCTTTTGATGGCCATTCTGACTGGTGTGAGGTGATACCTCATTGTGGTTTTGATTTGCATTTCTCTAATAATTAGCAGTGTTGAGCATCTTTTCATGTGCCTGTTGGCCATCTGTATGTATTCTTTGGAGAAATGTCTGTTTAGATCTTCTGCTCATTTTTTGATTGGGTTGTTTTTTGATATTGAGTTGTATGAGCTGTTTGTATATTTTGGAGATTAATCCCTTGTTGGTTGCATAGTTTGCAAATATTTTCTCCCATTCCGTAGATTGTCTTTTCATTTTGTTTATGGTTTCCTTTGCTGTACAAAAGCTTTTAAGCTTAATTTGGTCCCATTTGTTTATTTTTTCTTTTATTTCCATTACTCTAGGAGAAGGTCCAAAAAGATATTGCTGCAGTTTATGTCAAAGATTGTTCTGCCTGTGTTTTCCTCTAGGAGTTTTATAGTATCTGATCTTACATTTAGGTCTTTAATCCATTTTGAGTTTATTTTTGTGTATGGTGTTAGAGAATGTTCTAATTTCATTCTTTTACATGTAGCTGTCTAGTTTTCCCAGCACCACTTATTGAAGAGAACTGTCTTTTTTCCATTGTATATTGTTGCCTCCTTTGTCATAGATTAATTGACCATAGGTGCATGGGTTTGGAATTCTTCGAGTAATTTATTCTTAAATTTGTCTTATAGATCTGAGGAAGTAGCAGTAGAAAACTATCAGAATCTCCTGGGGGAAAAAGAGTTCAAACTACAAAGATTCTCCAACCTTGGAGATTCTAATATCTCTTCCTTCTGTGAACCTGTCCACATGAGAGGTTCTCATAGGAGATTCACTGTAGTCAGGAGCCAGTGTGACTTATGGGGATTTGCTTATACCACTTGTATCAGTCAGCTTAGGCTAAGTTACATCCCATTAAAGAAAGACCCCAAAATCTTAGTGGCCTACAAAAAGAAAGATTTGTTTCTTGCTCAAGCTGCAGCCCTTTTCCACATTATCTTGTGACCTACACTGAAAGAGCAGTCCCTATTTGGCAAATTCTGGTCTCATTACAGAGGCAATGAAGAGGGAGTGGAACCATATGATGACTTAAAATCACTGATTGGATGTGGTAGATATCTCTTTCTGCTTACATTTTATTGGTTCATTAGTCAGAGCAGATCACCTGGCCACTCCCAAGTTCAGCTGGGTAGGAATGTATACTCCTTTCACAGGGACGATTCAAATGGCCATGCAGTGGGGCTGGGAGGTGTAATCCACAGGGAACAATAATACAGTCTACCATACCACTCGGGTTGTGGTAGGATAAAAGGTGAAAAACAGGGCTCTAAACCTTGGGTACCAGACCATCAGATGCCTAACTGACCCTTCCATATAGCCATCTTTCCTCATCCATGCTCTCTGTTGCTCAGTTTTGAGAAAGACCAGTGAACCCTTTTAGCTGTTTTCTTAAATAACCCCATTCCTGCTTACCTCTCCAAAGCAATGCTTTTTAAAATTATCCTCCCTTTTCCTAATATCCTCAGCTTTTCTCCCTTCGTCTACCCACACTCTTAGACCCCATAGTATCAAATTTCTGTCCTAGAGATTCAGGCATTCTTAAATCTGTCCTCTATCCAGATCTCTTGGCGTGATCCTCCTGCCCCTCATTACTTTCCATTTCCCCCCCTTTCACTGTGAAATGCTCTAGACCTGTGGTCTATACCACCAACATTATTTCCATTTTCTCCCTAACCCTTGCAGTCAAATTCCATAGGATCCATGCCTCTAACAATTTCTTACTTTAAAGTCAGCAGTGGTAACCTTCCAGTGCATATTTTAATAGTTTTGATCAGCCTGAAATTCTTGCCCACCTAGCTTGAATTATACCACTTGAATCTGATTTTATCATTTAAGTGTTCCTTTACCAATTTTTTCACCAGATTCTCTTCTTTCTCACTTTGTTGAAGTGTCCCTAGGGTTTTGTCTTCTACTATCTATTCTTTTTTAAAATTCTGTTTTCTTCAAATATTGTGTAAATAAAAGCTATTTATTCTATACTGGTGACTTCCAAGATAAATTTATCTTGTCCAGATAAATCTTCAATTCCTTTGTTTTATATTTTACCTCCTTACAGGATAGATTATTCTCAGATGGTCAGAAATTGAAAGCTTTATCTTTCTTTCTAAATTAGAGCTTCCTTCCACCTTCCTTGTTTTTATCAGGGTTGGATTTTAGGCCTGTCTGCCATAGAGTTCCCATGAATCCTTGCTCTCTGCCTTCCCTCTTACTATTCTTTCCTCAGTTCCTGAGTTTTTTCCCCCCTCAGTTCTGACTGACATCACCCAAATTAGATTCATATTGTCCCATAACTAAATTGCTCCAATTCTTAGGTAGATTATCAAATCCCCCCCTTAAAAAATTCATCTTAGATGTTGCCACCAAACATTAAAATATTCAGTTATTATATATCACTGCAGTCCCCAAATTAGCAGAATGTCTACAATATCTTTTTAAGTTTCTTCTAACATTGAATTTTTCAAGACTCCGTGAATTTCCCAAGACCAGAGGGACCAGTCCTTCAAATGACAAATGAAGAGACTTCATAGAGTTTTGTTTGTTTATTTTATTTTATTTATTTATTTTTGGCTGTGTTGGGTCTTCGTTGCTGCACGTGGGCTTTCTCTAGTTGAGGTGAGCAGGGGCTACTCTTCATTGCTGTGTGCAGGCTTCTCATTGCGGTGGCTTCTCTTGTTGCAGAGCACAGGCTCTAGGCTCCCAGGCTTTACTAGTTGTGGCATGAGGGCTCAGTAGTTGTGGCTCGCGGGCTCTAGAGCGCAGACTCAGTAGTTGCAGTGCACGGGCTTAGTTGTTCCACGGCATGTGGGATCTTCCCGGACCAGGGCTCAAAACCATGTCCCCTGCATTGGCAGGCGGATTCTCAACCACTGAGCCACCAGGGAAGTTCTTCATAGAGTTTTTGATCCATCCAGTTTTGGCTGTCTTCACTTTTCTCGCTGATACTTGGTGTTACAACTAAAAAATCATCCTGAGTCATTTAATACTTACATTTTGTCATTGCTACAGTGACTCTATTCTTGGCTCAAGTTCTTCTGTCGTCCTTGAAGTTTCTTCAAGGAAGGACTATTCTATTCCCTCCAATGATTTGCTGGGTCTAATGAGCTCCATGCTTCAATTTCTGAAGTTACAGTCATTTTAGCTTAAAATTCATGTCTTAGTTACTGTCTCAGATTCAGAACAAGCTTATAGCCTTAATTACATGCTCTGCCAGACCCAGCTCTCCCCTAGTATTACCCTATTATTATACCAGTTCACTAGTCCAGAGCCTCCTCTCCTCCCTCATGGTAAATTTCTCTTGTGATGCTTTATATCTTTTCCAGCTGGCCAATGTCAGTTGGGACCAGCCCAAATCATCATAATAAGAGGTTCTTATAACCTCTCCCTCAAGGGGAAAGGTTTGAGTTTTGATCCCTGTCTTCCCAGAGGGAGATTTGCCTCCATCCTCCCCAGCATCCTTGGACACTGGAAGATGCAGCCTTGTCATGCTACATAAAAGTTCTTGTTATACTCTTTCTCTCAGGATGCTTGCATCACTTAAAATTTCCTAAATGAGAAAGCAGCTGGCAACTCCAATTCTTCCTACTATAAGTATAACACTACTTTATGTATACTTATAAAAATTGATCTACTTCATGGGAACTAATCTCTTAAAAGTTCTCCGTAAAGTAATAGTATTTCCCGGCTAGATATTCAAACACCATAACTCTTTTCTGTTTGAACTCAGTTTTCACTTTATCCATGTAATGTTCTTTTACTAGTAAAACAACTATTCACTTTTAATCTCTTTTTTTTCTGAGGTCATGGGGACTCTTATATCTGCTTCTCTCTTTGAATCTCTTTGATTCCTATCCTGAAGCTTTTTCTGTTTTTCCATGTCCATAGCTGAAAAAGGCCACCCCCAAAATGGTAGTCCTAGCTTCTAAATTGTTTGGTTTTTACATATGTAACGTCCATATCTAGCTAACAGAAGTCTTCAAGTTTCAATTCTAAGTTCTTAGGAGAATTGTTGAATAGCTGGAACCTGGTGTTTACCACTGTCTGATCAATTGTTTTCAAGGAGAAGTTGGATCATATACTACAAACATGGCTGCCTACATCTGTCAATGTGGGTGGTGGTCTCAGAGAAGGGAAGCATAGACTGAGAAGATATCTCAAAATGTATAATTGTATAATGTGTGGAGGAAAGAATGTGAGCAATCACTTAGAGTTGGGAATTAGCTTAAAATTTATAATTGGCAATTAGAGTGACCTGACAGGAAGGTGTGCTCCATAGCAAACTATTGGAAAACAAGTGTGTGTGTACACTGTAAATCCAAATGGTGTAAAGTTTATTTGCCAATATCAAACTTTATAATATGGTAAAAACATCAGGTAACTCATAGAAACTGTGGGAAGTTTTTTACTACAGGAATTGCATTATTATATTAATCATGGCTGGTAGCAGTGGAACATCCTTTCCTGCTTAATCCCTCAGTCATCTATATGCTCTTCAGTACTCTTTGATGGATTTACCTTATTTTCTCTTATTTTGGCTCTTTGGGGAGCAATAACAAAATTTTACTTGAGCTATCCTAAGTAAATGGAGGAATTTATTGTAAGGCTTCTTGTAACCTAAGGGGTAATACTTCAGCTGGGGACTAGAACCAGTACTGGGAAGCCATTAGGAACTGGGATTATGCAAATGGTCTCTTTGAGGACACATGATCTTACATCTCTGCTTTTCTGTGGATGTATGTCCTATTCTTTGTACTGATGAACTTTCTGTTTACATACGGAAAATGTGGCTTTATAGTACTTGTCTTATATCATTTTTAAATTTAGCACCCAGTGGAAACTAACTAGAGTCTAAGTTTTTAGGAGAGGTACTCTTATTGGACATCTTTGCTTGAGCCATTTGTCTCCAACAGTGACTATGGAGAGTTGGATGAATATAGATGGGCTCTAAGAGCCAAATACTATTTGGTGGATTGGTAGTTACTAAAGCTGGACAGCTTGGGCTGAGGAGAGACTTCAAAAAGTGTCAACAACAGTTACAAGCTTTTAACTTCATCTGTTTTTTATTCACTGCTCCTTGTGTTTATTTCATCTTTTATCCCAGGTTACAAGGTCATATTTATAAACAGCCAAAGCCTTTTCTAATCACTATTGTCAATGTTCTTTTCCTGTTTTTACTACAGCACTTTCCCCTTCAAGTCCAAAAAGACAGGGACATTTGCACTTGATATTTCATTCACTTTAGGATACTAGGCTTGAATAAAGATTCAGCCCCACAACAAGGCATTTCTTTATAAGTTGTATTCCAAAATATGAGAGTGTAAAGATTCACAAGAATGTCTCATTGAATTCCACTTTAGAAGAAGTCCAGCAAGATGATGACCAGCTAGAGAACCACCAGGAATCTCAAAACAAACTCCTTAGGGAAGTTGCTTTCAAGAAAACAGCTCTGACTAAGAAAAAGGGCCGTGAATGTAGTTCATTGGGGAAAAAAAATGTGAGTACAAAATATGTTCCTTCAAAAAAAAACCTTCTTAAATTTGATTCACATGGAAAGAATTTAGACTTACCTAGTCATGTAAGAAATTACGTAGAAAAGAAACCTGATGTAGTTAAAGAGCATACGAAATCATTCAGCCATAGCTTATCTGATACAAAGAAAGACAAAAATCAAACTGGAAAAAAATGTGAGAAATTACCCAACCATAGCTCATCTAATAGGCCTGACAAAACTCAAACTGGCAAGAAACATACTGAACGGGACAAAATTCAAACTGGAGAAAAACATAAAGAATCATCCAGCCATAGCTCATCTCCTACTAAGCGTGACAAAACTCAGAATAAAGTGAAACCATATGAATGTAATGAATGTGGGAAGGTTCTCAGCCACAAACAAGGACTCGTTGACCATCAGAGAATTCATACAGGTGAGAAACCATATGAATGTAATGAATGTGGGATAGCCTTTAGCCAAAAATCACACCTTGTTGTACACCAGAGAACTCACACTGGAGAAAAACCATATGAGTGTATTCAGTGTGGCAAAGCCCATGGTCATAAACATGCCCTCACTGACCATCTGAGAGTTCATACTGGGGAAAAGCCCTATGAATGTACTGAATGTGGGAAAACCTTCAGACATAGCTCAAACCTTATTCAACATGTGAGATCTCATACAGGCGAGAAGCCCTATGAATGTAAGGAATGTGGAAAGTCCTTTAGGTATAACTCATCTCTTACGGAACATGTGAGAACTCATACAGGTGAAATACCATATGAATGTAATGAATGTGGAAAAGCCTTTAAGTATAGCTCATCCCTTACTAAACACATGAGAATTCATACAGGTGAGAAACCCTTTCAATGTAGTGAATGTGGGAAAGCTTTCAGCAAGAAGTCACACCTCATTATACATCAAAGAACTCATACTAAAGAGAAACCCTATAAATGTAATGAATGTGGAAAAGCCTTTGGACATAGCTCATCTCTTACTTACCATATGAGAACTCATACAGGTGAAAGTCCTTTTGAATGCAATCAATGTGGGAAAGCTTTCAAGCAAATTGAAGGTCTTACTCAACATCAGAGAGTTCATACTGGGGAGAAACCCTATGAATGTAATGAATGTGGGAAAGCCTTTACCCAAAAGTCACACCTCATTGTACATCAGAGAACTCATACTGGGGAGAAACCCTATGAATGTAATGAATGTGGAAAAGCGTTCAATGCAAAGTCACAACTTGTTATACATCAGAGATCCCACAGTGGAGAGAAACCTTATGAATGTAATGAATGTGGAAAAGCCTTCAAACAAAATGCATCCCTTACTAAACATATGAAAACTCATTCAGAAGAGAAATCTCATGAGTGAAATTAGTGTGGGAAATCTGAACTAAAGGTTTTATTTAACCTTAGAAGTATTCTGTCTTTAAAGAATGTTAGAAAGCTTTTAACAAGCAGTCATACCTTGTTACACATGAGAGAATTTGAAAATGAATCATCACGTGGAAGAAGTGGATGGAGAGTTTAAACCTTTTATATAAAATATTGTTTTAAAAATTATTATAAATGATCTATATATTCAGATTGAATATAAAGCTTTTAAAATTGTTAATAATTGAATAATCAGAGCACTAGAGAAACAAATTACATTTTCTGACAATTCCTGAGTTGCTTGAGGGTAGTGTACTTAAGCACCACATATGAGAATTGAATTTGCATATCTGTTTATTGCCATGTATAAATGTGTGTGACCATTGGTATGAGTTTCATCTTTGATGCTATCATGCAGCTCTTTCTTAATGTCTTTGCTAGTCCCTGCGTCAGCAGAAAACTTTATAAAAGGGTTATTATCTATGTTAAAATAATGTTAACACAAAATTAAGAGAAAATAAAAGAAATCAGCTGAGAACACACAGGTGCTGGTAGGGAATGCTATCCAAGGTATATTGTTGAGTGAAAACAGGTTGCTCAACTGCGTATATAGTTTGTTCCCACTTGTGTACAAAAGTGTGTGTGTGTTTTCCTGTCTGTCTGTGTGTATGTATATATGTATGTTTGTATATATACATATATTTATATGTGAGTAGATTCGTTTGAAAAAATAAAAAAGAAACTTAGTGGTTGCCATTGGGCACAGGACTACAGGTTGCCATTGGGGTCTGGGATGGGAGGGAGACCTCCTTTTTATTGTATACTCTTAAAATTTTAAAATCATGTACATATCTTATTTTCACAATTAAAATCCGTTTAATATGTATAAATCAATACTAATGAAAATTTTCACTGAACCCACTCCACGATGTTATTTGACAAAGTAAGAATTTCTATGCTTATTCATGAATGAGGTTATGGTATTAAATTTGATATTGAATTCACAAAGGCTTTTCCTATCAAACATGTTCTTTCATTAAAATAATGAATTACAACTATAACTCAGCACTGTGTTTCTTTTATTCATCATATTTTTAAAGACTGAAGATGAACTGTGATTGCAGCTGAATGAAAGTAATTTTCTGCACAATCACTCCATTTTATCTCATATTCAAAGTGCTTATACACAAATACCTCAATCTGGGATTTCAAATGTGTTGCAACAAATGGCACTACTTCCTGTTCTTGCCCAATAGCAAACCTTGTTAATGTATCACTGCACTCTTTCTGAGTGAATCTAGACTTGGCCTCAGAATCATTCTTAAGCATGCATTCCAGAAGATACTGTTAATCAATTTGGGTTTGCACAGGAAACATATTTTCCTATTTTTACTCATGAGTCATAGATTAAAAAATACAGCTGAATTCTAAAATTTAAGTTGTTAAACCAAAAACAGTAACATAAGGGCAAAAATGGTTTTGTAATATAAGGTAATAATAATATATACGTATGTCACCTTTTACATTTTTCACAACACATTCACTGCATTACCTGATTTTTTCCTCAGAATAAACATATAAGTTGGTAGGAAAGACTTGTCTAGTCATGGTCAATACTTCTCAATAAATATTTCACCTAGATACTAGCCTAGCATAATTATGGACCCTCAAGCATATGTGATTAAATGCCATCTTTGCAATTATTTCCTATTCCAATGCCTGCCTTCTTTAACTCATTTTGGAGAATTAAAAAGTGAATATTTAGAATGGAACGTGTGCATGTGTGTGTGCACGTGTGCACATACACATGTATGTGTATTGAAAGATTAACTCACGGATATTATGCTCTCATTACCAAGTAACTTATTTACTGTTGGGAAAGAAAATGAAATGTGAAAGCCATTTCCATCAGTAATTTATTACCAGGTGAAAATCTAGCACTATGCACAGAATGAATCAACACTGCCCAGAGCTGTAGAAAATCTGTACTTTGTAGAAGAATAAAACAGTTGCACATATGGCTAGAAATTTCCTACACCTCTTGGAGAACCCATGGTAGTGCCATACCTGGGACAGTCAAGAATATAGGTATACCTGAACAGTAAAAATGAATGCTGAAAGTCATCCTGTGCAGTAAAAAATGAATTACAATTTAGTATCAATGAATAGGAAATGATGTCTAAAAATAATTAGAAGTGAACAATGAAAGAAAATAGACATACAGATGTGAGTCTAAATCAATGATACACAAGCTTGGGCATGCATCACAGTGGCCTGAAGGGCTTGTTAAAACATGGACTTTAGAAATGGGCCCCACCCACAAAATTTCTGACTCAATAGGTTGGTGATGGGGCCTGAGAATTTGCATTTTAAATAAGTTCCCAGAAGATGCTGATGCTACTGGTCTGGGGACCACACTTTGAGAATCACTAATCTGAATAATTGGTTAAGTAAAATTTTAAAATATTTTTAAATGTTCCTGAGACATTTCTTCAATATAAAGAAGACAAGGGGGCTTCCCTGGTGGCGCAGTGGTTGAGAATCCGCCTGCCGATGCAGGAGACACGGGTTCGTGCCCTGGTCCGGGAAGATCGCACATGCCGCGGAGCAACTAAGCCCGTGAGCCATGGCCGCTAGGCCTGCGTGTCCGGAGCCTGTGCTCTGCAACGGGAGAGGCCACAACAGTGAGAGGCCCGCATACCGCAAAAAAAAAAAAAAAAAAAGAAGACAAGGAGGCATATATCCATAAAATTAATTATTAACTGTTTTAAAACATTATTAAAGAAATATTGATCATCTACTACATGCTGGGCACTATTCTAAGTCTTAGAGATATAGCAGCCAACAAAACAAGAAGAAAAATCTTGTCCTCAGCTTAATTCTAGAGTGGGAGACAGGCAGTAAATCTAAATATAGTTGTCCCTTGGTATCCACAGGGATACCATGCTCCCAATGCAGGGGGCCCAGATTTGATCCCTGGTCGGGGAACTAGATCCTGCACGCATGCCACAACTAAAAGCCTGCATGCTGCAACTAAGACCCAGTGCAGCCAAAATAAATAAATAAATAAATATTTTTTTTAAAAAGAAGAGCATGTTCCAAATCAATATCTTTAAAAAAAGAAAGAAAGAAAATCTTGAAATCCAGCGGAAAAAGTGACACATATTTGATAAAAACAATCTTAATGATTGGTGACTTATAATCAAAAACTGTGGAGGCCAGAAGACAGTGGATCGGTATCCTTAAAAATGCTGTAGAAAAAACCCAAAAAACCCTTCAACCTCAACCTCAAATTCTATATCCAGCAAAAATATCCTTTAAGAATGGAGGTGGAGCAAATGTTACTGAATAGTTTTTTTTTTTAAGCCACAGTTTCATTGTCTTAGTTAAAACAGTATTATTAAGTGGTGATTTTAAATTCTTTTTTTAAAATTAGCAACTTCAAGTATAACAACTGGAATAGGTGTTTATTTTCTATTAATAAAAATGAATTGTGACAAAAAAAGAAAAAAGAATGGAAGTGAAATAACGACATTTTAGATAAATGAATTAAGAGAATTTATCCCCAATGACCATAAAGTTCTTTGGGTTGAAGGGAAATAATACCAGATGGAAACAGCTCTTCAGGAAGCATGAAAGAGGATCAGAAATGGTAAATACATAGGTAAATATAAAAGACTATTCTAACTTGTTAATTTCTTTAAAATACTTAGGATTATTTAAAACAAAACTTATAACATTGCCTTTTGTGGATTGTAAGGTATTTAGATGCAGTACATATAACAACTGTAGCATAAAGAAAGGGGGGTGGACCTATATTGTAGAGAGTTTCTAAATTTTATGTGCTATAAATAATAGCAATTGAAAGTAGAATGAAAGTCAAGGATGTATAGATCAATATCTAGAGAAACCATTAAAGAGTAAAACAAAGAAGTATAGCCAGAAACACAACAGATAAACTTAAATGAACCTCTAACAAGTATTTAAAATTCCTTATGGAAGCAGGAAAGGAGGTACAGAGGAAAAAATTCAAAGGGGACAAACAATACAAATAATATGGTGGATCTAAATCCAACCATAGCAATAATTACATTAAAAGTTAATGGACTATAAATTGGAAGATTGGGATTGACACGTACACACTGCCATATATAAAACAGATAACTAATAAGGACCTACTGTATAGCACAGGGAACTTACACTGTAATTGCCTATATGGAAAAAGACCCTAAAAACGAGTGGATATGTATAACAGATTCATTTTGCTGTACCTCTGAAACTAACACAACATTGTAAATCAATTATACCCCAATAAAATTTTTTTTTTAAAGTTAATGGACTGAAAGCTCCAATTAAAAGGCAGAGCTTTACATAATGGAGAAAAAAAAGCAAGACCCAGTTTTATGTTCTCTACAAGATCCAAACTTTAAAAAGTCACAGGTAAGTTAAAATTAAATGAATTGAAAATGATATATCATACAAATAGTAACCATACAAAGGCTGGAATGGCTATATTAATAGCAGACAAAATAGACTTCTCTCTCTCTCTCTTTTTTTTTAGCCTTTTAACTTTTAAAAACTGAGGTATAGGGAATTCCCTGATGGTCTAGTGGTTAGGACTCCCAGCTCTCATGGCCGAGGGCCCAGGTTCGATCCCTGGTTGGGGAACTAAAATCCCATAAGCTGCGTGGCACAGCCAAAAAAATAAATAAATAAAATTAATTAAAAAAAATAAAGTAGAGGTATAGTTGATTTACAATATTATATAAATGTCACATGTACAGCATAGTGATTCAGAATTTTTAAAAATTATACTCCATTTATAGTTACTATAAAATACTGGCTATATTCCCTGTGCTGTACAATATATCCTTGTAGCTAATTTATTTTATACATAGTAGTTTGTACCTCTTAATCCCCTACCCCTATCTTTCCCCTTCCCCCTTCCTCCTTCCCCCTCCCCATGGGTAACCAGTGGTTTGTTTTCTGTAACTGTGAATCTGTTTCTTTTTAAAAATATTTATTAGTTTTATTGTTTAGATTCCATATGTAAATGATAACATACAGTATTTGTCTTTCTGTCTCTGACTTAATGCACTAAGCAAGATACCTTCCAAGTCCATCCATGTTGTTGCAAGTGGCAAAATTTCATTCTTTTTTTATGGCTGAGGAGTATTCCATTGTACATATGTACCACATCTTCTTTATTCATTTATCTGTTGATGGATACTTAGGTTGCTTCCATATCTTGGCTATTGTAAATAATGCTGCTGTGAACATTGGGGTGCATGTATCTTTTCAAATTAGTGTTTCTGTTTTCTTCAGATATATACCCAGGAGTGGAATTGCTGGGTTATATGGTAGCTCTATTTTTAGTTTTTTGAGGAACTTCCATACTGTTTTCCACAATGGCTGCACCAATTTACATTCCCACAAACAGTGCACTAGGGTTGCCTTTTCTCCACATCCTCTCCAATATTTGCTATTTGTGGTATTTTTGATGACAGCCATTCTGACAGGTGTGAGGTGAAATCTCATTGTGGTTTTGATTTGTATTTCTCTGATTAGTGATGTTGAGCATCTTTTCATGTGTGTGTTGCCCATCTGTATGTCTTCTTTGGAAAAATATCTTCTGCATATTTAGGTCTTCTGCCCATTTTTTAATCAAAACAGACTTCTTGATAGAGTGTTATCGGACATAAAGAGGGCCAATTAAAAAAGATAAAAGGATCAATTCATCAGGAATACATAACATACATAAATGTCTATGCACCTAAAAGAGTTCCAAAATACAGGCATACTTCAGAGTTATTGCAGATTCGGTTCCATGCCACCACAATAAAGTATCACAATAAAACAAGTCACATGAATTTTGTAGTTTCCCAGTGCATATATAAATCATATTTACACTGTACTGTAGCCTATGGTGTGCAGTAGCATTATGTCTAAAAAATGTACATACCTTAATTTAAAAGATACTTTATTACTAAAAAATGCTAACCATCATCTGGTCCTTCAGTGAGCTGTTTTTGCTGGTGGAGGGTCTTGCCTCGATGTTGACGGCTGCTGGCTAATCAGGGTGATGGCTGCTGAAGGTTGGGATGGCTGCGGCTGTTTCTGAAAATAAGACAGCAACGTTCGTGGCACCCCCAAACAATTACAGTGATAACATCAAAGATCACTGATTACAGATCACCACAACAAATATAGTAATAGTGACAAAGTTTGAAATATTGTGAGAATTACCAAAATGTGACACAGAGACACAAGGTGAGCAAACGCTGTTAGAAAAATGGCACTGAGAGACTAGCTCAATGCAAGGTTGCCACAAACCTTCAATTTTTAAAAGACATTTTTTTCTGCAAAGCACAATAAAATGAGGTATGCCTGTATATGTAGCAGAAATTGAAAGAATTAAACAGAGATATCAATTTTCCACAATCATAATTGAAAATTTTCACATCCCCCTCTAGGCAATTGATAGAACAAACTAGACAGAAAAAATTAGTGAAGATATAAACTACCTGAAGAGCACTATGAAAAACCTTGATATTTCTAGAACATTAGCTCTACAATTGTAGAATATACAGTGTTTTCAAGTGCACATGGTATGTACACCAAGATAGAAAAATGCTGGGCCACACCACCAGTCTTGATACACTTAAAACAATTGAAATCATGTAGAGTTTGTTCTCTGACCACAATACAATTGTGGTTGGGATCTCTGGAGACAGATTCTGAGATAGAATTGAAGTTTCAGCTGTTTCTTAAAGATCAATACCCATGAAAGGAAGGGGGAGAAGCAGGATTAGGCAAAGGAAGAAGTTTAAATACATTATAGGCCCAAAAAAGCCAACTGGTGAGGAGCTCTGGAGTGAGTGTTTTTCTCTTCCAAGTGTCCTGTATTGGGTCTTCATACCCTGACCCCAACCTTGCTCATTCACCACATGCAGGCTTCCCTGCAAAGGGCATGACCTTGGATGAGGCGGCTCTCTGTAGCTGAGGCCCACCTTTAAGTAGCTGACAGCTAGAAATTGTCTTCTAATTGTACTCCCCACAGCTGAGCAGTAAGACCTTCCTTGCAGAAGAATCTGGATACGCAACTCTATGTTTATCATAATCCATCCCTTGCTCTGTTCAGATATACTTCTCCATACATATCTATATATCTATATATATCTCCTATATATCATTATATCTTGTCTGCACCGCTAACAAGCTGTGTGACTTTTTGGTGCCTGAAATTCCTCCTCTACCGGGGTCCAGCCCCAGCAGATCCAGGGGTCCCTGAGATGGAGGCAACGGCGTCGGCGAGAAAATAAATAAACGAGGCAAGGGGGTGCGTGCAGGAGCTTCTGTTAAGCTTCTGACCCTTTCTTTTTGACATATAATTTCTTATATAGGATTTGGGCTCATAATCTCATTTCTACATCTATACACAGAAACATTAGCGAGCATTGTTCCGTCTTAAGATTTTTTCGCGCAAACAGGATGTTTAGGTCTAGAAAGCTAATTATTCTTTTCTACTTCAGCTAGCAACGTATATTGGCCTGTGTCCCAGTATTCTCAGTACCTTGTTCAAAACACATTGTGCAAAAATACAATTCTATTTTCTACGTAAGGCAATCAATTTTAACTTTCATAGTTACATATAATTCATTCGTAAAATAGTAACAGTAAATTCCTTCCGCTTCTCTCTTTTTCCTCCAATATACCGGAGAGGGGGCATACCACATAATCCACCATTTGGGGGCATCCTGTACATAATACCCCACTATTTGCTTCCCTTCTTTATCCCTTATTCCTTCTTTGGGCCATAGCTCATCTAATTCTTCCTTTAAACTTCTACTCTTTAATGGAAACATTCCTGTGTTGCCTGACCAAGGGACTTTTTTCCAAAGTAAATTATTTACACTGGGTATAGCTACTGTTGTGGTTACAGGGGTTGTTGTGGTCTCGTACCGAGGGGGATTTGCTTTGTAATACTTCCATCTTCTTGGCCTAAACCCTCCAGAAACCCCCTCAATTTTTAGCAAGAATTTTCCTAGAATCAGAAGAGATGCTTTCCGCCGCCCACCGGGAGAGGAGCTTTGCTTCCTCGTGCCATAACTTCTCGCCGAGCTTTGCTCAGGCAACAGTTGGCAATGCTGGACGGCTTCCGGCACTCCTCTGTAAAACAGGGATAATAATGGTTTTCCCCCTCAGCATTAAATTAGATCAGAGGTCAGCAAATTTCTTCTGTAAAGGGATAGATAATACTGATAAATATTTTAGATTTGGGGGGCCATATGGTTTCTGTCACGACTCCTCAACTCTGCTGTTATAACACAAAAACAATCATAGACAATGTATAAATGAGTGAGCATGGCCAATAAAACTATTTATGAAAACAGACAGCAGGCCAGATTTGCCCACGGGCTGTAGATTGCGGACCCCTGAATTAGATTATGCATGTAAAAGAACTATTAATTTAGGGCCTCATAAGGCAAAGGAGATTTCCTTATCCTTGGCAAGGAATTCCCCCCCCCCCCCCCCCGCAAACAGGAGTGTGTGGCCATTCCCAACGGAGTCACCTGAATCAAGATGTGGAGGTACGATCAGGATGTTAGATCCAGGGATGTGAGAAGTGGTTTATTATACCTGCCATTCTGTTGAGAAATCCCTTCTTCACTCTGTTTTCCTGACAAATTCCTGCTCCTCTTCGAAGACTCAGTTTTGGAAATCATGTCCTAAGCCTTCCTGAGAGCCCTTCCCACACCCCCATCACTACCCAGTCCCTGACAGAGTCAGCCCCCCTCTTACTGTACTCCCACAGCACACATCACGCCCCTGTCGGAACACTGATCACACTGCACTGGCATTAGCAGATTGAGCTCCTCCCTTGCATCATCAAGCACGGCAATAATAAATGTGTGTGGCTGAAGGAATGCGTGAGCTTTACATTACGGAGAAAGAGTTGGGAGACATAAATATATATCTAACAAATCAGGGGAGCTAAGCTGATTCTGACATAGTCTTGCCCTGAGTAGCTGTCAGACCAAAGGGGAGAAAGACTCAAGTATTGGAAATCCCAGTCCCAGACAACAATATGGCTGTGACAGAGGAAGGCATGTTCAGCTGTGCCCATAAAAAGGAACAGATGCCTGGGGGATCTGGAAAAACCTAGAGAGAAGAGGAGGTTGGAGCCCAGCTTTGAAGCATGAATAGTACTTCTCCTGGCATATGGTTGGGAAGGATATTCCAGAAGCATGAAGTACACTGTATCTGATTTTAAAGAGCTGAGTGACCCCTGAGAATGAATCTCCAGTGTCTTTAAGCATTAGTTAGGGCTCGCTATTCCGTAGTAATGTTAAAAGGTAAACTAAAGCATATTAAAATTTTTAAGAGTTTGAGCAAAAAGTGATTTGAATTGGGCAGCACCAAACCAGAGGTGGTTAGAAGTACTCCACTGGCAGGAGCTAGGGGGTAAGACTTTTACAGAGAAGACAGAAGCAAAGCAAGGAAATTATTTGATTGCTGGTACTTTAAGCAGTTGCCTTATTTGTAGTTCCCCTTATTTGGGAAAGCTTGTTGGCTGTTTGTGATTGTTTGTCCTTAGGTTTTGATTTCTTAACGTCGAGGCATTGACAGGCTTAGGTTTTGGTTTGCTTATGAAGGCTGCTAAGGCATTAGAATCATCTCAGTCTATTGGCCTCCTTGTTTAATTAATTTAACAGTAATAACATTATATGGTATTTATTATTTTAAAACTGTAGATTCTGGGACTTCTCTTGCGGACCAGTGGTTAAGACTTCGCCTTCCAGTGCAGGAGGTGCAGGTTCGATCCCTCGTCGGGGAGCTAAGATCCCACATGCCTCGCAGCCAAAAACCCAAAACATAGAAGCAATATCATAACAAATTCAATAAAGACTCTAAAAATGGTCCACATCAAAAAAATCTTTAAAAAACCCAAACCTGTAGATTCTAAAGTGCTTTTCACTGACACTGACGCTGCAGCTTTCTTCCTTAGGTCAGCAAACATTGAAATACCCAAATGAGTATTTCACAACCTTCCGCTACTTTACAACATAGAAAGGACTAAGGGAAAGTGGCTGACCCAAGGCCACAGAGCAAGTTCAAGACCAGATTGAGAGAAGAACCCAGGAGTTCTGAATTATCCTAAAGAGTTTAACCCCAAACACTTTCCCTCTGCTGCTATCTGATGTGTCTTTAGCAGGGGCAGAGTCTTCCCATCCCAATCAGAGAAAGTGCCCCTGGGAGAAGACATCTGAATTTCATTTTTCAGGATAATTATCAGGGGGTTGCTAGATGAAAGGCAACCTGACTTTTCCTCTCCCAGGGCTGTCTCCGGGCAGAGCACTGCACCACTCTGACTTCTCCACCTCAGTTAAAACTCAATTAAAACCTTTAAAACAAACAAACAAAAACTACTTTAGTAAACATACAATAAGTGCTCAATAAACTTTTACTGTTATTATTACCATATCTCAGATTGTCAAAATGAGGCAACGTTATGTAGATCAAACAACTTAAACCCTCAGAGACTTCTCATCTCCTTAACAGGAGGGGCTTCCCCTGCTTTGCTGTTCCACTTCCCCATCTTTACTTTGCACCCTCCTGCTGTGTTTCCATTTTCTACACGTCTTAGCTGAATAGGTTCCATCCGCCTATACCTGGAATACTTTCCTAGTTTATGTCTTTGCTCCTTCATTGTTTCCGTACACCTTTTCCGTAGCTCCCGTATTCCAGTTCTTACATACTTCGCTCTGAGAATTTTCTGCTGTACGGCACCAACACCTACTCGAAATATGGCGCCTCCTAGTCTGTCCCACTTTTCGCTCAGTGGGCGCGGCCATGTTAACCCCCTGGCTAGGGGAGACTAACAACCGGGGAAGTCTCGCGATAAAGGCAAGTCAGGGCCCGTGCCACCTTCCGCGTTAGCGCAGAGGGTTCAGTATCCCCATAAGGGGCGGGTTGTAGCTTTCAGCTAAGTGCCAGGGAGGAGAGGCGGGAAGGTGAGGAGTTCGGTTCTCAGGAAAGGTTTCAGTCACTGACTGCGGTGTTGGGAGTAAGGGCGTCATGTTTGACCAGCGACTGAGCGTTTGTAGCGGTCCGTGTATTCCGGTCCTGTCGTGGTTAGTCATTTAGGGGGCTTGCCTAAGATAGTGATTGCCGCCCAGTGGTGCTGCTGGTAGTGGACTCTGAGGAGGGTCAGAGGCTTACTGTGGGGTTCCTGGGGCTAGTGATTGGCCCTGCCTGTGTGAGTGATTCTGGGTCTTTCAGGGTCATGGGTTGGAGTGACAGAAGGCAATGGTTGGGGCCCTGAAGGGGGGTATCCCTTCCTTAGGGTTATTTAGGGTCAGTGAGTGGAGGCTGTAGTGCACCTGCGGAGCGCCTCTGTGATAGCTTAGGGAGCAGGCGGCTCGTGGTTAGTGATTGGGGCTACAGCTTACATTTTAACAGCTTGCATCCAGGCTGCGCTCTGCACATATCATTATGTGCTGGGTTTCCTTGTGTGGATTTATGCCAGCAAGGATGTTAAGGATGGGGGAGAGTTCCCATCCTTGGATCTATCTCCTAAACAGACTTCAGGCAGTTTATATTCTCTGCTACTAATCTTCTAACTAGTCAAGTACTTCAAGCCAAAGCCTTTACTCAGAAACACTCTCTCAAACCTCCTTCGCCTTCTCCCTGTCCTTCAATCTATGTGCTGGCCCTGGACAATTTTAACCACATTCATTGTAACAGTTTCCACCCTTAAAGTCATGACTTTACAATCTATAACTCCAGCCCAGACTTTTCTAACAAGCTCCAGATTCACAGTAGCCAGCTCTATCCTACACATCTCTGTGAGGTTTACTCATAGACACTTCAATCTTCACGTGATCAAATAGTTATCTTCCTTCTTCATACGTTACCTACTCATCCTACTATATTCTACATCATTATAAATGACATCACTCTTCATCCAGATAGGCATAATAAAAATCCAGAAATCCTTATTATTTTCTTTCAGGCAAACTCCCTCTAGTGAATTGTACCCTTTAGAACTTCCTTGATATGATCTTGGATTAAGAGGTCCGTAGAACAATACCTGCTAAAAATAACTATCTTTTTTGTTTCAAAAATAATATAACTTTATTCTAGAAAAATTGGAAACTGAAAATGCTAAACGCAACTTAATAGAAATCACTTATAATCCTGCCACCCAAAGATAACCGTAACATTTTGATGTATGTCACTTTATTCACTTTTTTCTTGCAAATATATTTCTTTTTAACATGTTTATTGTTTTATGACTTATTTTTCTTGCTTTGTAATTCATCAAGAAAAACTTTTTCCAGGTATGTACTTTTATAAGACATTTTTAATGACTGTGTAGTATTCTATTTTTTCAGTTATTGATTTAACCAATCCCTATTGTCAAACATCTAAGTGGTTTATACTTTCTAGGTGATAAAGCAACATTGTGATGAATATTCTTGCAGATACATCTTTTTGTATATCCATGCCTATTTTTTTTAGAATAAATATTTAATAGTAGATTTGTAGAGTCAAAGGAGGAAAAACTTTCTAAACATATAATGGAATACAGCCATTCACATCCTCAAAGGAAAAACATCATGTCCTGAACCTTTCAGAACTGGAAATTAATAGATTGATGTTATCACGGTGTAATTCTTTGTGGTCCCTCTGAATATTTGAAAGGAGCCTTCTCTAAAGGGTCGTCTTTTATGTAGTTGATCATAGGAGTTTATAGGCTTATGGTTGTGGGAATCACAGAGCAGGCTCAGACTCTCAAAGCTATCTTCTTTTTCCCCTCCCTGCTCATCCCAGCTCTGTCTGTACAGACATCTACTGCTTCTGAAGAGCAATAGAAAATGAGCAAGTCTCAGGTAAGTGAGCTATTTATACCCCGTTTTGTTTTCCACTGCATTTGAGGCAGTTTAAAAGAATTAATTCAATTAACTGAAAAAATGGAAATAGAGATTGGGGAAAATAAAATAGAAGATCTGACCAAGGAAACTTGGAACGTAGTCATACAAGTTGTAGGATCTTTCAGAGTTAAAGTTGAGCATACCATCTGCAATTATATGATTTACATTGTACATTAAATGTGATAATTTCTTGAAGAAAGTAAAGATTTTTTTGCATTTAGGTTTGAAGTTATTCTCCTGATGGGACTTCATGCATATGATGTAGTAGTCAGTGTCCTTAACATTTACCAACACATGATAAGTTCCATAGCAGTTTTCTCCCTGGCTGTTTCTTAAACCATTTCTACAAATAAGTATAGGGCATAATAACAAGGCAGAATTCAGTTTCTAGGCAGTAAAATCAGAGGGCCAAGTACACAGCTGTCAAACAGTCTGGCTTGATCCATGAATAAAATCTGTAATTTGGGGAGCAGCATTTCTGGGAGTTTGTAAAATTAGTCCAGGGGATTCATGTCATTAAAGGTAACACTAATTTTAATTTTATTAAATTTAAAATAATTTTAATTTGCAGTTTTTGACCAATAGATAATCAGATATTTTTCCTTTAAAATGCAATAGATTGAGAACCTCAAAGTGTATATCAAGTGAGCATGCTTGGTGGATAGTGGAGATCAAGTGAATTTGCTAATTTCTGTTGGTTTATCACTCAGCTACTAGTCAGCATCTTAGTGGTTGTGATTGTCATACAGTTTTAAATGTTTTTACTTGAAGGTATATATGGTTTGATTTTTACCTATAATGTTCCATTGGTTTATTCCCACTGTGTAGCATATAGCTTCAGCATAGTAGTGTTCAAAGTGAGGAGCATGCATCCCTTAGGAGATGTGCAAGATGATCCCCTGGGATATGGAGAGAAAAGATGAGAAATTCTACTTATATATCTTTTTATGATCATAATATCTCAGTATTGAGTTACTTATATATAACTTATGGGTTTTTAAGGTGTATATTATTGATGTGTGTGCTTTTTTTTTTTTAACTGAAAAATGTCTCACCAAGATTCGCCTCTTTAGAACAAAATATGCTCTTGTCAACCAGGATATTGCAAAAATTTTAGGAGCTCTGTCAAAAAATCAGAGTCAAAGATCAAATATTTGAACAAAAGATGCTCCTGGTACCTTTATTGCTTAGGAAATTACAAAAGTTTTAGGAGCTATGACCAAGCAAGGGAGAAGACCAAAATATATATTTCTTATCATATCACAATATCATGGTTTCTGATTTTAAAAGTTTGGGGATTACTGGTTTTCTTCTTTTTTTTTTTCATTGAAGTATAGTTGCTGTACAGTACTGTATAAGTTACAGGTTTACAATATAGTGATTTACAATTTTTAAAGGTTATACTCCATTTATAGTTTTTATGAAATATTGGGCTTCCCTGGTGACTCAGTGATTGAGAGTCCGCCTGCCGATGCAGGGGACACGGGTTCGTGCCCAGGTTCGGGAAGATCCCACATGCCATGGAGCAGCTGGGCCTGTGAGCCGTGGCCGCTGAGCCTGCGCGTCTGGAGCCTGTGCTCCGCAACGGGAGAGGCCACAACAGTGAGAGGCCCGCGTACCGCAAAAATAATAATAATAATAATAAGTTTAAAATAAATAAATAAAAGAAAATATTTGCTGTATTCCCTGTGTTGTACAATACATCCTTGTAGCTTATTTTATAACCTAAATCCCTTACCCCTATATTGCCCTTCCCCTCTTCCCACTGGTAACCGCTAATTTGTTCTCTATATCTGGGAGGACTACTGGGTTTTGTACCTATAATTCTGTACCCAATTTCAATGTGTGGGTTTTTCCATACCACCAAGCAGTCTTCCAACACCACCTGGGTGTCCTACAATTTAACTTAATTTTGACACTACATACTTGGAGAAAGCATCAGATCCTACAGGTTACGGGCTTAGTTCCACAAGGCTGCCCTCCACTTCGGATGCTAGTTGCAAGTCCAGATTGTTATCTGTGCTTCTTACCCACTGGCTGTAAATCAGAGGTTCCCACCACCCCCTCCTTTGATTTATTTGCTACAGGGGCTCACGGGACCCAGGAAACCAGTTTACTCACTAGATTACCAGTTTGTTATAAAGGATATTAAAGGATATGAATCAAGAGCCAGAGGAAGAGATACATAGGTCCCGAACAAAGGAGGTTGGGGACCAGCATGTGACACATGGAAGCATTCTGGTCCACCACCCTGGAAGTTTTCTGAACCCTTTCCTCTTGGAGGCTTCATTATGTAGGCGTGATTGATTATCATTGGCCACTGATGATTTGTTCAACCTCTAGCCCTGCTCCCCTCCCTAGAAATCAGGGAGTGGGGCTAAAAAAAAAAAGCACCCTCTATTCACAGTTGGCTTCCCTGGCAACTAGCCCCCATACTTAGGTGCTTTCCAAAGATACCTTATTAACATAACAAAAGATACCTTTATCCCACTCCTCACCGATAATTCAAGGGTTTTTAGGAGCTCTGTTCCAGGAACAGGATAAGGACCAAATATACTTTATTATAAATCACAATGTCACAGTACCGTTGGTACTAGTGCATCTCCTCATTTGCTTTATTCAGCCACCAACTCCCATAGTCATAGTCCAGATTTATAATTACCAATAGCTCCAAGCATTTCACTCCCTGGCCTTTCTTTCTTTCTTTTTCTTTCTTTCTTTCTTTCATTTTCTTTCTTTTCTTTCTTTCATTTTTTGGCTGCGTTAGCCTTCGTTGCTGTGTGCGGGCTTTTTCTAGTTGCGGTGAGTGGGGGCTACTCTTCGTTGCAGTGCGCGGGCTTCTCATTGTTGTTGGCCATTATTTCTATTTCTAGCTCATTATCTAGTACCTTGACTCCAGCAATTCTTCAGTTCTGTACAGACCTCTGATCAATTGACCATCCATTTTTTCACTGTTCATTACATTCCTCTCCCCACTTCTTAATTCTCTCTTTTCTCAGCTTGAATTCCATGCTTCTCAGTTTTTGTTAGGAGCAACTGTCACCCCACTGAAGTCCAGTTGCCTACCCATTATTGCCATGTACATGTCAATTATAATAGATACCTTGAGCTTAATGGGGCAAGTAGATTTTCTTGTGGTTAAAAAATATATAACATAAAGTTTGCCATTTTAACCATTTTTATGTGTACAATCAGTTCTATTAGTTATATTCACAATTTGTGCATCTATCACCACTATTTCCAGAACCCTTTCATCACCCCAAACAGAAACTCTATGCCCAACGAGCAATAACTCCCATTCTTCCCTTCCTCCCACAGCCCCTGGTAACTTCAAACTACTTTCTGACTCTGTAAATTTGCCTATTCGAGGTATTTTGTGCAAGTGGAATCATACAATATTTGTCCTTGTTTGTCTAACTTATTTCACTTAGCATGTTTTCAAGGTTTATCTGTGCTGTAGCATGTATCAGAACTTCATTCGTTTTTATGGCTGAATAATATTCCACTCTATGGATATACCACGTTTTGTTTATCTGTTCATCTGCTGATGGACACTTGGGTTGTTTGTACCTTTTGACTTTATTGTAAATAAAGATGCTATGAACATTTGCATACAAGTATCGGTTTGAGTACCTGTTTTCAAATCTTTTAGGTATATACCTAAGAGTGGAATTTCTGGGTCATATGGTAATTCTATGTTTAACTTTTGTAGGAACTGCACAGCAATTTACGAGGGTTCCGGTTTCTTCACATCATTGCTAACTAACACTTGTATTTTCTGTTTTGTTGTTGATAACCATCCCACTGGGGTAAAGTGGTATCTCATTGTGGTTTTGATTTGTTTCTCTAATGACTAATGAGGTTGAGCATCTTTTCATGTGCTTATTGTCAGTTTGCATATCTTCTTTGCAGAAATGTCTATTCATGTTCTTTGCTCATTTTTTCATTGACTCATTTGTCTTTTTATTGTTGAAGTAATAGGATAGAATTCTTGATTCCACCTCTCCCTCCACCAAGACCAGATCTTTCTTGTCTCCTGGACTTCAGTGGGATGCAGTTGCTTACACCAAAAACCAAGGAGTTTTAGTTGATTCCTCTCCTTTCCTCATACACCGTCTTTCAGAAGTATCTTGGTTGGATTTGATTAAGATCAAATTTTAAAATAGAGTGCTCTTATTGAGGTAGGACTTAATCATGGTTTAAAAAGTAAGGAACAGTGAGTTCATTAGCACTTTACTGTTACTAACTGATCAAAAATTATTTCATTTTTCTCATTATGTCTAGATATGCATTTTTAAAAATTGAGTAGATTAAATATTACTTAAACTTTTTATTTTAATTTAAACTTTAAAAACAATGGTTTCTGCTTTATTTAATTTTTTGAAGTGTTTTAATGGAAAAATTCAAACATATTTAAAAATATAGAGAACAGTATAATAAACCCCTTGTACTTCCTCATATTTTCAACAATTAATATTTTACCAATCTGACATCTTTCCTCTTTTCTTTTATTTATTTGTTTTCTGGAGTTGCACATTTTAAAGCAAATCTCATACATGGCATTTTGCCAGTATATACTTGCTTTGCAGATTACTGTTGTTGTTATCTTCGTTTTCTGACAAGTGATACTGGTTTTCCCTTTAGCTGTTTCCTTTTAAAATACATTTATTTAAGTAAAGAAGTTGTTGAGTTAAAACTATTAAGTCAATAATAGCGCAGGTCATATGCAGATATGGTAAAACCTCTGAAGGCTCTATGTGAATAAATGATGTTTGAGAGCATTATACTGAAGCGCTCACAGGTCCTTGAATTTACCATGTTCTTCATGTTCACATGCCTTTTTCCTACTCCACTCTTCATCTGGAATGATCTTTCTCCCTCCTCCACAGGTTACCAGAGAATACACTATTCATTTTTTATGTTTCAAAAACTTTTTATTTTATCTTTACATTTAAAATTTTTTATTTTTACATTTTTCATTATTCATTTTGTATAACTTTACAAAGCCCAAAATAGAATCACTCTTTCTTTCCTATTTCTGTCATAACCTATTTAACATCTTATAGCATTTATATACTTACTTGTTTGCCTCCATCTACTAGTCTGTAAACCTGCTGTGTTTTATTCATATTTGTATCCTGAGCACCAAATAGTGCTGGTCACATAGGTGCTTAATACATGCTTGATGGAAAGAGAATGGATGATTCTCAATGGCAAAGTTTTTCTAATAGGAGTTTGACTTCTCCCACATAGTAGAACCCAAAATTGGCCTCATGATAAACATTTTCTTTAACTTTTTGTGCTGAACCCTGCATGACAAAAACAGCAATTATTTCTCATACATCTCTTATACATCACTCAGTGTTTTTCACTTTAGATTTAATAGGAATGTTCTGTTACAGGGATTTGTTTCATTCAAAGATGTGACTGTGGACTTTACTCAGGAGGAGTGGCAACAGCTGGACTCTGCTCAAAGAAACCTGTACAAGGATGTGATGCTGGAGAACTATAGCAATCTTGTTTCAGTGGGTAAGAACATCTTCGCTCAGAGGGTACTGATATTAGTTACGTATTGTTGTATAACAATTATTATAGTGGCTTAAAGTAAACATTTTCTTACAAACAATTTCTGTTGGTCAGGAATATGGAGCAACTCAGCTGGGTGGTTCTGGCTTGTGGTCTCCCATGTGGTTGTAGTCAGATGTTAGCAGGGGCTGCATTCATCTGAAAACTTGACTGGGACTGTAGGATCCATTTCTAAGGTAACTCACTCCCGTGGCTGTTGACAGGAGCCTTAGTTCCTTGCTGTTCATTGGCTGGAGTTCTCAATTCCTTGTCATGTGGGCCTGTTCTCACGACCTGGCAACTAATTTCCCCTAGATAGAGTGAGAGCAAGGAGGAAGTCACAGTGCCTTTTATGACCAAGTCTCTGAAATCACACATGATCACTTCTACCTTCTTGTGTTCATTAGAAGTGAGTTACTAGATATACAGATTGCCAACAAACACATGAAAGGATACTCAACATCACTAATCATTAGAGAAATGCAAATCAAAACTACAATGAGGTATCACCTCACACCAGTCAGAATGGCCATCATCAAAAAATCTACAAACAATAAATGCTGGAGAGGGTGTGGAGAAAAGGGAACCCTCTTGCACTGCTGGTGGGAATGTAAATTGATACAGCTACTATGGAGAACAGTATGGAGGTTCCTTAAAAAACTAAAAATAGAACTACCGTATGACCCAGCAATCCCACTACTGGGCATATACTCTGAGAAAACCATAATTCAAAGAGAGTCATGTATCACAATGTTCATTGCAGCACTATTTACAATAGCCAGAACTTGGAAGCAACCTAAGTGTCTATCGAAAGATGAATGGATAAAGAAGATGTGGCACATATATACAATGGAATATTACTCAGCCATAAAAAGAAAAGAAATTGAGGTGGATGGACCTAGAGTTTGTCATACTGAGTGAAGTAAGAAAGAGAAAAACAAATACTGTATGCTAATGCATATATGTGGAATCTAAGAAAAAAAAATGGCTCTGATGAACCTAGGGGCAGGACAGGAATAAAGGCGCATAGAGAATGGACTTGAGGACATGGGGAGGGGGATGGGTAAACTGGGAGGAAGTGAGAGAGTAGTACTGACATATATACACTACCAAATGTAAAGAAGATAGCTAGTGGGAAGCAACTGCATCACACAGGGAGATCAGCTCAGTGCTTTGTGACCACCTAGAGGGGTGGGATAGGGAGGGTGGGAGAGAGAGGCAAGAGGGAGGGGGATATGGGGATATATGTATACATATAGCTGATTCACTTTGTTATACAGCAGAAACTAACACAACATCATAAAGCAATTATGCTTCAATGAAGATGTTAAAAAAATAAATTAAAAAAAAAAAAAGAAGTGAGTTACTAAGTCCAGCCCACACTCAAGGGGTGCAGAATAAGCTCTACTTCCTGAAGGGAAGCATGTCAAAGAATTTATGGGGCTATATTAAACCCACCATAGTACCCAATCAACTGCCTTTCCTTTATATTTTACTAAAAGCTACTGGGTCTCTGAATGCTTAAAGAGCTTCATTTCAACCTATAAAGGTAAAAAAAATATATTAATTTTGAGTACCAAATACTGTGCTTCTACCTCTCCAGTGAACTTGGATGGAAAGAAAATGAGTACTGCATCCTGCTCATTCTTCAGAGGCTGAAGACAATGGGCTGGGCCGACGTTCTTGGTTTTTATAAATTAATTGTGATATAATGTATATAATAAAGTGTTCAAATATTAATTACACAGCTGATGCATTTTTTCACATGTATACACCTACCTGACCACTATTCAGATCAAGATACTGAATATTTCCAGCACCCCAGCAGGCTCCCTTGAACCGCCCCCTTACCATTTACCTACCTCCTCAGAGATAACAACTTGTGGTTCTGTCACCATAAATTAATTCTGTTCTTGGCCTTCATGTAAGTGTAATCACACAGTATGTAAGGTGTTTTTTTTTTTTTGTCTAGCATATTTCATTTAACGTAATATCTGTGAAATGCATTCATGTTATTGCATGTGACAGTAGTTTGTTGCTCCTTATTGTTGTATTGTATTCTGTTTCATGAGTATACAATAATTCTTCAATTTATCCAGTCTACTGTTGATGGTCATTTGGGTTCTTTCAGATTTTGGAAATTATAAAGTGTTTATTAACATTTTTATACATATCTTCTGGTAGAAATAAGCATATCATTTCTATTGGGTATATACAGAGGAGTAGAATTTCTGGATCATAGGGCATATATATATTTAGCTTTAGTAGATACTACCAGTTTTCCAAAGAGATTATACCAATTTATATTATACTAGCGATGTAGTAGAGTTCCATCAACCTTTAGTAATGTCAGTCTTTTAAATTTTAGCCATTCTGGTACATATGTAATGGATGTGAGTTTTAGGTTGGCCAGTTTATGCACTAACACCCAAGTCCTATATTATTTCCCATAAACAGGGTATCAGTCTCTGAATTCAGATGTAGTCTTCTTGTTTAACCAAGGAGAACCATGGATGGAGGAGGGAGAAATGTCTAATTGGGCCTATTCAGGTAAGTTGAGAACCTGGCAAATGGGAGGCAGGGAAGGAAGATTCATATTGATTAGTGATATGTTTGTCTTTGAAGTATTTTTTAGGAAATTATTCTTGAAGGCCACAGATGTTTACAAATGGCTGAAAATAATTGACATGGGTTTGTGGAATACCTAAATGACACTGCTACATATCAAACACCCACATAATCCTTTTCCTTTAGTTGACTTTTAGAGAAATAGGTAATCCTCCTACCTATACTCTAAATCTTATCTAGCCCGTATATTTAGGACACTTCTTAACTAGTTAGCATCTCTTTGACTAATATCTTTAGCACTCCATTCTCTCAAAGTGGGCTTATACTCCTCTCCTCATGCACTCAGGCATTCTTAGGTATGCTGTCTTTCAAAGTAACTTACCAAATGATATTCATATTCTTTCTAATTACCTTCTGTTTTTGTCACCTTTCAGTGTAAAGTGTCTTGGAGTTATAATCTTTTGTTTGTTTCTTTAAAAATTTCTTTAGGGTCTCCAGTAATAGAAATATTATTCCTTCTTTTCCTGTCTTCCTTTTCCACTGTGTTCTCTATGACCATTTTAATCTGATTCTTTATATCATTTTTATTATCTTGGTTGTTTTCTTTCCTTTAGTCAGTGCCACTTATTAAATTTTTATTTCCCTTCTTTTCTTCCTGACCACACCTTGTAATTTAATCTTCCATTTTTTTTTTCCTGAGTTCAATCAATTCTTTTTCATTTCTCCCTGTTTTTTGTTCATTTTGGTTTTTATCTTTTGAAGTTCTGACTCATGGTGGTTTTCCGTGTCCTGATATGCTTGTTTTAGTATATTTAATTCTGCTTGGAGTTCAAACAAATTTTCCTCTGTTTCATGGCAAGTTTTTGAAGGGGACAATTTCCTCTGTTTATTTCTGCACAAATTAATTTCCTAATTTTATGTAATAGTTCTCTATGGACTTTACTTTTTCTTTTCATTTTATCATATCACAGTGTTTTTATAAGATTTCTAATTTTATTGATCCCTTTTCTGTTAATATAGCAAAGTTCAGGGACTTGAGCAGAGTCCTTTCTTCTTCTCTCCCTCCCTCCCTTCCTTCCTTTCTGCGATTAAGGAGGAGTTTTGAGCTTTCTGGTTTTGTGGTTCTCTTTTGTCTTCCAGGACCCTAAATTTCCTCTTTTTTTTCTTTTCCCCATTGCCACCACGCAGTTACCAGAGGGTACTTCTTCCTTCTTTTTTGCTTTTTGTCTCCCTTTGAAACTGCCTATTCTTCTGAGGACTGTCCCCTTTAAATAGAGCCTATCTTATCTTGTGCCTTTTTAATGTCATCTGACCCTTTAAGATGCATGTACTTTGAAATCCTCTCCCTGTAGTTGTGCTCTAATCTGCCTGGTTACATATAAAACATTTTTATATTTACTGTGAGTTTAATCTTTCTGCTGGTCACATCACTCACTCTCAGTCCCCTTTGCTAACATGCTTCCTCTGTCTTCCTGAAGTTATTTTTTGGTCTGCCTTTGTTCCTCACAGAGCCTTGTGATGGAGTGGAGATGGGACAGAAGTGTGTGGGGCTGTGTGGAACCATGACACTGAGCTCATCAATTCTGCTTTTTCCATTGCTCTCCTGCTCACTTCTTTTTATGTCTGTTCCTTCTTCTGTCTTTGGGTTTTAATATCATATTCTTAAATTTAAAAGCTGAACATACTCATTAACAAATTTCTGTCTATTTCCATTAAAATGAAGACCTTTATTTTTTGTTTTTGTGTTTTCTGCTCCTCAAAGCTCGAGAGAGAAATAACATTATTTACACGTGGGTTTTCTCTTAGAGTTTGAAATTAGATCAAAAATGAAAGAATTAGCTCCACAGAAGAGCATTTCTGAAGAAGTAATACTCCATAACATGATAGTATACTCAGTTTTTGAAGCCTGGAAACTTGAAGATGAGATAAATTACCAGGAAAACCAAGACAAGCTTTTGAATCAAGTTACATTTATTAACAATAAGTCACTGACTGAGGAGATAGACCAAGAATATAATGCACTGTGGGAAGTAGTTCATCTGAACAGAACATCTAATGAACACATCAGAGCCTTCATACATAAGTCTCACCTCTCTGCACAACCAAAATTTCTAACAAGTGAAAAATATAAATGTATTCAGTGTGGGAAAGCCTTCAGTGGAAAGTCAGGACTTATTGTACATCAGAGAATTCATACTGGGGAAAAACCATACAAATGTAATGACTGTGAAAAAGCCTTTATTCAGAAGTCACAGCTCACTGTACATCAGAGAACTCATACAGGAGAGAAACTCTATAAATGTAGTGAATGTGGAAAAGCATTCATCCAGAAGTCAAACCTCATTATTCATCAGAGGATTCACACAGGGGAGAAACCCTATGAATGCAATGAATGTGGAAGGCGTTCATCAAGAAGTCAACACTTAGTGTTCATCAAAGAGCTCATACGGGGGAGAAACCATATGAATGTGATGAATGTGGAAAAGCCTTTATCTGGCGGTCACAGCTCATTGTACATCAGAGAATTCATACTGGGGAGAAACCCCATAGATGTAATGAGTGTGGAAAAGCCTTCAACAGGAAGTCAGAACTAAGTGTGCATCACAGAATTCATACCCGAGAGAAACCCTTTGAATGTAATGAATGTAAAAAAGCCTTCATTCAGAAGTCAGATCTCATTGTATGTCAGAGAACTCACACTGGAGACAAAAGATATTAATGCAGTGAATGTTGGAAAGCCTTCATCCGGAGTTCACAGTTCATTGAACATCAGAGAATTCATACTGGGGAGAAACCCTATGAATGTAGTGAATGCAGAAAAGCTTTTATCCAGAAATCACAACTCATTGTGCATCAGAGAATCCATACTGGGACCAAACCATATGAATGCACTGAATGTGGAAAAGCCTTTAGCAAGAAGTCACACCTTACTGTACATCATAGAATACATACTGGAGAAAAACCCTATGAATGCAGTGATTGTAGAAAAGCTTTCAGCAAGAAATCTACTCTCATTGTTCATCAGAGAATTCATATTGAACAGAAACACTTTTAATGGAGTGAGAAAACTTTAATTCAGTGATCAAAATTTCATTACACTTCATAGAATTCATATAGGTTAGAAACTCTATAAATGTACTAAACATGGGAAGCTTCAACAATAGTTACAGAACTATTAAGCATCAGAAGATTCATACTAAGAAGAACTTTGAAAAAATCATGTTTCCCAAAAACAACATATATATTGGACAACTTGGTTGAGATCTAAAAGTTTTTTTAAGTGTACTAGAAAAATCTCAATCACACATGATTGACTTGTTCACTCTGAAGTACACATCTTTTTAATGAGTAAGTAAATTGATTTATCATGACAATAAAGTGACAACGATATGTAATCATTCTGCAAGTGATCTAAGAATGGCATTTAAACCCAAATTATCTGTTGGTTGGAAGTGAATATGGATATTTACACCTGCCTTGCTTTTTCACACTAAAACAGGGGTCCCCAACTTTTTTGGCCAGTTTGGTGGAAGACAATTTTTCCATGGACCGGGGGCAGGGGGATGGTTTCAGGATGATTCCAGCACATTACATTTATTGTGCACTTTATTTCTATTATTATTACATTGTAATATATAATGAAATAATTATAGAACTCACCAGAATGCAGAATCAGTGGGAGTCCTGAGCTTGTTTTCACTTGCCACTCACTGATAGGGTTTTGATATGAGTCTACAAACAATGGATTTATTATGGTCTGTGTGCAGTCAAACCTCTCTGCTAATGATAATCCGTATTTGCAGCTGCTCCCCAGTGCTAGCATCACCGCCTCAGCTCCACCTCAGATCATCAGGCAATAGATTCTCATAAGGAGCACGCAACCTAGATTCCTTGCATGCACAGTTCACAGTAGGGTTGACGCTCCTATGAGAATCTAATGCCGCTGCTGATCTGACAGGAGGCAGAGCTCAGGCAGTAATGCAAGTGATGGAGTGAGGCTGTAAATACAGATGAAGCTTCACTCACTCCACCGCCCTTCACCTCCTGCTGGGTGGCCCCCATTCCTAACAAGCCATGGACTGGGTACCTATATCCTGTCCCTACATTATGTTGAATTAATTAACAAGAAACATGCATTTTAAAGGGATTATTAGATTCCGTGGCTCACGGGCTCTAGAGTGCAGGCTTAGTAGTTGTGGCGCACGGGCTTCATTACTCCGTGGCATGTGGGATCTTCCCGGACCAGGGCTCAAACTGGTGTTCCCTGAACTGGCAGGCGGATTCTTAACCACTGTGCCACCAGGGAAGTCCCATATATAACTTTAAAATAACACACAGAACAATGCAATACATTATTTATGGATTTCTATTATATGTAAGATAACACAGCTCTTCCTATAATGTGCATACGAATCACCTGGGGAACTTGTTAAACAACAGGCTCTGATTTAGCAGGTCTGGGGTGGGGCCTGAGATTCCACCTTCTAACAAGCTCTCAGAGATACCAGTGCTACGCCGCCTTGGGAGAGGGGAGATGCAGGTAAAGTGAAACTGTTCTTACTTTCTTCAATTATTTTGCTCTATCTGGGTGCTAGAACCTCTCTGTTGTACTTCCGGACACTTATAAAGGTATTCATGTCCATGAGTGGTTGTTAAAATAGGTGTGTCTGTGGGGTTAGGACGGCTGGCATCTCCTATTCCACCATCTTGCTAATGTCAACCCAAAGCAGTTATCATTTTATCCAAAAGACAGAGAGAAAGACATTGAGCTTTCAAAACTTTTTTATTTTTCTAGAATATCTACAGAAATCAGGGATCAAATGAAAATTACGGTGGAATTGTTACTGATTTGGGTCCTCGGACTCTTTAATCGATAGAAATTGGTAAGAAGCCAGACAAGGAATTCAAGCAAGGCTTTTCTGGGTCTCGTGCTTGCTGCAGCATGAGGGAGTGAAAACAAGAAACAGGTGGCCCTGTTTTCTCCCGGAGAGGGGACGAGCTCGTTCCTTCAATAGGATAACAACAGGGGCGGGTCTGCAGGTTGAGCAGGAGGGGCGGCTTAGGTGGTCCGCCCACCCCCGTGGTGAGGCTGTGTGCAGGGATCACGTGCGGTACCCTGCTTTTGCTCTTAGCACCTCGGAAATGGCAGTTTGTTTGTGACTTTCTTGTATCTTATTGTTCCTAATTACCCTGACTGTGCATGTGTGCGGCTATTTTCAGCCCCTTATCGTTTCTTTATATTCTGTTGTGGGAGGAGACGTTTGTCCAGGGGCAAGCACTGCAGCAAAGGGTGCCAGGTCCCAGCCCATCTTGGAATCAGCCATCATTGGGAGCTCTACTGCTTCCTGGTCCACTTTGCTCAGGGATGGAGGGCCAAGCTCACAGCCAAGTCCCCTAGGGCAGGGGTCCTCAACCCCCTGGCCGGGCCGTAGGCCGGTACCAGTCCTCGGCCTGTTAGGAGCCAGGCTGCACAGCAGGAGGTGAGCGGCGGGCGAGGGAGCGAAGCTTCATGGGCCTCTGCCCATGGGTCCCCACTGCTGCCCACCGCTCCGCATCACTCCCCATGGCTCCCATTACTGCCTGAACCATCCGCCGTGCCCCGTCCGTGGAAAAATTGCCTTCCACGAAACCAGTCCCGGTTACCAAAAAAGGTTGGGGACCGCAGCCATAGGGGATTTTTCCATCATCATATGGAAATCCTAAATTGTGTTTTTATTAGTTCCTTATCACCCTACTACCACCTCACTGCCCATGAACACATTCTTAGGGCCTGAAAACAAATTGAGTCGGTTAAAGGAAGGGAAATAAGTCTACTGCAAAGAGCACCACAAAATAATATTGCAAATGCAGGCAAGTGTGAGTTCAGATTGCACAGTAGATCATATGTGCTACACTCCCTTCCAAGAGTTAAAAATTTATGTTAGGAAACTCTGCTGCTGTATCAAAGATACAGTTTGGAAGCTCTATTCTTGGCATCCAGCTGGACAGGAGAAATGGGTCCTATATTAGTTTCTGCTGCAACAAATAACCACAAATTTGATGGCTTCAAACAACACAAGTTTATTATATTACAGTTTTGGAGGTCGAAATCTGACACGGGGCTCCCTGGACCAAAACCAAGTGAGCCCAGTGTCTATAAATGTAATCAGATCATCTTCTATGTCTTTTCTTAGAGTTTTAAAGTTCTCTCCTTGGTGATCTTCTGGTGTATTCTCAGTTGTTAATTCCTATATACTTTCACAGGTTTTTTGTTGTTGTTTATTTTTTTGTTTTTTTAACTATTAGTTATTATCATGAGTTTTTGCTGGTATAGAGAAATGTTATTGAGTTTTGTAAATTGATCTCTCTAGCTACCTTGATGAAATTTTTCATTAGTTATAATAAAATTAGTCCTAATACGTTGTGGATTCTGTTGGCTTTATAGGTACCTATATATGCTCATATTATCTGCAAGTAATGTCAGTGTATCTCTTCCAATCCTTACACTTCTCTTTTTTCCCCTCTCTTCTTATAACTTCAGCCAGAACATCCAGGAATACTTTAACTATTGAAACCATATTTTTTATACCGGGGTATAGAAAATATGGCCCACAGGCCAAATTCAGCTCCCTGCCTATTTGTGTATAGACCCTGAGCCAAGAACATTTGCAATTGATGTGAGATTAGAAACACTAATTTTTAACCCCAATTAAGCAAAATGTTATTTATTCTAAAACAGAATTGTATTCTTCTCATTAATAGGCCTGTGTTTTTTAAAAAAATGTCCTCAATATTATATTTTGAATTTTATCAGAAAATTTGGAAATGTGTTTTCTCTATTACTATATTAGTACCTACATAATATCTTCAATTCTGCCTCTTGGCGTGCAAAGCCTAAAATATTTACTATCTGGTCCTTAGAGAAAATGTTTGCTGATTCCCTTTTCCACATCCTGCTCTTTCCCCTGACTGTTATTTACGATAGTTATTTGTAATGCATTTTCTCCCAAATAGACAAGTTCATCCAATTGAACCCCTCAGAATGCCTTCAATTAAATGGGCATGAAATTATAAGATTGTGGATTAAGGAGATATTTTTTAGTTGTTCTGTTACCACTCCCCTTTAAATATTATGAATAACTTAAACCTGAATGGAGGGGATTTAGATAAATGTCAAGTAAACTTCCAGAGTAAATGTCAAACTAGGACACCCTGAGGTTATTTGGAGGTTTCAGAGACAATGATGAAGACTCCACATCTCTATTCTTGGCTTAGGGGACTTTGTCACTTGATTCTCGTGTCCCAGGACAGATGTTTAGTTGAAATTGTCTGCTCCTGGGGGCAGCCCCATCAGCATGCTAGCTGTTGTTCTTAAAATTTGGCATTTCAGAAACATTGTTTTGTTGGTTTCAAATATGTACGACGGATCTATTTTGGTAATAGTAGACAATCATTGGTTTCAAATATGTACGACAGATCTATTTTGGTAATAGTAGACAATCACTGGCTAATCACTTGGTAAAGAAAGACAGAGAATGGAGTGCCAGGTTGTTCAGGAGAGCCTGGCCCCGGAAACAAGGTCTGGTCAGCAGTGCTGATGCGGATTATTCAGCTGCCAGGATTCCCACAGCCTAACACAACTACCTTCCTTTCCCTGTGCTTCCGTTAAACCTGAACTAGTTCTGCACGCAGTTTTCCTCAAACACCCCATGAGCAAACCCATCTCTGGACCCCGGTCCTTCCTGCTTCCTTTGTATGAAATACTCGTCCCCCAGATACCTGCATGACCTGCTGCCTCACGGCCTTCTGGCCCCTCTGTGTCACCTCACACAGAGGACTCCTCCAAACCCCAAGTATAAGTAGCACACTTTCCCTACCTTTCCTGACTGGCCTCTCATATTTATTTGTTTATTGCTTATACCCACTCCCTCTAAAATGTAAATGCAACGAAGTCAAGGAGTTTCTTTTATTCACTGCAGTATCCAACAGCTGAAACAGCACTTAGCATGACAGAGGCACACCATGTTTGTTCACACACACACACACACACACACACACACACACACACACAAGAAGAGCAGGTTTAGCAGTCAACCTCTGAGAGAAGAGCAGGGAATCCATGACCCTTCTTTCCTGCCTCCTACAACCTGGCCATCGTGCTACTCCCATTCCATTTCTGTCCAGCCTCCTGGGGGTCTTGAAAAAAGCTGAGATTCAGGAAGTTACTGACATGGTAGGTACAAGACTTGTCCAGATGGAGGGAGATGGATGTTTCTGGAATGTGACCCAGTCTTCTGAGTTGAGCCTGGGTGGGCTGAAGGCACTAGCGGTCTCTGTATATACAGATAAAAATGGAAGAGCAGATTTGCAGGGTTCAGAAGAAAAGGAGGGACTGTGTGTGGGAAGCTCAGGAGACAGCCTTTGCCTGTGCTTTACTGTTTTACATTCCTTCAAATAAGTTTGACTAATTTGACTCAGATTCTTGTAGATAAATGAGTCTCAGCTCAACAAAAACAAAGAAATGACGATATTAGTGATCATCTTGTATTATACATATATTGCTATACCTCTTCCACAAACTGACAGCGATGTCCACATCTCCACATTCCTTTAAGGCCAGGAAAAAATATGTAGAAAGCTTCCCCCCACCACTGAGCTGCTGCTTACGATACTCCTTCACTGTACTTTTTCATCTCAGCTCTAAAGCAAGGAATATAATACAAATCCACTTATGTCTTCCCTATCTGTAAAAGGGGAATAATAATCATCATAATACCTAAAATAGATTATTGTGAAGATTAAATTAGTTAATATTGCAGAGCATTTGGAATAGGGCCTGACACACAGTAAGTACTATCTAATGTGCTGGCTGTTATTATTCTTTTTTTTTTTTTTTTTTTTTCTTTTGCTGTACGTGGGCCTCTCACTGTTGTGGCCTCTCCCATTGTGGAGCACAGGCTCCGGACGCGCAGGATCAGCGGCCATGGCTCACGGGCCCAGCCGCTCCGCAGCATGTGGGATCTTCCCGGACCGGGGCACGAACCCGTGTCTCCTGCATCGGCAGGCGGACTCTCAACCACTGCGCCACCAGGGAAGCCCTATTATTCTTTTAATACATTTCTTGATTCAGTTTGCTAATAATTGTAATTTTTGTATCTATCTCCATAATTGAGATTCATCCATAGTGTATTTTTATTGAATGATTCTTATCAGATTTTGATTTTATGATAACTCTAACTTCATAAAATATATAAGGGAGTTTTCCACCTGAAAATGATTCAAATTGCTTTGGGAGGATTTGTTCTTTAGAGACTATCATTAAATTACAAAAAATGTATCTGTAAAACCACTGGGCCATCATTTTTGGTAACTGGTTTCTTCTAGTTTTCTATTCCTCTAGGGCTGTGATATTTGTGTCGTCCACCAAAGATTTATGTTTCTTCTAGGCACATGGAAATTAGATCTGGCCTTGTGCCTTGCTTTAATCAGTGAAAGTGAGCGGAAGTTCCATATGTCCACGGCATCAAGAGTTTTTTAAAGCTCCCCAGGTGATTCAAAGGTGCAGCCAAAGCTGAAAAAGTGCTTATGTAAGGATGGAATGAGTTGGTTCCGCCACCTATCTCTAAACTAGAATTCTAGAACAGGAGCCGCGGAGACCTCAATGCTCTGCAGATGCAGGCCTGCCGGCCAGGAGGTAAACAAGAGGAAAGGAAATTGCAGATTAGCCCATTCGGATTCTCCGGGTGTCCAGAGGAGCCCCAGAGAATGGCTTAGGTCCCCTCACAGGTGGCCTCCCGAAAGCCGATGGTTCAGGCTTGTCTCCACGCAGCTGGGAGAGATGCAGCCGGCGGTGGGCCCCCGGTGTGGGCAGAGGCGAGGAGCCTGGCGCGACGCCCCGAGGACATTTGAGGGAGGCCTAGCGCCGCCTGGTGGCCGATCACGCGCATCGCAGCCGCCGCCGCCTGCGCGCTGCTCTTAAGAGCCCGGTGTCCTAGGGCCCGGGCAGGGTCCGTTACGAAGAGGCCACGCGCCACTTTGGGAGGCCTCTTCTGGAAAGCCTGCGGCCAGGGGCTCATGCTGAGGTCCCTCGGACTCTCTGCGAGCCGGAGAAACTAAGTCGATGCAGAGCATGGAGGGGAAGGCCACCCAAGAGGGCCGTGGGTTGACGGGGAAGTATGAGGCTGGTACAGAATCTTTTTAGAACCTGGGTGTCTAGAATCCCCTAGACCTCTCAACGCAGGAGTTGCAGAGCTTAGAATTAGGGCCTGCAGGGGCACTGTGTTGGCAGAACCTACAGCGAGTGGGTGGTTGGTTGTTCTCTGCTGCCTGCGGGTTAGACGTAACCCCCAGAAATGTTTGGGAACCAGAAATGTTGCCTGTCAGAGCCCAGGGCCCCCCTAGGTATGTTCTGAGGCCCCCCCCTCAGAACCAGGGCCTGGTGGGGAACTAGCATCGCGCTGGAAGCGAGTGAATTTGGAGTCTTCATTTACCCAGCGACCCCAATGCCTTTAGGAGCTAAGGAAGCATCCACCCACAATAGCCTTCCAGCCTCCTCTCTGAGGCCTGCAAGTCAGGACCGTGTGGGGAAGTCATTAGTTTTGCCCTCCAAATATAGGCATTTCCCACTTAACATCAGAAATGAAAATCAGGTTCATGAAATTAGAGGTTCTGTGTGAAAATGCTAACTGGAAAGTTACTTCCTATTTTCAATAATAACTTCTTGAGGTATAGTTGAAAGCCAACTGCACATATTTAAAGTACAAAACTTGATGTTTTAACACAGCTGTTCCCATGAAACCATCACCGCAGTCAGGATAGTGAATATCTCCATCGTCCTCAAAAGTTTTCTCTGTCCCATTGTAATCTTTCCTCCCACTGTGCCACCCAAGCCCCCCGGCAACCACCGGTCCACTTTCTGTCTCTAGAGTTTGTGTCTTCTAGAGATTTATATATATGCAGTCATCAGTGTGTACTTTTTTGTTGTTCTACTTTCACTTGGCATAATTATTTTGAGATTCATTTATGTTGTGTTTATTAATAGTCTGTTCTTGTTTATTGCTGAATAACGCTCTGTTGGATGGATATACCACAATTTGTTTACCCATTCATCAGTTGATAGACATTTGGGTTGTTTCCTAGTTCTTGACTATTACAAGTAACTACTATGAACATTCATTTACAAATCCCTTTATGGACATATGTTTACATTTCTCTTGGGTTATACCTAGGAGTGGAATGGCTGGGTCATAGGGTAGGTGTATGTTTAATTTTTGTAAGAAGCTGACAGATTTTTCTAGAGTGGTCATACCATTTTACATTTTCATCAGCAGTATATGAGAGTTCCAGTTCCTCCATATCCTCACCAACACTTGGAATTTTAAGTAGAAAAAATTGTAGTGTGTTACACAGAACCCCAAACTTCCCAACAGTTTCCTAAAATCCAGGTAAGACACGTTAAGTGCTTATATGAAATAAACAGTAAACTGTAATGTTGGGAATAAAAAGCTTAAAACATTGCTATCTCATCACCAAAAACTAACAGGGTTGCCTTGTGTTCACCTAAGCCTGTGATGCTTTTCTTAGAATATGAGATGCATATCACTTTTGTTGATGATCCTGAAGTTCTACCAGTTGTAGGTGGAATACAATCCTAGCTTTTTCTGGATTGTTAAAAATGTTGCACTATATTTTTTAAATGTAAACATAAGTTTTCCCCCAAAGAACTGCCAAAAAACCCCGTTATATTGAGAGAGACAAATATTCCATAAGGATTTGGGTATTAAAAACCAGAAGACTGGGAGAACATTCTGTAGCGTATGCCTTTGTTTCTGCTTTTCCCCTGGGACACACGGTAGGTTTGCTCTCTCCACCCACACCCCGACCTGGGAGTTGAGTGTGAACATGTGACTTGTTTGGCCAGTAACATGTTAGTAGAAGTGATGTGTGTCATTCCTTGGCAGGAGTTTTGAGAGCCAGTGTGCAATTTATCCATCTCTCCCTTTGTCACATTACCAGCACCCCATGGCTACTCCATCTACCTGGTCCCAGAGAATGATGGTCCAAAGTCTGGAGTCCTCAGCCATCTTGTGATGGGTGGTTTGGTTTGAGAGAGAAACCTTTATGGTGGTAAGCCACTGAAATTTGAAGGTTGTTACCACAATATAACATGACTATCCTGCCGAATACATGAGTCAATTTTGGACACTAAGGAAAATTCCTCTAGGTTTTCAAGTTTATTGCCACAGAGTTATACCTAATATTCTCATGTATACATCTCATCTCTTCTAATTATGTTGTGAGGTATGTTGCCTTTCTCATTCTCAATCATATTTTTACTGAATATCTGAATCAGTCTTGCCAGGGATTTTTATACTTTACTGCTCTTTTCAAAGAGCCAGTTTTGGGTTTTATTTGTTCAACTTTGTTTTTTCTAATCCATCAATTTCAACTTTTGTATGAAGGGAAGAGTCTCTCATGGTAGTTAATATCATGAACTCAAATCCTGACTCTCCAGGACTGAATCACAGCTTTGTCAGAGTCTAGATATGTGATCTTGAGCAAGCTTCCTATTCCCCGTGCTTGTTTTCTCATCTGTAAAATAGGATTATGAAAGTACTTACCTCATTTGGTTTTTGTAAGGATTAACACATGTAAAACAGTGCCTAGCAATTGTATATGTTCAATGGTATTACTGTTTCTCTTTGTTATGTTCTCTTGTTCACCTGGAAGATGGATCAGAGATGCCCTTTGGCACCACCTCTGCCACCAGCCATCCAGACTGGTACCAGGGTAGGGGTAGGGGAGGCAGTGAGAAGTGACAAGTGTCTGGATGTCCATTTGCAGTTTCAGAGGGCCAACTGTGCTATGTCATTTTATGCATTTTAAGGGACTTGAGCAAATGCAGGGGATCCTGGAATGGAACCAATTCCCCCTGCAGATACTGAGGGATAACTATTTTTGTTTTTTGTTTTTTAAAATTTATTTTATTGAAGTATAGTTGATTTACAACGTTGTGTTAATTTCTACTGTATAGCAAAGTGATTCAGTTATATATATATATACATTCTTTTTCATATTCTTTTCCATTATGGTTTATCACAGGATATTGAATATAGTAACCTGTGCTATACAGTAGGACCTTGTTGTTTATCCATTCTATGTATGATAGTTTGCATCTGATAATCCCAAACTTCCACTCCACCCCCACTCCCCCTTGGTGACCACAAGTCTCTTCTCTATGTCTGTGAGTTTGTTGCTGTTTTGTAGATAAGTTCATTTGTGTCATATTTTAGGGTCCGCATATAAGTGATATCATAAGATATTTGCCTTTCTCTGTCTGACTTACTTCATTTAGTATGATAATCTCTAGGTCCATCCATATTGCTACAAATGACATTATTTCATTCTTTTCTATGGCTGAGTAGTATTCCATTGTATTGATATATATGTACTACATCTTCTTTATCCATTCATCTGTTGATGCACATTTAGGTTGCTTCCATGTCTTGGCTATTGTAAATAGTGCTGCTATGAACATTGGGGTGTGTGTATCTTTTCAAATTATAGTTTTCTCTGGATATATGCCCAAGAGTGGGATTGCAAGATCATATGGCAACTCTATTTTTAGTTTTGGGGGGAACCTCCATACTGTTTTCCATAGTGGCTGCACCAATTTACATTCCCACCAACAGTGTAGGAGTGTACCCTTTTCTCCACACCCTCTTCAGCATTTGTTATTTGTGGACTTTTTAATGATGGCCATTCTGACTAGTGTGAAGTGGTACCTCATTGTAGTTTTGATTTGCATTTCTCTAATTAGTGATGTTGAGCATCTTTTCATGTGCCTGTTGGCCATCTATATGTCTTCTTTGGAGAAATTTAGGTCCCCTGTCTATTTTTTGATTGCGTTGTTTGTTTGTTATTGAGTTGTATGAGCTGTTTGTATATTTTGGAAATTAAGCTCGTCAATCACATCATTTGCAAATATTTTCTAGCTGTTCATAAGTTTTTTGTTTTGTTTATTGTTTCCTTTGCTGTACAAAAGCTTATAAGTTTGATTAGGCCCCATTTGTTTATTTTTGCTTTTATTTCTACTGCCTTGGGAGACTGACCTAAGAAAACATTGGTACAATTTAGGTCAGAGAATGTTTTGCCTATGTTCTAAAAGTTTTATGGTGTTGTGTCTTACAGTTAATTCTTTAAGCCATCTTGAGTTTATTTTTGTGTATGGTGTGAGGGAGTGTTCTAACTTCATTGATTTACATGCAGCTGTCCAGCTTTCCCAATACCACTTGCTGAGGAGACTCTCTTTTCTCCATTGTATACTCTTGCCTCCTTTGTTGAAGATTAATTGACCATAGGTGTTCAACTATCAGTGTCTACCTTAGAAAGCCAAGTGGCTTTCTCCTTAAGGTTCTGTATTACCCAAAACATTAATCCAAGTGGGGCAGGATGTATTAGCAATTGCACAGATAGCGTCCTTGGAAAGTTTACAGTTTGGGTAGCGGGGAGGGCCTCTGAAGTAGGATCTATCAATACATCAGTCGGAAAGCACAGGTTGACAGTAGTTACCAGTCAACTGGTAAGCCTTCAAGTTCCCAATTATGTCCTTTCGGAGGGTCTGCCTAAGGACAGTCAGTCTAGTTTGTTCCCTGATACCAGCTGGATTGTATCTATCCACCTCAGAGTGGTCAGAACCATCTGGCTGAGGATGGCAGAGTCAGCCCGTTGAATTTCTTGCAACAGTTTGGGAGAGATATATCATGGGTTTTCCTCCTGTAGGAAGGCTCCGGGCAGGTTCACCTCCCAGGTGCTGCTTTTGTAACTGAATAAATCAGGCGGATTGGGTCCCACTGCTCGTCACTTACAAAATCAATTACATACTTACAAATGGTAGAAGTAAAAGGTGCCTTTAATCAGAATGCCAGCAATCTGGGGAGATGGTGGACTCAGCATCCCCCCAAAACCACCTCCGAAGATTCTGCTCGGCCATGAAACTTTTTAAAATAATATCTTTATTGGAGTATAATTGCTTTACAGTGGTGTGTTAGTTTCTGCTTTATAACAAAGTAAATCAGCTATACATATATCCCCATATCTCCTCCCTCTTGCATCTCCCTCCCACCCTCCCTATCCCACCCCTGTAGGTGGTCACAGAGCACTGAGCTGATCTCCCTGTGCTATGTGGCTGCTTCCCACTAGCTAGTTTACATTTGATAGTGTATATATGTCCATGTCACTCTCTCCCTTTGCTCCCTTTGTCCCAGCTTACCCTTCCCCCTCCCCATGTTCTCAAGTCCATTCTCTATGTCTGCATCTTTATTCCTGTCCTGCCCCTAGGTGCTTCAGAACCTTTTTTTTTTTTTAAGATTCCATATATATATGTTAGCATACGGTATTTGTTTTTCTCTTTCTGACTCACTTCACTCTGTATGACAGACTCTAGGTCCATCCACCTCACTACAAATAACTCAGTTTTGTTTCTTTATATGGCTGAGTAATATTCCATTGTATATATGTGCCACGTCTTCTTTATCCATTCATCTGTCGATGGACACTTAGGTTGCTTCCATGTCCTGGCTATTGTAAATAGAGTTGCAACGAACATTGGGGTACATGTCTCTTTTTGAATTATGGTTTTCTCAGGGTATATCCCCAGGAGTGGGATTGCTGGGTCATGGTAGTTCTATTTTTAGTTTTTTAAGGAACCTCCATACTGTTCTCCATAGTGGCTGTAACAATTTACATTGATACAGTGCAAGAGGGCTCCAACACTGCAAGAGGGTTCCTTTTTCTCCACACCCTCTCCAGCATATATTGTTTGTAGATTTTTTGATAATGAGAAATATCCTAAATCTATTATTTTTATTTATTTATTTTACTTTTGACTGTGTTGGGTCTGGGGCTTCGTTGCTGCCCGCGGGCTTTCTTTAGTTGCAGTGCGTGGGCTTCTCATTGCTGTGGCTTCTCTTCTTGCAGAGCATGGGCTCTAGGTGCACAGGCTTCAGTAGTTGTGGACCGTGGGCTCATGGGCTCTAGAGTGCAGGCTCAGTAGTTGTGGCACATGGGCTTAGTTGCTCCACGGCATGTGGGATCTTTCCGGACCAGGGCTCGAACGCATGTCCCCTGCATTGGCAGGCACATTCTTAACCACTGTGCTACCAAGGAAGCCCTGGGCCACGAAACTTTTTAAAGAGAAACAGAGAAGTGATCTCAGTGAATCACTGAGATGCGGGTCAGAATCATCGCCATCCCCCCACTGTGTGCAGGCTTGTCAGTTCCTCGTGCTCTTTCTCTAGATGCTACCTTGTTCACACAGTTTGATCACACAGTTTATTCAGTAGATTACTGAAGGGGAAGCTAGGGAAGAAATCTGGTCATCTGTTAATTACTTATTCTTCATTTCTACTTCTTTGATCTATGGGAACAACCAATAAATCAGGCAAGGTATTGTGTGATTAAAAGATTTGAAAGGTGTGCTTGGGTCAGATATGAGTAGATCATGGGGGTGTCTGGTTTAAAAGTTAGTTACAATATAGCTTTGCTAAAGTGACAAGAAAAGGGGCTTCCTACTGAGGGCGGTTTCCTGAAAGGAGCTGCTTACAGATCCCCACTTGTCGGAACATGATTCCATTTCTATGGCATTAGGGGCGACGGTCTATCTTCTGTAACTTCTTCATGCTGATATAGGGTACCGTATTCTCAGAGTGGAAGATGTCAACATGGACCTGTAGCATCTCTTTGCTGACAATTTTTGTTGCCCGTTTACATATACAGGCAGAACAAGCTACAACTATTTTGATGCCAACAAAGATATATGTTATTATGAGCAATAATGTTAGTCTCATTCTCTTGAGGCCAGTTCTTGGAATTGTGCTAGCCATAGATTCAGTACTGCTCAAGCTGGAGCAGCTTATGTCATGGCTATAGTCTGGTCACCATGCAGTTAGCTTTTTTCCTCTGGTGACTGTTATAGTATCTATAAAACAACTCAGGAATGTGCATCAGACGCTGAGTCTGAGACTCTGTTGTCCTAATCATTAACTGCCCGGTTTTGTACTGGGGGGAGGGGTCAGGTTCTGCTTGGTTACACTTTGTTGCTCTTCCTTCACCTCCACAAAATCTTGTGTCACATTCCAGTAGCTATAACTTTACCTTATTTCCTGTCATCTCCTACTGACATCGAGACCTTTCATCCAGAAGACGCAAGTGAGAGACAAGGGCATTTTATAAAACTTAAAAATTAAAGTTGGGCTCCCCTGGCCTCCCTTTCAGTGTAGTCAGAATAAGGTGATCAGTAATGTGCAGTGTCAGTGGCGAGGCAGCCCAGTGGCTGCAGAGGGAGTCAAAGGGCTGAGAGCTGAGCTGCTAGCAGAGGAAGGGGAAACACCCCTCATGATGTGGCCTCGCCAGCCACGGCAGGAGCAGGTCCACTTTGGGCATCAAAACCAGGTTTAGATCAGCAGCTTGACTCCAGTTGGTCTCAGAACCAGCCATCCCATTCTCACCAACAACTTACCCATGGAGAGTCTCCAATTTTACCTCACTTGCAAGTTGATAAGTTAGTCTGCAGACCACTGTTTAATGGATACCAGGCAAGAAGACATAAGAACCCTGGGTCAAAGACAAAAGACATTACACAGCAGGCAGCATGAGCCCCATGTTTACATGGGTTCCCTTTGCCCCCCAAGTCCCATAGGAGCAATGTGGAACAGGCTTAGGTAGATGCTACACAGAGTGGCTTTGACACCCCAGTGTCAGGAAATCCCACTTACTTAAAGGGGCAGCTAACAAAATGTCCAATTTCAACCACCTATCAAAATGTATTCAGGGAGAAACTCGCTGAGTTTTCAGTGACTTAAAAATGAATTCTGGCAAGATGAGTAGTCTCTGCAATAAAGGGACTACTGTTTCCCAGTTCTTACTGTGCTCACGGCCTACCTCTGTGTATTCTCAAACACCAACCCTCGAGCTGGTCTGGCTAAAATCTAGACCCCCTACTTGCTCTCCAATAGCTTCGTCATGTGATTCTGAAGGGACTTTCTTCTCATGTAGAGAATTCCATTTTCTGATGGCTTGGACCTCTGACTTGCTCAATGCTGTGGGTGAAGCCTGTGGAAGCAAGTGTCCATAACAAGTAGAGATAATATTCCTTCCCTTTTCCTAGATGTTCTCCTTCCCCAGCTTCCAGTGGGAAGAACCCAGGGACCTACCTTGTCCAGGCGTGATTCTTCCCCATCCCTTCCATATGAAGCTTTCATTTTAGTGGTCTTCATGGTCCTAGTCCCCATTGGTATTAAATTCCTTAGAATCCAGGTTTGAAGCCTCTGGGGTCTGAGATCTGTCAGTGAGAGAAGAATAAAGGAGGACCCAGTATTTTGGTTGGCAGAATCGGATTTTGATGGTATGAAAGGGAATCTCCTTGATGTTTCCATGGAGGTATAGACTCAGGCCTGTGTTTCACTCATTTTGCTTGAGAAGCTCTCAGAGGATTGAGGTTGTAGCAGGAAACAAGAGTTTGAAACCAACTGGGAGGGTTAAGGAGAAAAGTAGATTATCTCTAGTACAAATTCCACAACGTAACGTAAGGTCCAGATGCATCCAGTTCAAGAGGATTTTTCCTGAGCAGAAGGAAACTTGTATGAGTTGTTGAATGACTGAAGTTCAATTTACAGCCCGGGAAGAACAGACCCACTACTAAGTGGCTTCAAGTCCCCTACCCCAGACTCTAAGCTCTGTTTCTCAATACATGAAAACTCCGCCCCAGAAGTGAACAGGTGGGTGTTTAAGGCATAGCATTGCTGTGGAAACAAATCCCTCATTCAGCCTCTCAGTACAGGTGCACCGGGTTTAAGTGGTATCACGTTAGGTTTGAAGCATAATTATTTTCTGTAATTATCTCCGAAGCTCCAGATTTTGCCTCCTGCAAAAAAATAGTCTTTCTAATTCAAGAGAGACCTTGTCACCTCCAGTTTGGGACTTCCCCTTTTGGGTTACTACTCAGTGATTCCAGGATTCCTCCCTTATTTTTCTTTCACCACTGCCTGGCTGAATTCCTAGACGGCTCCGGCATTGTTCTGGCTTTGGGGAGGAGACACCTGGGCGCCTATCACCAATACCCACTTATGCTGCTGTGTCCAGAGATGCCCCCACTGCTGGCCGTGGACCATCTGCCCCCGTCCTTTTCACCTTCCTTGCTGAGGCGTTTTCAGCCCTCACCTCCTCTCCCCGTTCACTGGTCTCTATTCAGCTTCCCTTCCTAACAGTGGGACCATCGAGGTACGCCGATTCTCTTTATGGGACTGCTGCCGTTCCAGAGCAACGAGGAAGCCTCTCGTGCTCTCCTACAACACTGAGACACCGCAGGGGAGTGGAGGCTGCATCAGGCCTTCTCCCAGCCTTCATGAGCCCGGCCACCCATCCCGCTCTGCTGCAGTTGCCCTACCTAGTGAGGCTCCTTCCTAGGCTAGGACCATAAACAGAAGCTACACACAAGTTCTCTGGTCCCCCTAAAAGCTTGTCTGGGGCTTCTGTTATGGCCCCACTCCTCAGCAAGGAGCAGTAGAGGAACGAAGTAGCTCAGGGTCACTCAGGAACACTCACCAACAGAATTCTCTTAACGTTTTCTTCCAAGAATCGGTCGACTCACTTCTTCCTTCCGTGGTTGGAAATATCTTTCTTCCACGTCCTTTGTCATTAGTAAAGCAGTGCCTCGCAGACAGGGGCGCCTGTGAATATAGAATCCAAGACAAGTGGCCATGCTTTGGGCTCCATTTATGACATCCATAATCGGAGGCCCTACAGGAGAAAGAAGGCTCTCACGTACTGTCGTGTTGTGGTGTTAAGTAGACAGAGGAAGGAAGAGGTCACAAATAGGGGGTGAAAAGCCACCTTCGTTGCTGCAGCTGACCGCCTACCTAGAGGAAGCAAGCTGCTGCTGGCGTTCCGTGGTGACCGCTGAGAACTATTGTATATGAAACCTGACAGAGCTTCATGCTTGTCTAAGAAAAGCCAGGAACCTGGAGATATACATGAAATGTCCTCATTTTAAGTAATGCCAAGATCACGTGGACCAAATAAGACTGTTTTGTAGGCCTGTGGGCTGTAGGTTGTAGCTGCCCCTCATTCTAGCATCATGATTGCCATGGCATGATAAGTGCGTAGAGGGACAGACAGCCGGGCTGCCCTTCCAGACCCTAGGACAGAGCTTACCCACCCGAAATCTCTCGCAGCCAGGAATCCCAGCGTCAGCAGCCTGGAGTCCATGCCATGGTCACTATTCTTTTCGCTAAGGCCAAGAGTTTTGAAGTGCTGGCAGGGTAGGGCTTCTGTGCTTAAATACTTTCCTCCTTTGATCAGCTCTCAGCTGGGCCTTGGGCTATGGGTGAGTCAAATGACCCCAGCCATGTGGGAAGAGAAGCAGCAGCCCCTGATCTGTGGACCTAAAGGGCTGATTGGTTCCGGAGCCTTTAAGGAGCCAGTCTATGAGGGAACCTGATTCTCTGGAAAGTACTGGTGCACCTGGGATTAAACTGTTAAGTACCTTGAGGTAGAAAAATGTTCTTTTTCCAGGGGCTTCCCTGCTGGCGCAGTGGTTGAGAGTCCGCCTGCCGATGCAGGGGACACGGGTTTGTGCCCCCGTCCGGGTAGATCTCACATGCGGCGGAGCGGCTGGGCCCGTGAGCCGTGGCCGCTGAGCCTGCACGTCCGGAGCCTGTGCTCCGCAAAGGGAGAGGCCCCAGCAGTGAGAGGCCTGTGTACTGCAAAAAAAAAAAAAAAAAAAAAGGTTTTTTCCCTTTTCCTTGTCCCATGCTTATGGTAAGTCTTCTGCTGTATATACATGACTTCTTGAAAAATATTTATGTAGCATAATCAGCATGAATTAAAACTTTACACCAATGGTATCATACTATACTCTTCCTTTTCCAACTGCTTTTTCCGACTCAGATCCTGTTTGCAAGGTGTGAATCAACAGAAATGGGTACAATCACAATTATAATGAAATTTTTAAAAATTGTGGTAAAATACACATAAAATTTAACATAAAATAACATAACGTAAAATTTACCATCTCAAACATTTAAAAATGTACAGTTTAATGGTATTAAATACATCATAATGTTGTTTAACCATCACCACATCCATCTCCAGAACTCTTTTCATCTTATGAAACTAAAACTCTATACCTACCATCATGGAGTGTTTTAACCCAGAAAATGACAGATCAAATAAACAAAACATAAGGAAATTGAAATTTTAAATAATCATTATTAATAATCCAAATATAATATATATATAGAGAGAGAAGACTGTGAAAAGAACTGTTGGGGGTTACAAATACCTGTGGTCAGTTTTTAGACTATGAGGAAATTATTCATTAATTCTGTGGATATAGAGAATATAAAATTAAAATCTTTGATTTAATCTTTTTAAAAAAAAGCTTTTTAAACTATAGGTGTTAAATCACACTGGTATTAAATGGGAAGCTTTGAAATATTACAGCCTTGTTCAAACAAGTACTTTGAGAATTAAGAGTTAAGTGAGACTTCCTGGTGCTACCCGTGTCCTGTGTAAGTCGTGCTTTGAGATGACCATCCCCAAAATAAGAGGGTTTGAGAGGGAGGTATTGATAGGCTGCCCATCCAAATGCCTGTAAGCGAAAACCAACTTAAAAATTCCTGCTTATCATGGAATGTGCCCTTTCTGTTCATAAATAGAATTAATTGTTTAAAGGAATTCAATCCGTTCCATTGAATTAATTGATCAGCTGAAGAACACATGAACGACTAAATAGAAAGTCTAATAGAAAAAAATACAAAAAAATCCAGGTATATTAACCAAGTGCATATGGGAATTTCATATAAAATAAGACAGCATAGTTGACATACAGCACTGTATATGTTTAAGGTATACAGCATAATGATTGACTTAACATGTGTCATGAAATGACCACAATAAGTTTAGTGAACATCCATTATCTCATATGGATACAAAATTAAAGAAAAAGAAAAAAACATTGTTTCCTTATGATGAGAACCCTTAGGATTTTCTCTCTTAACAACTTTCATATGTAACATACAGCAGTATTGTAATTGTATTACAATACAATTGTAATTGTATTAATCATGTTGTACCTTATATCCCTAGTACTCATTTATCTTAAAACTGGAAGTTTGTACTTTTTCACCACCTTCACCCAATTCTCCTTCCCCCACCCCCAGGGTAGACATTTAATAAGTGGTGTTGCCACAACTAATTAGGCATGTGGAAAAAGATAACACTAGGATAAACTTTGACAAGATCAGAGAGCTATATGTAAGGGAAAAAAATAGAAGAAAACCTGGGTGGATTCCTTTACACTCTGGCAATAAGGAAAACTTTCCTAATTATGATTCAAAATACAGCAATAAAAGAAAATACTGATAACACTGACTACACAAAACCCAGAAAATTTTTGCATGGCAAAAAATATTATATGGAAAAATCAAGGGATAAGTGACAAACTGAGAAAAAAATTTAGTGCCATATCACAAAGTGTTAATGTCACTAATATAAAAAGCTTTTTTTTTTTTCCTGTACGCGGGCCTCTCACTGTTGCAGCCTCTCCCGTTGCGGAGCACAGGCTCCAGACGCACAGGCTCCGGACGCACAGGCTCAGCCGCCATGGCTCACAGGCCTAGCCTCCATGGCTCACAGGCCTAGCTGCTCCGTGGCATGTGGGATCTTCCCAGACCAGGGCACGAACCCCTGTCCCCTGCATCGGCAGGCGGACTCTCAACCACTGCGCCACTAGGGAAGCCCTATAAAAAGCTTTTAAAATTTTTTTTTAATTGAAGTATAGTTGGTATACAATATTATGTTAATTTCAGGGGTATAGCACAGTGATTCCATTATATATATATATTTCAGATTACTTTCCATTATAGGTTATTACAATATATTGAATATAGTTCCTTGTGCTATTTAGTAAGTCCTTGTTGCTTACCTATTTTATGTATAATAGTTTGTTAATCCCACACTCCTAATTTATCCCTCCCCACCTCCCTTTAGTAATCATAAATTTGTTTTCTATGTCTGTGTGTCTGTTTCTGTTTTGTAGATAGATTTATTTGTATTATTTTTAGATGCCACATATACATGATATCACATAGTATTTGTCTTTCTCTGTCTGACTTATTACACTAAGCATAATATTCTGTAGGTCCATCCACATTGCTGCAAATGGCATCATTTCATTCTTTTTTATGGCTGAGTAATATTCCTGTGTGTGTGTGTGTGTGTGTGTGTGTGTGCCACATCCTCTTAAACCAGTTGTTGGGCACTTGGGTTGTTTCCATGTCTTGGCTATTGTAATAGTGCTGCTATGAACATTGGGGTGCCTGTATCTTTTTGAATTAGTTTTCATCTTTTCTGGATATATGCCCAGGAGTGAGATTGCTGGATCATGTAGTAACTCTATTTTTAGTTTTTTGAGGAACCTCCATACTGTTTTCCATAGTGGATACAACAATTTACATTCCCACCAACAGTGTAGGAGGGTTCGTTTTTCTCTACACCCTCTCCAGCACTTACTATTTGTAGACTCTTTGATGACAGCCATTCTGACTGGTGTGAAGTGTTACCTCATTGTGGGTTTTATTTGTTTGTTTGTTTGTTTCAGGCTGATTAATTACAGTTTTAATATTTCTTCACTTAGAATAACATTACAGAAGTAAAAAAAAATACCAGGACAAGGAGGGAGGGAGGGAGGGAGGGGTGGAGAGAGAGAGAAGGGAGGGGAAGGGAGGGAGAGAAGCTAAGACTAGAGTTAAAAAATAAAAAGCTTTTTCTCATAGCTTTTGTGTGGTGTCTTTGGGGTTCTCTATATAGAGTATCATTTCACTGCACATAGTGACTGTTTTACCTCTTCCTTTCCAATTTGGATATCTTTTACTTCTTTCTCTTGTCTGATTGCTGTGACTAGGACTTCCAATACTATGTTGAATAGAAGTTGTGAGAGTGGGAATCCTTGTCTTGTTCCTGAATTTAGTGGGAAAGCTTTCAGCTTTTCACCATTGAGTATTATGTTGGCTGTGGGTTTGTTGTAAATGACTTTTATTATGTTGAGATGTGTTCCCTCTATACCCACTTTGGTGAAAGTTTTTTTTATCATGAATCAATGTTGAATTTCATCAAATGCTTTTTCTGCATCTATTGAGATGATCATGTGATTTTTGTCTTTTGTTAATGTGGTGTATCACATTGATTGATTTGTGCATATTGAACCACGTTTGCAACCCTGGAATGAATCCAACTTGATCATGGTGTATGATCCTTTTTATGTATTGTTGAATTTGGTTTCCTAATACTTTGTTGAGGATTTTTGCATCTTTATTCATCAAAGATATTGGCCTGTAATTTTCTTTCTTTCTTTCTTTTTTTTGGGTAGTGTCTTTGTCTGGTTTTGGTATCAGGGTGATGGTGGCTTCATAGAATGAATTTTGGAGTCTTCCCTCCTCTTCAGTCTTTTGGAATAGTTTGAGAAGCATAGGTATAAGTTCTTCTTTGTATGTTTTGTAGAATTCCTCAGTGAAGTCATCTAGTCCTGGATTTTTGTTTGTAAGGAGTTTTTTTCTTTAATTAGAGATTCTATTTCACTTCTAGTAACTGGTCTGTTCAAATTATCCACCTCTTCTTGACTCAATTTTGGCAGGCTGTGTTTCTCTTAAACTTAGACATTTCTTCTAGGTTGTCCAATTTGTTGGCATATAACTGCTCATAGTATTCTCTTATGATTTTTTGTATTTCTGCTCTTGTTATTTCTCCTCTTTCATTTCTTATTTTGTTTATTTGGATCCTCTTATTTCCTTCTTGGTGAACCTGGCTAGAGGTTTGTCATTTTTGTTTATCTTTTTTTAAAAAACAACTCTTGGTTTTATTGATCTTTTCTATTTTTTAAATTTCCGTTTTGTTTGTTTCCTTTCTGATCTTTATTATTTCCTTCATTCTGCTGAGTTTGGGTTTCGTTTGTTCTTTTTCTATTTCTTTTAGGTGGTAGGTTAGGTTATTTATTTGAGGTTTTTCTTGTTTCTTCTTTCTTCTTTCTTGAGAAAGGCCTGTATTGCTATGAAATTCCCTCTTCGAACAGTTTTGCAGCATCCCATAGATTTTTCTTTTTTGGGGGGTATGTGGGCCTCTCACTGCTGTGGTCTCTCCCGTTGTGGAGCACAGGTTCTGGATGTGCAGGCTCAGTGGCCATGGCTCATGGGCCCAGCCGCTCCGCGGCATGTGGGATCTTCCCAGACCAGGGCACGAACCCATGTCCCCTGAATCAGCAGGTGGACTCTCAACCGCTGAGCCACCAGGGAAGCCCCATCCTATAGATTTTGTAAGGTTGTGTTTTCATTGTCATTTGTCTCTGAGGTATTGTCTGATTTCCTCTTTGATTTGATCATTGACCCATTGGTTTTTTAGTAGCATGTTGTTTAGTCTCTATGTGTTTATTTTTTCCCCATTTTTTCTCTCTGTGGTTGATTTCTAGTTTCATACCATTGTGGACAGGAAAGATGTTTGAAGTAATTTCTATCCTCTTATAGTGTTGAGGCTTGTTTTGTGACCTAGTATGTGGTCTATTCTAGAGAATGTTCCTTGCATGCTTGAAAAGGATCTGTAGGAATGGGAAAAATCACCATAGAAAAGGCAAATATATAAAAGGCTTGAAGATTACTTAAATAAGCCAGTACATAGGTTAAAAAACAATCAAAAAATTTTGTAAAAGTGATTATCACTACAATTAACAGCAAAAGGATAAACATGAAGATGTAAAATAGGACATCAAAATCATAAAATGTTGGGGAGGGGAGTAAAAAAATGTAGATCTTTTGGAATGTGTTTGAAGTTATATGACTATTACTCTAACAATTTTTTTTTAGATTTCTGTCTTTAAATTTATTTATATATTTATTTATTTTTGGTTTTGTTGGGTCTTCGTTTCCGTGCAAGGGCTTTCGCTAGTTGTGGCAAGCGGGGGCCACTCTTCATCGCGGTGCATGGGCCTCTCACTATCGCGGCCTCTCTTGTTGCGGAGCACAGGCTCCAAACGCACAAGCTCAGTAGTTGTGGCTCACGGGCCTAGTTGCTCCGTGGCATGTGGGATCCTCCCAGACCAGGGCTTGAACCTGTGTCCTCTGCATTAGCAGACAGATTCTCAACCACTGTGCCACCAGGGAAGCCCTGACTATCACTCTAAAGCAAGTAGATATAGTTATGGGTTAGCATGCTTGAAAACCAGGGTAGCCACAAATCAAAAGTATACAATAGATTCAAAAACCAAAGAGAAAGGAACTCAAGCATAATACAAAGGAAAACCACCAAATCACAAAAGGAAAAACCAAAAGAAGAAGAGATGAACAAATAAGAACTACAACATCAACCCTCAAAATCTTCTGGTGATCAGTAAGGGGCTTCTTATAGCACCACCTATTGCAAAACATCAATAAACAAGAGGATGTTCTTTATCTTTAAGGTTGAAATGCTTTACAAGGCTCTGAGAACTGGTGGAAAGGATTTGAGAACTTTCTCATCTCCTTTAAATCACTGGAGATAACACGTCTTTAAGCCTCTTCAATTGTTTTCCCTGAATTTTAATTTTCTAAAATTTCCATTACGTTCCTCTAACTAAAACAATTGCCTAATCTCTGATATTTTCCATTGTGATATACCTCATTCTGTTAAGAAAATCACATGCACATATACTACCAGCTTTTATTTATAATAACAAAGCTCCAATGATCTTTTTTTTTTAAAGTTGCTTAGGAGCACCAAAAGGGAAGATGACTGTGATGGATTGAACATACAAACATGTGAAATCCACAAGTGAGGTGTCTAACATAATGCTGTACCTTTTGATGTCTACATGTTTTTGCCACTTAAAGATGACTTACAGGGCACTGCATCAAGATGCCAAAGTTAGCCCCAAATCCATTAAAGTATGGGGGTGTGCTTTAAAACCCTAAATAAGAATATTTGTCAATGAGAATATCTTTCAAGCAACTCCACTTTATAACTGCAGAACAAAAACCTTACTTTACAATGGTGACATCTAGCGGTCACCATCTTAACCAAATGACTAAAGCATCACCAGTAGTGGGACAGTATGAGATTATATGGCTCACGGGCCTCTCACTGTTGTGGCCTCTCCCGTTGTGTAGCACAGGCTCTGGACTCACAGGCTCAGCGACCATGGCTCACGGGCCCAGCCGCTCCGCGGCATGTGGGATCTTCCTGGACCGGGGCACAAACCCGCGTCCCCTGCATCCCCTGCATTGGCAGGCAGACTCTCAACCACTGCGCCACCAGGGAAGCCCTATATGGCTCTTTGTGAGTTGCAACATGAAGTACACTGCATCACCTATGACCAATTCTTGCCCAGAATGTTAAACTTGAAGTTAATCGAGCCTTTAGCTCCATGTTACAGGAAATTCAAGGGATACAGGAACAGATTAAATAGCACTATGAAAAAAACAGACAAATCCAGAAGGTGGGGCATTAAAAAAAAAAAAACTGGTCTATTTTTTTCAGAGTCCCTACAATTGCAGGGGTGGGGGTGAAGCAGTGATGTAGAAAAAAGTGGGAGAATTGTTCCCAGGGGACTATTGATCATTGATCTGTTACTTGAAGTTTCTAATAAAGGTTTACTATGGCCTATAGGGTTCTGATAGATGAGGTAAAGAACTACATCTTGCCTTTCCTTTCATTGCTTCCCCTAGTAACATCAGCTAGAAAGAAGCCTCTCCAAGGTTTAAAAAAGTCAACTTCTATTTGACTTAATATCTTCATCAACAAGGTAACTACCTTAGTCCCATGATTTGGAAAAGATTGCAAAGAGCCAAGTGTAACAGTAGCATAGGGATCGCAGTAGTATAGCACTGAATGGTCACTTTCCCCTCCCCTCGCCCCAGCCAACCTCCAAGACTCCAGTGAGCCCCAGAAGCATGGAATCAGATCCGATTCCAGGGCTCATCACCTCCCAAACTCAAAACAAATTTCTCCCCTCCCTCTCTGAGACCCACTCCACTTTTTCTTTTAAGCCTCAAAACACAGAATCAGACTGTTTTCCCTTTTTCAGACAATGAGGCTACTCACCCGCCTCCCCCAAAGGGAGGCTACACTTAGGGATTCCAGGGGAACCTCTCTCTAACCTAGGGAATTCTTCTAAGGAACCTGCTTCTAAGTTCTGGAGGAGTTACCTTTAATAAATCCAAGCAGTGGGATTGTTAGTCCCCTTTTTTTTTTTTTAAATAAATTTATTTTATTTATTTATTTTTGGCTGCATTGGGTCTTCGCTGCTGCATGCGGGCCTTCTCTAGTTACGGAGAGCCAGGGCCGCTCTTCGTTGTGGTGCGCGGGCTTCTCATTGCGGTGGCTTCTATTGTTGCGGAGCACAGGCTCTAGGCGCGTAGTTGTGGCTCGCGGGCTCTAGAGCGCAGGCTCAGTAGTTGTGGTGCACAGGCTTAGTTGCTCCGCGGCATGTGGGATCTTCCCGGACCAGGGCTCGAACCCGTGTCCCCTGCATCGGCAGGCGGATTCCCAACCACTGCGCCACCAGGGAAGTCCGTTAGTCCCTTTTTATAACCAAAGATTGGCTGGGGAGGAGAACCCACAGATTTAATCTCTGGCAACACATCACCTCTGGCAGGATACACCACTACATCATATTTTGAAACATGTTTTTTTTTAACCTAAAGAATAACATGGACATCACACCAACTAGGATGGCTATAATAATAATTTTTTTTTTTAAAGAAAATACAAGTGTTGAAGACATGGAGACAGCCTCAGAAATTTCAGGGATTCAACTGACCTAAATCCAATGTAACTGGGTTTTTTTTTTTTTGATAAATTTGTTTTATTTTATTTACTTATTTTTGGCTGCATTGGGTCTTCATTGCTGCACGCAGCCTTCCTCTAGTTGTGGTGAGCGGGGACTACTCTTCATTGCAGTGCGTGGCCTTCTCATTGCAGTGGCTTCTCTTGTTGCAGAGCACGGGCTGTAAGCACGTGGACTTCAGTAGTTGCAACACATGGGCTCAGTAGTTGTGGCTCACAGACTCTAGAGCGCAGACTTAGTAGTTGTGGCACACGAGCTTAGTTGCTCCACAGCATGTGGGATCTTCCAGGACCAGGGCTCAAACCCATGTCCCCTGCATTGGTGGGCGGATTCTTAACCACTGCACCACCAGGGAAGCCCAAAGTAACTGGTTTTAAGTATGCATATCTGGTTATGTTTCAATAGCTCCTTTGAGTTAAGTTTTCAGAGATTAGGTTCCAGTTTCTCTCTCTCTCTTTTTTTTTTTTTTGCGGTACGCGGGCCTCATTGTTGTGGCCTCTCCCGTTGCGGAGCACAGGCTCCGGACGCGCAGGCTCAGCGGCCATGGCTCACGGGACCAGCCGCTCCGCGGCATGTGGGATCTTTCCAGACCAGGGCACGAACCTGTGTCCCCTTCATCGGCAGGCGGACTCTCAACCACTGCACCACCAGGGAAGCCCCCAGTTTCTCTTTTATATCTCCAAATAATAAGTCAGCAATCGATGGGTAGATACTTCCAACTGTTACTGGAATAAGGAAGGAAGATCTGAAAAATTTTTTATTGAGTTATAGTTGATTTACAGTGTTGTGTTAATTTATGCTGTACAGCAAAGTGATTCAGTTACATATATATACATTTGTCTTTTTTATATATATATTCTTTTCCATTATGGTTTATCTTAGGATATTGAATATAGTTCTCTGTGCTATACAGTAGGACCTTGTTGTTTATCCATTTTATATATAAAAGCTTACATCTGCTAACCCCAGCCTCCCACTCCATCCCTCCCCCAACCCAATCCCCTTTGACAACCACCACTCTGTTCTCTGTGTCTGTAAGTCTGTTTCTGTTTCATAGATAGGTTCATTTGTGTCATATTTTAGATTCCACATATAAGTGATATCATATGGTATTTCTCTTTCTCTTTCTGACTCACTTCACTTAGTATGATAATCTCTAGTTGCATCCATGTTGCTGCAAATGGCATTATTTTCTTCTTTTTTATGGCTGACTAGTATTCCATTGTGTATATATGTACCACATCTTCTATATCCATTCATCTGTTGATGGACTTTTAAGTTGTTTTCATGTCTTGGCTATTGTAAATAGTGCTGCTGCTGTGAACATAGGGATGCATGTATCTTTTTGAATTACAGTTTTGTCTGGATATATGCCCAGGAGTGGGATTGCTTGAGAAGATCTGAAAATTTAAGAACCCATGCCAGACATCTATTATCCAAAGAGAAGTATAAACACACACACACACCAAGATAACAATGACTCCTTGGTTCAATACAATCTTCCTTTGAAAAGTACACAATAGATATATATGAAAAGTCCCTTTATATCAGGTTAGCGTATAAGAAGCGACTTCCCACAAAGGTGACTCAGGGCCCAACATTCAAACCTTCTCCCTGCAGATTATCGAGGATTATGATCTTTCCTTCCCTGGGTCCCTCTTCTCTGCAATATTCAAGAACCCATCACTAGGGTAGCTCCTTAGTCATAGAGTCCATAGACTTGTACTGCCAAGTCAGTTTTACCTTTCAAAAAATGCTGATACAGGGCTTCCCTGGTGGCGCAGTGGTTGAGAGTCCACCTGCCAATGCAGGGGACGCGGGTTCGTGCCCCGGTCTGGGAGGATCCCACGTGCCACGGAGTGGCTGGGCCCGTGAGCCATGGCCGCTGAGCCTGCGCGTCCGGAGCCTGTGCTCCACAATGGGAGGAGACGCCACAACGGTGAGAGGCCCACGTACTGCAAAAAAAAAAAAAAAAAAAAAAAAAAAAAAATGCTGATACACCTACTCAATTCTTCTAAGGCCCTGCTTTCCCCAGTTTCTTGCTGTTGTAGGTAAATGGAGTACCCAAGGCACAATGAAACCATCTGAATAGGGCTTCTAGGCCTCTTCTTCCCTCAGAATCACTGTGGATAGAGGTAGAGTGGTTTGATGGCAAAATTGAAAGCAAAAGATTCAGTTCTCCATAACACCTATCAAAAGAGAAAATCTATTGATAATGCAGACCAAACAATTTTAAATGTACCATGAATAGGTTATTATATTACTTAATAAACCAATTAATAAGAAAGAGTGAATTATAGGAACATATAGAAAAAAACAGATTTTAATATATTGATGATTTGACATGAAATAGTGACATCAACAAAGATAATATAAAACACTTAATATAACACAAAAAGAACATCATCCACAAACAGGTTCATGTGTCACTAATTCAAAGATTATGTAATATTAGTCGCTGCCCAAGAAAAAATGAATTGCCCTGAAATCTTACAGCTCATATTTGAAAGAACTTGTTAAAGTCTCCATATGTGACAAAATCCCACAAAGTCACAAGACATTACCAATGAGGTAATGTCAAGTAAAAAATTATTGTCATGTCAAAAGGGGATCAAAGAGTATGAAACAAATCTGAGGGGGGAAAAGTATTACAGAGATGTGTCAGGCAGTTGATTAATAAAAGTATTAAGTAAAATTCAGAAAAATAATTCTGAACTTTGTGATGTTTAAGGAATATTTTTTTTCACTTGCAAGAGGATTTATTTATTTATTTATTTTAACATCTTTATTGGAGTATAATTGCTTTATATTGTTGTGTTAGCTGCTGCTGTATAACAAAGTGAATCAGCTATACGTATACATATATCCCCATATACCCTCTCTCTTGCGTCTCTCTCCCCCACTCCCTATCTCACCCCTCTAGGTGGTCACAAAACACCAAGCTGATCTCCCTGTGCTATGTGGCTGCTTCCCACTAGCTATCTATTTTACATTTGGTAGTGTATATATGTCCATGACACTCTCTCACTTCGTCCCAGCTTACCCTTCCCCCTCCCTGTGTCCTCAAGTCCATTCTCTACGTCTGCATCTTTATTCCTGTCCTGCCCCTAGGTGCTTCAGAACCTCTTTTTTTTTTTTTTTTTTGGATTCCATATATATGTGTTAGCATACGGTATTTGTTTTTCTCTTTCTGACTTACTTCACTCTGTATGACAGGCTCTAGGGTCCATCCACCTCACTACAAATAACTCAATTTCCTTTCTTTTTATGGCGGAGTAATATTCCATTGAATATATGTGCCACAACATCTTTATCCATTCATCTGTAGATGGACACTTAGGTTACTTCCATGTCCTGGCTATTGTAAATAGTGCTGCAATGAACATTGTGGTACATGACTCTTTTTGAATTATGGTTTTCTCAGGGTATATGCCCAGGAGTGAGACTGCTGAGTCGTATGGTAGTTCTATTTGTAGTTTTTTAAGGAACCTCCATACTGTTCTCCATAGTGGCTGTATCAATTTACATTCCCACCAGCAGTGCAAGAGGGTTCCCTTTTCTCCACACTCTCCCCAGCATTTTCTTTTTTCCAGCATTTATTGTTTGTAGATTTTTTGATGATGGCCATTCTGACCAGTGTGAGGTGATATTGCGGTAGATTTTATCAATAGCTTTGTGGAATTTGTACTTTGCTGTGATTTATTTTCTAATTCTTAATAAGTACTTACTTCAGTATTTACTTTTATTTGGGTAATTTGGAATTTTGTTAAGAAGGTCCCCCAAATTACATGAGCTTCAGGCCCCACAAAACTTTGATTTCAGGGAATTCCCTGGCAGTCCAGTGGTTAGGACTCTGGCACTTTCACTGCCAGGGCCTGGGTTTGATCCCTGATCAGGAAACTAAGATCCCACAAGCCAGGTAGTGCAACCAAAAAAAAATCTGATTTCAACGTGATGTCCAATAAGTTGGTTTCTCTCTGAGCCGAGAAATTAAAGAGGGTCTGTGGGGAAGAAGCAACGATGACCTTGGAAAAGGGAATAGAGGCTGAACCACAAAGGATCTTGATGCTAAGGGAGTTGAGGGCTTCTCTTCTGCAGAAAGCAGGAGCTGAGGAAGTGTTTTAGGCAAGGGATTACTGTGATCAGAACTTCTGTGAACGCTGTGGGAGAAGCTCTGGAGTCGGGGAGACCTTCAGCAACCCAATGCCAGAGTCTAGGTGAGAAAGCATAAGGATCAGCTTATGCCTTTCAGCAGCTGAGGATCCAGCCGTGAACTTACCCAAACTTCAGGAGCGACTGTGGCGAGAAGGGTTGCTTCAGGTTATTCCCTTTAAAATGTTTGTTTAAGTATCTACTTGCATTTTCTGCCCCCTTTAGCTATCTTTGTAGAAATAATTTATTACGATTCCACAGCTGAATCAGATTGCTAACATAGTTTTTCAATCAAGTGTAAACACATGGGAGTTTACTTCATCTCACTTATAAGCAATATTATAAAGGTGCTGTAGCTCAAGCATCAGACCACCCTTCGGCCTAACACATAGCATAAATCTGTAAAAAAAAAAAAAAAAAAAAAAAATTCACAGTATCGTTTGCGTAAATCAAATTAGATACTAATATGCAAATGTGTTTCACACAATGGACAGGTGTTGCTACTACCACAGTCAACCTGGGCCAACTTTCTATTTTATAAAACAAAAAATTATCTAGCAGTGTTGATTTGGAATGCCTCTCTGTCTGGAGACTTCCCCAAATGGCCACCATTTGTGAGAGAACCATGAGTCATTTAGCATTTTTCTCAAAGAGAAACAGATACCTCAGTAGCCATCTTTCCAAATACCAAATAGATTTGCACTGGCAGAAACAGTCTAGGGTAACGCAGATTATAAAATAATGGCCTTAAGAGGATTATTCATTACACAGAAGTGGTATACATTAATTTGATTCAACAGCTAAATTGACATGTCCCTGGCCTTTATTTTCCAAGAGCCAGAATCCTTTAAGATTTTGATTAAGCGTGAGCAAATGAGGAAGACAAGAAACTCATGTATAGAAATGCACTAAATTATATGCAATTTTAACTATGTAGACAGCATTTAGACTCATCAAAATGCTGAGAAATTTTTCTATGGCCTTGTACTGGAGGAGCTTGAATGTTAATAAACACATATTTTCTACTTTAAGTACATATTTCCCCAAATAAAGCATATTCTCGGGGGACATTGTCCAAGCTGAAAACAGGCAAAGTATGTGGGGTACTCATGGCTGATCAGGATGAGCCCTCTGATCTAAGATCTCAGAAACATGTGAGAGGCAGGGGTGGCTGCAGGCCAATGAGGATGAGATCAAACCATTTACACAAGGGGGAGGAGGAGCAGGAGCGTGAGAACAAAATCTCTCTCCCTCTTCTGTCTGTTCACTGTCCTCATCAATAGAGGATTGTTTAAGTCCTTTTTTTTTTTGCCGTACGCGGGCCTCTCACTGCTGTGGCCTCTCCCGTTGCGGAGCACAGGCTCCGGACGCGCAGGCTCAGCGGCCACGGCTCACGGGCCCAGCCGCTCCGCGGCATGTGGGATCTTCCCGGACCCGGGCACGAACCCGCGTCCCCTGCATCGGCAGGCGGACTCTCAACCACTGCGCCACCAGGGAATCCAAGGATTGTTTAATCAAACGCACCTTTATATGCCAGGAGTTACTTTAAGTCACGTAGTCTTAATTCTGCAGTTAGAATGTCCACTTCAATATAGTCAACATTTCCATGTTTAGTTCAAAGATGGGTCTTCTTTCTTCTCCCAGGGCCAAGGCCACTGTAGGCTTCGAGGGAAAGTTTTTTGCTTTTCCCCACTTCTCCTCTCTCAGATTCCTCAGGGCAGTTTCTGGCCCCTCTGAGATGGGAGCACAGGAAGGGGGAAAGAATAGGCAGGAGTGAAAAATTCACACTTGGCTGATACTATCCGAAGGTGACTTTGTGCTCCCTGGACTTGGCAGCTGTTTAAAGCTGATCCTTTCTCATGGTGATTCCCCTGAGAGGGTCCACTGACTACCACCCCATGCTGGCGGCAGTGCTCCTTTGACTGGCTTCTTCCTATCTGTAGCCACACACTCACTTAGCATCTTCCTGTAGCGTATCCCAGCATCTCCCTTACAAGGCCATCCTCTTGGGCAGGATTCTTGTTAATCTTGGCCAACATTTTCTGCAACCATTTCTGAGAATGTGTCGGCTTTGCCCTGCCTTTTGGAGGGAATTCAGTTATCTTCCAAATGCAGACTCAACTCTATTCCATGGCTGCTTTGGCTTTCTTAGCCCAAACTGGCATCTGGATCCCTCTGGATCCCTAACAGCAGAGAATAGTTGTTCAGACCCATCAGATAGACTGGATCTCTGAAGGAGGCCAACCTGGGATGATAGAGCAACCACAGACAAAAAAGCTGGCAGAACAGACCAGGTGAAATCACCAAGCCTAGAGTTTGGAATGAGCAGTCATTCTAAGTACAGGGTATGAGTTCCAGGATTTGATCATGAAAAGGAGGGAGCTCGAGTACAAAACAAAGAATTCTGTCACTAGAGACCCAACTGACAGGTGTTCTGTTCTGTAAGAAAAACATCTCTCCTCTACTTTTTTTATCCCAGGATTCCAAGAGGATAAGTGATCCTAATATAAGAAACACTTGGGTTATATTTGCAAGGATCCCTGGAAATGGCTAGGATTATTTGGGGAGCTGTTCCTAGGAAAATAATGTGCTTCAGGCTAATAAACCAGCAGGGGCTTAGAGCAATATTCTATGAGAGTGGACTCCAGGAGGGTAGAGATTTTTATCTGTTTTGATTGCTGCTGTATCCCCAGAGCCTAGAATATTTTTGTGTAGTAAAGAATTGACCTTGACCAAAGAGAATTCTGGCCTTTGCCCTCAGTTACTAGGAGGTGATCGCTAGGCTTTTAGAATATCCAACCAGAGAAGACTGTCTTTGTTTACCTAGGAGCCTTAGGCCACACAAGATAGTCTAACAGTGTGATGTATGATGGGGGTTTGGGGCCATGCAGTATTACCTTGGCCTTCAGAGGGGCTAGAAACTACAGGTCAGCCACATGGGCTGTCAACCATGTCTGCATAATGGAGCTCCAATAAAAAGTCTGGACACCAAGTCCCAGAAGAGCCTCTCTGGTTGGCCATACTCCATGCATATTGTCATTCATTTTAGCCAGGAGAGTGGCGCTCTCCATGACTCCCCTGGGAGAGGACTACTGCAGGCTCTGCTCTTGGAACCTCCCTGGACTCTGCCCTATGCATCTCTTCTTTTGGCTGATTTTAATCTGTGTACTTTTTCTGTAATAAAGCATAATTGTGAGCATTACAGCTTTCAGTGAATTCTGCAAGTCTTTTGAGTGAATTAGCAAACCCGAGGGTGGACTTGGGAACCCCCCGAAACTTCCACTGCTGTCAAAAGTGAGGGTGATCTTGCAGGCAGTCTCCCTAACATTGCAAGTGCCTTGCACAAGCAGATGTTCAAACAGTGCTCACTGAATGAAGGAAAGGATGAAGGCATTTCTACATACCAACTGAGGAAGCCATGCCAGTTACCTAAAGATAGTGTCTTCTCAAATAGAGCATAATAAAGTTTTGTGTTTACATGATTTGCACGACAAAAATAGACTTTATAATCCCGTGGGTGTTATTCCCAAGTATACTTGGACTTTGCTGGCCACATCTTAAACATATTTCAATTACCCCATTACTTCAAAACACCAAACACCAAGCAGATTTCTGCCTGAAGAGTGGGAATAACAGCAATGTTATAAACCTCTTTACAGGGTGTTGGCAGGGCTGAGGCTGGCCCAGAAGGAAGGTACCACAGTAGGTCTTCCTCTGGAGCTACGCCAGTGTGGACACCTAGAGAGCAGCTGGCCACAGGAGCGACGCACCCTCTATGCATGGTTGACAAGAGCCCTTCAGGGGCATAGCGCACTCTCTGAACTGCTGCCCGTGGGCAAGATGAGGTCTCTCCTCAGTATGAGATCATGTTATTTATGACCCCAGAAAAGGATAAAGGCTAAAGATGTAACTTTGACGGCTTCTCCCTACCCTCCCTTCTTTGGAGACCCAGGAAAGGTCTTCTTTGTCTCCTTTGGCAGCTTTGAGTTCAGGGACAGAGACATCACCATTAACAGGTGATGTTAATAGGCATAGGCATTTCAGGGCTGCAGTTTCTTCCCACAATGTTTTCAACACTGAATAGCTGTGAGGCAGCTGCTATCAAATCATTAGCAGAGAACAGAGTGTTCGTATGATAATGAGGCACAGCCATGGGAGAAAAGAACTTCATATTCCTGATTCCTATCAGCTTTTTGATGGTCTGGTATATGAGTTTTCTCCCAGAATGCAATTCTGGCCTCAGAAATCATTGAGGAAGGGGGAAAGCAGGGTGGGGGGGGGTGGGGGGATAAACTGGGAGATTGGGATTGACATGTATACACTAATATGTATAAAATAGATAACTAATTTTAAGAAAAGAAATCACTGAAGAAGTATTGGCTCCCTTATCCAGACCTGGGATCACTGGCCTTTCAACCTTTAGATCCCCAGTTTTGATCAGCTACCCTCAGGTGATGCAAAATTTTGCCACATATACCCATAGTCTCTTTCCAAGAATTCCCACTTCATATACAGAACTGTAGACCCAACTTCCATGTTTAAACTTCCCTAGTGGGTCAATTCTGCATGAATGTAATCCAGATATTATTAGGTGGTGCTTCTAGCCCTTTAAGTCCTAGAGAACACTGGCTTGAACCCCCCTTCTAGAGTCTATGGGAGTCCAAAGCTTTTTCAACATTTCCTACAAATACCCAGAGGGTATATTCTCATGTTCACTCAGCTGCCATGCTCCAGCCTCCTCGTGTGCTGCTCCTTCTACGCTTTTCACAGGATTCCCATTTACACAAACAACTTAAGTGTTTTGTATTTTCTTTAAAATTTGGAGCAAGTCAGTAATGGAAGGAGCCTCACTTGATATCTCCATTGAACTTGACATATCTCCATTCTTTAAAATATACTTTAACTATCAACTACATAGAACACCCCATCTGATCATACCACCTCGCTCCATCCTTTCTTTTCCAACCTCTCCATACAAATTTCATTCTTTATGCAGCAGAGCAATTCAATCCTTCCACTTTGTTGCCATGGTTCTTGCTATTGAGTCCCATTCCCTACCAATCAGTTTATCAAGATATTTTCCTAAACAGAAGACAGTTCTCTGCCTGATAAGAATCCTTGCATAATCAATTAAAGTGTTTTTCTTCCTTTCATAAAGAACTACAGTTTACCCTTGAACAACGCGAGGGTTAGGGACACCCACCATCTGCACAGTGGAAAACCCACATATAACTTATAGTTGGCCCTCTGTATTCACATTTCCCCCATATACTTGGCTCCTCCGTATACGTGGTCCCACATCCATGTATTCAACCAACATGGATCGTGTAGCAATGTAATATTTACTACTGGAAAAAATCCTGGTCCAAATGAACCCATGCAGTTCGAACCCACTTTGTTTAAGGGTCAACTGTATTTTGGTACCATTGGGTTCAGTCAACCAGTGATCATTCCTGATCATTGCTCATTCATGGAGATGGACACTGTTTTCCATTGGGTTCTCTGGAGACAGACTCTGAAACAGAGAACTGCTTGTAGAGGGTTTATCGAGGAGTGTTCTTGGAGGTACCCTTGTGAGGAAACCAGGAAGGCAGGATTGGACAAGAGGGAGCTGCTGACCTGCAATAAGATTACAGTTGACACCTAGCTCTGTGGAGCTTGAACAACTCTGATAAGGACCTCTGGAGTTGTCCCAAACTGAAGCAAGGGAATTGGGTTTTTGTATCCTCTCAACAGCTAGTTGTTAGCTGGGGGATACTCCCTGGGAAGGGCGTGGAAACTTGGACAAAGCAGTCCACTGTGCCAAGTGGAATTAACCATTGAGGGACACAGCTGTGGGCGTGCAGTGTCTGATATTCCCAGCAGCTGGGGATTAGGTGCATTGGCCCTGAAGAGGGGATCTGAGTAAACACTACAATATCCATTGTAGCTCACCTCTGGCACCTCTCAGATACATCTTATCCATTCCATAATTCTGAATTCCATAATTCATAAATACAGTTGACCCTTAAACAACGTGGGTGTGAACTGCATGGGTTAATTTGTACCAGGATTTTTTCCAATAGTAAATAATACATTGCTACACGATCCATGGAATTATCCATTCCATAATTCTGGTTGACCTGGTTTGCTGGGAAACTTACAAGAGAAAGGTTAGTGTGATGAACTACAGACCCCACTGCCACAGCTAAACTGAGGCCCTGAATGATACTCTCACCTCCGCCTCCCATTATATATTTCCCTCATCCCCCTGCTGGCCTAAGTGGCTGGTGAAGTGACCCAGATCATTGTCCCTAAGGTGTCTGTGCCTAAACCTACTATGTCCTCCTCAGGCTGTGGCCACTGCCCTTGTCCATTTATTACCATTAAAACTGGGCATGCAAAGACCAAGAGACCCTCCATGGATCTCCTGAGCACCAAACATATTCTTTCCTGCCCCGCTGAGTAGCAGCAGCCCTATTTACCCCTACATTTCTTTTTTCTCTTGGCACATGGGGCCTGAGCAACAGCCATAGCTTAAAGTTTGATGGGATTCTTACTGTGTCCCCTGATGGCAGTGACATGCAGAGCTAAAGTTACAGGGTTGGGAAGCACATATGTGTGTGAATTTGGTGGGGCACGGACCTTCAGATTTCAGGGCTTTGCCCCTCCCAGAGGCAAAGCCTACTTATGGCAGCCACCCCCCAAGACCCAGCCCAGTCTGGGGAGTGGCCCTTCTGCCCTCCTGTCTTGCTCCCCTTCCTGGCTTTGTCCCCTTCCTGGCTTTGTCTTCCTCCATGGTATCCTGTATGTTGTGCTTATTCACCTCAAATGCTAGAGTGTTGATGGCTGACAGCTCTCAGCTGAGTCCCCTCTGGTAGCTGGCTTCAGCTGAAGAGCTGCCTAGCCCAAAGTCACGCCCTCTTCTCCAGAGCAGACTGAATCGAATGGCTGGTCAATCTTGTGGGGAGGGGAGCATAAAGGCTTGGGCCCCTTGCCTCAAGGTGGGACAGCCCTGAAGGATCATCCGAACTGCCCATAAAATCAGCTGAGTCTTTATTGCAACCACGTGGCAATTCAACTCCGCCCTCTGAGCCCCTTCTCTTATTCCCTAACGGGGCGTTCATCCCCACAGCACCCCACAGTAAACCTCTTGCACACAATCCCTGTCTCAGAATCTGCTTCTTAGGGAACGCAACCTAGGCTATTTTTATTTTTTAAATAAATAAATAAATAACTTTATTTATTTATTTATGTCTGCGTTGGGTCTTCATTGTTGCCCGTGGGCTTTCTCCAGTTGCGTCCAGCGGGGGCTACTCTTCGTTGTGGTGCATGGGCTTCTCATTGCGGTGGCTTCTCTTGTTGCAGAGCACGGGATCTAGGCACGTGGGCTTCAGTAGTTGTGGTGCACGAGCTCAGAAGTTGTGGCTCAGGGGCTCTAGGCACGCAGGCTTCAGGAGTTGTGGCACACGGGTTTAGTTGCTCCACCACATGTGATATCTTCCCAGACCAGGGCTTGAACCCACATCCCCTGTATTGGCAGGCGTATGCTTAACCACTGCACCACCGGGAAAGTCCCTGGACTATTTTTATAAGTTGAGAATGTTTGTCTTATTTTTAATGATTTAAAAAAAACTTAAAAACTTTATTAGCCCTAAATGTTATATAAGTTAAATTATTTCTCAGTTCATTCTTATCTTTTGCAAAACAAGGTAAGGAAAGCTCTGTTGATACCTAAGTGAGACAGAAGAACAAAGAAGATACACCACTGTGAGGTCAGAAGGGGTGAGGGGGTAGGAACAGCCAAGTGCACATACCTTGGCTTAGGGGGACTTGCTAATCTTGGTCTAGCTATCAGCTTTGCTTCTATGAGCTGTGCGATTGATGTAAAAGACCTTGTAAATGTAGTCAGTTCCAACCAGATGATTTGAGACTACTGAACACTGGGTGAATGGCCTATAGAGAAGGTGCCAATGGGAAAGCCATGCACATGCAACAAACACTGTGTGAGAAACAATGAAAAAGTTAGACTCAGTTCACACGGCGTGTGCTTTCTCTGAACTTTAGATGTATCTCATTCTGGGCAACTCCTATGGAGGGCGTGGTACAAATGACCCCCCTCCAACGTGACTATGCAGATTATACACTGTCGACCTGCACCCTGAACCTACTTTCAGCTTCAACTCTCAGTCCCCAACCTATAGGGCCCCCAGCCCCTTAGACTGCAAGACTCTTAACCCCCCAAGACACACTTGTACTCCCCTTCTGCCACCAGCCGAGGTGGGTCCTCAAAGTGTAGCAACAATCGACGAGAGGGAGTAGGGAACTGAACGCACCAAGGTATGGGATCAGAAGGGCAGAAGCAACTGATGGTTGCAAGGCAAGTTTAATAACAAAGCATAGCCATATATATAACCCTAAAGTAGGGAATTTGCTTAGTCACGCCTTATCAGCATCAGCTGGTTGATTGGCTTCTCGGCTTCTGCCTCAAAGGCACCCATTTCCCCTCCAGGGTTGCTTTTCCAAGCTTTAGGGAACAACCAGGGACTCCCAGTAACTGAGCAGGTCCCTGGAGCGATTTGGCCAAAGGCCATCTCCTTTTTTAGGTTCATACCATAAAGTCCAGGATGCATACCAAGGAGAGTACAATCGGGCCCTGAGGCTTATGAGGGTCTTAATTGCGCCTTCCTCAGAGGGCAATGCTCGCCACACCCTTCTTATCCTAGATTCAACATCTCTGTCACCACTACACACACACCCCTATTCTTTCCCTGGCCTCGACAGTGCCCCACTTGGCCAGCTGTTCCTGGTCCTCACAGAAATGATTGCTCCTCTCGTATCCTGTATAACAGGACTCTCCTAACCCGCCTTCCCCATCTCTCTCTTCTGAGCCAAGGCTTCGTATTTGATATGGAGGAGATTGTCGGCCCAAATCCAGGTCACTCGCAAACTCCTGAACTGGAGGCTCCCATGTCTGAGCCCTTCTCTCAGAACACAATAGGTGCTCCAGTGTCTTGGTCCTCAAAGGTGGTAAGATGGTGAGAGATTGAGCCCTACTCTCTTATCTCTAAAAAACAAACAAACAAACAAAAAACAACTGGGGCCTCCGCTAAGAAGGGTTGAGGTCCGAGGATACCACAATAGGGTTGTGTAAGCTTGGGTTCAGGGAAAAGAGGGACTGTGGGCTAACGGGATTGGAGAGAATCCCCATATTGAGGGAAGTGAACCAGTAGAAAGGAACTTCTCCCACATTGGGAGAGAATGAGTAATTGTTTGTCCTCTGGACCCAACCCCATAAAAAGTCTAGACTTGGGCTTGCTGGTCTCCTACATGACAGAGGGACAAGAGTCAAGAATCTGTGATTTCAGAAAACAGAGTGGGTGTCATTTTCTTGGTGAAAAGTGGTAAGTTTGGGAAAACTTACATAATGTTTTCCCAAGACAGGTGCAGTGGAAAAGTATTTATCTTTGAGTAGTTTAAAAGCTCAAAAATGTCCAGAAAACAAGATATTCTCCCATATGGTGCCTTCTTCCCACATAATATCTCATCTACCTCTGGCCCATCCTACTTTCTTCCCTGATCTTCTCTAGTTCTGAAGGAGGCCAGCCCCTCCATCCCTTCCTTTTTACCATAAGATCTTGATCCATTACTTGTTCCCTCTCCATGATAATTCTTCAACCAGTTCCTTTCCACTGGCTCTTTCCCGTTAGCCTAAAATCCTTCCCAATAACCACACTTGAAGGCCAGGGATGCCATGTTGCACAACTCTACAAGGCACCATTGACATCATCGTCTATGTAAATGGCGACCCCCTCCCCTGCCCCTCCCGCTGGAGTTGAGCAGAGCACATAATATCAATAAAATGAACAATGATGAATGGGAAAAGCAGCATTTCCTCTGCTCACTAGGCAGCACTCTAGCAATTTTTAACTGCCTGCTCTGGCAGTGGTTCAGAGATTCCATTCAGTGAGCTAGCTCACTGCCATTTTCTTAGCAAAGTAAACCTTTTTATTACAAGGGTCCTGGGATTATAGAGTCAGATTCTAAAAGAAATTTTGAGCTTGCATAGCCTCCCCTTAAAAAATCTTCCAGTGGGAGGAGTGTAATTCCCACTTAAAACAACTCAGTCAGCCGTTCAGTCGTTTCTTTGTACAGTCAATTAAGAAGCACTGATTGAGGGCTTCCCTGGTGGCGCAGTGGTTGAGAATCCGCCTGCCGATGCAGGAGACACGGGTTCGTGCCCTGGTCCGGGAAGATCCCACATGCCGCGGAGCAACTAAGCTCGTGAGCCATGGCCGCTAGGCCTGCGCGTCCGGAGCCTGTGCTCCGCAACGGGAGAGGCCACAACAGTGAGAGGCCCGCATACCGCAAAAAAAAAAAAAAAAAAAAAGAAAAAAAGAAGCACTGATTGAGCGCCTCCTGTGTATCAGGCACTGTGCTCCATTCAGAAGATTCAGGTGAGGATAAAAAGAAAAAAGCATGGAACTTTCAGGCATTAATCAAAAATTCACACAAACACCATTAAATTATAACAGTGGAAAGAACTACCGATTAGAAGTACATAGTGTTATGATAACATCTAATAGACCTAAACAAGAAGTTCAAGGAAGACTTCCTTGAGAATGGGATGGTTGAGTTAATATTTGAAAGGAGAGTAGGCATTGATTAGATAAAATGGAAGTGAAATGTCCTAAGCAGAGACAAAAGCATGTTCTAGGGGCCCTGTGGGGAGTTCAGGGAAGCGAATGATGAAAACCAATGTGCTGGACCACTGTGAGCAAGGAGGAGGGTCAAGTGAGATGAGACTGGAGGGGCAGTGAGGGCCAGACCTGGTAAGCCTTCAGGCCATAATATGGATTTTGGTCTTTATTCTAAGAATAACTGGAAGTCATTGAAGGGTTGTAAGCAGGCAAATGACAGGATGGTATCTGTGCTTTAAAGGAATCATTTTGGCTGTAATGTGGCTAATGTGTTGGAGGGGCCTTTGAGATGTGGGAAACAAGTTGGGAGATTACTGAAATAGATCAGGGGAGAGAAGCCAGTGGCTTGTACAGAGGTGGGTTTAAAAAGCTTTATTAGAAATTCCTTCCTTCTATCAAAGTCAGACATGTCCAGTGGCCCCAGCTCTTTCTCTGGGACCACAAAGAACAAGTCAACTCCACATCAACATGGTCAACCTTTAAGGAGATGAGGGAATGCATTATGCCACCACCTCTTTTACTCTGTCCCATTTTACCCTCATCACTTAATCTCCTTTCTTCTTGTTTAAAAAGCATGATTCTTTTAACAGATTCTCAAATGACCTGAACATAAATTCCCTTTGCCATCCTCACTGCCCCTCCCAGAACAGTCTCAGTTGGTCAATAAAGACTAAATCCCTCAATGAGCCGAAGCTTCTGGAGATTAAGATGAATACAAAAGATAGGATTGAGATGTTAAGCTCTGATTACAGTATGAAAATAAACAAGGAAGAGTTAAACCTACAACTGTCAGCTAGAAAAATCATAAATTAACTTCTGACTTCTCCATCAGGCTGTTGATAATAGAAATCAACATTTATTGAGATTTTAAAAAACATATTACGTGCATTAACTCATTTAGTCCTCACAACAACCCTTGAGGTAGGTCCTAAGAGTATTCCCATTTTACAGATGAGAAAACTAAGGTACGAGAGACTAAGGTTATACAATCAATAAGCATCAGAGCCCGGACTCAAGCACTAATCTGACTTCAGGGACTGTGCTCTTGGCCAGGACACTACACTGCCTTCCAGGGCAAGGAAAACTATCTTCGAACTTTGAGAAGGGAAAAATAAACATGATGAAAAGGAATTAAAGCCCAAAATTAGAGAAGAAGATAGCCCAAGAGTTTATAATTACTTGATTTAGTCCTAATCTAAAGCCCAGATGAAACATATTTTAAGACACTGAAAGAAGAGTCAGATCTAAACCCAAAATAATAATTGGTCATCTTTAAGAAACATGGAAGATGATTAGAGATGCCCAGTATATGGTCAGGCCACTCAAGATGGCTGTTCTACTCTTTGTACATCCCCTGCTCCTCCAGTCCCTGCTTTCCTGCTCCCTACTCACAGGAAGGTGCTTCGCCCCCTGCCCCAGCTAGCGATTGTTCAAATCCTTAGGCCAGACCGGCTCCACCTGCTAGCTTATTGAAGGGAAAGATCTGCCCATGTGGTGGTTGTTAATCTGAGGGGCTGTGAGGGACATGCCCCTGCTGCTGGTTTCCCTGGTAACTAATGAGCTAATCTGACGTCAATTCCCCCTATAAATGGTAGCCTCTCCCCTACGTAGCAAAGGTTGCTGCCATTGCCCGCCTACTCGCCCGCCTGCCTGCTCGCCCGCTCGCCCGCCTGCCCGCTCGCCCGCCCGCTCCAGTGGGGTGTTGCTCCAGGACCTTTCGCTTCAGACGTGTAAGATCCCCCTGTCCAACAAACTATTGACGTCTCTGTCGCTGTCTCCAGGTTCTTTCTTTGGTCTCGAGGCTGGGCAGCTACAAGGCTTGCTGGCCTGCGAGGTGCAGCCTAACAATTGGCGTAGCAGCCGGGAGGCCAAGGAAACTCCTGTGAGCGCCGAGATGTTGGGAAATAAGGATGGGAAATGGAAAGAGGCGGGGGTGACCCGAGGTGGCCGACCGCTAGCAAGTGGGGCTCTGTGGCAGCTGACCACCAGACGAGGTGTCTTCCTCTTCCATTACATTGATGATATCCTGGTGAACTCAGAGTCCCTTTCAAGTTTAAAAGTAGCAGCCCTGTGCTCATGGCTCATCTGACTGCACGGGGATGGCTTGTGAGTCCAGACAAAACGTAAGGACCTGGGTTATCTATAAAATATAAGCATACCCATGACCCACCACCCCTAAACAATTACAGACATAGGCGTTAGGGATATTAACTCAGGGACAGGCTTGTGAATGGGACATGGCCAGTCGCCCAAAAGGGTTTGGATGAGGTCTGTGGCAACAGCAAAATAATAAAAGTACCCTTGGGCTTCTGGTCTCAGCTATGGGAGGGGCCGAGCAATGATATATGTGATGGAAAACAGCTATATGCCGCCTGCAATGTGTTACAGCAGGTGGAAGATGTTACAAAAGGCCGACCCGAGTTGTCGAGCAATGTGAAAAACCATTATTTGGAGTCTAGAACAGCTGTGTAACAATACGGGACCCCCCCCCCACCCCCCCCATGAACATTGACAGCAACCCACTTTACCGGCCAACTGTCAGGACCATAACTTACTTTTGCCTTTGCCACGGGATCTACCCCCAGGGGAACACGTTATAAAATGGCCCTGGCAGATAAGTTCCAGGTGGTCTGGGTTTACCGCCCGTGGGAATAGGACTGGAAAGGGACTTACAGATCTCACCTGTCTTCTACCTGGCCCCGCCTGAGATTACTAAGGTAATTTATATGGGACCCCTCCTGGAGAAAGCCACCATCATGTTAACCTTGTGGTCTGTTGTTATACGGCCTCTCCAGTATTCGGCTCCGGCTGTGGGGACTGAGGGTGGACAGGCGGTGTGGTCCTACAGGCAGGGCTGGTTGCATCTCAGAATGCTGTTACTGTGGTATTTGGCTTACTGGTCCTGATCTTCCCTGTATTATGCTTGTTACACATCTGACATCTCCTCCCCAGTCTAAGAGGAGGGAATCTGTGGACTGGGGGACAATGGCGGCCTCACTGTGAAATGAGTCTGATTGCTGGGTCTACGCGAGATGCCGTTGTCCTCCTCTGGACAAGAAAAATTGACCCGATAAGCGCCTGGCTTGTTAGCGGCTGTTGATCTGTATCGCATTTGCGGTATTCGGTTGCAGTGCATCTCTACATTCCAACCCCGAGGATATAGCGGAAGAGGGGTGGACCAAGATGGTAAGGGTCGTGCAGAGTATGTAGGGGTGGAGTGTGTTGTCAGGCCACTCGATGGCTGTTCTCTCGCTCTTTGTACATCCCCTGCTCCTCCAGTCCCTGCTTTCCTGCTCCCTACTCATGGGAAGGTGCTTCGCCCCCTGCCCCAGCTAGCGATTGTTCAAATCCTTAGGCCAGAACGGCTTCACCTGCTAGCTTATTGAAGGAAAATATCTGCCCTTGTGATGGTGGTTAAGCTAAGAAGCTGTGAGGGACGTGCCCCAGTTGCTGGTTTCCCTGGTAACTGATAAGCTCATCTGACCTCAGTTTCCCTCAAAATGGTAGCCTCTTTCACCCCCAAGGAGTGCTGCCATGCCCCGTCTGCCATACACAGTGGGGTGTTGCTCCAGGACCTTTTGCTTCAGACAGGTAAGATCCCCTATTTAATAAACGATTTATGTCTCTGTCGCTGGCTGTGGGCTCTTTCTTTGGTCTCGAGGCGGGGAAACTACAAGGCTTGCAGGGTACAGGCCAACACCCAACAAATTAAAAAGAACACCTTTTCAAAATAATCAATTTGAGAAAACTGACTTTCTTCAGCTTTCATCTTTCCTCCCATCTGTATTAGTATCATTTATTATTGGCCAGGTAGTGCTAAACGGCTTTAGAAAACACTTTGAAATTCTAGCTCTTAACTAATGATCCACTGATTTACTAACAAATGCTTATTGAATATCTGCTGAATATCAGATTGCTAGGTGCTGGAGAGTCAAAACAGACAGGGTTCTATCCTCATGGAAATTTCTAGTGAGGAATATTACCGATAAAACAATGACACGAACGTGGGCATAATTACAAACTAAATCATGTGCTACAATTAAAAAAAACTGCTGGGCTTCCCTGGTGGCGCAGTGGTTGAGAGTCCGCCTGCCGATGCAGGAGACACGGGTTCGTGCCCTGGTCCGGGAAGATCCCACATGCCGCGGAGTAGCTAAGCCCGTGAGCCATGGCCGCTGGGCCTGCGCGTCCGGAGCCTGTGCTGTGCTCCGCAATGGGAGAGGCCACGACAGTGAGAGGCCCACATACAGAAAAAAAAAAAAAAAAAAAAAAAAAAAAAAAACTGCTTCCAGAGCAATTTCTAATTTTAAGTGACAAGCAAGAATATAATACATATTTTTAATGACATTTATGCAGTGGAAAAAGATTTAAAATCTTTCAATGATTTAAAAGCTTGGTCATACTCAGTAAGATTATCTCTAAAATTAGAATAAATTATAAAATTACATAAGTCATTGAAACACCATTAAAAACTTTTTTAAAAAAACAATCTGCTTTGAGTCCATTTTTAGAATTTGAGATATAATTAGATACCATAAAATTCATCCTTAATGTATCAAATGCAGATGTGGTATATTTATACAATGGAATATTACACAGCCATAAAAAGAAATAATGCCATCTGCAGGAGCATGGATGGACCTAGAGATTCATACTAAGTGAAGTAAGCCAGATGGAGACAAATGTCATATCACATGTGGAATCTAAAAAAAAAATACAAATGAACTTATATACAAAACAGAAATAGACCCACAGACATAGAAAACAAACTTATGGTTACCAAATGGGAAAGGGGAGGGCAGACAAATTAGGCATTTGGGATTAACAATTACACACCACTGTATATAAAATACATAACCAACAAGGACCTACTGTATAGCACAGGGAACTGCACTCAGTATTTTGTAATAACCTATAAGGGAAAAGAAGAAAAATAAACAGATATTTATAACTGAATCACTTTGCCATACACCTGAAACTAACAACATTGTAAATCAACAATACTTGAATAAAAGTATACCATGCAGTGGATCTTATTAACAAGGTTGTACAGCCATCACCACCATTGTGTAATTCCGGAACACTTATCACCCCCAAAAGAAACCCCTTACCATTAGCAGGCTTCCCATTTTCCCCCTCCCTGCAGTCCCTGGCAGACACAAGTCTATTTTCTGTCTTTATGGATTTGCCTAATCTGCATATAAATTGAATAATAGAATACGGGGCCTTTTGTGTCTGACTTTCACGTAATGGTTTCAAGGTTTATCCATGTTGTAGTGTGTATCAGCACTTCATTCCTTTTTATGGTGGAAGAATGTTCCATTGTATGGATATACCACATTTTGCATATCTGTTTATTAGTTGACAGACATTTGGGTTGTTTCCACTTTTTGGCTCTTATGAATGACACTGCTGTGAACATTTATGTTCAAGTTTTTGTAAGGACTTTTTCTGTTGGTGGTGGTGGTTTTTTGCGGTACGCGGGCCTCTCGCAGTTGTGGGCTCTCCCGTTGCGGAGCACAGGCTCCGGACGCACAGGCTCAGCGGCCATGGCTCACGGGCCCAGCCGCTCCGCGGCATGTGGGATCTTCCTGGACCGGGCACGAACCCGTGTCCCCTGCATCGGCAGGCGGATTCTCAACCACTGCGCCACCAGGGAAGCTCGGACATGTTTTTTTTTTTTTTTTTTTTTTTAAACATCGTTATTGGAGTATAATTGCTTTACAATGTTGTTAGTTTCTGCTGTATAACAAAGTGAATCAGCTATATGCATACGTATATCCCCATATCCCCTCCCTCTTGCGTCTCCCTCCCACTTTCCTTATCCCACCCCTCTAGATGGTCGCAAAGCACCGAGCTGATCTCCCTGTGCTATGCAGCTGCTTCCCACTAGCTATCTATTTTACATTTGGTAGTGTATATAAGGACATGTTAATTTTCTTCAGTAAACATCTAGGAGTAGAATTGCTAGATCATATAGTAACTCTGTGTTTAACCTTTTGAGGAATTGCCAGAATGTTTTCCAAAGTGGCTGTACCACTTTACATTCCACCAGTAATGTAGATGGCAATATTTGTCATTGTCCTTTTGATTAAAGCCATCCTAATGGGTGTGAGGTAGTATCTCATTGTAGTTTTGACTTGTATTTCTCTGATGGCTAATGATGTTGAGTTTCTTTTCATGCGCTGATCAGTCATTTGTGTATGTTCTCCGGAGAAATGTCTGTTCATATCCTTTGCCCTTTTTAAAGTTGGGTCATCTATTCTTTTATTATTATTATTATTATTTTAACATCTTTATTGGAGTATAACTGTTTTACAATAGTGTGTTAGTTTTTCCTTTACAACAAAGTGAATCAGTTATACATATACATATGTTCCCATATCTCTTCCCTCTTGCGTCACCCTCCCTATCCCACCCCTCTAGGTGGTCACAAAGCACAGAGGTGATCTCCCTGTGCTCTGCGGCAGCTTCCCACTAGCTATCTAATTTACATTTGGTAGTGTGTATATGTCCCTGCCACTCTCTTACATCATCACCACTTACCCTTCCCCCTCCCCATATCCTCAAGTCCATGCTCTAGTAGGTCTGTGTTTTATTCCTGTCCTACCACTAATCTCTTCATGACATTTTTTTTTCTTAGATTCCATATATATGTGTTAGCATACGGTATTTGTTTTTCTCCTTCTGACTTACTTCACTCTGTATGACAGACTCCAGGTCTATCCACCTCATTACAAATAACTCAGTTTCATTTCTTTTTATGGCTGAGTAATACTCCATTGTATATATGTGCCACATCTTCTTTATCCATTCCTCTGTTGATGGACATTTAGGTTGCTTCCATGTCCTGGCTATCGTAAATAGAGCTGCAATAAACATTTTGGTACTGACTCTTTTTGAATTATGGTTTTCTCAGGGTATATGCCCAGTAGTGGGATTGTGGGGTCATATGGTAGTTCTATTTGTAGTTTTTTAAGGAACCTCCATACTGTTCTCCATAGTGGCTGTATCAATTTACATTCCCACCAGCAGAGCAAGAGGGTTCCCTTTTCTCCACACCCTCTCCAGCATTTATTGTTTCTAGAGTTTTTGATGATGGCCAATCTGACCGGTGTGAGATGATATCTCATTGTAGTTTTGATTTGCATTTCTCTAATGATTAATGATGTTGAGCATTCTTTCATGTGTTTGTTGGCAATCTGTATATCTTCTTTGGAGAAATGTCTATTTAGGTCTTCTGCCCATTTTGGGATTGGGTTGTTTGTTTTTTTGTTATTGAGCTGCCTCAGTTGCTTATAAATTTTGTATATTAATTCTTTGTCAGTTGCTTCATTTGAAAATATTTTCTCCCATTTTAAGGGTTGTCTTTTGGTCTTGTTTATGGTATCCTTTGCTGTGCAGAAGTTTTTAAGTTTCATTATGGCCCATTTGTTTATTTTTGTTTTTATTTCCATTTCTCTAGGAGATGGGTCAAAAAGGATCTTGCTGTGATTTATGTCGTAGAGTGTTCTGCCTATGTTTTCCTCTAAGAGTTTGATAGTGTCTGGCCTTACATTTAGGTCTTTAACCCATTTTGAGTTTATTTTTGTGTGTGGTGTTAGGGAGTGTTCTAATTTCATACTTTTACAGGTAGCTGTCCAGTTTTCCCAGCACCACTTATTGAAGAGGCTGTCTTTTCTCCACTGTATATCCTTCCCTCCTTTATCAAAGATAAGGTGACCATATGTGTGTGGGTTTATCTCTGGGCTTTCTATCCTGTTCCATTGATCTATATTTCTGTTTTTGTGCCAGTACCATACTGTCTTGATTACTGTGGTCTTGTAGTATAGTCTGAAGTCAGGGAGCCTGATTCCACCAGCTCCATTTTTCGTTCTCAATATTGCTTTGGCTATTCGGGGTCTTTTGTGTTTCCATACAAATTGTGAAACTTTTTGTTCTAGTTCTGTAAAAAAATTGCCAGTGGTAATTTGATAGGGATTGCATTGAATCTGTAGATTGCTTTGGGTAATAGAGTCATTTTCACAATGTTGATTCTTCCAATCCAAGAACATAGTATATCTCTCCACCTATTTGTATCATCTTTAATTACTTTCATCAGTGTCTTATAGTTTTCTGCATACAAGTCTTTTGTCTCCTTAGGTAGGTTTATTCCTAGATATTTTATTCTTTTTGTTGCAATGGTAAATGAGAGGGTTTTCTTAATTTCACTTTCAGGTTTTTAATCATTAGTGTATAAGAATGCCAGAGATTTCTGTGCATTAATTTTGTATCCTGATACTTTACCAAATTCATTGATTAGCTCTAGTAGTTTTCTGGTAGCATCCTTTGTATTCTCTATGTATACTATCATGTCATCTGCAAACAGTGACAGCTTTACTTCTTCTTTCCCTATTTGGATTCCTTTTATTTCTTTTTTTTTCTCTGATTGCTGTGGCTAGAACTTCCAAAACTATGTTGAATAAGAGTGGTGAGAGTGGGCAACCTTGTCTTGTTCCTGATCTTAGTGGAAATGGTTTCAGTTTTTCACCATTGAGAACAATGCTGGCTGTGGGTTTGTCATATATGGCCTTTATTATGTTGAGGAAAGTTCCCTGTATGCCTACTTTCTGCAGGGTTTTTATCATAAATGGGTGTTGAATTTTGTCAAAAGCTTTCTCTGCATCTATTGAGATGATCATATGGTTTTTCTCCTTCAGTTTGTTGATATGGTGTATCATGTTGATTGATTTGTGTATATTGAAGAATCCTTGCATTCCTGGAATAAACCCCATTTCATCATGGTGTATGATCCTTTTAATGTGCTGTTGGATTCTGTTTGCTAGTATTTTGTTGAGGATTTTTGCATCTATGTTCATCAGTGATATTGGCCTGTAGTTTTCTTTCTTTGTGACGTCTTTGTCTGCTTTTGGTATCAGGGTGATGGTGGCCTCATAGAATGAGTTTGGGAGTGTTCCTCCCTCTGCTACCTTTTGGAAAAGTTTGAGAAAGATAGGTGTTAGCTCTTCTCTAAATGTTTGATAGAATTCACCTGTGAAGCCATCTGGTCCTGGGCTTTTGTTTGTTGGAAGATTTTTAATCACAGTTTCAATTTCAGTGCTTGTGATTGGTCTGTTCATATTTTCTATTTCTTCCTGGTTCAGTCTCGGCAGCTTGTGCATTTCTAAGAATTTGTCCATTTCTTCCAGGTTGTCCATTTTATTGGCATAGAGTTGCTTGTAGTAATCTCTAATAATCTTTTGTATTTCTGCAGAGTCAGTTGTTACATCTCCTTTTTCATTTCTAATTCCATTGATTTGAGTCTTCTCCCTTTTTTTCTTGATGAGTCTGGCTAATGGCTTATCAATTTTATTTATCTTCTCAAAGAACCAGCTTTTACTTTTATTGATCTTTGCTATTGTTTCATTTATTTCTGATCTGATCTTTATGATTTCTTTCCTTCTGCTAAATTTGGGTTTTTTTGTTCTTCCTTCTCTAATTGCTTTAAGTGCAAAGTTAGGTTGTTTATTCGAGATGTTTCCTGTTTCTTAAGGTATGATTGTATTGCTATAAACTTCCCTCTTAGAACTGCTTTTGCTGTATCCCATAGGTTTTGGGTCATCGTGTCTCCATTGTCATTTGTTTCTAAGTACTTTTTGATTTCCTCTTTGATTTCTTCAGTGATCACTTTGTTATTAAGTAGTGTATTGTTTAGCCTCCATGTGTTTGTATTTTTTACAGATCTTTTCCTGTAATTGATATTTAGTCTCATAGCGTTGTGGTCAGAAAAGATACTTGATACGATTTCAATTTTCTTAAATTTGCCAAGGCTAGATTTGTGACCCAATATATGATCTATCCTGGAGAATGTTCCATGAGCACTTGAGAAAAATGTGTATTCTGTTGTTTTTGGATGGAATGCCCTATAAATATCAATTAAGTCCATCTTGTGTAATGTATCTTTTAAAGCTTGTGTTTCCTTATTTATTTTCATTTTGGATGATGTGTCCATTGGTGACAGTGGGGTGTTAAAGTCCCCTACTGTGATTGTGTTACTGTCGATTTCCCCTTTTATGGCTGTTAGTATTTGCCTTATGTATTGAGGTGCTCCTATGTTGGGTGCATAAATATTTACAATTGTTATATCTTCTTCATGGATCGATCCCTTGATCATTGTGTAGTGTCCTTCTTTGTCTCTTGTAATAGTTTTTATTTTAAAGTCTATTTTGTCTGATATGAGAATTGCTACTCCAGCTTTCTTCTGATTTCCATTTGCATGGAATATCTTTTTCCATCCCCTCACTTTCAGTCTGTAAGTGTCCCTAGGTCTGAAGTGGGTCTCTTGTAGACAGCATAAAAAGGGGCCTGTTTTTGTATCCATTCAGCCAGTCTGTGTCTTTTGGTGAGAGCATTTAATCCATTTACATTTAAGGAAATTATTGATATGTATGTTCCTATTACCATTTACTTAATTGTTTCGGGTTGTTCTTGTAGGTCTTTTCCTTCTCTTGTGTTTCTTGCTTAGCGAAGTTCCTTTAGCATTTGTTGTAAAGCTGGTTTGGTGGTGCTGAACTCTCTCAGCTTTTGCTTGTCTGTAAAGGTTTTAATTTCTCCATCAAATCTGAATGAGATCCTTGCTGGGTAGAGTAATCTTGGTTGTAGGTTTTTTTCCTTCATCACTTTAAATATGTCCTGCCACTCCCTTCTGGCTTGTAGAGTTTCTGCTGAAAGATCAGATGTTAACCTTATGGGGATTCCCTTGGGTGTTATTGTTTTTCCCTTGCTGCTTTTAATATGTATTCTTTGTATTTAATTTTTGACAGTTTGATTATTATGTGTCTTGGCATGTTTATCCTTGGGTTTATCCTGTATGGGACTCTCTGTGCTTCCTGGACTTGATTGACTATTTCGTTTCCTATATTAGGGAAGTTTTCAACTATAATCTCTTCAAATATTTTCTCAGTCCCTTTCTTTTTCTCTTCTTCTTCTGGGACCCCTGTAATTCGAATGTTGGTGCGTTTAATGTTGTCCCAGAGGTCTCTGAGAGTGTCCTCAGTTCTTTTCATTCTTTTTCCTTTCTTCTGCTCTGCAGTAGTTATTTCCACTATTTTATCTTCCAGGTCACTTATCTGTCCTTCTGCCTCAGTTATTCTGCTATTGATCCCATCTAGAGTATTTTTCATTTCATTTATTGTGTTGCTCATTGTTGCTTGCTTCCTCTTTATTTCTTCTAGGTCCTTGTTAACTGTTTCTTGCAATTTGTCTATTCTATTTCCAAGATTTTGAATCATTTTTACTATCATTATTCTGCATTCTTTTTCAGGTAGACTTGCTATTACCTCTTCATTTGTTAGGTCTGGTGTGTTTTTATCTTGCTCCTTCATCTGCTGTGTGTTTTTCTGTCTTCTCATTTTGCTTATCTTTCTGTGTTTGGGATCTCCTTTTTGCAGTCTACAGGTTCGTAGTTCCCTCTGTTTTTGGTGGCTGTCCCCAGTTGCTGAGGTTGGTTCAGTGGGTTGAGCAGGTTTCCTGGTTGGGGGGGCTAGTGCCTCTGTTCTGGTGGATGAGGCTGGATCTTGTCTTTCTGGTGGGCAGGTCCATGTCTAGTGGTGTGTATCAGGATGTTGGTAGCCTTATTATGATTTTAGGCAGCCTCTCTGCTAATAGATGGGGCTGTAGACCTGTCTTGTTCTTTGTTGGGCATAGGGTGTCCAGCACTGTTCGTTGCTGGTCCTTGAGTGAAGCTGGGTCTTGGTGTTGAGATGGAGGTCTCTGGGAGATTTTCACCGTTTGATATTACGTGGAGTTGGGAGGTCTCTTGTGGACCAGTGTCCTGAGGTTGGTTCTCCCACCTTAGAGTCACAGCCTTGACACCTGGCTGGAGTGCCAAGAGCCTTTAATCCACACGGCTCAAAATAAAAGGGAGAAAAAAATAGAAAGGAAAGAAAGGAAGGAAGGAGGAAGGGAGGGAAGGGAGGGTGGAAGAAAGGAAGGAAGGGAGGAAGGAAGGAGGGAAGTAGGAAAGAAAGGAGGGAAGAAAGGAAGAAAGAAAGGGAGAAGACAAAATAAAGTAGGATAAAATATAGTTATTAAAATAAAAAATAATTATTAAGAAGAAAAATTTCTATTAAAGAGAAAAAAAAACCCACCCCAAAACGGGTCGGTCTAATCTTAGGACAAATGGTAAAAACAAAGCTATACAGACAAAATCTCACACAGCAGCACCCACATACACACTCACAAAAAGAAAAAAAGGGGGAAATAATAGTATATCTTGCTCCCAAAGTCCACCTCCTCAACTTGGGATATTTTGCTGTCTATTCAGGTTTTCCACAGATGCAGGGCACTTCAAGTTGACTGTGGAGCTTTAATCCGCTGCTTCTGAGGCTGCTAGGAGAGACCTCCTCCTCTCTTTGTTCGCACAGCTCCTGGGGTTCAGCTTCGGGCTTGGCCCCGCCTCTGCGCGTAGGACGTCCGAGGACGTCTGCCCTTCGCTCAGACAGGACAGGGTTAAAGGAGCAGCTGATTTGGGGGCTCTGGCTCACTCAGGCCAGGGGGAGGGAGGGCATGGATGCGGGGCAAGCCTGCGACGTCAGAGGCCGGCGTGACGCTGTACCGGCCCGACGCTGTACCGGCCCGAGGCTCACCGTGCGTTTTGCCGGGAAAGCTGTCCCTGGATCCCGGGACCCCGGCAGTGGCGGGCTGCACAGGCTCCCGGGAGGGGAGGTGTGGAGAGTGACCTGTGCTGGCACACAGGCCTCTTGGTGGCAGCAGTAGCAACCCTAGCGTCCCACACCCATCTCTGTTGTCCGTGTGGACAGCCGCGGCACACGCCCGTTTCTGGAGCTCCTTTACGCAGTGCCCTTAATCCCCTCTCCTCGCGCCCCAGGAAGCGAAGAGGCAAGAAAAAGTCTCTTGTCTCTTCGGTAGCTCCGTGCCCGTTTCTGGACCTCCTTTAAGTGGTGCGCTTAAACCCCTCTCCTCGCTCACCAGGAGGCAAAGAAGGAAGAAAAGGTCTCTTGCCTCTTTGGCAGCTCCAGACTTCTCCCGAACTCCCTCCCGGCCAGCCGTGGCGCACTAACACCTTCAGGCTGTTTTCACTCTGCCAGCTCCAGACCTTTCCCTGGGATCCGCCCGAGGCTCAGTTCCCAGCCCCACCCACTCGGGGAAGTGGGGGGAGCAGACAAGCCTCTCGGGCTGGTGAGTGCTAGTCAGCACCGATCCTCTGCGGAATCTCTCAGCGTTGCCCTCCGCACCCTGTGGCTGCGCTCTCCTCCGCGGCTCCGAAGCTTCCCCACTCTGCCACCTGCAGTCTCTGCCCACGAAGGGGCTCCTAGTGTGTGGGAACCTTTCCTCCTTCACAGCTCCCTCCCACTGGTGCAGGTCCCGTCCCTATTCTTTTGTCTCTGTTTATTCTTTTTTCTTTTGCCCTACCCAGGTACGTGGGGAGTTTCTTGCCTTTGGGGAGGTCTGAGGTCTTCTACCAGTGTTCGGTGGGTGTTCTATAGGAGCAGTTCCACGTATAGATGTATTTCTCATGTATCTGTGAGGAGGAAGGTGATCCCCGCGTCTTACTCTTCCGCCATCTTCTCGCTCCCTTCCTATCACGTTGGTTTTTGTGGATATTGAAAAATCCCTGCATCCCTGGGATAAATAACTCTTGATTGTGATGTATGATCCTTTTAAGGTACTGTTGGATTCAGTCTCCTAATAGTTTGAGGATTTTTGCATCTGTTAATCAGTGATATTGGCCTGAATTCTTCTGTAACATTTTGTTTTGGTTTGGGTATCTGGGTGGTGCTTGCCCTGTAGAATGACTCTGGAACTGTTCCTTCCTCTGCAATTTTAGAATAGTTTGAGAAGGATAGGTGTTAACTCTTCTCTAAACGTTTGGTAGAATTCACCTGTGAAGCCATCTGGTCCTGGACTTCTGTTTGTTGGGAGGTTTAATTACTGATTCAATTTCATTACTGGTAATTGGTCTGTTCATATTTTCGACTTCTTCCTGGTTCAGTCTTGGGAGATTGTACATTTTAAAGAACGTGTCCATATCTTCTAGGCTGTGCATTTTATCAGTGTATAGTTGCTCATAGTAGTCTTTTCTGATCTTTTGTGTTTCTGTGGTATCAGTTGTAACTTTCGTTTCTTTTTTAAAATTTTTATTGGAGTATAGTTGATTTACAATGTTATTAGTTTCAGGTGTATAGCAGAGTGAATCATATATATATATATATATAATCTCCATTATTTTTTGGATTCTTTTCCCATTTAGATTACAGAATATTGAGTACTCTGTGATATACAGTAGGTCCTTATTAGTTATCTATTTTATATATAGTAGTGTGTATATGTCAATCCCAATCTCCTAATTTATCACTTCCCCCACATTTCCCCTTTGGTAACCATAAGCTTGATTTCGAGATCTGTGAGTCTGTTTGTTTTGTAAATAAGTTCATTTCTACCATTTTTATTAGATTCCACATATAAGTCATATCATATGATATTTGTCTTCATCTGACTTACTTCACTTAATATGATAATCTCTAGGTCCATCCATGTTAATGCAAATGGCATTATTTCATTCCTTTTTATGGCTGAGTAATGTTACCTTGTATATATGTACCACATCTTCTTTATCCATTCCTCTGTTGGTAGACATTTAAGTTGCTTCCATGTCTTGGCTATTGTAAATAGTGCTGCAGTGAACACTGGGGTGCATGTATCTTTTTGAATTATGGTTTTCTCCAGATATATGACCAAGAGTGGGATTGCTGCAACATATGGTAGTTCTATATGTAGTTTTTTAAGGAACCTTCATACTGTTCTCCACCATGGTTGTACCAATTTACATTCCCACAAGCAATGCAGGAGGGTTCACTTTTCTTCACACCCTCTCCAGCATTTATTGTTTGTAGATTTTTTGATGATGGCCATTCTGACTGGTGTGAGGTGATACCTCATTGTAGTTTTGATTTGCATTTCTCTAATGATTAGTGATGTTGAGCATCTTTCCATGTGATTTTTGGCCATCTGTATATCTTCTTTGGAGAAAAGTCTATTTAAATATTCTGCCTGTTTTTTGATTGGGTTGTTTTTTTGATATTGAGCTGCATGTGATGTTTGTGTATTTTGGAGATTAATCCCTTGTCGGTTGCTTCATTTGCAAATATTTTCTCCCATTATGAGGGTTGTCATTTCATTTCATTTATGGTTTCCTTTGCTATGCAACAGTTTTTAAGTTTAATTAGGTCCCATTTATTTTTGTTTTAATTTTCATTACTCTAGGAGCTAGATCAAGAAAGATATTGCTGCGATTAATGTCAGAGAGTGTTCTGCCTATGTTCTAGGAGTTTTATAGTATCCAGCCTTACATTAGGTCTTTAATCCGTTTTGAGTTGATTTTTGTGTATGGTGTTAGGGAGTGTTCTAATTTCATTCTTTTACATGTAGCTGTCCAGTTTTTGCAGCACCACTTATTTAAGAGGCTGTCTTTTCTCCATTGTATATGCTTGCCTCTTTTGTCATAGATTAGGTGACCACAGGTGCATGGGTTTATATCTGGACATTCTATCCTGTTCCACTGATCTATATTTCTGTTTTTGTGGCAGTACCCTACTGTTTTGATTACTATAGCTTTGTAGTATAGTCTGAAGTTAGGGAGCCTGATTCCTCCAGCTCCATTTTTCTTTCTCAAGATTGCTTTGGCTATTTGGGGTCTTTATGTTTCCATACAAATTGTAAAATATTTTGTTCTAGTTCTGTGAAAAATGCCGTTGGTAATTTGATAGTGATTGCATTGAATCTGTAGATTCCTTTGGGTAGTATGGTCATTTTGATGGTATTGACTCTTCCAATCCAAGAACATGGTATCTCTCTCCATCTGTTTGTGTCATCTTTGATTTCTTTCATCATCATCTTCAGTTTTCTGAGTACAGGTCTTTTGCCTCCTTAGGTAGGTTTATTCCAGGTACTTTATTCTTTTTGATGTGGTGATAAATGGGATTGTTTCCTTAATTTCTCTTTCTGATCTTTTGTTATTAGTGGATAGGAATGCAAGAGATTTTTGTTTATTAATTTTGTATCCTGCAACTTTACCAAATTCATTGAGCTCTAGTAGTTTTCTGGTAGCATCTTTAGGATTCTCTATGTATAGTATAATGTTATCTGCAAACAGTGCCAGTTTTACCTCTTTTTTTCCAATTTGGATTCCTTTTATTTCTTTTTCTTCTCTGATTGCCATGGCTAAGACTTCCAAAACTATGTTGAATATAATTGGAGAGGGTGGACATCATTGTCTTGTTCCTGATCTTAGAGGAAATGCTTTCAGTTTTCACCATTGAGAATGATGTTAGCTGTGAGTTTATCATATATGGCCTTTATTATGTTGAGGTAGTTTCCCTCTATGCCCAGTTTCTGGAGAGTTTTTTTTTGTTTTTTTTTTTTTTTTATCATAATGGGTGTTGAATTTTGTCAAAAGCTTTTCCTGCATCTATTGAGATGATCATATGGTTTTTATTCTTCAGTTTGTTAATGTGGCATATCACATTGATTTTCCATATATTGAAGAATCCTTGTATCCCTGGGATAAATCCCATATGATCATGGTGTATGATCTTTTTAATTTATTGGTAGATTCTGTTTGCTAGTATTTTGGTGAGGATTTTTGCCTCTATGTTCATCAGTGATATTGGCCTGTAATTTTTGTTGTTGTTGTACCTTTGTCTGGTTTTGGTACCAGGGTGATGGTGGCCTCATAGAATGAGCATGGGAGTGTTCCTTCCTCTGCAATTTTTGGGAAGAGTTTCAGAAGGATAGGTGTTAACTCTCCTCTAAATGCTTGATAATATTCACCTGTGAAGCCATCTGGTCCTGAGCTTCTGTTTGTTGGAAGTTTTTAAATCACAGTTTGAATTTCAGTACTTGTGATTGGTTTGTTCATATTTTCTATTTCTTCCTAGTTCAGTCTTGGAAGGTTGTACCTTTCTAAGAATTTGTCCATTACTTATAGGTTGTTCATTTTATTGGCATATAGTTGCTTGCAGTATTCTCTTATGATCCTTAGTATTTCTGTGGTGTCCATCATAACTTCTCCTTTCTCATGTCTAATTTTATTGATTTGAGTCCTCTCCCTTTTTTTCATGATGAGTCTGGCTAAAGGTTTATCAGTTTTGTTTATCTTTTCAAAGAACCAGCTTTTACTTTCATTGATCTTTTCTATTGTTTTCTTCATTTCTATTTCATCTATTTCTGCTCTGATTTTTATGATTTCTTCTACTAACTTTGGATTTTATTTGTTCTTCTTTCTCTAGTTGCTTTACATGTATAAGTTGTTTATTTGAGATTTTTCTTGTTTCCTGAGGTAAGATTGTAATGCTGTAAACTCCCCTCTTAGAACTGCTTTTGCTGTGTCCCATAGATTTTGGGTCATTGTGTTTTCATTGTCATTTGTCTCTAGGTATTTTTTCCCCCTCTTTGATTTCTTCAGTGATCCATTGGTTGTTTAGTAACATATTGTTTAGTCTCCACATGTTTGTGTTTTTTTTACAGGCTTTTTCCCCCCTGTGATTGATTCCTAATCTCACAGCGTTGTGGTCAGAAAAGATGCTTGATATGATTTTTATTTTCTTAAATTTATTGAGACTTCATTTGTGGCCCAAGATGTGATCTATCCTGGAAAATGTTCCATTTCAGAAGACAGTGTATTCTGCGTTTGAATGGAATGTTCTATAAATATCAGTTAAGTCCATTGGTCTAATGTGTCATTTAAGGCCCATTTTCCTTATTGATTTTCTGTCTGGGTGATCTGTCCATTGGTGTGAGTGGGGTGTTAAGGTCCCCCACTATTATTGTGTTACTGTTGATTTCCCCTTTTATGGCTGTTAGTATTTGCCTTATATATTGAGGTTCCCCTATGTTGGGTGCATATATATATTTACAATTGTTATATTTTCTTCTTGGCTTGATCCCTTGATCATTATGTAGTGTCCTTCCTTGTCTCTTGTAACAGCCTTTATTTTAAAGTCTATTTTGTCTGATACGAGTTTTGCTACTCCAACTTTCTTTTGATTTCCATTTGCATGGAATAACTTTTTCCATCCCCTCACTTTCAGTCTGTATGTGTCCCTAGATCTGAAGTGGGTCTCTTGTAGACAGCATATATATGGGTCTTGTTTTTGTATCCATTCAGCCAGTCTATGTCTTTTGGTTGGAGCATTTAATACATTTAAGGTAATTATCAATATGTATGTTCCTATTGCCATTTTCTTAATTGTTTTGGATTTGTTTTTGTAGGTCTTTTTTCTTCCCTTCCCCCTTTTTTTTTTCTCCTCTCTTGTGATTTGATGACTGTCTTTCGTGCTGTGTTTGGGTTGCTTTTTCTTTTGTGTGTGTATATCTATTGTAGTTTTTTGGTTTGCAGTTCCTGTGAGGTTTTGATATAGCATTCTATATGTATATCGACATAGATATAGATTTTTTCTTGTTTCCTGAGGTAAGCTTGTATTGCTATAAATTTTCCTCTAGAATTCCTTTTTGCTGTATTCCATAAATTGTTGTCTTTTTCATTTTTATTTGTCTTCCGGTATTTTTTAAACTTCTTTGATTTCTTCAGTGACCCTTTGGTCGTTTAGTAGCATATTTAGCCTCCTTTGTGTTTTTTCTGTTTTTTTGTTTTTGTGTGTGTGTGGTTTTTTTTGCAGTTTTGTAGTTGATTTCTCGTCTTATAGCATTGTGGTTAGAAAAGATGCTTGATTTCAATTTTACTGAGGCTTGTTTTGTGGCCTAGATGTGGATTTATCCTGGAGAATCTTCCATGTGCACTTAAAGAATATATATTCTATTGCTTTCGGATGGAATGTTCTATATATAATCAGGTCCATCTGTTCAGACGTGTCATTTAAGGCCAATGTTTCCTTATTGATTTTCTGCCTGGATGATCTGTACATTGATGTAACTGGGGTGTTAAAGTTTCCTACTATAATTGTGTTACTGTTGATTTCTTCCTTTAAGTCCACCAATGTTTGCTTTATGTATTTAGGTGCTCCTACATTGGGTTCATATATTTACAATTATTATGTCTTCTAGGGTTAACCCTTGATCATTATGTAGTATCCCTCTTTGTTGCTTGTAACAGTCTTCATTTTAGTCTATTTTGTGTGGTATAAGAATTGCTACCCCAGCTTTCTTTTTCTATTTGCATGGAATCTTTATTCATCCCTTCACTTTCAGTCTCTGTATCTTTAGATTTGAACTGAGTAATGTTGGCAGCATATATGTTTTTGTATACATTCAGCCACTCTATGGAGTCCTCCCTCTAGCTTGTTAGTCCCTGGCCCCAACCCTGTGCTGGCCCAATAGCCTGTAGGCACCAGTGCTGGGATGCCTCAGGCCAAGCAAGTAACTAGGCATAGACACAGTCCCACCTGTCAACAGGCTGTCTTAAGACCCCCTGTGCCCACAGCAGCCTCTGGACAAGGCCCTGCCCACCAGAGGGCCCAGGACTCAGCTCCACCCACCAGTGGGCAGGCATCAGCCCCAGAATCCCCTGAACCCCAGCCTTGTCCTCCAGGAAGCCTACTCTAGCCTCTGGACCACTTCACCCACAAGGGGGCAGACACCAGATGCAAGAAAACCACAAGCTCATAGCCTGCAGACCCAGCCTAACCATCAGCATGCCATCTCCTGTCCTGAGAACAGCTGGCCCCAGCCCTGCCCAGTAGTAGGACAACACAAGCTTCAGGACACCACAGACCCTGTACCCAGATGTGTCAGAAACCAGTCTCCCTCCCCCACCAGTGATCTGACACCAGCTCTGAGACCCCTGGGCCCTACAACCAGACTCCAGGGCATGGCTCTGCCCACCAGTAGGCTGGTACTAACCTCAAGACCTGGTTTCACCTATGAGTGGGCAGGCAACAGTTCTGGAGTCTTCTGGACCCTGGCTCTGCCCTCCAGTGAACCAGCACTAGCCCTGGAGCCCCCGGGGATTCCATAGTCAGCCAACTTGTGACCCGGTCCTGCCAACCAGTGGCCAGCAGCCTCTGTGCAAGGCAGGGCCTGGCAACTGATCATACCAGGGGCCAAACAAGAATGCCCACATATAGCCCACCACAACAGAAGGATCCACACAACCCTCTTAGTGGGAACTCCTAACGCATATAGCTTGGGTGATGAGAGGTGAGTGCACTGCTGGGACGCATAGGATGTTTCCTACAAAAGGCCACTTCTCCAAGATTGGGAAACATAAGCAACCTACCAGATACATAAAAATACAAACAGCAACTTAGACAAAGTGAGGCAACAGAGGAACATAGTACAGACAAAGGAGCCAGATAAAACCCCAGAAGAACAGCTAAGTGGAGATAGGCAACCTAAGCCCAGATCTGTGATGACACAACCTAAATCTTCAAAACGTTAACTCGATTTCTTTTTTTTTTAAAGAGAAAGGTGAATATATGATCCAATTATTTAAAAATTTATTTATTTATTTATTTTTGGCTGTGTTGGGTCTTTGTTTCTGTGCGAGGGCTTTCTCTAGTTGTGGCGAGTGGGGGCCACTCTTCATCGCGGTACGCGGGCCTCTCACTGTCAGGGCCTCTCTTGTTGCGGAGCCCAAGCTCCAGACACGCAGGCTCAGTAGTTGTGGCGCACGGGCCTAGTTGCTCCGCAGCATGTGGGATCTTCCCAGACCGGGGCTCAAACCTGTGTTCCCTGCATTGGCAGGCAGATTCTCAACCACTGCACCACCAGGGAAGCCCTAACTCAATTTCTGAAAGGGGATACGGATGGGTTTTATTTTCTCCTCAGCCCTACTGTGATTCTAAAAATTTGGCAATATCTACGTGTGGGAAATACCCTTGATTGTTTTCTTCCTCTGGACTAGTTTCAGCCTTTTTCATACCGTTTGTGTTTCTCTGACACTTTCATTCTCTGAAATCAGAAAGTGATCATGTCCTAACTTGATTTAACTCATTACAGAGGTGTTTTCAGGCCTATGCCATCCATGTCTCTCCAAGATCTACTTTTTCTGTTTCACAAAGAAAAGTCTGACTCCTAAAAGTGATAGTGCAGACGAGAAAATAGTGAGTCAGGGTGATTCATATATACATATATTTCAGTTTTAAAATAGCAGGAAAGCTGCCTCCTTTTTTTTTTTTCCTTGTCTCTTCTTCCTGAATTATGCAGGATGGTATTTTGAGACAAAACTTCTTTAATCAGGAACATGAACTTTATTTTAATTTCTTAATTTTGTGGTAACATTGTGGAGATTTTTCACTTTGAGGTGGCTGAGCATGTCTTGGGTAAGGACTGTAGCTTAGAACTCCACTCCCTAAATTAGGGAACTTCAAGTCTCTGTCAGCTCCTGAAAGATAGGGATCTTTCCCCCTAGAGAATCCCTATGGGGAAGCACCTGAGTGGAGGGAATGGTGACATTAACTTTTGACTGAGACAGAGAAGCACAGGTGTGTGTGTGTGTTTTAAGGGTTGCTATATCCTGACCAAGGAGAACCAACAAGGTTCTTAGCTGAGATTAATATGATCCCAAAGGCCCCTTTGCCAAAAAAATTCCTTGGTATGTTAGGGGCTGCCAGAAGGTGATGAGACTGGAAATATGGGCTGTAGCTCCTGCCTCCACATCCAGCTCCACTGACTGCAAACTTTAAGTAAAGCAGGGCTTGCAGGAATAGCGGGATTCTGAGTTCACCTTTGTCACCACTAAATACAATCTACAGTCTGTCCAAAGTATAGTGCTGATGAGGCTAAGAGTCTCATCCCAAAGGTACCAGCGAGTCAACCTTAGCCCCGTGGTCACATGCTACTCTGCTACAATACATGCTAAGATGTCAGAGGGTTTGGTTTAGTGTAACCCATCACCACTGCTGGATGGGAGGGAGAGTGATACAATGGAAGGTGTGAGTCACAGAATTAGAAGACTAGGACTTACTAACTGTGGGTTTGGGGCCTCAAGTTCTTTATAAGACTGGTCTAAATAATGACTAATAGTTAAATTCTCTATCTCTCAAATCTAAACCCATGGGTTCCCCAGACAATGGGAATGTAATATCTTTATTCACTTACTTAACAAATACTGATTGCATGCCTGCTATGTGCCAGACAATGTATCAGGCTCTGGGGTTTTGGCAACGAAAATACGGTCTCAGCCCTCATTGATTTTTACAGTCCCATGGCACTAAGAGACATGAATCAAATGTATCACCAAAACAAATGTGAAAATTGCAACTGTGACAAGAGGAGTTACATGGTGCTGAGGGACCCTTTAATGGGGTGGGGTGGAATGACAGCCAGGAAAGTCAGGGAATACTTTCCTGAGGAAATGGCACTTGAGCTGAGACCCAAAGAATAATTCGATGTTAACTGGGCAAAAGTAGGATTTTAACAGGTTCTAGAGAGAAGGAATAGTATGTGCAAAAGTCTGTCGTAGGAAGAGCACAAAGAACATTTGAGAAATAGCCAGTATGGCTGGAGTAGAGACAACAGGGGGCATGGTATGAGATGAAGGTGTAAAGGAAGGTAATCACTGGACTATGGAAGGCTGGCAGACCATGGTAAGAGGATTTGGCTTTAGAATAAGATGTGTATCTTGAAGAGAGAAATCCGATTTCATTCCTGGAGAAAATGAAAATAGATAAAGATGGACCAATTAGTAGTTGATGGTGTAGGTCAAGCAAGAGATAATGATACTTTATTAGCACTAGGGTGCTAATATGAAAATGGAAAAAACTAGATGGATTCCAGAGATATTTAAGAGGTTAAGTAAAGATGATTTGGTAAAGAATTGTATAAATAAGGCAAGAGAGAAAGATATCAAGGATACCATTCTAGTTTATACATCTGGATGGATGGAATGTAGGGAACACTATAATGGGGATGGGGAAAGGAGACTATGAGTATGGACTTGTACACGTTGGAAATATATCAACTAGGTAGTTGATATGTGGGTCTGGAGCTCAAAAGGGTCTGGATTGGAGACATAACAATGAGTCATCTATATATAAATGGTACTTAAAGCTATATGTGTAGGTGAGATTGTTTAGAGAAGAGACTGAGAAGAAAGCCTATGACTGAGCCAACAAGGAATTTTAATATTGCATTCTTATATTCTTTTCCATTATGGTTTATCATAGGATATTGAATATAGTTCTCTTTGCTATACACTAGGACTTGTTGTTTATCCATCTATATGTAAGAGTTTACAGTTGCTAATCCCAAACTCCCAGTTCTTCCCTCCTCCACCTCCCTCCCCCTTGGCAACCACCAGTCTGTTCTCTATGTCTGTGATTCTGTTTCTGTTTCATAGTTAGGTTCATTTGTGTTGTATTTTAGATTCCACATATCTTACTATGATAATCTCTAGGTGCATCCACGTTGCTGCAAATGGCATTATTTCATTCTTTTTTATGGCTGGGTAGTACTCCATTGTATATATGTCTTCTTTATCCATTCATCTGTCGATGGACATTTAGGTTGTTTTTGTGTCTTGGGTATTGTGAATAGTGCTGCTATGACAATAGGGGTGCATGTATCTTTTTGAATTATAGTTTTGCCTGGATATATGCCCAGGAGTGGGATTGCTGGGTCATATGGTAATTCTATTTTTAGTTTTCTGAGGAACCTCCATACTGTTTTCCACATTGGCTGCACCAATTTACAAGGAATTTTAACTTTAAAGACTGGTTAGGGCTTCCCTGGTGGTGCAGTGGTTAAGAATCCACCTGCCAATGCAGGGGACATGGGTTTGAGCCCTGGTCTGGGAAGATCCCACATGCTGTGGAGCAACTAAGCCTGTGCACCACAACTACTGAGCCCACATGCCACAGCTACTGAAGCCCATGCACCTAGAGCCCATGCTCCACAACGAGTCACTGCAGTGAGAGTCCCATGCACTGCAATGAGAGGCCCACGCACCGCAATGAAGAGTAGTCCCTGCTCGCTGCAACTAGAGAAAACCCGTGTGCAGCAAAAAAGACCCAATGCAGCCAAAAATAAATAAATGCATTAAAAAAAAAAAGACTGGTTAGAATTTGAGTCTCCAAAGGTGAAAGGGAAGAATGGTCAAAAAGGAGATATACCAGGAAGGTGTGGTATTACTGAAACAAGAGAATAAACTCTCAAAGATTTAAGAAAGGGGCTAGAACTCTCAAAGGTTGCTCAGAGTCAAGTAGGATAAGGACTGAAAATGTCCATTAGATTTAATGACATGGAATCACTGACCTCAGAAAATCTATTTTAGTGACATGATAGAGCAGAAAATAAAATAGAAAATAGTAGAGTTTAAAAGTTTGAAGGGACTGGCTGGAAGTAAAAGAGAAAATAGTAGAAGAGTCTGAAAGGTTGACAGGAATGCCAAGTTCTGAACTTGTAATTTTGGAGCATGAAAGAGTGAGACTTGACTGGAGAAACAGCGTAGGACTGTTGGGTAGTTTAGAGGGCTCATTTGAGATTGGAGTCTGTAAATTTATAGTTAAAATCTGACTTACTGTGAGACTTCCCCCTAACTAGTCCTCAGCTACTTGAATGCCAGCAGATAACTGGGTTTATCCAAGGTTGGCATGCAAAGATAAAAGAACCAGAGAGTTTGATCTATTGAAAAGGGTGTTTCCAAAATGATGTATCTCTGCTATCTAAGATAGATAGAGATAGACAACAGAGGAAGAGAAGAAAGGAAAAATCATACATCGATTTGGAATGATTTGGAATACATTAGTGTAGGGGTGTGTGCATCCTGATAAGATCAAAGAAACATTGAAGCAGAAGTAGTTGAACAAGCAACACAGAAGAGGAGGCTGTAGTCAGAGTGGGGGTATTTGAATTAGTGACTATGGAGGTGGCACAGCTACAGTTGATGATCAGATCCAGGATCCAAGGGAGTTTGTGGCTGAAGAAGGGTGGAGGTCACTAGAGATTAGAGGCCTTGGGTTTAACTCCATCAAATCTCTTTCACTTGCAATTGATGGAAAACCTAAATCAAACTGGATTGGGAAAGGGGAATACAGAAGTTATTGTTAAGAAGCAACATTGTGAAAATGACTATACTACCCAAAGCAATCTACAGATTCAATGCAATACCTATCAAACTACCAATGGCATTTTTCACAGAACTAGAACAAAAATTTCACAATTTGTATGGAAACACAAAAGACCCTGAATAGCAAAGCAATCTTGAGAAGGAAAAACAGAGCAGAGGAATCAGGATCCCTGACTTCAGACTATACTACAGAGCTACAGTAATCAAGACAGTATGGAACTGGCACAAACACAGAAATATAGATCAATGGAACAGAATAGAAAGCCCAGAGATAAACCCACGCACATGGTCGCCTTATTTTTGATAAAGGAAGCAAGAATATATAATGGAGAAAAGACAGCCTCTTCAGTAAGTGGTGCTGGGAAAACTGGACAACTACAAGTAAAAGAATGAAATTAGAACACTTCCTAACACTGTACACAAAAATAGACTCAAAATGGATTAAAGACCTAAATGTAAGGCCAGACACTATCAAACTCTTAGAGGAAAACATAGGCAGAACACTCTATGACATAAATCACAGCAAGATCCTTTTTGACCCACCTCCTAGAGAAATGGAAATAAAAACAATAATAAACAAATGGGACCTAATGAAACTTAAAAGCTTTTGCACAGCAAAGGAAACCATAAACAAGACAAAAAGCCCTCAGAATGGGAGAAAATATTTTCAAATGAAGCAACTGACAAAGGATTAATCTCCAACATATACAAGCAGCTCATGCAGCTCAATATGAAAAACACAACCCAATCCAAAAATGGGCAGAAGACCTAAATAGACATTTCTCCAAAGAAGATATACAGATTGCCAACAACACATGAAAGGATGTGCAACATCACTAATCATTAGAGAAATGCAAATCAAAACTACAATGAGGTATCGCCTCACACCAGTCAGAGTGGCCATCATCAAAAATCTACAAACAATAAATGCTGGAGAGGGTGTGGAGAAAAGGGAACCCTCTTGCACTGTTGGTGGGAATGTAAATTGATACAGACACTATGGAGAACAGTATGTAGGTTCCTTAAAAAACTAAAAATAGAACTGCCATACGACCCAGCAGTCCCACTACTGGGCATATACCCTGAGAAAATCATAATTCAAAAAGAGTCATGAGTATATCATATTTTGGGGGGCTTGAAATCTTTAATGACATTTCTGTTGAAAGTGATGGACCTACTATTCTTGGAAATTGTTTTCTTTTGTCTACTAACCATAGACCTCTGTGTGTTGAAAAAATTTGAGTCAGTCCTATATTGGTTACACTTCATTTTTGTTGTTGTTAATTGTTAACTGTGTCTCATATGTACAGTATTATATTATCTAGGTAGTGTAGAGCCTTGCTACTCACAGACCACAGTAGCATCACCATGGCCTGAGAGTTGGATCCCAACTCAGACTTAACAGTTGGAATCTGCTTTTTAACAAGATCCTGTGTGCGTTAAAGTTTAAGGAACACTGTTGTAGCAGGTTTTTCTTTAAAGTTCATTCATTGAGCAAACAATTATTGAGTTTCCATCATCTAAGAAGCACTGTTCTAGTACTTGGGGTACATCAGTGATGAGAGCAGGCAAAGATCCATACTTTCTCAGAGCTTACATTCTATTCTAGCTGGAGGAAATCGACATTAATCAGACATATAAATGAGTAAACTATATAATATGTTAAAGATGCCAAGTGCTATGGGAAGAGAAAAACAAAACAAGTTAAGGTGTTCTGGAGGTTGTTGGGGGAGAAGGGAAGGTTACAATTTATTTTAAATGGAGTGTGATCAGGGTAGACTTTATGGAGAAGATGATATTTGAGTGTACTTGAAGGAGGTGAGAAAATGAGCCATGTGGATATCTGCAGAGGAAGGTTTCAGGCAGAGGAAATAATCATACACAAGCCCTGGGGAAGTGCTTGAGGCGTCTGTCCTGCTTGAATGTGGCTGTAGTGTAGTGAAAAAGGGATGTGAAAAGAATGCTAAGGTATGCTTTAGAGAGTAAGAGTAAGGAGGTCATGAAGGGCCTTGTGGATCATGGTAAAGACTTTGGCTTTTTCTTCCAGTGAGATGGAGAGCCATTGGGGGGTTTTAATCGGAAGAGTAACATGATCTGACTTAATCGTTTTAAAAGGATCACCCTAAGTATTTAATGTAAGGACTTAAAAAAAAAAAAAAAAAGTCATGTACCACAATATTCATTGCAGCACTGTATAGCCACGACATGGAAGCAACCTACATGTCCATCAACAGATGAATGGATAAAGAAGATGTGGCACATATATTCAATAGAATATTACTCAGCCATAAAAAGGAAATGAAATTGAGTTATTTGTAGTGAGGTGGATGGACCCTAAAGTCCGTCATACAGAGTGAAGTAAGTCAGAAAAACAAATACTGTATGCTAACACATATATGGAATCCAAAAAAAGGTAAAAAAGGTTCTGAAGAACCTAGGGGCAGGACAGGAATAAAGATGCAGACGTAGAGAATGGACTTGAGGACACAGGGAGGGGAAAGGGTAATCTAGGACGAAGTGAGAGAATAGCATTGACCTATATACACTACCAAATGTAAAATAGCTAGCTAGTGGGAAGCAGCTGCATCTCACAGGGAGATCAGCTCAGTGCTTTGTGACCACCTAGAGGGGTGGGATAGGGAGGGTGGGAAGGAGACAGAAGAGGGAGGGGATATGGGGATATATGTATATGTATAGCTGACTCACTTTGTTATCCAGCTGAAACTAACACACCATTGTAAAGCAAGTAAACGCCAATAAGGATGTTTAAAAAAAAAAAAAAAAAGGTGAAGAGGTAGTTTAGCTTCAGGCAAAGCTCATAGGATGTGATCAGGATCTTACTCTCCATCTTTCAGCTCTGCTGTCCTCTATATGTGCTCCAATCTCAGGCAAGTTCTGCTCTAGGGGGAACAAAACGGCTGCCAGCAACTCCAGGCTTTTCATCCTCACCAGTCTAAGATGAGCAGAGAAGAATAAGTGTCTCCTCCCTAACTATTTAAGTCAGAATCCTGGGCCTCATTCTTACTGGTTCCAATTTGGGTCACATTTCCATCTCCAAACCAATCACTGTGATCACAGGCACTCAGTGCTGTGATTGGCCAGATCTGAGTCTCATTTCCACTTGGAAGATGGTTCATCAGAGGAAAAATGGGGTGTTCTTACCAGAAGAAGAGTCAATGTATCCTGGCCATTAAAAACCGATGTCTTGGGCTTCCCTGGTGGCGCAGTGGTTGAGAGTCCGCCTGCCGATGCAGGGGACGCGGGTTCGTGCCCCGGTCCGGGAGGATCCCGCATGCCGCGGAGCGGCTGGGCCCGTGGGCCGTGGCCGCTGAGCCTGCGCGTCCGGACCCTGTGCTCCGCGGCGGGAGAGGCCACGGCAGTGAGAGGCCCGCGTACCGCAAAAAAAAAAAAAACAAAAAAAACAAACCGATGTCTTACTTCTTCTACAGTGTTGAGCAGGCTGTTCGTGAGGCCATTCATGTTGCGAGCAGAGCTTCGGGTAGACAGGAATCCCATTAAGCCAGAATCTTTGAAAGAGGAGGCATGGCCTGGCGTCAGTGACTACATGTGTAAAACAGAACTTGGAGTGTTTGTACAGTGCCTATTGATAACTCTTCAGACTTGAAAGATCCTTGAGGGCAAAGGATTTTGTATCCCTGGTACCAAGTAGTGAGCCTGATACTCAAAAAGTGCTTGTAAATGATGGATGGATAGATGGTAGATGAATGGATGATGAATGAACAAATGAATCACTGAGTTTGAAAATCTCTTAGGAATAGGCTCACAGTCTTTGACAAAGTTTTGAACACACAAATGCATTTTGAAAATGTATCTCTTCAATTATGTCGGAAATGGAGCATGGTGAAAATAGCATGGACTCTGAAGTCACACAAACCAAGATTTGAATTCTGACTCTGTGTGACCTCATGCAAATGATTGAGCAAGCCTAAGTCTGTTTCCTCATCTATAAAATTGGGCAATGTTAGGGTGCCACCCTGAGGGGGAGTAGCCAATGAAACAATTTCCCAAGAAGATCCATGGGTGGCATTCATTATTTTGATAACTTATTATAAATGAGGCCTAGCTCTCAGCCTGGGAGAACAAAAAACTTCATCAGCACTCGGAGAGGGAAGTCATTTCCCAGACAGAGGCCCACATTAACCAAATTAGAAAGGCAGAGAAATCAGAATGCCAATGTATTAACTTACCATGAGAAGTTATTTGGAGTATTGATGCAACTAGCACATTTCCTTCCTGCGCTCAGCTCTACTGGGAAGTAAAATCACAACTAGAAGATTGCCTGTGCTCAGGCAAGGGAACTTGGGGTGGCCCCTGCCATCGGGAAACCCTAGAAAGAAAGTTCTTGGATGGTCACTGACAAGGTTTATCTCTGTCTCCTAGGTTGAGTTTGTACATCTTTGCTTTGTTCATTATATATTTATGTCTTGGAGGGCATCATCTTTCCTTCACTTGTAATGTCTTGGGAAAAGGCTCACCTCAGCCCCTAAAATATCAATAGAGAGGAACACCTTTCTCATCAGTGCAGCCTGCATCAGCAGCGAGGGTCTCCCTGGCCCTCAGGATCTGGGTCAGACGGCTTAACTACCCACGTCCACAGCCTGCGACATTCCCAAGCCCGTCCCAGATTTCAGCAAGTCCCTGGGAGACTGGTGTTCTTGTGATCTCCTCTCCTGCTGGCTCATGATCTCTGCCCAGAGTTATGTTAATCCAGGCATGAATCACAGATTCGTCACCGGCTTCCACCAAAATAAAAAATCCCACTTTACACAAAACAATCATGAGTTGACTTTTCTAAAGAACCAAGGAGGTAGGGTGAGGTCTCAGGAAGGCTTCATATACACACATGAGATGGCAAGCTGTTTAGAGCCCTATCAGACCTTCCTATTCTTCTAAAGTTCCTCTGACCACACTGACACGGGGGTTCCTGTTCTCACCAGCAGACCCGAGTCTCCCTTCCCCACGCCTCTTTTCTGCCCCACCCCTCCCCACCCCAATAGAAAGTCAGAACAAATGCTCCACCTCTCTCCCTGTCTGCTCGACCGACCCCGACACAGGCACAGCAGCCCTGGCGAGCAGGAACCTAAAGTCATACAAGGGAGACTCAAGTCAGCAGAAGGTCCTCTCTGCAGGAGTGTGTACTTAAAGGAGGAAGCAAGCCAGCCAGGGAAACCGGTCTCCACCTAGTCCAAGGTAGTGAGCCCATGAGACAGAAGAACAACTGCAAAGAAACAGAAAGGTTCCTGGGGACTTTATTCAGCAGCAAATGATCCTGGTGACTGTTCTTGTGGGATCTACCCCCTGCAAGAGTCCAATTTTAGCATCTGCAGGGACACACAGGGCTGGCAGGACCTCCCCCTCTCTCCCTTGGCGCTGGGGTTTAAGGACAAAGCCTCCAGGCTGGGACCCACGCTGGCTTGGGTCCTGTGCTGGCTCTTGGCCCTTTAATTCAGGTGCTCAAAGAAGGACTCTTCTCCAAGAGGCCTTTGTCTTGGAGGAAGGGCTGAGCTTAGCTGCTCCTGAGGGTTTTGTTTGGGGTTTTTGTTTGTTTTTTGTTGCTGTTGTTGTTTAATTGTGGTAAGAACACTTAACATGAGAGCTTCCCTCTTAACAATTTTTTAAGTGTATATAGTGTTACTGACTGTAAATACTATGTTGTACAGCAGATCTCTGGAGCTTCTTCATTTAGCTTGACTGAAATTTTGTGCTATGTGACTAGTAATTCCCCATTTCTCCCTCCCTCCGCCCCCAATCCCTGGCAACCACCATTCCACTCTATGAATCTGACAATTTTAGATACCTCATATGGGAAATCATGTAGCATTTGTCTTTCTACAACAGGTTTATTTCACTTAGCATAATGTCTTCAAGGTTGATCCATGTTGACACAAATCTCAGGATTTCCTTCTTTTTAAAGGCTGAATAACATTCAGTTGTATTTAAATACCACATGTTCTTTTTCCGTTCATCCATCAGTGGACATTTAGGTTGCTTCCACATCTTGGCTATCGTGAATAGTGCTGCAACGAACACAGGAGTACTCATCTCTCTTCAAGAACCTAAAAACAGGACTTCCCTGGTGGTGCAGTGGTTAAGAATCCACCTGCCAATGCAGGGGACATGGGTTCAAGCCCTGCGCCGGGAAGATCCCACATGCCTGTGGAGCAACTAAGCCTGTGCGCCACAACTACTGAGCCTGTGCTCTAGAGCCTGCAAGCCACAACTATTGAGCCCACGAGCTACAACTACTGAGCCCGCATGCCACAACTACTGAAGCCCACGCACCTAGAGCCCACACTCTGCAACGAGAAGCCACCGCAATGAGAAGCCAACGCACCGCAACGAAGAGTAGCCCCCACTCACCGCAACAAGAGAAAGCCCGTGGGCAGCAACGAAGACCCAATGCAGCCAAAAATAAATTTATGTATTTAAAAAAAAAGAACCTAAAAATAAACAAGTGGGACTACATCAAACTAATAAAGCTTCTGCACTGCAAAAGAAAAAAAATCAAGAGTGAAAAGGCAACCTACAGAATGAGAAAATATTGCACATCATATCTCTGAAAGGGAGTTAATCTCCAACATATATAAGAATTCCTACAATTCAGTTGTAAAACAAACATGGGCTAAGAACTTGGATAGATATTTCTCCAAAGAAGATACACAAATGGCCAAGAAGCATATGAAAAGATAAGCTAATCATCAGGGAAATGCAAATCAAAACCATAGTGAGGTATCACCCCACACCTGTCAAGATGGCTATTTATCAGAATAGATAAGTGTTGGTGAGGATGTGAGACACTGGAACCCTTGTGCACTGGTGCTGTGAAAGGAAAATGGGGCAGCTTCTTTGGAAAACAACGAAGTTTCCTCAAAAAAAATAAAAGCACTATGATCTAGCAATCCCACTGCGGGGTCTTTATCCAAAAGAATTGAAATCAACACCTCAAAGAGATACTAGGACTCCTGAGTTTTAAAAATTTCTCTCAAAGTCTCTGCCACCCAGCTCCCCACAGCACAGAGGTCCCCGTCACTTTTAAACCCCAAAATAAAACCTCACCGTCCCCCCCCTCAACCAGCTGATCCCAGGCACCTCACTACTTGTCCCAAACTGCCTTCCAGGGACAGAATTTTGCCCCCTGCCTTGGGGGGGCGGGGGTGTCTCAAGTCAGGCCCAGTCCCAGGAGAAGTTGCCCAGCGACCTGCGGGAGGTCCAGGCACGCCCGGCCGTGCGGAAATCTACCCTTCAGGCGGCCGCGCTGCCCAGAGCAGCGTGACGTGGGGGCGCAGCCGGACTCCAGACTCGCCGCGCACTCCCCCGCGCCTGGCTTCCCTGGGCCGCCGCCAGTCCTGCTCCGCCGCCGGGGGGCGGAGCGTGGCCCTTTTTGGTCCGGGCAGGCGTGGCCGCGGTCCCGGAGGTTACTCAGCCTCCCGGCTGGCTGCTGTCACTGGCGCCCTGCGCCTGGCTCAGCTCGGCTCGCAGGTTTCCCCGCGCGCACCCGGGCTGCGCCCCCGCCCTCTGGAGCGGCAGCGGCAGTGGGCAAACCCCTTCCTCCATCCCCCATCAGAGAGACCACATGGAGCCGGGGACCACCTGCCCGTGCAGGGGCCCCCTGCCTCGCCTCCAGGTGTGGACCTGGATCGAGCCCGTGGTGGCCTCCACCCAGATGGCCGCCTCCCTCTACGACGCGGGGCTGCTCCTCGTGGTGAAGGAGTCCTCCAGAGTCGGGGTCTCGTCCAACCACAGCGCCAGCCCATTGCCCCGGGGGGCTCTAGAGAACCAACAGCAGAGAGCCATCTCCAACTTCTACATCACCTACAACCTTGTGATGGGCCTGACGCCCCTGCTGTCGGCCTATGGGCTGGGCTGGCTCAGCGACCGCTACCACCGCAAGATCTCCATCTGCATGCCTCTGCTGGGCTTCATGCTCTCCCGCCTCGCGCTGCTGCTCAAGGTGCTGCTGGACTGGCCCGTGGAGATGCTCTACGGGGCGGCGGCGCTCAACGGGCTGTGTGGTGGCTTCTCGGCGTTCTGGTCGGGGGTCATGGCCCTGGGATCCCTCGGCTCCTCGGAGGGCCGCCGCTCCCTGCGCCTCATCGTGATTGACTTGATCCTGGGCTTGGCGGGATTCTGTGGGAGCATGATCTCTGGGCACCTCTTCAAGCAGACAGTCTGGAACTCCAGCCAGGGCCTGGTGCTGACCGCCTTCAGCGTGAGCTGTGCCACCTGTGCCCTTTTCTACAGCCTCTTTGTGCTGAAGGTCCCTGAGTCCAAGGCCAGGCCCAGCAAGGCTGGGGATATGGTGTCTGGCACAGTCAGCACCTATAACACCCTGGATCTTGATCTGACAGACGAGCAGAGTGTAGTGAGGCACCCTTCATCTCCTGCAAAAGCAAAGCCCAAGAAAACCATTATTGCCCTGCTCTTTGTGGGTGCCATCATATATGACCTGGCAGTGGTGGGCACGGTGGACGTGATACCCCTTTTTGTGCTGAGGGAGCCTCTGAGTTGGAACCAAGTGCAGGTGGGCTATGGTATGGCTTCAGGGTACACCATCTTCATCACCAGCTTCCTGGGCATCCTGGTCTTCTCCCGCTACTTCCAGGACACCACCATGATCATGATTGGAATGGTCTCCTTTGCGTCTGGAGCCCTCCTCTTGGCTTCTGTGAAAGAGACATACATGTTCTACATTGGTGAGTCTGGCATCCTTGGGGAGGCAGGACAAGGACACTGCGCATCCCCCAAGGCACGGGGCTGACCCCAGGGATGCTGTGTTCTAGGTGTTCCAGCTCAGCACTGGAGATTATACCTGCTACCTAGGAGACACAGGGGAGACAGGATTATGTGCACTTGAGTTTGTCAGTATTGTTACCTGTGTGGCCCCTGAAATGTTACCAGAGTGGTACCCATAGCTCTAGGAAGTCAAGGGAGGTCTGGTCAGTGGTGCCTGGAGTCAGCAGGAGAGCCTTCGGGATGCCCTCGAGTGGAGGAGACGGGGTTGAGTTTCTTCTCCCCAGTTTTAGAGGGATAAAACATTAATCCAGCTGAAAAAGTCCTTTAATTAAAATCATTTCAATTATCTTGGGTCAAGCACAAGCTTTTTAAAAAGAGAAAAGTTCTCCATAAATGCCTTCCACAACCATTGTAATACATTCATTCCCTCAAGGAAGCAGAATGAAGTTCCTCTCTGAGGACAAAGACAGCCACGAGCTGAGAGCTCTGGCCCGTGCTCCCACAGACCTTTCTACACTGATAGAAATGTTCTGTATCTGTTCTGCCTAATACACTAGCCATTAGCCACGTGTGGCTATGAAGCCCTTGAAATATGGCCAGTGCAACTTAAAGAACAGAATTTTTCATACTATTTCATTTAAATTAAATAGTCACGTGGCTGGCTAGTGGCTAAATATATTCGAACAACTCAAGATGGTTCCCAGAGACGGTCCTCTGGCAGAGGTCACACAACTCAGAAAAACCCCTCACAGGGCTTCCCTGGTGGCGCAGTGGTTGAGAATCCGCCTGCCGATGCAGGAGACACGGGTTCGTGCCCTGGTCCGGGAAGATCCCACATGCCGCGGAGCAACTGAGCCCGTGAGCCATGGCCGCTGAGCCTGCGCGTCCGGAGCCTGTGCTCCGCAACGGGAGAGGCCACAACAGTGAGAGGCCCGCATACCGCAAAAAAAAAGAAAAACCCCTCACAAAATGGCAAGATTACCTTTAGCCAGCTCCCAGTTCAGCAGGCCGTGTACAAGGGCCAGAGTCCCCCCTCCCCTTCCCTCCCCAACACACACACACATACACACACACACACACACACACACACACACACACACACACACACACACACACACACACACACACACACACACCGCCAAGGGATAATGAACAGGGCTTGAGGGAAGGAGGGGTGTGTGGCAGGTGTGTTAGTGGCACACATTTCTAGATGCAGTTTGCCAAAGCTCCTGGGACCATCTCCCAGAGGTGAGGATGCACGGCGAGCGCAGATACCTCTCTCCCAGGAGGCAAGGAGAGGAGTTCCGAGTGACATCAGCTCCACTTCCCTAGAAACAACTTAACTCTACCAATAAAGACACCCTTCGCTCTCTGTCAGCACTGTGCTTGGCACCTTGCAGACGGGTCTGCAGCAATGTGCTCAGAGAATCAGACTGCCCGGGGCTGGGGGAGGAGGTGGGGGGGTCCTAGTCTGCCAGCAGAGAAACCATTTCTTCAAGGCCACAGAGGATTGTGGGAGAGGGGGGAGGGGAGGCATTTGCTCTGTTCTAATTTACTCTTGGGCCGAGGCTGCGCTACACTGAGCGGTGCTCTCCTGTGATTCCTTTCCAGCTCGGGCCACCATGCTGTTTGCTCTCATCCCCATCACAACCATCCGATCGGCAATGTCCAAGCTCATCAAGGGCTCCTCTTACGGTGAGTGAAAGGAATTTCTCGGAGGTTCTGTCTGGACGGTTTCAGAGCCAGTCGGCTTGAGGCACGGGGTCTGGACTGGCCGAAGGCACAGGAGAGAGTTCCAGAAGCAGCCCTGAAGACACTAGAAACACCCTGGTGTCCGTCCAGAGTGGAGGGAGTGAGAGCAGGAGGGTGGGAAAGACTCCGAAAGTCAGCCGCTGAAAAGCCACAGTCAGAGGGAGATACTACCATCCACAGGCCATGGGAAGAGTCAGCTGGGTGGAGGCAAGAATCCTGTAAAATGAGCCATGAAGACAGAGGGAGTCTGGGAAGGGTGAGGGGTCTCCTGAGAAGCCCCCTGAGACTCAGCTCTCAGGGAACACGGAGGGACAGCTTAGTAACCTTGGTAACCTCGGTCCCTTCCACAGGAAAGGTGTTTGTCATCCTGCAGCTGTCCCTGGCTCTGACTGGGGTGGTGACATCTACAGTGTACAACAAGATCTATCAGCTCACCATGGACAAGTTCGTTGGCACCTGCTTTGCACTCTCCTCCTTCCTCTCCTTCCTGGCCATCATCCCGATTGGGTAAGACATGACCAGCATCTGCTCTTTGGGCTGGGGCCTGGGGCTTAGGTCAAGGACTGTTGGAGCATTTCCAGCCCATTATCATAGAGTGTTTTCAACAATTACACAATAGGTTCTGAGTAGGCTCTCTCACAGAGAAAAAGTTCTCCTGTTCCCCCAAATGAATAATCTGGCAATTTGGAAATTCCCTAAAGTTATAAGTAATAACCAGAGGGCCCTAACAAGCTGGCTCACTTCCTGGTGGTTTTGTAATACAATTTATTTGTAAGCACCTCATATACTTCCTTGTAATCAGGGGCTGGGATTAGAAACCTTCTTGTACCACTCAGACCTCTTTTGTTTAGTCTCCTTTAGGTGAGAGTCAGCCGGCCTCACCTCCAGGTGCTCTTTCTTGTCTGTACGTCCCAAGGGCTTGGCAACTTCTGTGCTCAGTGCCCTTTAAATCTCATGGCCACGGGACTGTGTGAGCTCTCCTGTAGGACTTGGGCAATTCCTCTGACCTCTCTGGGGGAATTTTCTCGTTTGCAAAACAAGAGCGCTAAAGTCTGGAAGGTAACAGGCAGGAGGAAGGCTAGAGAAGCAAAGGAGGGGTACTCCAGGCCCAGGGGCAGAGTGCCAGCCTAGATCATCACCAAAATGGACCATGTGGAACAGTCTAGTCTTCGACCAGCCCCATCCAAGGGAAATACGGTACGAGCCACAAGTACAAGCCATATTATGTGATTTAAAATTTTCTAGTAGTCACGTTTAAAAACAATAAAAGTAACAAGTGAAATGATTTTAATAACATTTGATTTGGCCCAATAGATCCAAAATACCTTTGTAATCAATTTATGAAATCAATGAGTCTTAAACTAAATCTTCAAAATCTGATATTTATACTGACGGCACACCTCAATTTGGACTCCATTTGAACACCTTTCAAGTGTTCAGTAGCCAATGTAACTAGTGGCTACATATTAGCTCAGTTTTGGTCTGTTTAGGCCCTTTTATCCTTTCCTAATGCGTGGTTATCTCACACTTGTATCAGTCCCACCAGAGGATTATTGATATCCACAGTAAGATACAAGGGACTTGACACAGATTTGCATTTTAAAGGGACCAGTAGCACACCAGAACCCTACCTAACAGTAACGGTGGTGTTATAGGCAGCAGAGTAGACCAGAATTGAAGGTAGGCTGGAAGTGGGAAGTGGATGGTGGAATTCTCACCATCTTTGAATTCTCACATCGCGTTGCATAGGTCCCTGCCTGCAGAGAAGGCTGAGCCTCCTGAGACAGGAGCCATCAATCATGAAGGCTCTTTGCTTTATTTCATAGTTGAGAAAATACTAAGATATGAGGATCAAACAGCTGAGAGAATTTGCACAAAACAGCAGACTTGATTACTAGTGCCTTCTTGGGCCAGTTCTCATTTCCGCAAGGTGTAGGACTGAGCCAGACTTGTCCTCAAGCTGCCCAGCCCTCGGGCCTTTTCGTGTGCCACTGTCTTCGTGAGAGTCTCAGCTGAATAGGTTGGGTTTAGCTTGACCCACAATGCAAACTTCTCAGGAGTCCCAGCTCTCTGTCCATGTGAGTAATGGGTTAGTAGCCGCTTGGAAGTTATCCCGTCCTGTTTCATTGGCAGTTGGTTGAAATACAGTCTCTTTGACCTAAACAAATCAACAAAAAACAACAAAAGAAAACAAGTCTGACTAGTTAATGTGTGTCATAGCTAGAGATATAAACAAATGAAAGCATTGAGAATATGCAATAATTGGTTCCTTTCTGCAGTTTCATTGCTTCATGTGTGCTAAGGAGATATTTGGGGTGCATGAAACAGGTGTGCTGCCCTTGACACCTACCCCCCAATGTACTATGTAATATGCACCTGGGCCCAGCCCTACACTCTGTGCATGGAATCTTGATTAAGATATGCATGATCTTCATGATCTTATATCACAGAAGCAGGGACAGAATCTTGACTCAATCATAAGTAACTGAATGCTTATGTGAATTGAGGCACTTAAGTAGTTGCCGATTGTTTCCCTCTGTTGTAGACATTTAGCTGTAGGGGGACCCATGTGCAACCGAAGCCTCCTTTGCTTGCTGTACATTGGAATCACCTGGAGAGATTTAAAAACTACTGATGTCTGGCTCCTACCCGCAGAGATTTTGACTCAGTTGATCTGGGATGCAGCCTGGGCACAGGAATTTTTTAAAGCTCTCCAGTTTATTCGGATATACAACCAAGGTTGAGAACCTCTGGTATAAAGGGAGTTTTTCTATTACTTCTCCCTTCCACAAAGTCACAAGTAAATAAGATCCTGAAAAATTATTACAAAAGGCCAAGGCTGCACCATCAATCATTAAGCACTGTTAGCAGGAAAGACCAGAACTCTCTAACCACAGAAAGAAAAGCTACATTCCAATGACATAAAAGCCCAGGAAGACATGTCACAGCAGGGAGTGGAGGAGGCCACAGAGGGCAGAAGGCTGGGAGGAGAGGTTCCTGGGCTGAGCTGCCAGCAGCCCATCTGCAGGAAGGGAGTGTGGCCCCAGCCCTTCCTGGTACCAAAGTGAGTCAATTTCATGTCACTGTGAGAACCTGCCCTCTCCTGCTTGTTCTTTACACGCGACAGGGAGATGCTGAGGGAATAACTGTCTGGCTCTGCCCAGCTGCAACACACTGGCCACCCAACACGTGCGCTCGGCTGCTGCCTTGTGCTTCATAGAGAAAACAGACGCCATCAGGGGAGACTGGGCCCATTTTCTCCAAAGTAGATCTACAAGCCTACATTCTTTTGAACCCATTCTGTTCTTCTCCTCCCCCCAACCTCTCTCTGAAAGATAATAATAGCAAACACTTAAACAGCCCTTATTATGTGCCAGGCACTACTTTAAATATTTCATATATTTTAACCTTCTCAAACAATCCTCTGAGACAATTACTATTTTGTCCCCATTATGCAGATGAAGAAACAGACTCTAATAAGATGTCATGTAACTTGCCAAAGATTACAGAGCTAATAAGTGGCAGAGACAGGATTTGAACACAGGCAGTTGGTTCTCAGCCACTCCTTGACTTGCTTCTTAGAAGAGTCACTGGCTATCTGGGTGCCACCTCTCCCCTTCTCCTTAGAGAGCTTACTTGCACTATTTAGCTGCTTCCTCTCCTGAATTCTTCCTATCAGAAGTGACAAGTGATCTACCACCCTCCCTCCTCCTCCTTTTTATGGCCATGTTCTCCGGTGCTGGTCTGCACCTGCTGTCTCGTCCTCACCTCCCGTTCACTTTTCAACCCACTATATAGACTGATTTCCCCCTTCAGTGCCACCAGGGCTATGCTAAGATCTGACTTCCTCACAGCTGAATGCAGTGGACTCCCTACCATCCTCATATTGCATGGATTCTCAGAGGCCCCCAGCACTGTTGGTCACTCTTTCCTTGGAAGGCACTTGTCACTGTCACTTGACTTTAACACCTCCCCTCCCGGGTTTCTCCTACCTCTCTGACTTCTCTATAAACCTCCACATGGAAGAATGATTTGGGGCTCTGCTCTGGGTTGTCTTCTCACGTCATGTCCTCTCTAAACAATCTAAAGTATGTTCAAAACTTCAAATTAGCATTTCAATTTTCAAAATTGGGTCCTTGGTGCCCTCCTAAAGTCTGCTCCCCTCCAGGCTTTCCCCCGTCTCATTAAATGGCATCAGCACTCACCCAGGGTAGAAACTGGAGAGTCACAAATGTCCTCTCTCTTCTTCATCTTCCCATACCTTTAAGCCTCATTGATTCTACCTCCAACATATGCCTCCAATTCATCCTTTTCCCTTTATCCCTACTGCTGCCACCCAAGCATCTGGGGGACCAAATTCACCTCTGAGCCATTCTCCCCACATCCACACATGTTCCCCTCTCATCCTCTCTCCACCAGGTGGCCAGAGCAATTTCCTTAGAGTGTACATATCAGTTCACATCATCTCTTGCCCAAAGCTCTGAGCTTGGCTTTCATTGCTCTTAAGACCCAAATTTCTTAGCATGGGCCACAGGTCCTTCATAATCCAGCCTCCCATTCCTGCCACTAACCACCCTCCCCATTCTATGCTTCAGCCCCAGGAGCCTACCCTCATGCTCTTCCCCCTTCCTTACCCACACATCCTTCTTAACACAATTTAGTTGTGGTCTTAACTTGAACACCGTTTTCTCAAAGAGGATTTGAGAAAATCCCCTTCTCGATCTAACTTTGATCCTTCTATTATATGCTCCCCTAGCCTCCTATACTTTTCCTTCATAGCATGATAGTTGATGATTACTTAGTGATTATCATGTTTTACAAGCTTGCTCACTGGACTGTAGGCTCCCTGAGGGCAGGAACCACACCTGTTTGGCTCACCTCATATCCTGTGTCCAGCAGAGAGCTTAGCGTGTACTCCAAGTATTTAATGAATGAACAATCTGTCAGAAGGGTGTGACACCTACTAGCCAGCACTGCTGACCATCCATATCCCAGAGCTGCCTGTTGACTGGCCATGAAGTCAGGGGTTGGCCATCACCATATCAATGAAAATTGATCAACAGTCAATCTAAGAAAGAAATAGAAAATTTAGTCACGCTATCCCAAGGATTATAACCCGGGAGACAGTATTTCAGAAAACTGTGAGGACTGTTCCACCTGTTAGAGGTCAAGGCATAGTTACATAAGTTGTTTTGGGTTTTTTAAAAAAAATTTATTTATTTACTTTATTTATTTTTGGCTGCATTGGGTCTTCATTGCTGCACATGGGCTTTCTGTAGTTATGGCGAGTGGAGGCTACTCTAGGTTGCAGTGCACAGGCTTCTCATTGCAGTGGCTTCTCTTGTTGCGAAGCACGGGCTCTAGGTACATGGGCTTCAGTACTTGTGGCACACAGTCTCAGTAGTTGTGGCTCACAGGCTTAGTTGCTCCGCGGCATGTGGGATCTTCCCGGACCAGGGCTTGAACCCGTGACCCCTGCATTGACAGGCGGATTCTTAACCACTGTGCCACCAGGGAAGCCCTACATAAGTTTTTCAGACAATGGGTTATACATCAAAGTAACATATTGCGGGGGGGGGGGAAGCAGAGGGCGAGGGATAAATTAAGAGTTTGGGAGGAACATATACACACTACCATATATAAAGTAGGTAAACAAGGACGTACTTTTTTTTTTTTAACATCTTTATTGGAGTATAACTGTTTTACAATAGTGTGTTACTTTTTCCTTTACAACAAAGTGAATCAGTTATACATATACATATGTTCCCATATCTCTTCCCTCTTGTGTCACCCTCCCTCCCACCCACCCTATCCCACCCCTCTAGGTGGTCACAAAGCACAGAGGTGATCTCCCTGTGCTATGCAGCAGCTTCCCACTAGCTATCTAATTTACATTTGGTAGTGTATATATGTCCATGCCTCTCTCTCACTTCATCACAGCTTACCCTTCCCCCTCCCCATATCCTCAAGTCCATGCTCTAGTAGGTCTGTGTTTTATTCCCATCCTACCACTAATCTCTTCATGACATTTTTTTTTCTTACAGTCCATATATATGTGTTAGCATACGGTATTTGTTTTTCTCCCTCTGACTTACGTCACTCTGTATGACAGACTCCAGGTCTATCCACCTCATTACAAATAACTCAGTTTCATTTCTTTTTATGGCTGAGTAATATTCCATTGTATATATGTGCCACATCTTCTTTATCCATTCATCTGTTGATGGACACTTAGGTTGCTTCCATGTCCTGGCTATCGTAAATAGAGCTGCAATGAACATTTTGGTACATGACTCTTTTTGAATTATGGTTTTCTCAGGGTATATGCCCAGTAGTGGGATTGCTGGGTCGTATGGTTGTTCTATTTGTAGTTTTTTAAGGAACCCCCATACTGTTCTCCATAGTGGCTGTATCAATTTACATTCCCACCAGCAGAGCAAGAGGGTTTCCTTTGCTCCACACCCTCTCCAGCATTTATTGTTTCTAGAGTTTTTGATGATGGCCATTCTGACCGGTGTGAGATGATATCTCATTGTAGTTTTGATTTGCATTTCTCTAATGATTAATGATGTTGAGCATTCTTTCATGTGTTTGTTGGCAATCTGTATATATTCTTTGGAGAAATGTCTATTTAGGTCTTCTGCCCATTTTGGGATTGGGTTGTTTGTTTTTTTGTTATTGAGCTGCCTGAGTTGCTTATAAATTTTGGATATTAATTCTTTGTCAGTTGCTTCATTTGAAAATATTTTCTCCCATTCTAAGGGTTGTCTTTTGGTCTTGTTTATGGTATCCTTTGCTGTGCAAAAGTTTTTAAGTTTCATTATGGCCCATTTGTTTATTTTTGTTTTTATTTCCATTTCTCTAGGAGATGGGTCAAAAAGGATCTTGCTGTGATTTATGTCAGAGTGTTCTGCCTATGTTTTCCTCTAAGAGTTTGATAGTGTCTGGCCTTACATTTAGATCTTTAACCCATTTTGAGTTTATTTTTGTGTGTGGTGTTAGGGAGTGTTCTAATTTCATACTTGTACAGGTAGCTGTCCAGTTTTCCCAGCACCACTTATTGAAGAGGCTGTCTTTTCTCCACTGTATATCCTTCCCTCCTTTATCAAAGATAAGGTGACCATATGTGTGTGGGTTTATCTCTGGGCTTTCTATCCTGTTCCATTGATCTATATTTCTGTTTTTGTGCCAGTACCATACTGTCTTGATTACTGTGGCCTTGTAGTATAGTCTGAAGTCGGGGAGCCAGATTCCACCAGCTCCATTTTTAGTTCTCAATATTGCTTTGGCTATTCGGGGTCTTTTGTGTTTCCATACAAATTGTGAAATTTTTTGTTCTAGTTCTGTAAAAAATGCCAGTGGTAATTTGATAGGGATCGCATTGAATTTGTAGATTGCTTTGGGTAATAGAGCCATTTTCACAATGTTGATTCTTCCAATCCAAGAACATGGTATATTTCTCCACCTATTTGTATCATCTTTAATTTTTCATCAGTGTCTTATAGTCTTCTGCATACAGGTCTTTTGTCTCCTTAGGTAGGTTGATTCCTAGATATTTTATTCTTTTTGTTGCAATGGTAAATGGGAGTGTTTTCTTAATTTCACTCTCAGATTTTTCATTGTTAGTGTATAAGAATGCCAGAGATTTCTGTGCATTAATTTTGTATCCTGCTACTTTACCAAATTCATTGATTAGCTCTAGTAGTTTTTGGTAGGATTCTCTATGTATAGTATCATGTCATCTGCAAACAGTGACAGCTTTACTTCTTTTCCTATTTGGATTCCTTTTATTTCTTTATTTTCTCTGATTGCTGTGGCTAGAACTTCCAAAACTATGTTGAATAAGAGTGGTGAGAGTAGGCAACCTTGTCTTGTTCCTGATCTTAGTGGAAATGGTTTCAGTTTTTCACCATTGAGAACAATGCTGGCTGTGGGTTTGTGATATATGGCCTTTATTATGTTGAGGAAAGTTCCCTGTATGCCTACTTTCTGCAGGGTTTTTATCATAAATGGGTGTTGAATTTTGTCAAAAGCTTTCTCTGCATCTATTGAGATGATCATATGGTTTTTCTCCTTCAGTTTGTTGATATGGTGTATCACGTTGATTGATTTGCGTATATTGAAGAATCCTTGCATTCCTGGAATAAACCCCATTTCATCATGGTGTATGATCCTTTTAATGTGCTGTTGGATTCTGTTTGCTAGTATTTTGTTGAGGATTTTTGCATCTATGTTCATCCGTGATATTGGCCTGTAGTTTTCTTTCTTTGTGACATCTTTGTCTGCTTTTGGTATCAGGGTGATGGTGGCCTCATAGATTCTGAGTTTGGGAGTGTTCCTCCCTCTGCTATCTTTTGGAAGAGTTTGAGAAAGATAGGTGTTAGCTCTTCTCTAAATGTTTAATAGAATTCGCCTGTGAAGCCATCTGGTCCTGGGGTTTTGTTTGTTGGAAGATTTTTAATCAAAGTTTCAATTTCAGTGCTTGTGATTGGTCTGTTCATATTTTCTATTTCTTCCTGGTTCAGTCTCGGCAGCTTGTGCATTTCTAAGAATTTGTCCATTTCTTCCAGGTTGTCCATTTTATTGGCATAGATAGAGTTGCTTGTAGTAATCTCTAATAATCTTTTGTATTTCTGCAGTGTCAGTTGTTACATCTCCTTTTTCATTTCTAATTCTATTGATTTGAGTCTTCTCCCTGTTTTTCTTGATGAGTCTGGCTAATGGTTTATCAATTTTATTTATCTTCTCAAAGAACCAGCTTTTACTTTTATTGATCTTTGCTATTGTTTCCTTCATTTCTTTTTCATTTATTTCTGATCTGATCTTTATGATTTCTTTCCTTCTGCTAAATTTGGGGTTTTTTTGTTCTTCCTTCTCTAATTGCTTTAAGTGCAAAGTTAGGTTGTTTATTCAAGATGTTTCCTTTTTCTTAAGGTATGATTGTATTGCTATAAACTTCCCTCTTAGAACTGCTTTTGCTGTATCCCATAGGTTTGGGGTCGTCATGTCTCCATTGTCATTTGCTTCTAAGTATTTTTTGATTTCCTCTTTGATTTCTTCAGTGATCACTTCATTATTAAGAAGTGTATTGTTTAGCCTCCATGTGTTTGTATTTTTTACAGATCTTTTCCTGTAATTGATATCTAGTCTTATAGCGTTGTGGTTGCAAAAGATACTTGATATGATTTCAATTTTCTTAAATTTACCAAGGCTAGATTTGTGACCCAAGATATGATCTATCCTGGAGAATGTTCCATGAGCACTTGAGAAAAATGTGTATTCTGTTGTTTTTGGATGGAATGCCCTATAAATATCAATTAAGTCCATCTTGTGTAATGTATCATTTAAAGCTTGTGTTTCCTTATTTATTTTCATTTTGGATGATGTGTCCATTGGTGACAGTGGGGTGTTAAAGTCCCCTACTATGATTGTGTTACTGTCGATTTCCCCTTTTATGGCTGTTATTTGCCTTATGTACTGAGGTGCTCCTATGTTGGGTGCATAAATATTTACAATTGTTATATCTTCTTCATGGATCGATCCCTTGATCATTATGTAGTGTCCTTCTTTGTCTCTTGTAATAGTTTTTATTTTAAAGTCTATTTTGTCTGATATGAGGATTGCTACTCCAGCTTTCTTCTGATTTCCATTTGCATGGAATATCTTTTTCCATCCCCTTACTTTCAGTCTGTATGTGTCCCTAGGTCTGAAGTGGGTCTCTTGTAGACAGCATATATATGGGTCTTGCTTTTGTATCCATTCAGCCAGTCTGTGTCTTTTGGTGGGAGCATTTAATCCATTTACATTTAAGGTAATTATTGATATGTATGTTCCTGTTACCATTTACTTAATTGTTTCAGGTTGTTCTTGTAGGTCTTTTCCTTCTCTTGTGTTTCTTGCTTAGAGAAGTTCCTTTAGCATTTGTTGTAGAGCTGGTTTGGTGGTGCTGAACTCTCTCAGCTTTTGCTTTTCTGTAAAGGTTTTAATGCTTTTCTGTAAAGGTTTTAATTTCTCCATCAAATCTGAATGAGATCCTTGCTGGGTAGAGTAATCTTGGTTGTGGGTTTTTTTCCTTCATCACTTTAAATATGTCCTGCCACTCCCTTCTGGCTTGTAGAGTTTCTGCTGAAAGATCAGATGTTAACCTTATGGGGATTCCCTTGTGTGTTATTGTTTTTCCCTTGCTGCTTTTAATATGTTTTCTTTGTATTTAATTTTTGACAGTTTGATTATTATGTTTTGGCATGTTTATCCTTGGATTTATCCTGTATGGGACTCTCTGTGCTTCCTGGACTTGATTGACTATTTCCTTTCCTATATTAGGGAAGTTTTCAACTATAATCTCTTCAAATATTTTCTCAGTCCCTTTCTTTTTCTCTTCTTCTTCTGGGACCCCTATAATTCAAATGTTGGTGCATTTAATGTTGTCCCAGAGGTCTCTGAGAGTGTCCTCAGTTCTTTTTATTCTTTTTTCTTTCTTCTGCTGTGCAGTAGTTATTTCCACTATTTTATCTTCCAGGTCACTTATCCGTCCTTCTGCCTCAGTTATTCTGCTATTGATCCCATCTAGAGTATTTTTCATTTCATTTATTGTGTTGCTCATTGTTGCTTGCTTCCTCTTTATTTCTTCTAGGTCCTTGTTAACTGTTTCTTGCAATTTGTCTATTCTATTTCCAAGATTTTGAATCATCTTTACTATCATTATTCTGCATTCTTTTTCAGGTAGACTTGCTATTACCTCTTCATTTGTTAGGTCTGGTGTGTTTTTATCTTGCTCCTTCATCTGCTGTGTGTTTTTCTGTCTTCTCATTTCGCTTATCTTACTGTTTTTGGGGTCTCCTTTTTGCAGGCTGCAGGTTTGTAGTTCCCGTTGTTTTTGCTGGCTGTCCCCAGTGGCTAAGGTTGGTTCAGTGGGTAGAGTAGGTCCTGGTTGGGGGGACTAGTGCCTCTGTTCCGGTGGATGAGGCTGGATCTTTTCTTTCTGGTGGGCAGGTCCATGTCTGGTGGTGTGTTTGGGGATGTTGGTAGCCTTATTATGATTTTAGGCAGCCTCTCTGCTAATGGATGGGGCTGTAGAACTGTCTTGTTCTTTGTTGGGGATATGGTGTCCAGCACTGTTCGTTGCTGGTCCTTGAGTGAAGCTGGGTCTTGGTATTGAGATGGAGATCTCTGGGAGATTTTCACCGTTTGATATTGCGTGGAGCTGGGAGGTCTCTTGTGGACCAGTGTCCTGAGGTTGGTTCTCCCACCTCAGAGATACAGCCCTGACGCCTGGCTGGAGCGCCAAGAGCCTTTAACCCACATGGCTCAAAATAAAAGGGAGAAAAAATAGAAAGGAAAGAAAAGGAAGGAGTGAGGGAGGAAAGGAAGGAAGAAATGAAGGAGGGAAGAAAGAAAGGGAGAAGACAAAATAAAGTAGGATAAAGTATAGTTATTAAAATAAGAAATAATTATTAAGAAGAAAAATTTCTATTAAAAAAAACAAAGAAAAACGTGTCGGTCTAACCCTAGGACAAATGGTTCAAGCAAAGCTATACAGACAAAATCTCACACAGCAGCACACACATACACACTCACAAAAAGAAAAAAGGGGAAAATAATAGTATATCTTGCTCCCGAAGTCCACCTCCTCAACTTGGGATATTTCGCTGTCTATTCAGGTTTTCCACAGATGCAGGGCACTTCAAGTTGATTGTAGAGCTTTAATCCGCTGCTTCTGAGGCTGCTGGGAGAGAACTCCCCCTCTCCTCTTTGTTTGCACAGCTTCTGGGGTTCAGCTTTGGACTTGGCCCTGCCTCTGCGTGTAGGTTGTCCGAGAGCGTCTGCCCTTCGTTCAGACAAGGCGGGGTTAAAGGAGCAGCTGATTCGGGCGCGCTCTGGCACAGGCCGTGGGGAGAGAGGGGCACGGATGAGGGGCGAGCCTGCGGCGGCAGAGGCCAGCGTGAAGCTGCAATAGCCCGAGGCGCACCACGCATTTTCCCGGGGAAGCTGTCCCTGGATCCCAGGACCCCGGCAGTGGCGGGCTGCACGAGCTCCCGGGAGGGGTGGTGTGGAGAGTGACCCGTGCTGGCACACAGGCCTCTTGGTGGCGGCAGCAGCAACCCTAGCGTCCCACACCCGTCTCTACTCTCCGTGCCGACAGCCGCGGCTCGCGCCCGTTTCTGGAGCTCCTTTACGAGGTGACCTTGATCCCCTCTCCTCGCGCCCCAGGAAGCAAAGAGGCAAGAAAAAGTCTCCTGTCTCTTCGGTAGCTCCGCGCCCGTTTCTGGAGCTCCTTTAAGTGGCACGCTTAAACCCCTCTCCTCGTGCCCCAGGAAGCAAAGAGGGAAGAAAAGGTCTCTTGCCTCTTCGGCAGCTCCAGACTTCAACCGGGACTCCCTCCCGGCCAGCCATGACGCACTAACCCCTTCAGGCTGTTTTCACTCTGCCAACTCCAGACCTTTCCCTGGGATCCGCCCGAGGCTCAGTTCCCAGCCCCGCCTGCTCCGGCAGGGGAGCAGACAAGCCTCTCGGGCTGGTGAGTGCTGATCGGCACCGATCCTCTGCGGGAATCTCTCCGCTTTGCCCTCCACACTGTGGCTGCGCTCTCCTCCGCGGCTCTGAAGCTTCCCCCTCCGCCACCCGCAGTCTCCGCCCGCAAAGGGGCTCCTAGTGTGTGGGAAACTTTCCTCCTTCACGGCTCCCTCCCACTGGTTGCGGGTCCCGTCCCTATTCTTTTGTCTCTGTTTATTCTTTTTTCTTTTGCCCTACCCAGGTACGTGGGGAGTTTCTTGCCTTTTGGGAGGTCTGAGGTCTTCTGCCAGCGTTCGGTGGGTGTTCTATAGGAGCAGTTCCACGTGTAGATGTATTTCTGATGTCTCTGTGAGGAAGAAGGAGATCTCCGAGTCTTACTCTTCTGCCATCTTGAAACCATCCTCCCAAGGACGTACTTTATATAGCACAGCTAACTATACTCAGTATCTTGTAATAAACTATAATGGAAAAGAATATATACATGAATTACTTTGCTGCACTTGAAAGTAACACAACATTGTAAATTAACTATACTCCAATTTAAAAAACTTTCCCAATATGGACCAGAAAAGAAAACCAAAGTAACATATTGACTATTTATATAGTCCAACAAGGTGAGCAGTGGGTTATTGTGACCCCTTACAGGATTGAGAAAGGAATGTTAACTCCTAGGGAGTTACCTTGCTGGCACCAAGAGGAAATTGCTTTTTTTTTTTTTTTTTTTTTCCATGAGTAGGAATTCCTGTGTCTTCTAAGGGGATCTAGTTAGCATATAATGCAGGCACACAATGCACACTAAAGGGGAGGAGGTAGTTGCTCAAATGGGCAAAGAATCTTATGTTTACAAGTTTTCTTGTCCCACCTTAATTTATCAACCATGTGGCTGTGCTCTCGTGGTCCACAGTAGGGAGGAGTGAGCTGTGGAGTCGGGCCTGCAACTGGAGTTCATGTGGTCCTGGGCCAGCAGCCTCTAAGCCTTGGCTTGCCTCTTACCAGCTCTGTCATACCATGAGCTCTAAGTACAGTAAGTGCTCCCCCCTGGAGAGCCCTGGGCTCATGGAAGGTGGGGAATCAGTGTTCGGAAGTTTCCACAAAGCTTTTCCTTAGAAGGGTTTGGATTTATGCTCACACCCCATGCAGCAGCTCCAGATGTGGTCCATCCATCAGGAAGAACTGTGTGCCAGCCTAGAACCTGAGGTTCCTAGAGCTCAAACAGTTGAGAAAACAGAGGACACCAGAGGTTGAAGGACATGCCAAAGGTCACAAAGATCCAAGACTTCAACTAGAGCTCCTCATTCCTATGCATTCACTTATCTCCAAATATTTCTAAACAATGTAATGATTTATGGAAGAGAGAAAAGGGCTATGGAAAGGCAAAAGAGGATGCAGCTAATTCTGCTTGGGATGAGCAAAACTTGATCTTGAGGTCCACATGGGAGTTCATCATTGGGCAGAAGTGAGATGGAAAGAGACTCCCAGAAAAGGAAAATGTAGAGGCAAAGGGCTCTTGATGTTATGGGACAGGAAGGAGGCTGGAGTGAGAGAAGTTCCCTCGGGCCATCTCCTTTCATGCAGTACAGCATTCTGCTGCCATAACGGATAGAACCTCCTAGTCTACCAGTGATAAAGAGGTGGCCAGAGACCTCCCCACCCCGTTCCAGCTGTTCTCTCATAATTCTCTATTGTGAATTCTTACAGCATCGCGGCCTATAAGCAAGCCTCATGGTTGCAGCATGGAGACATCGCAGAGAAAGGAAGGTGCTTATCTGCAGAAGCCGGAAACACCAGCAATGGCTAGGTCTCTCTGAAGACCAAGAAAGGGAACAGGAACTGGTAACCAAAGTAACCCATTGCTCAAGAAACCCGAGTTCCAGCCAGAGTCAGCCTCAGAGTGACTTGCTCTGGCTCAAGAGTCCCTGGTGGGTAGGGAAAAGCATTTTCCTGGTGATGGAGAAACTTTCTCAGCTTTCAGACATCACTATCAGTCAGAGGTTAGGTTCTGCAGACAGTAGAGTGTGAACTTTCAAGGGTGATACGAAGGCTGCACACACAGCCATACCAGACACTGAAGCCCCTTTTCTTCCAGGAATGGAAGGGCTTCAGTGTCTGGTATGAGGGCTCCAACATATGGTAACTAGTCACCCAGAAGTCCTGTGTGAGAACTCAAAGTCACACTTTTTCAACAGCCTGAGGGGAATAGGGAAGGGATGTTTCCTAAGAACTGCCAACAGTGAATGTCAGTCAATATTTTTTTAATTAAAATAGAAACTTGAAAAAAAGTTAGCTTTCTTCCTGGAGGCCTTGTTATCTGTGAACAACTCCAGACAAATCTGGAGCTTAGGCATTTGCCTTCAGGGTAGTTTTGCTGTTATTTTTATTTTTTTTGTGGTACACGGGCCTCTCACTGCTGTGGCCTCTCCTGTTGCGGAGCACAGGCTCCAGACATGCAGGCTCAGCGGCCATGGCTCACGGGCCCAGCCGCTCCGCGGCATGTGGGATCCTCCCGGACCGGGGCACAAACCTGCGTCCCCTGCATCGGCAGGTGGACTCTCAACCACTGCGCCACCAGGGAAGCCCTACTGTTGTTTTTAAGCAGCAAATATCAAAAGGCTTTCTTCAAAGGAATATAACTGGATACTTTCAGTCAACAGTATTTCCCAAAGTGAGAGGTGTAAAGGGAGAGGGGTGATATACTAAGAGCCACTTTATTTTGAGGTACTTATTTTTATAGCCTATTTTAATTATGTGTATAAAAGACTCACCTCCTAATAAAATCAACATTCACAGCATGAGTGTGTGAATCTTTCTTTCTTTGGTCAGGTTCCCACTAGAACTCAGACATAGCATTCTTAGACTAGGGTTAAACTTAAAGCTTGCAAATGATTAAAAGCTAGCATTTAAATCTCAGAGCATTTGGGCTCAGAGTTGTATCGCCGATCCCTTGCAGGGACTGCTCAAAACTTTATGGCACATCTACTAAGGTCCCGGCACCATGCTAGGTGCTGAGATACAGCAAGAACATGACAGCTCCTGCCCTACCAGTGTATTATCGAATGGGTGGAGCAGACAGAACAGGAGGCAACAGTGATGTATCCTATAATAAACGCTAACATAAGGGAGCATATAATCCAGATACAAGAGCGCAGGGAGGGCTCCTCAGAAGAAGTGGCATAAGACTGGAAAGATAAGGAGCTACCAAGATGGGATGCTGAGGGACATTCCAGGCAGAAAGAACACGCTGGAAGGCCTCAAGGTGAAAATATCCCCAAATATACAAAATCAACGTGAGGGGAGAAAAGAGGGATGGAGGGAGAGGTATCCAGGGCAATGGAATCAAGAGGTGAGATTGGAACAGTGAGGAGGAACAACATCAAGGCAGAGCCTTTAAAAAGTCTCTTTATACCTAGAGTAGTCAAATTCATAGAGTCAGAAAGTACACTGGTATGCCAGCAGGTGGTGGGGTGGGGAGGCGGAATGGGGAGTCAGTGTTTAAAGGGGACAGCGTTTCAGTTTAGGAAGGCGAAAAATTCAGGAGATGGATGATGGTGAGAGCTGCACAACAATGTGAACGTACTTAGTGCCACTGACCTGTACAGTTAAATATGCGTAAAATAGTATGTTTTATATTATGTGACTTTTACCACAGTAAAACAAATTTTTTAAAGTTTCTCTTTAGAAATGCAAATCAAAACTACAATGAGGTACCACCTCATGCCAGTCAGAATGGCCATCATTTAAAAGTCTACAAATAACACATGCTGGAGAGGGTGGGGAAACCCTCTTACACTGTTGGTGGGAATGTAAATTGGTGCAGCCACTATGGAGAACAGTACGGAGGTTCCTCAAAAACTAAAAAGAGAGTCACCATATGATTCTGCAATCCCACTCCTGGGCATGTATCTGGAGAAAACCATAATTTGAAAAGATATATGCACCCTAATGTTCACTGCAACACTACCTACAATAGCCATACATGGAAACAACCTAAATGTCCATTGACAGATGAATGGATAAAGATGATGTGATACATATATACAATGAAATACTACTCAGCCATTGAAAAGCATGAAATAATGCCATTTGCAGCAACATGGATGGACCTAGACATTATCATACTAAGCGAAGTTAGACAGAGAAAGACAAATACCACATGATATCACTTATATGTGGAATCTAAAATGCAATACAAATCAACATATCTATGAAACAAAAACAGGCTCATGGATATAGAGAACAGACTTGAGGTTGCCAAGGGAAAGGCAGGGGAGGGAAGGAATGGTAGTTTGGGATTAGCAGAGGCAAACTATTATATAGGATGGATAAACAACAAGGTCCTACGGCACAGTACAGCTAACTATATTCAACATCCTGTGACAAACCATAATGGAAAAGAATATGAAAAAGTATATATAACAGAAGAAAATTAACAACATGGTAAATCAACTCTACTTCAATGAAAAGTTTCTTTAAAAAGAAAAAATCATTTCTCTTTAGAGTAATGGCATAGGTGCTGAAAGGTTTTAAGCAAGAACATGGAATGCTTACCTCTTTATCTTAGAACAAGGACTCCGGCAGCACTGAGAATGAATTGGTGGAGGAAGGAGTGAGCAAGACTTGCAGAGACAAGCAGAGAGACCTCTGCATGAATCCAGGTGAAGGATGGTGGTGGACTGACACTGGGTAAGAAGCTAGGAGGATGGAGAAAGGTTAGGTGGACTTGGAGAAATATTTGCAAGCTAGAGGTCAACAGAAGTCGGTGATGGATGAACTGCAAAGGGTGAGGTAGAGGGAGGTAAGAATGACTCAGATCTGGGGTTCAGGCAAGCCCAAATCTCCTTCCTGAGGAGGCAGAGATCCTCGCTGAGACAGGCAACTCAGCAGAGAAGGTGGGATGGGGAAGATGAGTTCAAGGCTATGCTCTACCTCTCTAGACAAACTCTCACCAATATGCTCATCCCTCTGGACTCCTGGCCTCCCCAACCCCAGCCCCTGAACCAGTTCCCCAACCTAAATGAATCTAATCATTGGCTTCTCCATTCCTGTCCTAAAAAACTTGCTCTCAGCATCTAGAAAAATTTCCTTATTTGTCCACATTGACCCTGCCATGAACTTGTGGGTTTTCACCTAAGCTGGGCTCTCAACACCCTCGTACTGACTCTTTTTCAACCCTACCTGTCACCAGGGTAGTAGTGTCAAACCTTTTCGGCTTCCTCCAGGTCTTCTAGCAGATTTTCTAACCCATTAGTTCTCAAAGTGTGGTTCCTGGATCAGCATCATCAGCATCCCATGGGAACCTGTTAGAAATGCAAATTCTCAGGCCCTACCCAAATCAAACTCTAGGGGTGGGGCCCCCAAATTGGTGTTTTCACAAGCTCTCAGGCTTAGGAACCACTGTCCTAATCTATGGGCCCTTTTCTCCTTACGAACTTTTGCTGAGTCCCCCTCCTCCTCTCCCTGCATCCTTAATTCTTGAGGCCCCCAAAGCCCTGCCCTTGGTTCCCTTCCCACGTAATCTAGACTACCAGAACTCTCTTTCCAACAATCTAGTCAACACCTCCCCCTGGGCTTCCTCAAACGTAAGTCCAAACCAAATTCTTCTCCTACCCCACCATCAAAGCCTATACTTCACCTTCTGTTTTTCTCTTGATTGATTTCATATTTCAGTAAATGGCATCACCTCCCAGCTCCCAGGCTGGAAATCTCCACATAATCTCTGGCCCCTTCCCCTCACCACAGAAATCCATCTCCCTTTCTATCACTTCCTTTTTATGCTCTAGTCCCATCTATTCCCCCAGACCTTCAGTCTGACTACAATCCTCCAGCATACTATTTTCATAATCTTCTTAAAAGGAAAACAGTTTAAAAAATGATATATCTCCCTTTTAAATTTTCAACTGGCAAAGCACACTGGAAGGACTGTTATGGGAACATCCTTGATATTTAAGTTGGCCATATTTGAACAATAGGACAAGTCTTTCCATAAGGGTTATCACATAATGAGGGCCCAGCAGACACTTAGGTGCTTTGTATACATTATTGCGAGTCCTATCGGCAACCCTTCAGGAAAGGCATGTCTTCATTTCAAAGATCATAATACTGAATTTCAGAGAGATGTGACTTGCCCAAAGCCACATACCTAGAAAGTAGAAAAGTTGACATTTGATCCCAAATCTCTTATCCCACACCTTGCTGCCTCATTTTGTATAACTGAAGTCTTAACATTAATGGTGTCTACTATCAGTAAGCCAAGTTTAGCACCAGTTTAAGTCCATTTCCAGTGCACTGCCATCATTAGGTAAGCTTAACTGAGCATTCTGGTCTCTAATTTACAACACACTTGAACGCTCTAATGAGCTACAGACATTTCTTCTTTCTTTACAGATTTTTTAAAAACACAGGAATCAAAAACAAAAAAAAAGTATCAGGAAATGACTGGCTCTGACTCAGAATATGACATTGTGCTTCGCTACGGGACAGAACAGGAAGAAATCCTTCATGTAATTACCTGGGCTGGCTGCCAGCCTTCCTGCCAAGCACGGTACAGATGGACACTGGGTGGTTTCTTCACGTCCTCAGATTGTAGATGTAGGAGAGGGCAAACTGAGGATAAGTCCAAAAAGAAATGAAGAATAAAGACAGTTAAATTATAGGTTTTTTCCCCTGTCGCTATGCATATCCTGATTCTTGTAAGCAAATGGATACCTCTTCAGAGAAAATAAGAAAACAAAACAAGAGGCACACATGTTTTCCTGTCCTATAAAGCCGTACAAATGGAACGTGACTCAAGGTAAAGAAAGCATCTTTTATAGGTTTATTGGTCCATTACTTTAAGTTAATTGAGGTAAAGAAACCTGTTTTAAATTTACAAGCTAATAGTTTATCAAGCAATACAAATTCTTTTGTTTACCTTGAAATGTAACACTAATCCCATAGTACACAATGGACAGAATTTTTTATACACAGATATATGAAAAAAAAAGTGGACAAAATCCTCATGCCAGCATCAAAAATGCAACAAGAACTCTTTTCTCTTTATAGTCTCTGGGTTCCACAACAAAGGAAAAAAAAAAGGTGACGTTCTTTTTAAAGTTTGGTAGCTTCATGAAACAAAGACTTTGATCTGTAAATAAGTTGCCTTCTCATCTACAACACGCATTCCCAAGCACATTTTTTTTCCCCACAGCTTTTTATTTGGCTTAACAGCAGCATGGAAAGAAGATAACACATTTACATGGAGGACTTGATCAATACCTCAGGGTTTTTCTTTTAAAATTTTAAATGTAAAGAATGATTTCTAAAATAATAAACAGTCCATAATTTGGACATGACCTAAGCAAAAGGTTTTTTTTGCTTGTTTGTTTTTCCAACAGTTAAAATACAAGTTAGAAAGTTTGCTGGCAGTTTATTTCACAGGAATATATCAGATGTACATCATGTCTGAACGCATTCCCGACACATAGACATCAAGGGAACAGGTACAAGAGTACAACGGACAGGGTGCTATAGGACAGGACCAAAACCTCAGGGGTGCCCAGGAGAACGGTGCTGACTGCTAAGAACTGCTGGTTTGTTATTCGATGGGGGCCCAGCTGACACGGGCCTTGTTTTATCCCAATGAGTCACATTTTTGTTTGCAATGTACTTTCCCCTCCCCACTTCCCCACTGGGGAAAAACCAATCACCCTTCCCTCCTACGAGTACCATTTGTGACTGGAGGGACGGTCTGAGACTGTGAGCCAGCCTGTCACACAGGGGAGCTGGCAGGTGTTACCTGCTCACACCTGGCCTACAGGGCGCCCAGAATCACCTGGTGAGAGGGCAGCGCCGCCCAGAGAGGCGCACGTGCTGTACCCAATCACTGGTTTTAATAGTAAAAGCTCTAGACAAAGGACTAAATTACGTGAGTCAACAGCACGTTTCCTGTTTTTGGCATGTCAACCTGCGGAGAATTTCTATGTAAAATATGCTGCGCTGAGGCCCCCACGGTATCTTTTAAGAAGCTGTTCTACAGAATCAGGGTAAACATTTAATATTGTCATAATCTATAGAGTTCTCTGTATCTAAGTGATTTGTCGATGCTGATACCATAATATCAAAAATGTGCCAAAAGGCACTAAATTAATCTTTCACACTTTAAAACAACAACGACAACCAAAAAAAAAGGTTTTGTGGTCCCTGCGTTTCCTTACATTATCAAAAATATCATTTGGCAATAGCAGTGCTTAGCTTTCTCCTCCCGAAAGGCAGCCCTAATTATGAACCTCACTTACTCGCTTGTTTCTTTAAGAGGAACAAAGACTGGTTATGTTAGGCCTCAAGTATTTAAACTGAACAACTGATTACATCTCTAAAAACTCTTTCTATCCAGAATCTAAAAAACAGTAGGTGAAGAATAAGGCATATTAGCAGGTGTTGACAACTTCTCAAAAAGTAGAGTCAGGCTTTTAACAGTCTGTGGCATTTCTAAAAGTCTGCATTTGTTGACTTGCAAGTGCTAAATACACAAAATGTTTACGAATGAGACAAATATCTTACTGGTTTGTTAACGTTATTTTTTCAAAGCACTTATTTACAGACTATCTACAGTAGTAAAAAACTACCTTGGTAACATATTTCTTTTGCCACACAGAAGGGGTCAGACAGTCACACCCAGGGAGCACTTCGAAGACATGTGATTAAGAAAAAACAGTCACACTCCCTGGGACTGCTCCCCACCCCAAACCTTTTCTAACGTAGACAGCCCTGCACGTGCTCTGATCTGTGCAACCATGGAGAGACCAGATATCCTTAATACAGAAAGCAAAACCACCTATTGGGTGGGTTGATGAAAAATCAGGTTCCTGGTTTATTCACTGAATTAACCAACCACAAAGAGGCGAACAACTCCCGACACACCCAGCTCAATCTGTAGGTCTGGCCCGGGGGATGGCAGGTCAATTTGAGGGAAATGTCATCTGAATAGAGGAAACACAGTAAGTGAGAGGGCGGGCGTGTTCAATCTGGTGGCACACGGAGGATTTCTGCAAGTGAGAAGGTACACCCCAATTCTCAAAACAATTTTGCAGATAGGGATGGCCAAAGCAGTGCTACCCCAGCCTTCCTTCGGATGAGATTACCCAGTTGCCACAGACCTTGAAAGTGGGTGTCTGGGAAGGTGGGGACCAGGACTGGTGTGCCGTACCCGGACAACAGGCAGACCTGCGTTGGGTCTTGGGATGGGTTAAAACGGGGCTCCACTCTGGCTGCTCTAAGGGGCCGTTCCTGCTCAGAAGACAGGCTGCCCTGGCCCTGTGGCTCTCCCTCCACTCTCACCAGCTCAGGACACAGGGCAGTGGATGACTCTTGTGTGGTCCCCACGAATGGCATCAAAACAGAGCCAGGTGCCCGTGATTTCAACGCCATCAACAGCAGGGCCAAGTCACACAACGTCTGGGTGCCTCCTGGGCTGATACCGTCCCAAGAGAAAGTCCACGTGCGCGCTGCCACACGGCATCGTGCCCTTCTCTAAAGGGAACAGCCCATCGTCCCAACGCAAATGGCAGCCTCCCAAGAAACGAGCAGCAGGTGTGCATTTAATTCCCTCGTGTGGACAGCCGCTGAGAAAACACATTCAAGTCAATAACATGAAGGACACACTCCGGGTGTGGCTGAAATTTGGCATGAGGACACACTTAGGTCACACTGAGGTCACCAGGAATCATCGTTAAGTCTTACAAAACGATAAAATCCAACCCCAAACCTGGCTCGAGGAGGAGCAGTGGTTCCTTGCTTTGAGCAGAGCGGCCTAGAGGCTTCCTGGAGATCCAGCATGTGGTAAGGACGAGCAGTGTCCATATCTGCTGCAAGTCGCAACGGCTCTCTTCAACCGCATCTGCGTCTTTAACATCTGCTCAGTTTCTAGGAACTCTCTCTTCTGCCCTAGCCTGGATTTCTAACCCAGGTGAACTGAACCTTTCACTTCCCAGGCCCAGGGACAGTTGACAGGGATGACCTTCCACTCCCACTGCCACGTGCTCAAGTCTCAACCTGTCCACGTGTGTCTGCCTGAGGCAAGACACATCCTCAAGCAAAAACCTCTTGGAAAACAAATACAAGAGAGGAGTCAGTGGTCTCAGCACCCCGACTTTTGTGGAGCCAAGAAGGATGGGGTGATGAAGCCTCTACGAGGCAGTCTTTGGCACAGAAGTCTCTGGGTTACACTTCTCACAGGGAATCACCTTCGTGCTGATGGAGATGGAGAGGTGAACGCTTGGGGCTGCTGACCCTCGGGGGCCCGAGGGAGCCGCGGGGGTGGGAAGGGCTGGAGGGCCTCCTCCACTGCCTACTGTCCCTTGCCCTCTGGGCCAGCCTCCTCACCTCATCAGATGCCAGCCAGAAGTAAGGGACAAAGGTCCCTTTTCTGGAAAGACCATTTCTCCAAGGAAGGCTGCAAGATACCCTGGTCCTCCAAGCTCTGCTATCAATGGCGCGCTGGAGGTCGGTTTGCCTCGTTCCAGCTCTCTCTGGAAGTCTGAAAGCACAGGCACACCACAGGGCGACCAAACAGACAGGGAAAGATGAAAGCCCAAGATGCCTGCATCCCTTCAGAACCAGTCTTCTGCCTCCAATAATGTAAGGAGATGACTGTGTACCCCACCCCCCTCCCCGTATGTCCTAGCAAGGAACCTGATGTGTTGGGGTTTTTTTTCTGGTAGGGCTGCCTTCTTGCCCATCTAACCCTTCCACAGGAATGTGTCTGGGCTTTGGCAACTAGCAGCAGACTAGAGTCTAGTCTTCCTGTAACTCCTTCCACAGTTCTTTCCAAGCATTTGTCACACTGGACAACGTTTTTAAAGCATATGTCCCACCAGGCAAGACTTCACATGTTCCCAAAGATAAGCATTCGCCTCTGGGTCAGTCTAGTGTTTTCTGCCAAATATCCATAGAAGGCCATCAACCCACTATCACATACATGCCCCGATTCTACCAGCAAGCTGTCACGCTGGACCTGGACATCGACACCCACACCAACAGGATGGTTTAGAGGTAGAATGAAACACTGACTCACCACTCGGGGTCTATGGACTGTTCTTACTCTTCTGCTTCAATGCATCATCTCTAACTGTACCAAACAGAAAATTCACATCAAAGGATTTTAGAATGGCACAAATGGGGTCTAACAGTGTGCACAAGTACCAACTGATACACAAATTACCACTTAAACTGCGGCTTTTTCAAACATGATGAAGCAGAACCCAACTGTCCTGGGCTGTCCAACGGCTGCCCCACCAGCATCACAGCCGTGGCTGCCCCAAGATCTGCAGCTAGAAGCGGAATGCAGTGACCTCAGCAGTCTGCACGTCGACCAGTATCTGCAGGTTCACTTGCAAACGCAGCAGTGTCTCAGCACAGCTGTTTCATTAAAAAAAATACTACCACTTATTTGAGGCTCAGATTTGTCATTTTATAGAGATGAGCCACAGACGAGAGAACACAAACACGACATAGGTAGTTTTACTTCATGAGGGGAAAAACACGAGCTGGAAGAGAGATCCTCTTTGTCTGTCTCTTTTGTGTTGACACACTTGAAAAGGAAAACTGCTAATAGTTTGAAATGAAGACTTTAGCTGCAGCCATCCCCAGGAACGTGGCTGTAAACTGAGGAGGTTTCAGTTTAACTAGTAGCGAAGAGTTCGCTGTCACCCTTGGCATCTTCGAGGCCCTCTTCTTCCTGACTAGGAAAGAGTAAGGTTAAAGCACTTCACGTAGAGCATTCAGACTGAGTTTACACATCTTGACTGTATCATAAGAATATGCCAGCCTCTCCCCCAAAAGGTTGCCCAAACATTCAGCGCACACAGCAGGAGACATTAAACTAGGAGTTTTTGGTGAGGTAAAGGCAAATTGCACAAAGCAGACATGGGAGGTGGGGCTTGGTACTATGCCCGCTGACCTCAACACCTCGGAGCTACTCCGACTTCAAGACAACAGATGACCCCTAACAGGCCTAACTCTCTACCCTGATGACATTTAACAAGCAAAAGAACATTGAAGAACGTCACAGAGAAAAATGCACCTTTTTTTTTCGTTTTACACAAAACAGTTTCCAATCTACTACATTTTAGTGTCAGAAACAAGTTCGGGGAGCACTGCCCCCTCAGCTTCCCAAGGCATCACATCAAGGACAAGGATGCTAGCTTGCTTGCTCTAGCATGGATGCACCTAGACACTGATTAAACGGTCCTACGCGAACCGGAAACCATAACGCAGGTGTCACTCATGACAGGCAGGCAGCAGGCCACGCTCAGAGCTACACTGTACATTAAGGGCTTCCCACAGAGGCGCCGACACCTCCTGCTAAGCCGAGACGAGTCAAGGCCCATGGAGGTCAATTCCAGAGCCACCGTGCGCCCACGGAAAGCAGGAGCTGCCTTCTGTTCATGCCTTCCTCACGGCCTTGCAAAGCAGGACCCGGCTTCTCTTCCATGGCAGGCAACTCCGCTGTCCCCAAAGAGGGGACTGTAACGAGATGTCAGAATGTCAGCTGAGGGCTGTCTTGTCCCTCAGTTTCAAATCTTCGTAGTGTCCCACCAAACAGGTTCCTTCACACCACGGAGGTATGCTTCTTCTGCTGAGAGATGGTGACGGCCTTACAGACGCCACCAAGGAATAAATACTCATTGAAAACAACTGTCGGACAAAGGTGGGGGTAAGGGAAAGAAATACACAAAAGAGAGATGTTTCTGTGGTTGTTTTCTTGGTGCTACCTCTCTAGCACTGCAGGGACATTCCGGTGTGGGCGCCATCCCCTGCACAGGTAGGAGAGTCTCTGTCCCAAGAAGGAGCTTACTTGGCCTCTTGCTTCTCCTGCAGTAGTGGGATAATCGACTCCCAAGCCATGAGGCACTGCAACGACAACACACACACACACACACAGCATCAGCATGGAGTTTCAGATTTCAGGGTCAGCCGCTTCATTCTGCTTTGATCTATCCCCTCACACACTATCAATCCTGCGGGGTCACCTTTGTCTAATGACACCTGCATGTATTATCCAGAGCTAGCAGAAAGAAGGGAGGCAACAGGTGTTTGACTACATCTCCCCCTGACCCCGTCTCTACGAAAGACTTCAGCGTCTCTATGAGGCCTAAATGCACTGTCCATAAAGCTCGTGTCAGTGAGTGGAAATGCATTCACTGAAAGAAATTCCCTCCATTCCAAAAGCAGAAGAGAGGGCAGGCTGCAAACCCTTGGTGAGGCCCTAGGTTCTCAGCCAGGATGGAGACACTGCTGCAGGTGTGGGTGGTGCCTGCGGGAGCGTATAAATTATCTTGGAATGGGCCAGCCACCTGACCCACAGGGGACAGAAAACCCGCTCTTCTTCAGCCACCTCAGATCTGCTTTGTGTGGGCCACTCCTGGATCTCCCATAAAGGAAAACGGGGAGAGGGAACTCTATTTATTGAGTTTTATCACGTCCAGACACTGTTATGTATTTTACATTCATTGTCACTAGTCCTCGGAACAACTCTAGGAAGGAGAATTCTTATTATTTATTACACAAACACACATTTCACAGGTGGGGAAAATGAGACCCAGAGAGGTTAAAAAAAAACTTTCCCAAGACACACAGCTCATAAGTGGCAGAGCTCGTGATTCCAAAGTGGATGTTCTTTCCACCACACATATGCCTTTCATTCCAGACCCTTCAGAAGAGCCAAGAACTTGGAAGACGCTGGCCCTCTTCTCTGAGAGCATGCTGCTCAGCAGAAATGACCCTCCCTTTGAGCAGTCTCTTGCATAAAGAGGAGAGACAACTACATAAGGCCTTTCTTAGGAGCAGCCCAAGGGTGAAGCAAGGCTTTGTGTTAAGTCATTTGGGGAGGAGACCTGAGGACGGGGGAGGAGAGACGCATCCCTAGATCAAGCCGGGTGAAGGGAGTGGTGAAATGGCTCCTTGCTTCCTCCCTTGGTGACTCTGAGGTTGGAGAAGAAGCTGGACTCAGACCCTGCCCTACAGAAGGAAGCCCGGGGAACCTCAAGGAGCTTGCTGTCAGCAAGAAACCCAGTGTGGGGTCCATGGCATCCTGGGTCCTGTTCTCTCCCTCGGCCATCATCTCTGATCTGGAAGGTTCTTCTATGTCAATGATGGGAACCAAGGCCACACCAGCTTGCTTTTTCTTTCTTTCTTTTCTTTTTAGCATTTTAAAAATGTATTTCATTATACAACTATTACATGGAAACATTTTCATTGTAAAAAACTTCAAAAACTACAAAGGAAGCAAAAGGTCCCCTTGACCACAGACCCAAATAAATACCAGCTTTCTTCACAAAGTTAGCTACTGGACAAACACTCAAGCTTTTTCCCATCCGAGGACCCTTAAATACGTTGCTCCCTTTGCCTGGAATACTTGTTCTTTGTCTCCGAGACTCAGGTTAAATGTTACTTCCTCAGATTGGCCTTTCCTGCCCACTCTACTTGCTCCCTTCCATCCTGATCTGAATGATGCCCCCTAGGTCTTTCCTCCCAGTTTCCTGTTCTTTTCCTGTAGGGCACGTATCTCTCTGAAGAGGTGGGATTCTTGGATTAACGTCTATCCTCCACTAGACAGACGGCTCCTTAATGGCAGGAGTCCTGCCACTTTGTTTACCAATGTGTACCTGGTCCCTTGTACACAGACAGTACACAAAAAGCACTTCTTAAATATAAGTAGGAGCCAAGACGAGGCCCCAAGACAGTGGCCCTGTTTGCAGTATAGTGGCAAGACGTGGATAAAGGCCCTGGGTTTGAGTCCTGGGACCCGGGCCTTGGGAACACTGGAATTAATCACCGAGAGGAGGAATGAACATCCAACTGAGTCAGCACTGGCGCAGGGGGAAGCGGGGCTAGAGTGAGGGCATGAGGGAAGGAAGCACCATTCACTGAGTATCCACAATTTGCCAGGCACATTAGAGGTTCTCAGGTATCATTTCATTATTTCTTCACCGTCATTCAATGGATAAGGATCACTCCCATTTTGCAGATGAAGAAACAAAGGCACAGGGGGCTTCCCTGGTGGCGCAGTGGTTGAGAGTCCGCCTGCTGATGCAGGGGACACGGGTTCGTGCCCCGGTCCGGGAAGATCCCACGTGCCGCGGAGCGGCTGGGCCCGTGAGCCATGGCCGCTGAGCCTGCGCGTCCGGAGCCTGTGCTCCGCAACGGGAGAGGCCACAACAGTGAGAGGCCCGCGTACCGCAAAAAAAAAAAAAAAGAAACAAAGGCACAGAGAGGCACCCTGTCTAAGAGCACAGTCAGTAGAGGAATGAGGCCTTGGCTGCACATGGAATGATGTTTCCACCTTTGGGCAGTCAGGACTGTCCCCAAAGATCCGTGGTCTCTGTCCCCCTCACTGACAGTGTGTGGTAATTCTCAGACCTGTGGACCAGGAGAGCCAAGTCCGATCCTAGTTCAGTCATTCATAAGGTGAGTGACCTTGGGTAGAGTTTTAAAACCTTGCTGAGCTTCCATTTCTTCAGCTTTCAATTGAAAGCCCCTAAAACCCACTTCACAGTGTCATGGTGAGGGTTAAATTTCAATTTAACGAGATCACATATGCAAAGCATCCAGCCGAGTGCCAATGTGGACACACAGTGGGGGTCCCAAGAGAAAGGTACTGAGGAAAGGTGTATGCCACCTTCCCCCTTCCCTATGAAACAGCCCTTACTAAGACCTGGCAAGTAAGGGCCATTCCATGACTTTCTTCCTTAACCCTCCTCCCAATTGAGATGCAGACACACTGCCTCTGCACAGCAGCCAGACCAGCAAAGCTGGTCTGAAAAAGATGGATTCTTCTAGTTTGAGATGAGGACAGGTTTCTAGAATTGTGATGGGAGTAGCTGAGTTAATGCTTGTTCAGCTTGATTTTAAGTCTACAGGTTCCTTGTTGAATTACCACTGGGCCATTCTTCAGCGATAACTTTAAGCTTTAAGGAATATTAGAATTCGTTAGCAGAAATGATCTAGGGTTAGATGTGCTAGGAGCAAACTCTGATTGAGCATTCTCAGCTGCAGCTTGATGACAGCTGTGTGTGTGTGTGTGTGTGTGAGAGAGAGAGAGAGAGAGAGAGAGAGAGAGCGAGCGAGCGAGCGAGCGAGCGAGCCGGGCGGGGTGCTTACCTTGAAGTCCACAGGTTAAGGGGACTCAGCAAGAAAACTGTTTCTAATTGTTTTCTTTGGTAATCCTACATCCCTTTGTTTTAGATACTTAAAAACAGTATTTCAAAGTCTGTTTTTAAAAAACAAACAGTATTTTGATAAGGGGTCTCTAGGCTTCACCGGATGACCAAAGGGACCCTCGGCACAAGGAAGGGAAGAACCCCTGTGTGAAGAACCACAGAACAGCTTAAAGGAACCCCGAAGCCTCTATCAACTGGGGACATCCCTGCGCTGCAGGCGTCACTGACTGGGAAGGAGCCGCTGGAAGAACTAAAGGGCTTGGAGGATAAAACTGCTGCTTCCGTCAGCAGGGTGTGCAAGTGAAACCCCTGTGGGCACCCAGGGCCCCCCCGCCCCACCCCCCGGCTTCCAAACCCAGCACCACATCTAGCACAGCAGGGTGAGGACACACAGGGGTTGCTAAGACTAAACACATAAATTAAGGGAAGGAGATGGGCCCAGCAGGACCCTTCTGGACTTCTGGCAGGCCCTGACCAGAGGCTCTGGCTATCAGAAACGCTTTCCTAAGGAGAGGACTGTCATCTTGTCAGCCTGCTCATTACCTTCTCGTAATACTGGATGTTCTTGTCGGCCATTCCCATGAGCAGCTGCCGGAAGTCCTGCCTCTTGCTGCTCTGCCACCTCTCCATGTCGGCTTTCAGATCAGCATTGAAACACTCCATCCGATCCTGACATTTCTCCACATCTGCTGGTACCTGGAAGGGGATTGCATACACGGGAGCTTTGTATGTGTAACGGGTACCTCATGCCCCTATGCTCACACATTTGTGAGAGGCCAGATTACTGCCTTAAAATGCCATGGACACACTCCCTCCTCTGGAGGCATTTATTTGTAGGCACAGCCTTGGGTTTCCAGATGTAAGAAAGAATTCTGAAAAGTGCTATCCTGACCCAAATTTTTAAACCCATCCAAGCCAAACAGTGACTTGTGGGGGAAACACTTGCCTGGGTTTACAAACAGGAAGAAGAAACGCTGTGATTCAGTCATATGTCTTTGGCTCCTTTTAGGAGTTACCCATCCAAAAGTGAAAATGTGTGCAGATTTTGCAAGTGTACAGCAGTATTTGGTATTGTGCTGTTATTCTCCTATGTCCCATGTTGAAACTAGAAAAGAGGGTTTTCCATATCACATGAACTGTTCCATTAACCGTGACGTTTTGATGATGCCTATCTCCATTAACCAGAGAATTCATTGCAATAAGACTACTGGCCCACTTTATAAATCAACTGGAGACTTGTCCATGCAACCCCCAGATAGCAGATAACCAAAAATAAAGAATTAAAATTGGGTAATTCTGGGGAAGTAGAAAGAAAGTTGTTTATGCCTGTCAAAAACCATGAAATATAAAGAAGAAATATACAGCAGGCTATTTCTAGTTTTTCTTAAGGAAGTTTAGAAGGCTTTCTCAAAACGGAACTAGGTCCCCTGAATTTCACAACTTTCACTTTGCTTTGGTGAGTTTCATCCGCCGTACACAGGTAGAAAGAAAATACACAATATTATAAGAAGGTAATGGGAAATGATCACCCTGGTACCCAAAGCACAAAGCTGGCTTCTCTCCTAACACAGAAGTTCCACTGGACTGTGATGGTGCCCGGGAGGAGGGGGGGGGGCGGTCAACATGCCCAAAGCTGAGTCACACACCCACCTGCCAAATGCTTTCCCAAAACAAGTGAGGCCTTGTACATTTTGTGTGCTGGGGCCTCTGATCCCAAATGTAACCATCAAGGTCAATCTCTACCAACCACGCAAGTTTTATACCCAGACCTTATGGGCAGGAGCTGACCCAGAAACACCTCGGGCAAGGCCAAGCCTGAGGGAGCCAACCCCTTCAGGGCTTCCAAAGTGCTGAAGGCACTTAGCCGTCTGTCACCCAGACCTTTTGGCCATGGCTGCAGTACACAGGAGCAGGGAAAGTGAAGCCGCCTAGGTGAGGGGATTCAAATGTGCCTGGCACGGGCACTAAACTTGGGAGAGACAAGGATGAGTCAGAGAGGAAGATATACAGTCAGGCATCCTGGGCGACTTAAAAGCAAGGAACTTTGGGGAATTCCCCAGCATCCAGTGGTTAGGACTCGGTGCTTTCACTGCCATGGGCCCAGATTCTATCCCTGGTTGGAGAACTAAGATCCCAGAAGCCACTCAGCATGGCTGGAAAAAAAAACAAAAAACAAACAAACAAAAAAACCAATAAAAAGGAACCTTTTTTGGGGGGGTGGGGGAGCGTTCTCCAAAGCACTTAAACTTCTGGAAGAAATTTTAAAGAGGACTCGATTTTCCCTCCTGATCTAGCACTGAAGTCACTTTGCCTTTCCCTGCTGATTGACCTGTTACTGTTGGCCACCTTGCGGGAAACCAAAGTGCAAACAAGAGTGCCCTGGCTTTGCCTCTCCAGAGCCATTCCCTGACCAACATCCCAGGAACCAGCCTCAACACACACCCAGAGAACCAGTCTCTGGGCTGACCTCCCTTCCCTCCCCGAAGGCACAGTCCAGTTCCCTTATTCCTCTCCCGGCCACTGCTCATTTTAGCATCTGGGGAAAAGTGCCCACGATCAACTTCGTGTTTAGTTAACTACTGCAGCAAGGAGGAAGGCAAAGCTCTGAAAGGAAAACCTCCTGGGACATGGTGAGAAGAGAGGAGCTAGGCTCTCTGATTCCAAGGAGTGCTCACCTAGCAAAGATTCCTGGGTCTGGTCTGGGGATGAAACTCTGGACTGCATGACTGCCTGAGCCTCGATGTGGGAAGTATTTTTTAGCTTATCGTCTTCCCAACACACTCCACGCTGGGCACAGAGGGAAAGCGCTTAGGTCTCAGCAGGCACATCTCATCTCAAGTTCCCCATTCTAGTTGGGAAGAAAAGGAACATGGCTGGACACTGCGGGGAGATGTCTCGAGCGCTTTCACTTCGCTTGGAGCCTGTGATAGGCACACTGCAAGGAGGAGCTGGAGGGTGAGGACAACTGGATGGTGGAGCCGGCTTCCTTGAAGAAATACCAAAGAGGCGACTCCTCAAAGATGACGGAAGCAGGGCCTGTGACTCCAGAGGGACAGTACATGCCAGTGACAGAGACGAGACAACACCTGGACCCGCCTCAGGAATAGCTAGCAGCTAGCTCACAGGCCACAGAGCCCTCAAGGGCAGAGAGAGAGAGAGAGAGAGAGAGAGAGAGAGAGAGAGAGAGAGAGAGAGAGAGAGAGAGAGAGCGCGAGCCCCAGCTGGCGGGGAGCAGATGAGAAACCTGGGGCTCTTCCTGAAGGCCAGGGGTTCTGAGGCCCATTTAACTCAGGAATCCTTTTTGGAAAATAGAAAAGCCTTGTGTTTCCTCTTACTATAGAGACAGTTCTACAGCCAGACTTCCAGGGTGTGAGTACTGCATCTACCACTTCCTAGATGGGTGACGTTGGGCCTGTCTACGCCTCAGCTTCTTTTTCTGGATAATACCCTCCACCTTATAAGGTTGGAATGAGGTTAGACGAGGCAGTATATGCATAAAACTCCTGGTACCTGGCATGTGTTAAGCGCTGAACCAATTATTTGTTAGTTCTGATCAGTATCAATATTGTAAAGCGCTGTTCACAAAAGATCATCTGTCATTTGCATAACCCCTCAAGTCGAGAATATTTTACTGAACTTTATTCCATGTCACATCAAAAGGTTTTTTTCATTTTCCAAATAGAACACATTATAATACTATTAAACGTGTCCTTTCAAACTTCATGCCACCCTTCACCCCTCACCCCAATATTTCGCCAGAGATGAGAGATGAGTCAACACCAAACTATACTGGCCTGTGAGCACCCTCAGCACCCTGGAGCCAGGGTGATGGCTGAAATACCAGAAGGGACAGATCAGACCAACCTGGTGGAGACAGAACTGACAGATTTGGCAACCAACTGCACACAAGAAATAAAACATAGGAAGTCAGAGAGGAGCCTAAAGTTTGGGTGGCAGTAGTCCACCATATGGCTCACGGTAAAGGACAGGTCCACAGACCAGATAAAGGAGGTAGCTGCAGCCATGGGAAGGGTGAGACCTCCCTCCACAAGAGGGGGCTGAGACAACTCAACAACAAAAAAAACAAATAACCCATTTTAAGATGAGTTAAGGTCTCAAACAGATTTCTCCAAAGAAGTGATATAAATCGCCAACTAGCACATGAAAAGATGCTCCATATCACAAATCCTTAGGGGAATGCAAATCAAAACCACAATAGGCTACCACCTCACATCCATTAGGATGGCTACTGTTAAAAAACCAACCAACCAGAAAATACAAGTAATGACAAGGATGTAGAAAATTGGAACCTTTGCACATGTGGAAGAAAGTATGGCAGTTCAACAAAAAATTAAAAGTAGAATTACCATATGATCCAGCAATTCCACTTCTAGGTATATATCCAAAAGACTGAAAGCAGGGTCTCAAAGAGATATCTGTACACCCATGTTCACTGCAGCATTATTCACAAAAGACAAAAGATGGAAGCTACTAAAGTGTTCGTGCACAGATGAATGGATAAATAAAATGTGATATACACCTACAATGTAATATCATTCAGCCTTAAAGAGGAAGAAAATTCTGACACGTGCTACAACATGGATGAACCTTGAGGGCATTATGCTAAGTGAAATAATCCAGTCACAAAAAAACAAATACTACTTCATTGTAACTACTTATAAGAGATACCTAGAGTAGTCAAATTCATAGAAACAGAAAGTAGGAGAATGGTGGTTGCCAGGGACCAGAGGGAGGGGAAACAGGGCTTTGTTGTTTAATGAATATGGAGTTTCAGTTCCATAAGATGAAAGGAATTCTAGAGATTGGTTGCAACAATAATGTGAATTTACTATAACACTACTGAACTGCACAGTTAATAATGGTTAAGATGGTAAATTTTACGTTTTGTGTATTTTGCCATGATTAAAAACTTTTTTAATATATGGGGGAATAAAAGAGGGGGCTAAGGAGGGGAGGGCCAAAGGGTAGAACTCATGGAAAAGACTACATGTATAGGCTTAATAAAGGAGTCAGCAGAAGTTACTAAGAAATATGGGCACAGAAGCAGGAAATGAGTCAGAGACAGCAGAGCCACAGAAGCACAAGGGTGGAGGGGGTTAGAAGAGGGAGGAGATGGGAGGGTTTAAAAAGAAGAGAGTAAGAGGGATTGCGAGAGCTGTCTGAAGTGACCAGCTGCTAAAGTTGCCCAACTCTACGGAGAGGAGGGCTGCTGGCAGCAGACGCTTGGGCTTGCATTCCTCTCACTTTTGTTTCTTTCTGGATGGTGTCTTTGTGACAATCAATTCACTGACTAGTAACACTCTGCATTCCTTCCTATCTCAATGTTCTGATTTTTTGACTGACGTACTGTTAAGAGTTACGCTACCTTGTATTTGGAGCGGGTAGAGATGGGAATAGTCAATGCTAACGGTCAGGTGTTGCTGATCACAAGATACCAAGAAGGGAAAAGAATCTCCAGACAAGACCTCAAAAGACAACAATTTCTAAACAGAGGACAAGACTGCATTCTTCACATTGGTTCCCCTACCTCTCGTGAGAAGTTCCATTACAGAATATTGGTTGTGGAGCAATGGGAGATGGGTAACACAGGATGAGATTAAGCATGTGTGTGCTGGAGAGCAGGGTGGTAATGTGAATTCACTCAACAGTCACTGAAAAATGTATTAATGAACTCTTTCCACGTGCCAGGAATCTCTCAGCCCTACGATGTGAATCTCTACCTAAGCATCGTTCTTGGAGCTAGGCTGGAGGCATCACATTATCTGCTCCCATGAGGTCAGTAGGTTAATAAAGTCCCCAAAGATTATATAAGGCAGACATGATCCCAGTATTGGGGGAGAGGTGCCAGGACCAATGACAGAACCAATTCAAGACGGTTGTCTTCTCGGCTATATGCCACTAAGTGAAAAGCAGGGCACAGCTTCCTAACTGGTACTGTGTGAACGACAGCAATATTATCCCCCGAGCCCTCTGGGAAGCCAGAGTTCCAGGCTGGTCACCTCCAGTTTCAAGCAAACTGGTCTTTGATCCCAGTGTGCCATGCAAATATTTTCATTTTCTGTGGGAGCTGTGAGATGAAGAGAAGTTGAGGAAACACTGAGGCAGGGTAAAGATTGAGAAGAGGCTACTGAATTTGGCAAATAGGAAGTTACTGGTGCCCTGAAAGAATGCTTTTTAAAAAAATACATAAAAAGAAACAAGCTTCAGAGAATGGCAGCTGAGGAGGGAAAAGTGAGCGCCCAAGTGGAGAGCAAATGCACTGAGAACAGGAGCCACGAGCTCCCCTGCACCCGCTGAATGGACTAGCAGATACAGACTGAAGAGACAGCGGCAGGCCCAGGTTCTCTGCCCAGTCCCTCTAGCATCAGCCATGCATTTTACAAAAGCCAGATGCCTCACTCCTCAGTGAAGCAAAGATCGCTGGGAGCACCTGTAGTGGGGATAAAGGGCTCCCACTTTGGAACCAGACATATCTGTGGCCCAATTCCAGCTCCACCATGTGTGAGCATTGGTGTGTAAGTCATATGACTCCCCTGCGTGCTGGTTCCTCATACCTGCATTGACAGAAGGCTGTTGTAGGAATCCAGTAAGGGAGGTGACAGAGTCTTGCCCTTCTGTGGCTGATGAGTCTGGTTTCCTAAGCTAGGCTGAGATCACAGCCGCCGTGGACAGGACTGGGAATTATCAGGTGTGTGTCTCCTCAGTTGTCGAAAGTATCTGGGTGAAAAACTGAAACCATTTCCACTAAGATCAGGAACAAGACAAGGTTGCTCACTCTCACCACTCTTATTCAACATAGTTTTGGAAGTTCTAGCCACAGCAATCAGAGAAGAAAAAGAAATAAAAGGAATCCAAATCAGAAAAGAAGAAGTAAAGCTGTCACTGTTTGCAGATGACATGATACTATACATAGAGAATCCTAAAGATGCTACCAGAAAACTACTAGAGCTAATCAATGAATTTGGTAAAGTATCAGGATACAAAATTAATGCACAGAAATCTCTGGCATTCTTATACACTGATGAAAAATCTGAAAGTGAAATTAAGAAAACCCTCTCATTTACCATTGCAACAAAAAGAATAAAATATCTAGGAATAAACCTACCTAAGGAGACAAAAGACTTGTATGCAGAAAACTATAAGACACTGATGAAAGTAATTAAAGATGATACAAATAGATGGAGAGATATACCATGTTCTTGGATCGGAAGAATCAACATTGTGAAAATGACTATACAACCCAAAGCAATCTACAGATTCAATGCAATTCCCATCAAACTACCACTGGCATTTTTTACAGAACTAGAACAAAAAATTTCACAATTTGTATGGAAACACAAAAGACCCCGAATAGCCAAAGCAATCTTGAGAACGAAAAATGGAGCTGGAGGAATCAGGCTCCCTGACTTCAGACTATACTACAAAGCTACAGTAATCAAGACAGTATGGTACTGGTACAAAACCAGAAATATAGCTCAATGGAACAGGACAGAAAGCCCAGAGATAAACCCACGTACATATGGTCACCTTATCTTTGATAAAGGAGGCAAGAATGTACAGTGGAGAAAAGACAGCCTCTTCAATAAGTGGTGCTGGGAATACTGGACAGCTACCTGTAAAAGTATGAAATTAGAACACTCCCTAACACCATACACAAAAATAAATTCAAAATGGATTAAAGACCTAAATTAAGGCCAGACACTATCAAACTCTTAGAGGAAAACATAGGCAGAACACTCTAGGACATAAATCACAGCAAGATCCTTTTTGACCCACCTCCTAGAGTAATGGAAATAAAAACAAAAATAAACAAATGAGATCTAATGAAATTAAAAGCTTTTGCACAGCAAAGGAAACCATAAACAAGATGAAAAGACAACCCTCAGAATGGGAGAAAATATTTGCAAATGAAGCAACTGACAAAGGTTTAATCTCCAAAATTTACAAGCAGCTCATGCAGCTCAATAACATAAAAACAAACAACCCAATCCAAAAATGGGCAGAAGACCTAAATAGACATTTTGTCAAAGAAGATATACAGATTGACAACAAACACATGAAAGAATGATCAACATCATTAATCATTAGAGAAATGCAAATCAAAACTACAATGAGATATCATCTCACACTGGTCAGAATGGCCATCATCAAAAAAATCTAGAAACAATAAATGCTGGAGAGGGTGTGGAGAAAAGGGAACCCTCTTGCACTGTTGGTGGGAATGTAAATTGATACAGCCACTATGGAGAACAGTATGGAGGTTCCTTAAAAAACTACAAATAGAACTACCATACAACCCAGCAATCCCACTCCTGGGCATATACCCTGAGAAAACCATAATTCAAAAAGAGACATGTACCACAATGTTCATTGCAGCACTATTTACAATAGCCAGGACATGGAAGTAACCTAAGTGTCCATCTAAAGATGAATGGATAAAGAAGATGTGGCACATATATACAATGGAATATTACTCAGCCATAAAAAGAAACGAAATTGAGTTATTTTTGGTGAGGTGGATGGACCTGGAGTCTGTCATACAGAGTGAAGTAAATCAGAAGGAGAAAAACAAATACCGTATGGTAACACATATACATGGAATCTAAGAAAAATAAAATGTCATGAAGAGCCTAGAGGTAGGATGGGAATAAAACACAGACCTACTAGAGTATGGCCTTGAGGATATGGGGAGGGGGAGGGGTAAGCTGTGACGAAGTGAGAGAGTGGCATGGATACATATACACTACTAAACGTAGGGTAGATAGCTAGTGGGAAGCAGCCGCATAGCACAGGGAGATCAGCTCTGTGACCTTTGTGACCACCTAGAGGGGTGGGATAGGGAGGGTGGGAGGGAGGGAGACGCAAGAGAGAGGAGATATGGGAACATATGTATATGTATAACTGATTCACTTTGTTGTAAAGCAGAAACTAACACACCATTGTAAAGCAATTATACTCCAATAAAGATGTAAAAAAAAAAAAAAAAGTATCTGGAAACAACAGACACCCCTGCAAAACTCTCAGGTCTGTCGAAGCTCCATCTTCACAAGTCTCCTTGTTCCTATCTGCTACTTCACAACTGGAGTTCTTGCTCTCTGCCACATCCTCCCCATTGTAGAATGTGCACCATGCTGGTGATTCTAAGAGACTTTGAAGGTCCACAGCCTTCAAGAGGCCTGTTCCACTGACCCCAGGTGCTCCTTCCCCTCCTCACCTGCTCTCACCCTGAGGTGCAACACTTCAGCACCTCTTGCTTTCTGCTCCACCCGGCCCCACACCACACACCTCAGCCCACGGTGACACCACCCACTCCCAACAGCCTCTTCACCTGGCCCTGTAGCCAGTACAAGCTACCAGTGGGTCAAGGCCTGAAATACTCTCTCTTTCTTTCTTTTTTAACCTTGTATAAAGCATTCTCTCCTGGCATCCCTTCTTCTTTTATTTTTTGAACCAGCAACATGTGAATATATTAGCATTTGAAAAGAGTCAAATGCAGAATAAAATGTGCACGTTCCCCCCATGGTTTACCCTCCTAAGAGTCCACAATAGACTGTGCACGCTTCCCGTCCAGTTTTAAATGCATTCCTCAGCCCCCCTGTGTTTCCAGTAGTAGCTTTGTTTTAAGCTTCTAACGCGGGGCAAATTCTCAGATTTCCCCAAGTCTGTGGTCCTGACACATGCAGCAGAAGGCAGCCAGCCCCCCACTACAGAGTGCTTCTAATTTCTCAAACCTCAAAATTAAAGTGAGGAAAGCCAAGCCTGCAAAATCAAAGCTCCATCTTCCTAAGAATAAGCCACCTCAGGGTCTGCTGAGTTTCGTCAACCTAAAAACAAAGCAAAACTTCAAATTCTGCGATACAAACCTTTTCCCTCAGCTCTAGAGGCCTCACCGCTGCCTGCCCTCAGCACACGCCGAGAAGCTGCAGCCACGGGGCTCTCCGTCCGGCAGCTGAGCCATGGCATAAAATCAACTTTCCCTCACTCCTCAGGGCAACTTTTCAAGATTTCACCTCAAAACAAAATCAGCCCCAAGATTCCCTCAGATCTTCTGTTAACATGCCCAGACCCGGGGCCTCCCTGTGAAAACTCGCCATCTTTCGGTGGGAATCCTCTCCTTCCCTGCAACCCTGAGATGGACCTGTGAGCAATCTTGCTCCCATGATGGTTACCAACAGTACAACTCATTGAGTCCTGGGGGGAGGACTCTGGTCAGAGACAGCCCTGACCCGCTTCCTGATACCCTGGCTTTTCTCTCACCAACAGCAGCTCTGGAAAGTGAAGCTCAAAACATAGAACAATAAACAAAGCACAGAAAAATCTTAAGCTACTCATTTCCTACAACAGGTCTCCTCCTGCTGATGGGTAGTCAGGGAGGAAAGACGCTCAGGAGGCGTGGAGAAGCAGGGGACACTTTGGGACACAAGGAAACAATGCCCCCCAACAGTGCAGTGAGAAAAAACATTTTTAATAATTAATTTTTAAAAAGTGGCAACAAACCCTGAAAACGAAGCTCTCATTCAGCAGTCCTACTAGAGGCAACAGGAACTAGTTTGGAAAACAGAGGATCTACCAATGAAGCACCTGTTACTACATCAGACACTGGGCTGATCTTTGCATCTCCACAGCAATCACATGTACGAATCCCACAGAGGCTAATGAGCAAACCAGTCCAAGCTGGGGGACAGAGCTGGGATTCAAACCCAGGGCCATGTGATTCTAAATCCTGTGCTCTGTCTACCAAACCATGGTTGACTTGGACAGGCTGCCAACTGAGCCCTCCTTTGCCCACCAAAGTAGCGGCTGCCCCAGACCCCAAACTGGAGACACAATTTCTGCTGCCCCCACTGTTGGATCCCACTCACTGGCACATGGTCGGGACAGCCCCTGTTTTGTTAAGTATCACCGCTGCTAATTAAGTAGCCAAGTTCACTCCGGTGTGGCTCAGCATCCCACGAGAGAGGAGGAAGACAAACTCCGCCTCCCCATGGTGTGCTGAGGGCATAGGCGTGTTTGGGACCTACTGGTTGGTCTCCTTGGCTGGAAAGAAACCCTTGCCCATCTCGTAAGGACTCCTGTGGCCAAGAGAACGAGTCGTACGGGTAAGTGATGCTCCAGGGAGGTGAGAACAGCAGCAGCAGGAAGATTTCAACACTCCCTGGGAGGAGAAGGGAGGTCACCCAGGCCAGCAAGAAGGGTAGAGCAGGAGGCAGGAGCTCTCCCAGGTGGAACGCGTGAGCCAGAAACAGCCGTTTCCTCTGCTCGTCAGCTCCCGAGCGGCTGTGACCCACAGGCAGCCGCAACCCAGGGCACAGTCAACATTTAATTCGGCCTACTACTCATAACCTTTAGCTCCTGTCTTTGGAAAGGAACTGTCCCCAGTAGGGCTGAACATATACCAAATGCCAAAACCAGCCTCTGAGAAAGCTTGCATTCGGTGCTGAGCAGGTACGAATGCTGACAGAACTGTTTAAGTGACATCTGTTAAATACAGGATCTTCAGCTTCCAAACTAGGCTAGCGGCAGAACTTGCTGTCTCTCCTTCCCTCCCTAGCCAGGAAGAGTGACTTCTATACTTAGAAGCTAAATTGTTAAGAGTGAACTTTTTAAATACAGTATTCCACATCATCCCTTTACATGAGACTGAGACGTGGGCTCAGCAGGCCGTGTTCCACAGTATCAGAGGGACAGCCAGGAATGAGTGGGCGGCACGGGCTGCTGGAGACAGAGGGCAGCTGTGCACACAGGGCTGCAAAAGTGCTCCCTCTCAGCTTCTGCGCTTTTCTCCTCCTGGGTTGGTTACCGTTTGTGGACCAGTCCGCAAATCACACTTTTGAGAACACTGATCTAGACTGTTCTTCCCCAGTCTCCTCAGCCCCATTTCATAGACAGGAACTGCCTATGAATGGCAGAGCTGGAAACCTTAAAAAAAAAAAAACAGGAAACAGCAGGAAAGTCAACCGCCAATGTACATTTGACATAAAAGGGAGCAAAAAGAGGAAAAGAACAGCATCAACCCCGCCCAGCTAGCGCTGACCATCTTGGTCATATGGATCTAGGGACGCAAATTCACTCGTCATCCGGCGGGCATCGCTGCCAGAAGCCCGGAGCAGCCCGCCCGCCCCGGGGGGTGGGGAGTTCCCCTGACCTTGGGCCGCTCTTCCTTCCTCAGAGCCACAGCTTCCAGTTTGGCTTCGTACTCAGCTTGCACTTGGTCCCTTTTCTTCAGCACGCTCTGTGGGAGGGAGAAGGGGCAGCGTGAACACAGCTGTTGCTTCTGTACCCCTCTCCTCCTTGAATCATGGTCCCAGCCAGCCAAGTGCTCCTAGGATGCCCTGGCTGCAGCATGACACAGGCTTTGGAGGCAGCAGGGGTGGAGGAGGGAGAGAGGGAGAACCGTGCTCAGAGACGGAGCTTTCTAGCACGGTAACTCAGCCTGACGCTGAAAGCAACAGAAGCCCGGGAAAGGGTGAGGTAGCGGGAGCGGGGCCCGCCAGCAGGCATGCGCACAAGAGGACTCTCGGCCTCCCTGTGCACAGGGAGAACTCAGCTGTGCCAAGACGTGGAGCCTGGCAGGTGACAAGGCGGGACGTTCTCTGAACCGTGAAGGAGAAAATCTAAGTCATGAGAGTTCTTGTCTCTTTAATTCACTGAGTTGACCCCTGGTGGACTGATCTGCTCATTGATCATTATTAGCTACTTATCTGTCCTCCACTCTGGGCCGGGTATACAAAGAGTCAAGAGATACAGCTCGTATCTGAGGGGTTCCAGCTGAGGGAGAGGTCCAGACACGGCAGGAGGCTGCTTGTGCTCAAGAGCCACGGATGAGGCCAGAAGCCCTCCAACCATGCAGCGAGTCTGCCAGAGTGAGCGGTGATGGGGCTCAGGAGCCAGCCTGGGCGGAACTAGGCGGAGGCAAGCCAGGCACCCAGGATGCAAAATTTAAGGAGACACTCACACTCTTGGGCCCTGTGCAAGTTCAAGGTTGGCACCTGAGTGTGTTTCCCTAAATCTGTGCCCTGGGCACCTCCCTTACCTCATCTGCTCCTGGCTCTGCCGCTAAGACTTCACCAGGTAGAACAGAAAAGTATCAGTTTCATCCCAGGGTTTCTTTTTTCTTCTTTTAGTAGAACCACAAGTGAAAAACCAAGAGTAATAAGAACTTTCTTTGCCACTAACTCAGAAGACACAAACTGCTATGAGAGCTTCGAATCTCACGTTCTCTGGCAGAGCATGGAGTCCAGGCAGGAAGGAGCCATTCCCTGGCTAAAGAAGTGGATACCTTGTGTCCCTAGCACGTGCTAAAAGGTGATGAGTGACTGAATCACTGAGAACGCTCTGGGAACAACCTTCTAATGGAAGGCGTCAGCATGGGGAACCTCAAGTCTCCCCTAAGTAAGTATTTACTTGGAGAAGTGTTTCACCACAAGAAGAACATGAAGTAAAACTTGCAATAGCTTCACTTTTCATTGTTTGTCACTCAGCATTCTCTTCGGTGCTCTGAAGTTACCTCCCCACACTCATCAGCCTCTGAGCAGGAACACTGATGGTGCTGTTCATAGAACTGTGTGTTGTGATGGAAACGTTCCATGATCTGCACTATCCACTACAGTGGCTGCTAGTCCCACGTGCCGACTGAGCTCTTGAAATGTGGCTGGTGTGACTGAGGAACTGGATTTAAATTTTTATTAATTTTACCTAATTTGATTAAACTGAAATATCAGAACTTCCCTGGTGGTCCAGTGGTTAAGAATCCGCCTTCCAATGCAGGGGACGTGGGTTTGATCCCTGGTCGGGGAACTAAGATCCCACAGGCAACTAAGTCAACTAAGGCAACTAAGTCCACATGCCACAACTACCGAGCCCGTGAGCCACAATGAGTGAGGCTGCATGCTGCAACTACCGAGGCCGTGCGCTCTGGAACCTGTGCACCACAACTAGAGAGAAGCCCGCATGCCACAACTAAGACCCAACACAGCCAAAAATAAAATAAAATTAATATATATTTAAACTGAAATAGCTACCTATGGCAAGGGGCTGCTGTACTGGACAGAACAAATCAATACAGTAAAAAAACAGAACAAAAAAACAGGGTACTTTCTGGGTTTCATAGAGCCAAAAGCATTCTAAATCTACTGGTCTGGTATCAGCACTAGCTGCTCTCCATGGAGACACAAATATGGTTCCCTCGGGGCCAGGGGCGGGGGCACCTAGAATCCGTGCCACGGACTCCCTTCACAGGACGCCTCACATCTTACTGGGAAAAGCGCACACCCAGGCTAGGAACAGGGTTCCAGGAACAAGGTTGAGCTGTTCCAGTGACACACCCCTGTCAGTGTGGCAAGAACCTCACAACCAAAGCTAGAAATGCTCTTAAAACAACAGATGAATGGATAAAGAAGATGTGGCACATATATACAATGGAATATTACTCAGCCATAAAAAGAAATGAAACTGAGTTATTTGTAATGAGGTGGATAGACCTGGAGTCTGTCATACAGAGTGAAGTAAGTCAGAAGGAGAAAAACAAATACCGTATGCTAACACATATATATGGAATCTAAGAAAAAAATGTCATGAAGAGATTAGTGATAGGATGGGAATAAAACACAGACCTACTAGAGCATGGACTTGAGGATATGGGGAGGGGGAAGGGTAAGATGTGACGAAGTGAGAGAGTGGCAGGGACATATACACACTACCAAATGTAAATTAGATAGCTAGTGGGAAGCAGCCGCATAGCACAGGGAGATGAGCTCAGTGCTTTGTGACCACCTAGAGGGGTGGGATAGGGTGGGTGGGTGGGAGGGAGGGTGATGCAAGAGGGAAGAGATATGGGAACATATGTATATGTATAACTGATTCACTTTGTTGTAAAGGAGAAACTAACACACTATTGTAAAACAGTTATACTCCAATAAAGATGTTAAAAAAAAAAAAACAATACCTTGGAACACAGCATAGCTGTGTGTGAAGGGCAAGGAGATACCTGGTTCCACTCTGCATGTCTCTGCCCCGCCCTACACAGCCATCCTCACCCTGTTTCTGCCTTGCCTTAACATTCCTTCATTCACTTACCCAAGTGCTGGGGATACAACAGAGAGCAAAAAAAAACTCTGCCTACCTGGAGCTTACATTCTAGAGGGGAGGCAGATAATATGCAAGTAAAACATAACAATATAGCACATGTAAGGTAGGGCTAGGTGTCCAGCAGGAAAAATAAAATAGGAAAGGAGGATGTAAAGCACTGAGGGTTTGGGAGATGGTGAATTGTACACTGGGTGGCCAGGGAGGACCTCAATGAGAGGTAACTTTTTTTTTTTTAAATAAATTTATTTTCTTTTATTTATTTTTGGCTGAGTTGGGTCTTTACTGCTGCGCGCGGACTTTCCCCAGCTGCAGCGAGCGGGGCTACTCCTCATTGTGGTGCGCTGGCTTCTCATTGCAGTGGCCTCTCCCACTGTGGAGCATGGGCTCTATGCCTGAGGGCTTCATTAGTTGTGGCACACGGGCTCTAGAGCGCAGGCTCAGCAGTTGTGGCGCATGGGCTTAGCCGCTCGGCGGCATGTGGGATCTTCCCGGACCAGGGCACGAACCCAGTCCCCTGCACTGGCAGGTGGATTCTCAACCACTGCGCCACCAGGGAAGCCCGAGAGGTGACTTTTAATTAGAGACATGGAATACATTCCTCTCAAACTCTCTCTCTCTATTTTTTATGTAGAGCATTTCATCACAATTTCAAAATGATCCTAGTAATCTGGAACTTCACTACCCTTCTTTTCAAATGCAGAGGAAAAAAAACGACTTATTTCTTTAATAAATAAATTGCAAGGAAAAACAGAGGGGGGGTATTCTTAAAATATTTAAAAAACATATCAAGCAATGTATGGATTTTATTTATATCCCAATTTGGGAAAAAACTATAAAAACAGTGTGAGACAACTGGGAAAATTTAACACTAACTGGATATTTGAGGAAATATTAAGGGAAAAAAATCTGTTTAGGTGTGATAATAATGTGGCCTTTTTCTTTTTTAAAAGAATGTTTGCATTTCAGAGATATGTATCTTTGTATGAAGTGATGTGATGCCTGGGATATGCTTTAAAATAACGCAGGGGGCGGGGGCTGGGAGCAGGGGGAGGCGAGCTAGAACAAGATGGACCGTGAGTGGGCGACTGCTGCAGCCGGCTGATGGGTTCGTGGGGGACAGTTATACTTCCACTCTACTTTTGGATATGTTTGAATTTTTCCATAATAAAAAAGTTAAGCAATGGAAACATAACGCCTGTCATCCAAAATGTTTACTTTACAAACTAATAACAGCCATTAAACAAAAGTGTTTGGAAGTTCAATCATAGATACATTCTGTGTTTTGGCTCTCAACATCTGCACTGGATTTTCTCCAAGAACGTGCCACCACGGTCAATATCAACAGGAAAGCCCAACATCCAGGAAACAGGAAAGTCTCCACTCCCAGGGCTCATGCTTATGTCTCCCCCTGAGGAGGCTGTCGGCTCACAAACGTGGAGGAGGAGGAGGAGAGAGCAGCCCCAAACAGCCCCAGTGCAAATGGTCAGCAGCTACCTCCACAGGCCCGGAAGGTTTTTAAGCTTCAAATCTTTTTGTAAGAGGGACATTAGGATGCAGGGTTGACAGTACAGAATGGCTTGTATCGTGGTGCGCCAAGGGCTGACAGCACAAAAGACCCAGAAGGAATTTGTGTAGAATAATGAGTGTTCCGTAATAACGAAGTTCAAATGAGAATAAAAATCAAACACCCAAAACCAAACAAAACCCAGACTCACAGATACAGAGAAAAGACTGGTGGTTGCCAGAGGGAGGAAGGGTTAGGAGGGTTACAAAATGGTGAAGGGTAACAAGAGGTACCAACTCCCAGGTATAAAATAAGTAAGTGGACTTCCCTGGTGGCGCAGCAGTTAAGAACCCGCCTGCCAATGCAGGGGACACGGGTTCAATACCTACCTGGTCTGGGAAGATCCCACATGCTGTGGAGCCACTAAGCCCGTGCGACACAACTACTGAGCCTGTGCTCTAGAGACCGCAAACCACAACTACTGAAGCCTGCGTGCTCCAAGGCCTGTGTGCCACAACTATTGAGACCGCAGGCTGCAACTACTGAAGACCGCACAACTAGAGCCCGTGCTCTGCAACAAGAGAAGCCACCGCAATGAGAAGCCCGTGCACCGCAATGAAGAGCAGCCCCTGCTCACCACAACTAGAGAAAGCCCATGCGCAGCAACAAAGACCCAATGCAGCCAAAAATAAATAAGTCATGGGGAGGTACTGTATAGCATGGAGAATACAGTCAATAACACTGTACTAACTTTGTAAGGTGACAGAGGGTAAATAAAGTTATCTTGGTGATTGTTTTGCAATGTATACCAATGTGGAATCATGTTGTACACATGAAACTAATATTATATGTCAAATATACTTCAATTTTTTTAATTTATAATAATTTAAAAAGAAATCTGACACCTGACAGAGCCCTATGGCCTGTCTTTAGGTGTCCCCCTAGGAGAGCATTTTCCTGTGGGGAGGAAAATTAGTCTGAACTTGGTCCAGATGACATAATTTCTGATTAAATGACTGAACTTAGGTTGCCCCATTCAACATGCTCTTTTTACATATTCATTCTTTGATGACAGACAACCTGTGAGTTAAATTTTCTAGGGCAATGTTGTTAATGCTAAAACCACACATTTTGCCTTAGTTTTTAAAAATACATGTTACAGAAAATTTGGAAAATAAAGAAAAGGGTAGAGGAGGGGGGAAAAAGCACCCACAGTCTCATCTTTCAGGCACAACCAGTAACACGTTTTGTCTTTACTTTTAGTCTTTTCTCTTGAATGACTCCTTTGAAGCTCCCCATTTCTGTGTCTCTTCCTGGCACTTCTGTTTTTCAGGTGTTGGATATCTGAAATATTTCGGTCTGGCCCTCTCATTTTTATATTTTTTCTCTCCAATCCTCCATCTGTCTTTTTCTTTCACTTTAAAGTGAACTTTAACTTTTTCTGCTAACTCTTCTATTGATTTTTTTTCCATTTCTATCATGATCTTCATTTCCATGAGCTCTGTTTATTCTCTGGATTTTAAAAAAATGCTTTTTTTATGGCCGTGACATCTCTTCTCTTTCTGAAGATATTGCTTTTTTTTTTTCCTGGAAATTTTCTTCTCCCTCAATGATGCTTTATGCTTTTCCTTCTTTGTATTTATTTGATACTTATATTAGAACCTTCCCTTAAATATTTGGCAGCCCTTATTCTGCACACTCATGTAAGAGGGAAACACTGAAAAACTGGTTGAAAGCTCTGTGACTTCAAGGTCTTTCTGACAGTTCTCCACAGGGACTCTGCTAGGTCATTTCACTGAAGATTCCCCCATCCCTCTCAATATCAGTATATTCTAGTCTCTTCTCCCAACCTGTTTAGATTTTTCTAAAAGGTTCTTCTAATGCTTGCAGGGAAGGTATAAGGCTGAGAGCCAAGCAGAGGAAGACGACTAAGAATCTCAACTTTCAGTAACCTTTTGCTTTAGATTTTAGGATCTTAGCCCCCACCTTTAACTGTGCCTGGCGTCTCTCGGTCCAGAGACCCTCTATCTTTTTTATCACTCTCCAGCTCTGCCCGAGTGGCGAAGCGATAGTGGCCCCTCTGTGAGGAGGGAGGACAGAATCAGAAGCTCTAAATGCTTCTGAAACAGACCCGACTAATCCTCTTTCGCTCCATCTTTCCCTCAGTCCCGAGGTACTTCGTGCTGCCAATTCTTGAACATTTTGAAGGAGTCCCCGGTGTAAACCAGGTGGCTTCTTAGTCTTTCCCCACCGTCAGCTTAGGCAGCTTTGAGTCACCTGAGTCCCTACCACCTCTCAATTTGCTTTTAGTTCCTAACTGTACTGCTATTGTTTCCCTCCTGCTGCTCTGTCTTTGCGGAAGCATACATACCTTTAAAAAAAAAAATCATTCTAGTGTCATTTTGGTTTCATGAAAAAGAGGAAGTTTCAATATGTATCCAGTCTTCCCTAACTCAGAATCTCAGAGTTTTAATTTTTATGCTTTCCTAATTTTTAAAAACATTTGAGATCATCATGTACGTTTCTACATCCTGATTCTTCACAGTTTCAAGAAAGCAGGCCCTCAGTCTATAATCACTTTTGTTTAGGAAGGAGGACTTTTGTCCCCCAAATCAATCTTCCAGAAAATCTCCTTTTTGGCTTTTGAAAGGCTCCAGAAGTGGGCAACCTATAGCATTGACTAGTTCCTTGACTCATTAGCTCTGCCTCGTGGCCTCTGAGGAGAAAAGGTGGGCAGGCTGAAGAAACCATCCGGCAATTAAACCACCAGCATTTGAAAACAGCCACCCTGGAACGTTGCTCTAAGTATTTATCTCCAACTCGAAACTGTCCTCAAACCCAAACTTCTGCATCCACATCTTACACCTCTAACCACGATCAGCGGTGACTTCCATGTTATTAAATCCGATGGCCACCGTCTATCATGCTCTTTCTAAAAACATTTCTCTTGATTTCCCTAAGGTCATCCTCTACTCTTTTTCTCCTACTACACTCACCATTCCTTCTCAGGCTCCTTTCCTACTTGTTCCACCCCCTAATTAGCTGCTAGACCATTAAATATCGCCAGTGCCTCAGGAGGCAGACCTGGACTATTTACCTCGATTTCATCTCACCAGATAATCTCCCCGACTCTTGTAGATTTAAATGCCATCTATGCAGAAATGACTCCCAAATTTCCATTCCCACTCTAAACTCACAACCAGCCGCCAGGACATCGCTACTTTAATGACTAACAGGCGTTTCTTTTTTTTTTTTTTTTTCCCGGTATGCGGGCCTCTCACTGTTGTGGCCTCTCCCATTGCGGAGCACAGGCTCCGGACGCGCAGGCCCAGCGGCCATGGCTCACGGGCTCAGTTGCTCCGCGGCATGTGGGATCTTCCCGGACCGGGGCACGAACCCGTGTCTCCTGCATCGGCAGGCGGATTCTCAACCACTGCGTCACCAGGGAAGCCCAACAGGCGTTTGTTAACTGAATGCAGCCAAAGCAACCTGAGTGCCAGCTGCCCAATCTGCCCCACCCCGAACTTCCCCATCTCACTGAACAGGACCACTATCAACACAGCTGCTGAAGCCGAAAACCCAGGAGTCATCCTCAATTCCTCCATTTCTCACTTCACATTAATACAGCAGCAAGTCCAGTTGGCCCTTCATACGAAATATACCCCCCAATCCACCCACTTCTCCAAGCTCCACCACCTCAGTTATCTGCCACCTGGCTCCCTGCAACAGTCTCCTAATGGTCTCCGGACTTCCTCCCCCCATCCCCCACCCAACAACCCATTCTCCATACAGTAAAAACTGTATCCTGTCATTTCCCTGCAGGAAACTAACTGGCTTCTCTTTTAGTCCTAAGAACAAAATCCAGACTCTTACCAACCATGGCCTTTAAGATATTACTGTATGTCCTGGCCTTTACTTACCTTCTCTTTAACCTCCCCACCTGCCACCTGCTCCCTTGCTCAACTGGCCCCACTCACACTGGCCTTTACCTTATCATAACCCACTCTTCTGACTCTCACCTCACTAGTCATCACCAAGACCTCTGAGATAAGCATGCTCTTTGACTTGTAGATAAAACTCTCTTAAAAATAACAAGATAGGGCTTCCCTGGTGGCACAGTGGTTGGGAGTCTGCGATGCAGGGGACGCGAGTTCGTGCCCCGGTCCGGGAAGATCCCACATGCCGCGGAGCGGCTGGGCCCCTGGGCCATGGCCGCTGGGCCTGTGTGTCTGGAGCCTGTGCTCCGCAGCGGGAGAGGCCGCAGCAGTGAGAGGCCCGCACATCGCAAAAAAAAAAAAAAGGAAAAAATAACAAGATACATAACAATGAGCAGAGTTCCCTATGCTTTGAAAAAGAATACATACAGGTATATGTATAACTGAATCACTTTGCTGTACACCTGAAACTATCACAACACTGTTAATCAACTATCCTCCAATATAAAACTAAAAGTTAAAAAAAAAGATACGTGACATACAATAGTTATATATCTGTAAATGTTCTAAATGCACCACACTGCCAACTTCAGTATCTGCCAACTACCTTCTATGAATGAGGCAGTGTGGGATATGAAGTATAGGGCCCTGCCCTAACCTTCTTAAATAAAAATTCTCCAACTCTTGGCCTGGTCATAGTGATGCCAGTACTCAAAAGGCACTGCCAGAACTTTGCTAAAGACTCTAACATGTTCTCTCTCAGCCCATTACTATCATAATTACATTTTACACACACACTGTGTATAGTATGTGAGCCCACAGAAGGACTCACCTGCAGATGTCTACAGTGTGCTTGAGTCCTGAGCCTGAGGGTAACTTTGGTACCCCTCTCTCTCAAGCACTGTTCACTCCGTAGCAACCTTGGAATACACATCTTCAACCATCTTTCCAGTACAAGCTGTCCTCATTGTTCACTGAACATTATTCATCTGTTCCACATGGCCTGATAATGACCCTCCTTTTTCTGTGCTTTCTCTCTGCCTCCAAAGGGAACAGAATGTACCCAGCCACAATTATACTTACAGAGAGATAATTTGAGCCTCAGCTTTGAAAAGCAGGAACTGATCCAGTTTCTCTCGCCAACAGTAAAGACACAAATATAAGGTGGCTGCTCATTAGAATTGGGGCTATGGAACAGAGAAAAGATTTACCCATGGGGCTCTGCTTCTTCATCTATAAAATGAGCAAGTTAGACAAGATGAACCTTGTCTACAATCGTAGTAGTCCCCAGAAGCTATGCTCTCCAACTAGTCTAAGTGCAGGCTGGGGCAATTTCTAATGTGCACATTAAAGCATTTGATCCTTACCACTTTTGTTCTAAAATTTTACAATGATATGCTTTGCATTGGTTCTCTGTCCTTTCCTTTTGCTGGGTAATTAATCTGTCACAGCCTTCAGCTTAGGGAGATTTTCTTGTATTATTTCTTTCATAATTTCCTTCCCTCAGTTTTCTCTGTTCTCTCAATCAGGAACTCCTATCAGTTGGATGCTGAACTTCTGAGATTAACCCTCCACGTCTCTTATCATTTTTTCACATTTTCAGTATTTTTGCATTTTTGTTCTACTTTCCAACTACTTTTATTATTTTTTTATACAGCAGGTTCTTATTAGTTATCTATTTTATACATAGTAGTGTATATATGTCAATCCCGATCTCCCAGTTCATCATACCACCACCACCAACCACCCCCACTTTCCCCCCATGGTATCCATACAATTTTTAAAAATATAAATTTATTTACTTTTTGCTGCTTTGGGTCTTCGTTGCTACGCATGTGCTTTTTCTAGTTGCAGCCAGCAGGGGCTACTCTTCGTTGCAGTGCACGGGCTTCTCATTGTGGTGCCTTCTCTTGTTGTGCAGCACAGGCTCTAGGCGCCTGGGCTTCAGTAGTTGTGGCACACGGTCTCAGTAGCTGTGGCTCGCGGGCTCTAGAGCGCAGGCTCAGTAGTTGTGGTGCACAGGCTTAGCTGCTCCACAGCATGTGGAATCTTCCCAGACCAGGGCTCGAACCCATGTCCCCTGCATTGGCAGGCGGATTCTTAACCAGTGCACCACCAGGGAAGCCTGGTGTCCGTATGTTTCTTCTCTACATCTGTGTCTCTACCTCTGCCTTGCAAACCAGTTCATCTGTACTATTTTTCTAGATTCCACATATATGCATTAATATACAATATTTGTTTGTCTCTGACTTACTTCACTCTGTATGACAGTCTCTAAGTCCATTCACATATCTACAAATGACCCAATGGCTGAGTAATATTCCATCGTATATATGTACCACATCTTCTTTATCCATTCATCTGTCAATGGGCATTAAGGTTGCTTCCATGACCTGGCTATTGTAAATAGTGCTGCAGTGAACACTGGGATGCATATGTCTTTCTGAATTATGGTTTTCTCAGAGTATATGCCCAGTAGTGGGATTGCTGGGTCGTATGGTAGTTCTATTTGTAGTTTTTTAAGGAACCTCCATACTGTTCTCCATAGTGGCTGTATCAATTTACATTCCCACCAACAGTTCAAGAGGGTTCCCTTTTCTCCACACCCTCTCCAGCATTCACTGTTTGTATGTTTTCTGATGATGCCCATTCTAACCAGTGTGAGGTGATACCTCATTGTGGTTTTGATTTGCATTTCTCTAATAATTAGTGGTGTTGAGCAGCTTTTCATGTGCCTCTTGGTCATCTGTATGTCTTCTTTGGAGAAATGTCTATTTAGGTCTTCTGCTCATTTTTGAATTGCATTGCTGTTTTGATACTGAGCAGCATGAGCTGTTTATATACTTTGGAGATTAATCCTTTGTCAGTTGCTTCATTTGCAAATATTTTCTCCCACTCTGAGGGTTATCTTTTCATCTTGTTTATAGTTTCCTCTGCTGTGCAAAAGCTTTGAAGTTTCATTAGGTCCTATTTGTTTATTTTTGTTTTTATTTCCATTACTCTAGGAGGTGGGTCAAAAAAGATCCTGCTGTGATTTATGTCAAAGAGTGTTCTTCCTATGTTTTCCTCTAAGAGTTTTATAGTGTCCAGTCTTACATTTAGGTAAGACTTTAATCCATTTTGAGTTTACTTTTGTGTATGGTGTTAGGGAGTGTTCTCATTTCATTCTTTTACATACAGCTGTCCAGTTTTCCCAGCACCACTTACTGAAGAGGCTATCTTTTCTCTATTTTATATCCTTGCCTCCTATGTCATAGATTAGGTGACCACAGCGGCGTAGGTTTATCTCTGGGCTTTCTATCCTGTTCCATTGATCTATATTTCTGTTTTTGTGCTAGAACAATACTGTCTTGATTACTATAGCTTTGTAGTATAGTCTGAAGTCAGGGAGTCTGATTCCTCCAGCTCCATTTTATTCCCTTAGGATTGTCTACTTGGGGTCTTTTGTGTCTCCATATAAATTTTAAGATTTTTTGTTCTAGTTCTGTAAAAAATACTATTGGTAATCTGATAGGGATGGCACTGAATCTGTAGATTGTTTTGGGTAGTATAATCATTTTCACGATATTGATTCTTCCAATCCAAGAACATGGTGTATCTCTCCATCTATTTGTGTCATTTTTGATTTCTTTCATCAGTGTCTTATAATTTTCTGCATACAGGTCTTTTGTCTCCCTAGGTAGGTTTATTCCTAGGTATTTTATTCTTTTTGGTGCAATGGTGAATGGGATTGTTTTCTTAATTTCTCTTTCTGATCTTCCATTGTTAGTATATAGGAATGCAAGAGATTTCTGTGCATTAATTTTGTATCCTGCAAATTTACCAAATTTATTGATTAGCTCTAGTAGTTTTCTGGTGGCATCTTTAGGATTATCTATGTATAAAATCATGTCATCTGAAAACAGTGACAGTTTTATTTCTTCTTTACTAATTTGGATTCCTTTTATTTCTTTTTCTTCTCTGATTGCTATGGCTAGGACTTCCAAAACTATGTTGAATAAAAGTGGAGAGGGTGGACATCCTTCCTGATCTTAGAGGAAATGCTTTCAGTTTTCACCCTTGAGAATGATGTTTACGGTGGGTTTGTCATATATGGCCTTTATTATGTTGAGGTAGGTTCCCTCTATGCCCAGCCTCTGGATAGGTTTTATCATAAATGGGTACTGAATTTTGTCAAAAGCTTTCTCTGCATCTATTGAGATGATCATATGGTTTTTATTCTTCAATTTGTTAATAGGTGTATCACATTGATTTGCATATATTGAAGAATCCTTGCATCCCTGGGATAAATCCCACTTATCATGGTGTATGATCCTTTTAACGTATTGTTGGATTCTGTTTGCTAGTATTTTTTTGAGGATTTTTGCATCTGTATTCATCAGTGACACTGGTCTGTAATTTTCTTTTTGTGTAGTATCTTCATCTGGTTTTGGTATCAGGGTGATGGTGGCCTCGTAGAATGACTTTGGGAGTGTTCCTTCCTCTGCTATCTTTTGGAAGAGTTTGAGAAGGACGGGTGTTAGCTCTCCTCTAAATGTTTGATAGAATTCTCTTGTGAAGCCATCTGGTCCTGGACTTTTGTTTGTTGAAAGATTTTAAATCACAGTTTCAATTTCATTGCTTGTGATTGGTCAGTTCATATTTTCTATTTCTTCCTGGTTCAGTCTTGGAAGTTTACACCTTTCTAAGAATTTATCCATTTCTTCCCGGCTGTCCATTTTATTGGCATAGAGTTGTTTGTAGTAGTCTCTTATGATGCTTTGTATTTCTGCAGTGTTTGTTGTAACTTCTCCTTTTTCATTTCTAATTTTATTGATTTGAGTCCTCTCCCTCTTTTTCTTGAAGAGTCTGGCTAAAAGGTTTATCAATTTTGTTTATCTTCTCAAAGAACCAGCTTTTAATTTTATTGATATTTGCTATTGTTTTCTTTGTTTCTATTTCATTTATTTCTGCTCTGATCTTTATGATTTCTTTGCTTCTACTAACTTTGGGTTTTGTTTGTTCTTCTTCCTCTAGTTCCTTTAGGTGTAAGGTTAGATTGTTTGCGATTTTTCTTGCTTTTTGAGGTAGGACTGTATTGCTATAAACTTCCCTCTTAGAACTGCTTTTGCTGCATCCCATAGATATTGGGTCGTCGTGTTTTCATTGTCATTTGTCTCTAGGTATTTTTTAATTTCCTCTTTGATTTCTTCAGTGATCTCTTGGTTATTTAGTAACGTATTGTTTATCCTCCATGTGTTTGTGTTTTTTACATTTTTTCCCCTGTAATTTATTTCTGATTTCACAGCATTGTGGTCAGAAAAGATGCTTGATATGATTTCAGTTTTCTTAAATCTACCGAGTTTTGATTTGTGACCCACGATGTGATTTATCCTGGTGAATGTTCTGTGTGTACTTGAGAAGAAAGTGTAATCTGCTGTTTTTGGATGGAATGTCCTATAAGTATCAATTAAATCTATCTGGTCTGTTGTGTCATTTAAAGCTTGTGTTTCCTTATTAATTTTCTGTCTGGATGATCTGTACATTGGTGTTAAGTGAGGTGTTAAAGTCCCCCACTATTATTGTGTTACTGTCCATTTCCTCTTTTAGAGCTGTTAGCAGTTGCCTTATGTACTGAGGTGCTCCTATGTTGGGTGCATATATATATTTATAATTGTTATATCTTCTTCTTGGATTGATCTCTTGATCATTATGCAGTGTCCTTCCTTATCTCTTGTAACTTTCTTTATTTTAAAGTCTATTTTATCTGATATGAGTATTGCTGCTCCAGCTTTCTTTTGACTTCCATTTGCATGGAATATCTTTTTCCATCCCCTCACTTTCAGTCTGTATGTGTCCCTAGGTCTGAAGCGGGTCTCTTGTAGACAGCATATATGTAGGTCTTATTTTTGTATCCATTCAGCAAGCCTGTGTCTTTCGATTGGAGTATTTAATCCATTTACGTTTAAGGTAATTATTGATATGTATGTTCCTATTATGGTTTTCTTAATTGTTTGGGGTTTGTTTTTGTAGGTCCTTTTCTTCTCTTGTGTTTCCCACTTAGAGAAGTTCCTTTAACATCTGTTGTAGAGCTGGTTTGGTGGTGCTGAATTCTCTTAGCTTTTGCTTGCCTATGAAGCCTTTGATTTCTCTGTCAAATCTGAATGAGATCCTTGCCAGGTAGAGTATTCTTGGTTGTAGCTTCTTCCCTTTCATCACTCTAAGTATATTTTGCCACTCCCTTCTGGCTTGTAGAGTTTCTGCTGAGAAATCAGCTGTTAACCTTATGGGAGTTCCCTTGTATGTTATTTGTTGTTTTTCCCTTGTTGCTTTTAATAATTTTTCTTTGTCTTTAATTTTTGTCCATTTGATTACTATGTGTCTTGGCATGTTTCTCTCTGGGTTTATCCTGCCTGGGACTCCTCTGTGTTTCCTGGACTTGGGTGGCTATTTCCTTTCCCATGTTAGGGAAGTTTTTGACTATAATCTCTTCAAATATTTTCTCGGGTCCTTTCTCTCTCTCTTCTCCTTCTGGGACCCCTATAATGTGAATGTGGTGCGTTTAATGTTGTCTCAGAGGTCTCTTAGGCTGTCTTCATTTCTTTTCATTCTTTTTTCTTTATTCTGTTCCCTGGAAGTGAACTCCACCATTCTGTCTTCCAGGTCACTTATCTGTTCTTCTGTCTCAGTTACTCTGCTATTGATCCCTTCTAGTGTTTTTTTCATTTCAGTTATTCTATTGTTCATCTCTGTTTGTTCTTTAATTCTACTAGTTGTTTGTTCTTTAATTCTTCTAGGTCTTTGTTAAACATTTCTTGCATCTTCTCCATCTCTACCTCCATTCTGTTTCTGAGGTCCTGGATCATCTTCACTCTCATTATTCTAAATTCTTTTTCTGGAAGGTTGCCTATCTCCACTTCATTTGTTTTTTGGGGGTTTTACCTTGTTCCTTCATCTGGTATATAGTCCTCTTCCTTTTCATTTTATCTATCTTTCTGTGAATGTGGTTTTCATTCCACAGGCTACAGGACTATTGTTCTTCTTCTTGCTTCTGCTGTCTGCCCTCTCTCCAACTACTTTTAAAATTTGTTTTACTTTACAAGATTTCCTCAACCTCATCTTCCAACTTTACTTTTCAATTTTATTTCAGCAATCATATTTTAACCTCCAAGAGCTCTAATTATCCAATTGTTCTTTTTCCACAACATTCTATTCTTAATCAGCAGATGCTATTCTCAAACTCTCAGAGAACACTAATAAGAATCTCTTCCAAACTTTTTTTCTTTCATTTAATTCACATACTTGGTTCACCATGTGTTCTTTTTTACATGTCCATGAGGTCAGTCCACATGTCTGATCCTGCCCACCCAGGAAGAAGGAAATCTGTACCACATGCAAATAGGCAATAATCAATTACTTGTTGATTAATGACTACAACAAAGAAAGTACCTAAGTGCACAAGAAGTTAGTCAGCTTACCTTCATGGAGTCAGAGTATAAAATATATTCCCTGAGCACAGGTAGAAAGTCTTCTGTCATGTCCTCTGTCAGCTCTTCCAAGGCTGTAGAGCAGTTGCCGATGCAGGCTGACACACCCTCCAGGGGCTCGGCTAGTTCCCCCTCTAACGCACTCCAAGTGGAGTACACAGGCCCATATTCTCTCAGCTCTACAAGGTACTCTAAAGGGGGAAGAGAAACCAATTAAGATTTGTCTGGGTAGCAATCACTGGTATTACTGATTCAATAACCAATGCAGCCAGGAGCTCTCTGAGTATGCTTTCCTTTAAACACAACACTGTTTATAACCAATTTTTTTAATCTCCTAAAGCTGATATTACAGCTAACACTATAACATCAATCAACTCTACTCCATAATAGGAATGTCATGCCTCTGGATAATGGGGACCACAATGCCTTTGGGGGAAAGTGGTGGGAGCTACATCCACCAAATATCTTGCTAGAAACCTAGTCACCTACCCCTACAGTGAAGCCATATTTTAACAGGCAATGGAGGCAGAGTTTCATATAGGTTTAGGGGGGTGTTTTTAAAAAATTTTAAAAAATCAGTCACAGTGGAAAAATAATAGAATTTTAGGAAACACTTGATACAAGAAATGTGGTCTTACATAGGCAGACTCACTCAGGGGTCACCCCAACACCTTGGTCCCATCAGAATTTACCCCACATGATCTTTAGGTATAGATGGTACCTAAAGCCATTTCCAAAACCTGCAGGCCCCACAGGATACCAGAAGCAGGTAAAGGAGAATTAAAGCACAGGAAACAAGGAAAAATGTTGTTTGATTTCCCACACACAAAAAAAACCTGGCCTATAATTTGTCACCAGGATTCTTGCCATTACAACAAAATATTGTTGCCATTTTTTAGTAACCAATGGATGGCAACTACCAGAGAATCCTTCTCTATGTGTTTCACATCACATGCCAGCATGATCATTAACACTGTTCAGGTCTATTTGGCCTACACACGTGTAAGAAAACAAAGGGCCCCAACATTCTGGGATGCAAAAAAGCTAGTGGCCATGAGAGGGGTGGGGAGGAAGTGGTGGCAACAACCAGGAAGGTTAAAGAAAGGCCTCATAACTCCCTGGGTCAGGAAGAGTGGGTTTGAAATGAAGCACGGGTAGGCAGGTGAGTCAATTTCAAGCCTGAAGGCTCATTAGGATCCTAACTTTGGCAAACACTGCTCTCATTTTGAACCATCTTTCTGCCAGAAAAGATACTTAAGTTTATTTTTTAAATGATCATTGCTATGGATGAAGGGAAGTTGAGCGAGAGAAAAGGGGAAAAGCCTAGAGGCTCAGAGTGGTTGTTTGCTATGGGGAAAGCAAACACAAGGATGAAATGCAGGGCAAGGGACGGGGTGCAAAATTATACTCTGGTCACAACTACCTCCCCTGCTTCTTGTATTTATTTATAAGTTTTATAAGCAAAATGTGGCCTGGTTCTGCTGCTCCAGCATTTCTGCATTTTGATTCTGCTTGGCGCAATGAATGCCATTTCTGCAAACATGGTCCCTGGGCCTCATCAAGAACTCAACAGAGAGCTCACCTATTTCTTCCTTGATGATCCGCTGGGCTATTCGATCAATGGTTCCCAGCTTGAGCGCAAATGTGTCTAAGTACTCGCCTATGGCTGCAAACTCGAGAGGCCGACTCCTCAGCTTGTAGCCGCCAGTGACATGCTTGACCGACTCACCCACTCGAGTCAGCAACGCCATCCCTTGCTTCTTATGGGCATTCAGGTCCTAAGGATGACATGTGAACAAACAAACTCAAAGGGCTCGACTGCTCACATGACCAGGACTCAGTAAGCCAACGCCTTTAGGCAGTTTCCTTTTGGAAATGGAAGACTCAGAAAATAAGGAGGTGAGTTAGGTTAAGGCGCTCAACACATACACACACACACACACACACACGTCTCCTCTCCTTGCCATCACAGCCACCACGCTCATACTCCTGCACCTTTACGCCCAGGTCTCTTTATGCAGAGCTGGACTCATACCTTTCCAATCAGGTTCACTCACCCAGCACACCTTCCTTTAAACACAACTGTTTAAATACAAGTTTTTTTAAAAGTGTCCCTTCCTCCTATACAAAATATCCTAAATTGTCTTTAGGAGCAAAATTCAAGAGCTGAGATTCATTCTATTCATTTATTTATATCCTAACCAAAACCATATAAGGGAAGTGGAGGGTGGGAAGCAGGAGACAGTGATAGGAAAGGCAGTGCTACAAAACCCAAGCCAAGGATAGATGCTGCAAATGACAAAACATTTTACCCTGGATTTCTTGGTCGAGGCATAAATGGGAAATACGTTCAGCTGCATAATCCAATGAACTGAAACCTAAAAAGCATATTAGTCTGCCAGGTAAAATAAATTTCTTCCTATCATTAAACTCTAAGGGGAATCTTCAGTATCTTCCCGTTGTTCTATGTCACTTACTTTAATGGTGCCTTCAAAAGTGGTTTTACAGAAGATGCAGGTGTCTGTTCCTTATGTCTACCCTCGATACTAACAGAATGATAATTCCCAGTCCTAGAGGGGCAGGTCTACAGGGAGAGAAGAGAACATGGCACAAGGCCACTGCTTTCTGGTGACCTCGCCTCATATAGGAATAGAGCAGAGGCTAACACAGCTGTCTGACAGCCGCCTCCCACGAGACACACCATCCCAGGCTCAGGTCTCCAAAAGTGCCTGAAATGTAGATCCCTCCTGATTTCACGTCCTCCTCCTCCATGCAGCCAAGGCCTTCACTTCTGCTCTTGATTCTGCCCTCTCCTGTCCACAGTTCCCCCACCAGCCAAGGCCCTTGCCCTCTCAACCATCCCTTCTCTCCTGTCTATAATTTCAACTTCTAATCCTTCAGTATGTGAAATATATGCGAAGCTCACTGATCTTAAAAACGGCAGCAACCTCCTCTAAGCTCCCTCCTCCATCTCTGTCCTTCCTTTCTATGCCACCTGCCTGAGACAATGTTCTAAAGATCCCATCTCAGGGAATTCCCTGGCGGTCCAGTGGTTAGGACACTGCGATTCCACTGCAGGGGGCGAGGGTTCGATCCCTGGTTGGGGAACTAAGATCCTGCATGCCATGGCCAAAGAAAAAAATTTTTTAATAAAATAATGATCTTATCTCCCCTTCTAACCTCATACACTCTAGATAAAAGCATCCCTGTAGGCACCAGGCTTTCACAAGACCATAACTGAAGCCCTGGAGTTCTAGGAATTGCTCCATAGACAATGTTTTTTTGGATCAGGGTTCGATCCAAATGGACTCACTGGACTGCATAAACTCTACTTCAAGTAGCACTTTACAAAAAATCCCCAGTTAACCAAGTTCATTAACGTGTTGAGTACAGTTATTTAGTCGTAACTATCTGACTGCTGCACCCATTCTGCTAACGATGAAAACATTGATTTGAACACAGCTGATACTAAGCATCCTCCACCTCCCCCAGCATCAGTGGCTTCTTCTTAAGGACCCTTCTGATTTGTGGTAAGATCATGTCATCACAAGGAAGAGGAGCTTCTGCATTCACTATGGCAGAGCATGTCAGTGGCCTAAGGACAGGACCAAGTTATTCAAAGCGTTTTAAGAGAAAAGATGGGGGTACAGGGTGGGTGAGATGGGGAGTTATTGTTTAGTGGGTACAAAGTTTCAGTTTTGCAGGATGAAAAAGTTCTGGAGATTAGATGTACGACAGGGTGAATATACTTAACATTTCCCAACTGTACACTGTAAAATGGTTAAGATGGTAAATTTTATGTCATGTATATTTTCTCACAATTAAAAAGAAATAAAAGAAAAGATGTGGTTATTTAGTGCATTTGCTTCAGCAAATAAAACTGAGCTAAGGCAAGGCTCCGGACGCGCAGGCTCAGCGGCCATGGCTCACGGGCCCAGCCGCTCCGCGGCACGTGGGATCCTCCCGGACCGGGGCACGAACCCGCGCTCCCTGCATCGGCAGGCGGACCCCCAACCACCGCGCCACCAGGGAAGCCTGAGGCTGTTCTTTTTAAACAAGCCAACTCCCCCGTACTCACTCATATCAAGTTAGATTTTGATTAAGACTTTGAAGGGCTTAAAAAAAATCAGTTATCTCTGATGATAGAAAGCAGGATACTGTTTACCCTGGGGAGAAGGGGGGTGGTAGTGACTGGGAGCAGAGATGAGAGAGGCTTCCAGTGTGCTGGGGATTTTCTATCTTGACTGGGTAGTGATTATAAAGGTATGTTCATTTTGTGATCATTTACTGAGCTGTGATTTGTATATTTTTCTCTATGTATGTTATACTTCAGTAACAAAATTGAGCAAATTAAAAATAAAATCAGTTCATATTGCTTGGTCCACAGATGAACACCACATACACCAAAAAAAAAAAAAAAACAAAAAAACAAAAAAACAAAACCCACCTTTCCTACTTATTCTTTACACAAATTCCTAATGACCAGGGGTCCATACTTTCTCCTCCTTTGTCTATTTATTCAATAACAACGACGAAACTTGAGGGCCTGCCTGGACAACGAACCACTAATCTGGGTGAAACAGTGAGCTGCACTTTTGGAGAACAGAGTGGATTTTACTTTGTGTAGTCACTAGAAGAACTACGTCCAAGGAGCAGTTCACCAGGAAATACTTATTTTTAAAAAGAACACAAGTTTGACCTGTGTGGGAAAGGCTTCCAGGAAAAAAAGAAGAGGAACAGGAATGTCATCAAGGAGGCTAAATGCCAACTGAGGTCTAAGGAAAAGTAAAAAAAAAACAAAAACCCACAACACTGGAGGACTTTGCCAGGTGCCTCTTATGTCCAGAGAATGGCATCCCCTCCAACGTCTTTATGGCAACTGATGTTGTCTGCAAATATTTCTCCATTTTGCCATTTTGAAAAAGAAAACTGAGAAGTACCTGGGCCTTGATACCCTTGCCAACATGGAATGAATTACCTATGGCCTGAATGTGAGAATAGGACACATGAAAATAAACAGACGGGGCTGGAGGGAGGCTGGCACAAGAGTCTGAACACGAGCTCCCATATCTGCAGACAATCAGAGTCGAGCACCTCAGGTTGCTGGCCAGTTCTGCCAACAGGGAAGTTCAGAGAAAAGTCGGGGGCGCCAGCTTGAGTTTGAATACATAGACTCTGGCAGCTGTGTAGGCCCCAACTATTTCCCTGGCAAGTGCTTGGAAAATGCCCACCGGCTAGGAACCTGGCTGTGGGCAAGTAATGCTGAACTACTCTTGGTCAGGCAGTCTGTGGAAACTGTGGCCTCAGGAGCCACAATGACCCTATTTCACATCTTTGTGATGCCAGCTGAACTAGTACACACGCCCTGAACTTTAGTTTCCTTGCCTGTGAAATGAGGCTATGAGCAAATACTCACAGGGTTCCTGTGAAAAATGTCCTTACCAAACACTCAATAAACATTCTTTCCCTTTCTTGCCCACCGTTGGTCAGAATGGCCTCACCCAGTAATATCGCCGGTAAATGTGTAGGGAAATACCTATCCCTGCTTTTGGTAAGTGAAACTATTCTAACTTCCTTGACTGCTGCAGGGGGATACTTCTCCTAAATTCTAACACGGAAACCGTGCCAAGGCAGATGAGCACCAGAAACAAAAACAAAAACAAAACCCAGAGCAATTCTATGACACCCACTGCAGGGGTGGCTTGAGAGAGATCAAAACAGCTTTTAAGAAAGAGCCCAAAGAATGCTTATCTGGGAGAGGGACATGAAAAATTCTGCCTTACCTTAGCAGTAAGGAAAACATTAAAGTGTTCATTGAAAGAAAGAACAGGATGATCCGTAATTCTTTTCAGGAATTTATCCAAAGCTTTTCTTCTGGTCTCCACAAACTCTTCTGAAAAACGATCCACAACACCTTTCACCACAAACTTCTCAGGAAGTGGCTACGATGACATGAACAAAAATATTCAGAGTAATTGATAAGAAAGTGCAAAGAAAAACCAGGCTAGCAAAGAAGTCCTAGGACCCATCTGTCAAGAACAGTCTTTCTTCATCGGTCAGATCTTTATGTAGTCATCAGTATAAATATTTCTGAAAAAATACCAATGGAGTAAATCACAACTACCCAGTCAATTTTATAATACAAGAAATGAAACAGTAGAGCATGGTCCCCGGAACACAGAAAACAGTCAGTTAACATCTACCGGTAAATCTGATAGTATAGTTATCTTTATGTTGCTTGATGCACAGGTGATATAATGGGAAAGTTAAGGCAAGATAAGAAAGAAAGGAAAGGAGTCAGACAACATCAGCCACACAAAAATTTATTTAAATATCTTAAGATCCTACTCCCAGTTCAAGGGGTAAAAGAATTTGGTGAATGACAAAATAAGTACATTAGGGAAACCCACGTATCTAAAAAAAATACCTTTTCTAAGGCAATTTTTTTGTTTAGGTTTATGCTTAAAGGTTCTTAATAATATAACTTCCTTTACTTGTCACTCAAATAAATCTCTCCATCGTATTTACTCTGAGCCAAGATTGTTGGCAATTTAAAACTACCTGGCTTCCAAGGGACCTTTGAGCTTTCATCTATTTCTGTAGCAGCTTGATTAAAAGGCCTTCCTCATTACTGCCACCACAGGGAAAGAGAGTATCTGCTAATGCACAATTTGAAAATGTTTTGGTTACGAAATATTAAAAGAACATGTATATTTTAAAAAGGGCAAATGACCCAGTAGACATATCTCCAAAGAAGATGTACAAATGGCCAAAACGCACATGAGAAGATGCTCCACATCATCAGTCATTAGGGAAATACAAATCAAAACCACAGTGAGATAATCATTAGAGAAATGCAAATCAAAACTACAATGAGGTATCACCTCACACCAGTCAGAATGGCCATCATCAAAAAATCTACAAACAATAAATGCTGGAGAGGGTGTGGAGAAAAGGGAACCCTCTTGCATTGTTGGTGGGAATGTAAATTGATACAGCCACCATGGAGAACAGTATGGAGGTTTCTTAAACTAAAAATGGAACTACCATACGACCCAGCAATCCCACTACTGGGCATATATCCTGAGAAAACCATAATTAAAAGAGACATGTACCACAGTGTTCACTGCAGCTCTATTTACAGTAGCCAAGACATGGAAGCAACCTCCTAAGTGCCCATCGACAGAGGAATGGATAAAGAAGACGTGGCACATAGATACAATGGAATATTAGCCATAAAAAGAAACGAAATTGAGTTATTTGTAGTGAGGTGGATGGACCTAGGGTCTGTCATACAGAGTGAAGTAAGTCAGAAAGAGAAAAACAAATACCGTATGCTAACACATATATATGGAATCTAAAAAAAAAAAAAGGTTCTGAAGAACCTAGGGGCAGGACAGGAATAAAGACGCAGACGTAGAGAATGGACTTGAGGACACAGGGAGGGGGAGGGGTAAGCTGGGACGAAGAGAGAGAGAGGCATGGACATATACACACTACCAAATGTAAAATAGATAGCTAGCTGGAAGCAGCCACATAGCACAGGGAGATCAGCTCAGTGCTTTGTGACCACCTAGAGGGGTGGGATAGGGAGGGTGGGAGGGAGACACAAGAGGGAGGAGATATGGGGATATATGTATATGTATAGCTGATTTACTTTGTTATAAAGCAGAAACTAACACACCACTGTAAAGCAATTATACTCCAATAAAGATGTTAAAAAAAACCAAAACACCACAGTGAGATACCACTTCACACCCACTAGGATGACCATAATAGACAGAGACAGAGAAAGACAGGAAAGGAAAGAACAAGTGTTGATGAGGAGATGGAAAAACTGGAACAAGCATTTAAGTCTGCAACCTCCTTAAACTTTGTAATATCAAAACAGAGATTTTTTTTTCTTTTAAGTTATAGACCCCCAAGTGTGCGCGCACACACACACACAAACACACACACACACAAATGTTGAAATAAGATACAGGAACAAGGACTTAGGCAATGTGGAATCCTAAGCACTTAGAGTGAGAAAGCCAAGAAGCAACCCAATTTATAACACAAAAGCTTTCAAATATTTAGGAATTGGCAACACTAGCACTGCTGGAAAGGAAGCACTTGGGTATGAGAGAATTCAACAGCCTTGACTTGAAGAGCTTTGGAAAGCCCGTATGTTTTAGATCTCAAGAGTAAAGACTCTACTGGGTGCCACCTTTGCCTCCGTGCATCAGTGGCTTTAGAGAACAGCCCCCTCCCCAAAGCTAACTATTCCTCTGTGTCCTTGACCCATTAGTTCACTATCATGCACCTGTCACCATCAATTAATTACACCTTCTCTGTTTATCTTCAACGTCTCCTCAGCCAGCTCTATTCTGAGTCTACAAAAACATGGTTGGTTCTCTTAATATCTGAAGAAAAAGAAAATCTATCTCTTGACCTTACACCATCTCCACTCTCCTTCCTGTCTCATCCAACCTTTTTGAAAAGAATCATTTACCTTTACTTCCACTCTTTCCCTTGATTTCTCAACCCCCAACCTTTCTTCACCCCAGAACGAAGCCATCGTTGGTACTGCCTTCAATGCTGCGTTTCTCTGCCCTACCCCTGCTTCATGCAGAAACCGCTCTTTTAAAGATGATCAGTGACTTTGCAATTACCAAACCCAGTGGATATTTTTATCTCCTGAGTCCTGTTGAGCATACTCTCATTTGCCTATGCTGAATAGGACTTAGGAAAAAGGCCTAATGAACAAATAAGTAGTTAGGTATGCCTCATTTCACGTTAACAGGTAACCTTCTGAAAAGAGTTATCCATTCTTCAGATTTAGTACACTGAACTTTGTTTAATGAATCAGGGAAGCTTGCTATTTAAAGGAACCCTGCGGTGAATCCTTCTGCAAACAGAATTTCCTTCTGTAATAAGCATCATTATTGCCAAATGTACATGGCTTCATAAATTTGTTTCTTCCTATTTCAAGCTTTCTTAAAGCGATATACCTACTCTCTGCCTCACCCTTATAATTACCTTCTGCGTTGTTTATGCATGGGAATCTGGATTGCTGGTAAAATCAAGGGCATCTATACTCTGGAAATGAAATAATACAAGTGAAGAAAGAGTTCAACACAGCTCCCAGCACATGGTAGATATCGAATGAATGCCAAGTATTTGTATTAACTGGTAAATACTGAGAACAGAAAGCAAAAAAGGGAAGTGGACTAAACATAAAACTTCCATATATGTTTTAAGCCAAAAAAAAATTTTTTTTAAATCACCTGGGATACCATTTTGAACCCACTATGATGGCTATAAAAGGAAAAAAAAAAAAGGAAAATCACAAGTGTTGGCAAGTATATAGAGAAATCGGAACCCCCATACCTTGCTGGCAGGGATGTAAAATGGCACAGTCACTGGGGAAAACAGCTTGGCAGTTCCTCAAAAACTTAAACATAGAATTACCATGTGATCCAGCAATTAATTCCATTCCCTGGTATATAGCCAAAATAATTTAAAGCAAGTGTTCACACAAAAACTTGTACAACAAATGTTCAAATGACATTATTCATAATATCTGGGCTGGGGAAAAGAGGGGATGGGAAGTGATTACTTAATGGGTATGGGGTTTCTTTTCAGGGTGATGAAAATGTCCTGAAATTAGATGGTGGTGACTGCAAAACATTGTGAATATAATAAGAGCCACTGACTTATACACTTTGGTGAATTTTATGTTATGTGAATTTTATCTCAATTTAAAAAAAATGTAAGAATGGAAGCGGATGTCAGAGAGGAGAGGAGATGTAATGCTGCTGGCTTTGAAGAAAGTGGAAGGGGCCTGAGCCAAGGAATGCAGGTGGCCTCTAGAGACTGGAAAGGGAAGGAACAAATTCTCCCCTAGAGCCTTCAGAAGGGACACAGCCCTGCCTACCCCACCACTTTTTTTTTTTAAACATCTTTATTGGAGTATAATTGCTTTACAATGGTGTGTTAGTTTCTGCTTTACACCAAAGTGAATCAGCCATACATATACATATATCCCCATATCTCCTCCTTCTTGCTTCTCCCTCCCTCCCACCCTCCCTATCCCACCCCTCTAGGTGGTCACAAACCACCGAGCTGATCTCCCTGTGCTATGCAGCTGCTTCCCACTAGCTAGCTATTTTACGTTTGGTAGTGTATATATGTCCATGCCACTCTCTCACTTTGTCACAGCTTACCCTTCCCCCTTCCCCCTCCCCATATCCTCAAGTCCATTCTCTAGTAAGTCTGTGTCTTTATTCCCATCTTGCCCCTAGGTTCTTCATGACCTCTTTTTTTCTTTTCTTGGATTCCATATATATGTGTTAGCATACGGTATTTGTTTTTCTTTCTGACTTCACTCTGTATGACAGACTCTAGGTCCATCCACCTCACTACAAATATCTCAATTTCGTTTCTTTTTATGGCTGAGTAATATTCCATTGTATATATGTGCCACATCTTCTTTATCCATTCATCTGTCGACGGACACTTACCTCACTACCCCTCTACCTCACTACAGCTCATATTGAGCTACATAAGTTTCTTGTAAATTTTGGAGATCCTTTATCAGTTGCTTCATTTGCAAATATTTTCTCCCATTCTGAGGGTTGTCTTTTCATCTTGTTTATGGTTTCCTTTGCTGTGCAAAAGCTTTGAAGTTTCATTAGGTCCCATTTGTTTATTTTTGTTTTTATTTCCACTTCTCTAGGAAGTGGGTCAAAAAGGATCTTGCTGTGATTTATGTCAAAGAGTGTTCTGCCTATGTTTTCTTCTAAGAGTCTTATAGTGTCTGGCCTTACATGTAGGTCTTTAATCCATTTTTAGTTTAATTTTGTGTATTGTGTTAGGGAGTGTTCTAATTTCATTCTTCTACATGTAGCTGTCCAGTTTTCCCAGCACCACTTATTGAAGAGGCTGTCTTTTCTCCATTGTATATTCTTGCCTCCTTTATCAAAGATAAGGTGACCATATGTGCGTGGGTTTATCTCTGGGCTTTCTATCCTGTTCCATTGACACCTTGATATTAATCCAATGAGACTGATTTTGGACTTCTGACTTCCAGAACTACAAGATAAAAAACTTTTGTTTATGTCACTTAAAAAAAAAAAAATCATCTGGTGTGAGCATGAAGGAGTGGGTAAGGACAGAGATGAAACAAGATTAGTCATGAGTTGATAAGTGCTGAAACTAGGTGATGAGAACATGAGGGTTCATTGCACTGAATCTCTCTGCTTTGGTATGCTTGATATTTTCCATAATGAAAAATTTTTTAAAAACTATATATGCATATATATGCTGGAACCTTCAAAAAATCCTACCTGCAAAGCATTACAATAACCCATTAAACATTGCAAGATTTAATCTTAAAATATTTACATTTTATAGCACTTGATACTTTGGTAAAGAACTTTCACGTATATCATATTTTATATTAGTTTGTAAGAAAGTATTTTATGATCTATGAAACAAAAGTATAGTAGATTGTCCCAGAAAAGCTACTATTTCTGGGTGGGAAATATGGACAAAGATTTCATTTGCTCAGTATTGGTATGTCCCATTTCCTCTTGTCAGCTTTTAAATTGCTTCTTCTATGCAATTCAACAAATATTTACTGCATACCCACTACATGACAGAAAACTATTTTCCCTATTTATATCAAACTAACAGAAAATATTGCTCTTAACCAAAAATAAGTAACAAATAAATTAAAAAGCATCAAGATTAAAAGGAAATCTTGCCATCTGCAATGACATGATGGACTTGGAGGGTATTATGCTAAGGTAAATAAGTCATACAGAGAAAGACAAATACTGTATGATATCACTTATATGTGGAATCTAAAAAATACAACAAACTAGTGACTATAACAAAAAAAAGAAACAGACTCATAGATACAGAGAACAAACTAGTAGTTACCGGGGGGAGAGGAAAGAGGGGAGAGGCAATGTAGGGGTAGGAGATTAAGAGGTACAAACTATTATGTATAAAATAAGCTACAGGGATATATTATACAATACAGGAAATATAGCCAATATTCTATAATAACTATTAGTGGAGTATAACCTTTAAAAATTGTGATCACTACATTGTACAACTGTAATTTACATAATATTGTACATTAACTATACTTCAATAAAATTATAGGGACAAAGTTTTTGTTTTTGTTTTTTTTTAAAGAAAAGTCACAAAGCTTGATTTAATTCAGGTACTGGAAAGTTCAACTAATGATTCACTATTTATTAACTTATCTACTTGGTAAGCTAAAAGCATATATATTTAACAGTACAAAAAAAGGAGCCAACTAGAAAGTGAAGTTAGACTTTTTACTGATTATTTCATATTAAGAAAAACAAATGCTGCATTACAAATTTCTTCCTATTAATTCCCATGAGTTTACCACTACCCAAAACAAAACTGGGTCCATAATAAATACAAATGCATCCTTCCAGCAAAGCTCCCTTCATAAAAATTGAAGCAAACATTAAATTTCTAAGTGAAATTAAAAACTAAAGACTTTAATAAATGTATTTGCTTCATCTTCAAAATGTGCATCCATCGAGTCATGAAATCTCTCTGCTGTGTAATTATTTGTGCCCCAGAAAATGAGGCGGTGTTAAAACCAACTTCTGAGACAAAAAATAAATTAAAAAGCAAAAACCACGTCACAATGAAGACTCTCTGGTGGCTCCAACTATTAGATTACAAAGAAAAACAAAGTGAATTGCCATTATGAGATGACAAACATAACACATCCAGCACAGTTCTAGTTTTACGGTGGCATTTGAAGAACATATGATTATTTCTTTTGGCTTTTAAAATTCCAGAAAAACAAAGCAATATAAAAAGAGAAAAATCTGTTGCAGCACCAGAAAATATAAAGGTACTGTTGACAGGACAGAATTTGTTAAAGACACAAAGCAGAAAAGATTGGATTCAGAGAAAAATCAATCAGTATCAACCATCTTGTGACACTACTCAGGCAAAGAAACAGTCGGCTTAGGAAGTAAGGGGTTGGATTTCCCCAGTAGAGCCCCAGAAGCTGCCAAGTTCAGAGCCATAGGGGCTGGAAACAGGGCAGGTCTCAGGAAGCCAATGGGGAGAGGCAAATGAAAGAACTTGGGGCCTCCCCAGAACCACAGTCTGGCTGGCTGTTCACCCACAACTTCACATGGCTCCAGTGAAGCTCAAAAAAAGTGTAAGCAATAGACTCTGAAAGCTTAGGAATTCTCACATATTTTTAACTATAGCTAACTAAAATTGGCAAAAAGAAAAACCCACAAAACCCCCCAAGAACCCCCCCCCATTTTCCAACTGATTCAAAAGATTCTAAAGTTCACCTGAAAAACAAAATGTGCAAATAGCCAGAAAAACTCGGAAAACAAAGACTACTGTGGGCATAGATGGGGACCTATCCAACCAGATGATGAAACATTCTGTAAACTTACAGTAATTCAGTAGTGTAGCAGGGACACCACATGAAAGAGAAAAGAGATCGATGAACCAAAATGTTCAGAAATAGCCCCAAAATGTACAAATCTAATGCATGACATAGTCTAATACACAAACTATTACACTGGTGATTGATTACTCCTAAATGGTTCTGAAACAACCCACCATCTGAAAAAATAAGATCCTCCCATCTCGCATCAGAAAAAAATTCTAGATTTAAATATAAAACATGAGGACATAAAAGTAATAGAAGAAAATACAGAACATTTTTTTTAACATCCTAGGTTAGAAACAAGCTTCAAAGCCAGAAACTGTAAGGGAAAAATTAACTTGGCTGGGAGGGAATGGATGTTATCTTTTATGGAGTCAAGTTGAAGACAAAAGACAACTAGAGAAAAAATAGGTATTCTCAACTGGGTTAATTTCTTCCGCAGATATGGAGTGTTTACAAACCACTAAGAAAAAAAATAAAAAAATAAAGAGGCAATTCATTAAAGAAATGCCAACATTCAATAAGGTCATAAGAAGATACATAGCTTCACTGGTTAAAGAAATGAAAACTAACTGTATAAAAACAAACTCAAGGGCTTCCCTGGTGGCGCAGTGGTTGAGAGTCCGCCTGCTGATGCAGGGGATGCGGGTTCGTGCCCCGGTCCGGGAGGATCCCACATGCCACGGAGCGGCTGGGCTCGTGAGCCATGGCCGCTGAGTCTGTGCGTCCGGAGCCTGTGCTCCACAACAGGAGAGGCCACAACAGTGAGAGGCCCATGTACCGCAAAAACAAAACAAAACAAAACGGATTAAAGACCTATATTTTCTAAAAGCTAAAATCATAAAAATTTTAGAAGGGACTTCCCTGGTGGTGCAGTGGTTAAGAATCTGCCTGCCAATGCAGGGACACGGGTTCGAGCCCTGGTCCGGGAAGATCCCACATGCCGGAGAGCAACTAAGCCTGTGTGCCACAACTACTGAGCCCGTGAGCCACAACTACTGAGCCCATGAGCCACAACTACTGGACCCGCGTGCTTAGGGCCCATGCTCCACAACAAAGAGAAGTCACTGCAATGAGAAGCCTGCGCACCACAATGAAGAGTAGCCCCCGCTCGCTGCAACTAGAGAAAAGCCCGCGCGCAGCAACGAAGACCCAACGCAGACAAAAAATAAATAAATAATCTTTAAAAAAGATTTTTAGAAGACAACATAGGTGTCTACATCTTTATGACCTAGGATTAAGCAACGGTTTCTTAGCTAAAACACCAAAAGCACAAGCAAACAAAGAAAAAATAGGTAAAGTGGACTCCATCAAGATTTTAAAACTTTGTACTCCACAGGACACCATCAAGAAAATAGAGGGCTTCCCTGGTGGTGCAGTGGTTGAGAGTCCGCCTGCCAATGCAGGGGACACGGGTTCGTGCCCCAGTTCAGGAAGATCCCACATGCCACGGAGCGGCTGGGCCCGTGAGCCATGGTCGCTGAGCCTGCGCGTCCGGAGCCTGTGCTCCGCAACGGGAGAGGCCACAACAGTGAGAGGCCCACGTACTGCCAAAAAAAAAGAAAATAAAGAGACAACCCATTAAATGGGAGAAAATTTTTGCAAATCATATATCCGAGAAGAGATTAGTATCTAGATTATATAAAGAACCATTTTAACTCAACAATAAAAAGACAACAACCCAATTTTAAAATGGGCAAAGGATCTGAACAGATATTTCTCCAAGGAAGATAATAAAGGTACATTTTTTTAAAATTCAACATCATTAGCTGTCAGGGAAATGCAAATCAAAACCACAAAGAGATACCATTTCATACCCACTAGGGTGGCTATTATCAAAAAGAAAGATAATAACGGGTGTTGATGCAGACATGGAGAAAATGGAACCCTCATACACAGCTGGTGCGTACGGAAAATGATGCAGCCACTTTGGAAAACAGTCCGGCAGTTCCTCAGAAGGTTAAATATAGAGTTATACATGATTCAGCAATTATATTCCTGAGTATATGCCCAAGAAAAATGAAAACATATGTCCACACAAAAACTTGCACATGGATGTTCATAGCAGCATTACTCATAACAGCCAAAAAGTGGAAACAACCCAAATGTCCATCAAAAGTGAATGGACATGGGGCTTCCCTGGTGGCGCGGTGGTTGAGAGTCCGCCTGCCGATGCAGGGGACACGGGTTCGTGCCCCGGTCTGGGAAGATCCCACATGCCGCGGAGCGGCTGGGCCCGTGAGCCATGGCCGCTGAGCCTGCGCGTCCGGAGCCTGTGCTCCGCAACGGGAGAGGCCACAGTGGTGAGAGGCCCACGTACCGCAAAAAAAGAAAAAAAAAAAAGTGAATGGACAGACAAAATATTATATACCCGTAGAATGGAATGTTACTTGACAATAAAAACAAAGCACTGACACTTGCTACAACATGAATGAACCCTGAAAACATTATGCTACCAAAAAAAACCCAGTCACAAAAGGCCATTGTGTAAGATTCTACTTACATGAAATGTCCAGAATAGGCTCATCTATAGAGACACGTAGAGTAGTGGTTGCCAGGCAATGGGGAAGATAGAGGATTTGGAAGCAACAGGCAAGAAGTAAGAGGTTTCTTTTGGGGGTGATGAAAAGGTTCTAAAACTGGTTGAGCTGATTGTTACACAGCTCTATGAATATACCAAAAGCCCTTGACTTGTACATTTCACACGGGTGAATTGTATGGTACACTGAATTATACCTCAATAAAGCTTCAAAAAAAAAGAAGAAATGAAAATTTAAACAATAATTATGTTACATGTTTACTGGGTCTCCATCTGATAGTTAACTCCCCTGGGCAGGAGTCCCTTGTCTATCTTATTACCCTTCACCTTCCCAAGGGCAGTAAAAAGGCCTAGTAAAAGGACCAAAGTCGATTATTAATAACAGACACCTCCCAGCAAAGCTGCTGTAAGACGAATTTCTTTGGGAGGGAAAAAAGTTTGTTTGCGATCTGACTTTCATGTTTCAGTCAGAGATCCTCTCTTACATTAAATCTCTCTCCACCGCAGATATGCACTAAGAATTTATGAAGAAATTTAAGTTCTAGATGCTTCTACTCACCGCTTTTACCCAGACCATAGGAAACCAGACTTAAAGATACTCTGGATCCACCTTGGGCATTCTGGAGACTTCCATTCTCTCAGTTCTGGCTTCAGTGTCTATGCATGAGTCTACTATGTTTCACCAGCAGGTGTCGCTGTCTAACCTTTGGTCTTTAAGTACCGAACTTCATATACTCCTAGATGCCAAGAAGTGCTGCATAATTCCCCTTATGCATAGTGTGGGCTACACATAAAGAGCAACTTCCTTCCAGTACAGTACGAAGAGGGAGAGAAAAAAGAGTGTACAGTGGAAAAACCTGATAAGCACTATCTCAAGTCAGGTGATCAAGGTGAACATCAACAGTGATAAATACTGTGGATGATAGTATATATCCCTTAAATGAGGTAATGAGAATGGTACTTTACCCCTGGTGCTTTTCCTCCTCAAAACGCATCACCCCAGGCTAGCCATGAGAAAAACAACAGACAAATCTCAATGAAGGGACATTCTACAAAATGCCTGCCTGGTACTCCTCAAAACTGTCAAGGTCATCAAAAACAAAGAAAGTCTGAGAAACTGTCACAAGCAAGAGGAGCCTGGGACCGAGACATGACAACTAAATGTAATGTGTTACCCTGGATGGGATCCTGGAACAGGAAAAGGGCATTAGGCAAAAAAATGAGGAAATCTGAATAAAGGACTTTTAGTCAATAATAATGTATCGTTACTGGTTCATTATTTGTGACAAATGCGCCATACTAATAAGCAAAACTGGGTGTGGGGGTCTATGAGAATTTGCTGTACTATCTTTGCAATAATTCTGTAAATCTAATACTGTTCTAAAATAAAAGTCTGTTTTTAAAAACTTCACTAGCTGCCAATTTTGCCAAATTAAGATTTTAAGGAATAGTTCCAACTGTTTAAAACTATAGTTTCTTTTTGGGCATGTTTTAAAGTAATCAGAAGACAGAAAAGCAAAACTTCAGGCTTGGAGAGAAGAGGGAATAGATGGGGGCGCGGTGGTTTCCCGGAGAAAGAATGGAGCCCCAGGCAAGACCCATCCTCCCCATCGCAGCACTAGCAACGTGGCCACTTCTGCCGTGAAAACAAAGAAAACTGCTAAGTGCGTTCACAGCATATTCAGCCTTTCCCAACCATGAGGGGAAGACTGGAAGATGCAGTGGTAGCAGGAAAACTGGCAGCACTAAGAAGTTATCCAGCCAAGGTTTTTACTGAAAGATAAAGCCCTGCTGAAGAGTTTCATGACCCAAATTGCCCTAAAGCCCCAAAGCCCAAGAAACATCTGAGGTCTAAACAGTTATTTATACTAAAAGGAAAAAAAAGTAGAGAAGTACTCAATACATATGTTGATTTTAAGTAGTCTTTTAAATTTTATTTGCTCTAGTTTTGTTTTTTAAAATGTGCAGCTAAAATAACAAAAATAGCATGCTTCTTCAATAAATAGTTAACTGGCTTTGGGTTTGTTTTCTTAAAGGAAAAACTGTGGTTGAGTGGATTGTGTGCTAGATTCCTGCTCTCAGAATTACCCACGTCTAAAGAAAGCCCAGCCAGCTGTAATCTGAGACATCTTTCTCCACCTGGGGGCAGCTATCCAAACCGCAAGAAGGGAGTCTAGGAAGGGTGAAACAGACAGTCTTGAAGGACGCAGCAAATGCAAACTAGGATTCTCCATACCTCAAAAAATTGTTATAATAGAAGTGAAAATCTATCCCAACCCACCCAAGAAACCAGCATACTGTAGAGCAAATCAGAAATCAAAACCCAAAAGGTGAACTGTATTAAATATACAGCATCCATAAAATGTACATTTATGGGTGAATCTGGTATGAAATGTAAGGTAGAGTTCATCCATAGTTTAAAGGGTGAGAGCTGAGTGAACACCTTCAGGAAAGAGAACGCAGGAAAAGTGAGCAGCAAGCTGTACTGACTTAGTACCTACGGGAATGAGGTGAGTGGGCTGGGATTCTTCCAGTTTGTTCCTCAACCAGTCAAAATCCTGGTATCTTCGACGAACAGAATATTCTGGCAGGTCAAACTCCACCCGAGTACTCTGCAAATGAGGACAGTGGGACAAAATCAGGGTAAGGGAAGAGTAGCACACCTTGGCAGAATGGAAGGAAAAAAGCTCTCTTTGAATAAACTGGGCAAGAACACACTTTTCTTCCACCAAACGCACCAGCCAAACGGCAGGGCTTTACCAACACGGAATGACAAGTCCGGCCCACGGGGTCCAGTTAAAAATTTCAAGGATCTAGAATGAAAATGTTGAGGTTTCATTTCCCCCTGTCTCAGGAAATGGAACTATCCCTCGGAATTGTGCTTGGAAACATTTGATTCATTTCCTCCAAGTTCAACTCTGAGAATTTCTTTTAGCAGAATAATTCCACTGAGGATATTGCTACTGAATCCAAATCTGTGAATCTGTTAAAAAAAAAAAAAAAAAGTCTCCACCTTCTGCTAAATATGCTGACAAGTTTTGCCAAAGGCAGAGGGGAAACAAACAAAAAGTAGAGATAACAGATCACCTGCTCATTTAGGAACCAGACTAGATGAAAACAGAAAAGGTTTTGCCCACTCTTCCATATTCTGCCAGGACCATAAGCTTGAAACTATACTGTATTTTAGATGATTTTTTTAAATCTAGAAGGAAATAATTGTAAAATATCATTGTAGTGCAAAAAAAAAAAAATTCCCTGAATTTAAGTTTTCTGAAATGTGATTGCAACACTTTGATAACAAAACCAATATTAAATAAAATTAATTTATACCAAAGCAGGATTTTTATACATTAATTTGCCCAAACCAACATTATGTCTCAGATAAGCCATTTTTCCCCGTGAGGGTACCGACTATATGACGGTCACAGTTCTCAGAGGTTAAAGCACAAGATAAAAATGGTTCAAACTACATTTTATAAATTTATTGAAATCTTTCAAGCCAGAAGTCTGTTTAAATCCATGGAACCAAGAAAATCTTAAAAACACCTGAACAAGGGACTTCCCTGGTGGTGCAGTGGTTAAGAATCTGCCTGCCAATGCAGGGGACACGAGTTCAATCCCTGGTCCAGGAAGATCCCACATGCCGCAGAGCAACTAAGCCCGTGCGCCACAACTGCCGAGCCTGCACTCTAGAGCCCATGTAACACAACTACTGAAGCCCATGTGCCACAACTACTGAAGCCCACGTGCCTAGAGCCTGTGCTCTGCAACAAAAGAAGCCACGGCAACGAGAAGCCCTCGCACCACATGAAGACTGGCCCCCACTCGCCACAACTGGAGAAAGCCCGGGCACAGCAACGAAGACCCAATGCAGCCAAAAAATTAATTTTTTAAAAGGACAGTAACTTAAAAAACAAAAACACACACATGAACAAGAGTCATCCATCAAAGCAGCAGCCAGTAAACAGCTTTGGCATCAAAAATTATGATTTCATCCTTCCCAGAAGCCAGGCTCACGGTCTGAGCAAAATTGTGAAGTTAAAGGACTCAGTCTTGGACTAAACCCCAACTAACTCTTTCTGCCTCTTCTCCCCTTTTCAAAGTTTCACACACCGGCATAAGCCCATGAAACGCAACCTTCCCGTATGATGCAGGGGTAGGGGTGGGAAGACATGGGGAAATTTGTTTAATTTAGGCATTTGTGATTTATTAGAAGACTCCCCAAAGGAATTAGCATTTTAGAACTAGAGAGAGACAGAAAGAGAGAGAGAGGCAGAGAGGGAAAAAAATAAATAGAATAGTTAAATCCAAATCACTACTGATGAATCTTTAGGCATAAGGGTGACAGAAATATTGGCAGCAGTAGCCTGGCACTCTTCCTGAGGCAGGGGCATGAGCAGTCCTAGCATCCCTGAGATGCCACCAAGCCTCCGGGAGCCTCAGTTTCCTCAATAGTAAGGAGGCAGTTTGGAAGGGACATTCTTCAAGACGGCACGGAGTCCCCCAGCAGATTCTGTCTGGGGACTTGTCGATGATTATGGGCTCAGGAAAGGTCGATTTTGAAGGGTGACAAATGAATGCAACTCATTTTCATTGTAAACAGAACTAATAGAGGGCTCTACTTTCTGTCCTCTTCTGACACATGATATCCACTGGTTGCTCTTCTTTATTATGGCTTGCAAAACCACTTCATTAAATTATAGTCTATGTAACATTTCTACTCTAACTTTGAAATCAATCTTTGGTAACTACAAAGAGCAGAATGTATGATAAAACACAAGTTTTGTTTCTGCTGTAACCAATTTTACTTTCGAGCAACTGCTTTTTTTTCCTTCTATTTATTTAGGTTCGACACACTTATTTTAAAACTTCAGGAAAATTAAAGAAATAAAAAATAAAACATCAGCCATAATCCCTCTAAATGGAGATAAATGCAATTAATATTATGGTTTATATCTTTACCTGTTTTTTTCTATGCACAGTCACTCATATTTTCCTATGTCTCTTTACTACATCTTGGACATCTTTCTGTGTCAGTATGTTCAGATCTACATAATCATCTTTAACACACATGGACATACCACAATTAAACCAAATCCCCATTTAGGTTGTTACTTATTTTTCAATCAATAAACCATACTGCAGTAAACATCACTGATAATTCTCTTGAAATTAACAAAGAATATACATGAAAGATGAAAGTGTATATGTATCTTTAATCAACAAATTGTTTCCAGTTACAGACTGATTTATATTCTTGGCATATAGTCTCAATACTGGTTATCTTTGATGAAAGTATAACTGAAAAATAACATGTCATCTCTGTTTTACTTTTGTCTCTTTAATGACTGTCGTGGTTGAACATCCTTTCAAGTGTTTGTTAGCTGTATATTTTTCTTCTTTTGTGAGAAGTCTTTTTTTATATTTGTGAGTCTAGTCTTTTCCATTTGTGAAAGCTCTTTATAGCGATCTACCTATCATAATTGCCAAATGGCTTTTATTATACAGAATTTTAAAACGTTATATAGTCAAATTCATCCATTTTTTCCCTTTATGGTTGCTACTTTTAGTGTCATTGATAAAAAGTCTGTCTTCATTGCAAGCTTTCGAAAATATTCACCTGAATTATCTCCTTTATTTATGGCATACATGTATACATATATATAAAATTGCTGCTCTGCTACTTCTAGGAATCTATCATTAGAAAATAATTTTTAAACTGTGGCAAAGATACCTGTATAATGATGTTCACTGCAATATTATTTAAAATAACAAATTCAAAGCAACCTAAATGTCCAATAATAAAAAACAGGGATATTATGGTATATTTATTCCATGGTTATCAGTAATCATGTCTGTAAAACACTTTTAATGACAAAAATGCTTCAGTAATAGTTTTAAGAAAAAACAGGATATAAAATTAATTATGCATATTTTATGATTTTCATTGGTGTTGAAATTTTCGACATAAAAAGTTATAAGAAAAATCTAGGACTTATGATGACAACTTTACATTCAACTTTATTTCCAAACTTTCTAACATTCTTATACAATACTTATAGTCACACACATAAAAAACTCATTTTTTAAAACAGCTCCTTTAAGGACAGGGGATTTAATAAATCAGTAAAATTTGTTTTGATGCTTTGGAAAGCAATAACGTAAATAAAAAACCCATCATGAAAGAGAAGGATGCTCACACTCTCTGACCTGATAATTATTTTACTTATTTTTACCACCATTTGTTCTAGAAAAGATAGAGTGATATGTGGAATATGATCAAATGACATAAATTAGAAGTAGGTGAGCAAGATAAAGAAAAACAAGGACAGAGAGAAAAAGTAGAGCTGGGAACGAGGCTAGCAAAACGCACTCACCTTGGAATTCTGCACACTTGTTAAAATTGGGCCACAGACATTACTGTGGCCCAATTTCTGGAAAGAAATCTAGTCCATTATAAGACATACAATGCTCATAAAATATGCAGGCCAATAAAACCCCAATTATGAGTCTGTAATAAAATTTTCCTCTGTGAAATTCAGGGTCTGAAAATAAAGTACTAATAAGTGTTTATCTCTATTTTCTAGTCTCTGTGGTAAACAAAACAATAAAAAAGAAAGTGCACACCCACAATTCCACAATCAGAGGCGACCACTTTACGGTTCTGTTCTGTGTCCTTCCTTACTGTGTTCCATACTCTAGAATGCCCCACAAAGATCATAATAAGGTCATTTGTACACACCTAAAGTCAGATCTACAAATAGGTAACCGAGCACAAGAGGTGTAATGAAGAATATTCATTCTCACCACTGCACCCTGTGACTATCTCCTTGGTCATCTCTAGGCATCGCTGCCAAATTTTGCTAAGTTTAATACTTTGGAAGACCCAGCACGGAGCCACGGTAAAATCAACCCCCCAGGAGCACATCCGGTCCCCTGGACTTCACCGTCCCACAAAAGAACTCCTCTCCTTTCCCTAGGAGCTGATGGGCCCAGTGACTATGGCCTGGAGCTTTTCCCAAGAATTTTCAGTCAACTGAAAAGTTCATTTTATAGTCAACTCACTCTAGAGAGGCTCTGTCAGAAATGCCACCCGTCCAGGCCACAGCTGGATCCTGACAAGTCTGAGTAACCCCTTCCCCCCGAAAGAAGAACCTCTTCCCTTACCAAATATTAGCCAGCTAATCCCACTCTGTTTCAAAGCCCTGTAGCTCTAAGAGCACCTGAGAATGATGCTGAAGAGGTTTCTGGCCTCCTTCTCCTGAAACGAGCTTCCGTTTATTTCCTCCTCCTCAGATCTTCCCACCCAGCTCTCTGGAACACCCGCCCCGTAAGTAATAAAGTCCTGTAGTTCCTCAACCTGCTCAGATTCTGAAAGCTGGCTCTCCCCTGAGAATACAGCCCCCTTGCTGTCCCATCAAGTGGAAAGCTGCTGGTGTTCTTACATTTCACAAACCTCTAAGCCCAAGACCAAGAGTTGCTGTTGACATCCTTCTCCCTCCACACCACTCCTCCCACCCCTGAAAATCCTCCTGAGGCTCATGCCGTCAGGTTATAGACATCTCTACCTCTCCTCACACCTGTCATCTGCTGACACCTCTGGCCTTTCTCCCGATTCCCCTGAGAGCACCTCGTTCTCGGGCTTCATAATCTGGGTGCCCTCAAGGTGCAGGTGGTTCCCACACACAACACCCGCCTCTAAGCCAACTACACCTCACTCCTTTGCCACGGCCTCTCCACAGACTTTGTCATCACACAGAAATTCAGACATCTCCCTCCCTAACTGGCACCTCCTATATTTCAGACTCTTCCATCTCCCAGTACCCCTGGTTTTTCAGCCTCGGGACCTACAGTTCTTGACAATCCATCCACTCCTGTCTTTACTTTCTTCCTTACTCAGCATCAATTCCACCAACCATCACTTCAGCATCTTACTTGCCCACATCCTAAATGCCCCTTCCACACTGTCATTCATACAACTCTGGCGAAAATGCAACCACCTACTGCCTGCTTTTCTAGGCTTAGGCACAGTCTGGAGGAAAAACAAAATCAGGGAAACACACTGACTGAAGCAATAAATTCTACAACTGGACCCTCAACACTGTCAAGCAATCTCTTGATAATTCCTTAGTCAACTCTCTTCCCCATTTCCCCCATACTTCCTTAGTCGACTCTCCGTGAGTTAAGGCAAAGCCTGTAGAAGTTTTATAAGCTTCTAAGCCCCACTTCAAAACCTCCCCCTTCACTCTTCACGAAGACCTCATCATCTATTCATAGAGAAAACTGCAGATATAAGCAAAGAACCCCTCAACATCCTGCCACAAAACAAAAACAAACCACTTCCCTTCTTCTTCCAGAAACAATGGAAAAAGTATGCCTCCCCCTTTAGAGGCCACTCCCTCCCTCCACTTCTGCTGGGGACGCTCTCCACCCATCTCCTCAGAGGTTTCCATCCTACTCTCCAACCTTCAACCCACAGTCTCCTTCTCCACCAACAATGGCCATGTGGCACTTAAACAAGTCTCTTTCACCCTTAAAAAACAAACAATGGCTTCCCTGATATAGCGCAGTGGTTGAGGGTCCGCCTGCCGATGCAGGGGACACGGGTTCGTGCCCCCGTCCGGGAAGATCCCACATGCCGCGGAGCGGCTGGGCCCGTGAGCCATGGCCGCTGAGCCTGCGCGTCGGGAGCCTGTGCTCCACGGCGGGAGAGGCCACAACAGTGAGAGGCCCACGTACCACAAAAAAAAAAAAAAAAAAAAAGCCTCTCCCCCTCAAAGTCACATCCCCCCTCCAGCTACTGTTCTCTCACTCACTTTCACTGCCAAACTACCAACACTCACCACGTCTTTTCCTTCTTACTTCCCACTCATCCTAACCCACCGTACACCGCTGTACCACCACCCCAGTGAAGCTGCTCTCACCGTAGTCATCAATAACCTTCTCATCATTAACTCTAACATTCACTTTGTAATTCTTACATATAACTTGACCTCAGCAGCATACAGCCTGCGATGACCACTGAGACATCTGAAAAGAGGAATTAATCGGGGCATAAGCCTTGGAGATGACTATCTGGGAATGGGATAAAAGACAAGAGGAGGATGGCTTCCAAAGGGAGCTGAAGGCTGCTCTCCGTTTCCCCAATCTCCAGTCTATCTGCACATTATCATCGATTTCAATAGTCAGGCCATGGTAGTAGATGACAGTGCTGGTGGGGGGATGGGAGGGGCCGTGCGGGTTACTTTCTTGAAAACCATGTCTTCTGAAAGCACAGCACAAGACAGATCTGGGTTCAAGACAGATCTGGGTTCAAGTTTTAACACGTATTAGCTGCTTGTCTTTGAGCAATTTTCTTAATATCGCTGTGTCTTAGTTTCCTCATTTGCAAAAGTAGGAACACTACCAGTACCTACTTCACTGAGTGTGAGGATTAACTGGTGATATATTTAAAGCACTTAGCACAAAATAAATGACAGCTCATCCACACGGCGGAACACTACTGCAGTCTTAGAAATGATGGCATAACAGTGTGCTCACTGGCATTTGCTAGCAGAGAAAGACATTTGCATTGTATTAAGTGAATTGGTCGCATGTAAAATACTCATTTTTGTGAATGGACAGAGACAAATAGTTCAGAGAATTATAAATGATTATTTCTGGCTGGTGAGCTTGTAAGTGTTCTTTTATTGTTTTAGCTTGCTTGAGTTTTCTAATTTCTCTATAATGAGCACATATTACTTACATAAAATAAAATTTAAAGGGTTTCTACAGCAAAAAAAAAAAAGTACAGCATATGGTAAACGCTCAATAATTAGCTATTATTATGATGTTACTTTCTAGACGCCTACAGAGAAAACTGCCAGGATCTGCCAGCCCTGAGAAGGCCTCTCTCCACCACTGAAGAGAGAAGACAGCCACGACTTAGTAGACCTCGGTGGGGAGCACTTTCCCCGCATTGGCTCTCAGTCCTAGGCTCATTTTAGCTCAGGCAAAAGCAGCTCTGTACTTTGTCCAGCTTTTGTCATCAGGAATCTGAATCAGGCCTGGGAGTCAAAGCTCAAAGTCATAAAGTAAGTATTTGTACAACCTCGTCCTCTGACCATTAACTTTGCTTGAGAAGCTCAGCAGGAGTGGGGTGGGGTGCTGGGACAAGATCAGGAGTTTGGGACCCTGTGTTCCCACCTGTCCTCTCTCTCATCCCCATGCATCCCTACACGTCCTTTAATACAATACTCAGAAAAAAGGTTCCAGATGCATCACCAACATATTAAACCTGGTGTCACTATTTGAAACAGGAAAAGAAAATGACTCTGGTTTGAGATCAGAAGTGGAATTCATGGTAAGAAGTAAAACTTAATCCTGCAACAAGTTCACCCTTAAGGTGTTGTTCTCGAAGCCAAGTGAAAATGTGGGATTGGAACCTGGAAAGATTATCCTAAGACATTATCTGACTTAGAGGAAAAGAGATAGAAGTAAGAGTACAATGGAGAAAGGGGCAGGAAGGACAGAGAGACAGCAGAGAGAGTGGTGAGCTGCAACATGGGCATCAGCCTGAGAATCCGCTGACAGAGAGAGAAACTACAGGGTGGAGCACAAGTGTGGTGGGGGAGAAGCATCAAGACAGGTGAGCACTGCTGTGCCAGGTGGTCACCTTGACATTCAGCTGTTTAGAGCACAAATTCAAGAAAAACATGTTTTGCATTTCACTGACTACAGGGTAGGAAATAAGATGACCCTAGGGAGAAAAAAATAAGTAACTAGAAATGATTCATGGGAGTATGTATATCATCCTAGGACCTCTGAGGATATAATACACATATAAGCACCTAGCAATGTTGAGAAATACTACCCAGTGGCAAAAGAGACAGGGGCAGACTGTGTGAGCGCATATGCCTGTGCACACATACAAATTTTCAAATGTGAACCAGGTGTGGAAAAGACAAGGCAGTAATATAGTGGTACACGGCAGAAAGTTACTAAATATTAGTTCCCATTCTTCACTGACTCCTCCTCTCCCTGACATTAAGACTAACTACCTGTATGCAGAACACTATAAGAACTGAGGAAAGAAATTAAAGATGATACAAACAGATGGAGAGAGATACCATGTTCTTGGACTGGAAGAATCAACATTGTGAAAATGACTATATGACGCAAAGCAATCTACAGATTCAGTGCAATCCCTATCAAACTACCAATGGCATTTTTCACAGAACTAGAGCAAAAAATTTCACAATTTGTATGGAAACACAAAAGACCCCGAATAGCCAAAGCAATCTTGAGAAAGAAAAACGGAGCTGGAGGAATCAGGCTCCTGGACTTCAGACTATACTACAAAGCTACAGTAATCAAGACAGTATGGTACTGGCACAAAAACAGAAATATAGATCAATGGAACAGGATAGAAAGCCCAGAGATAAACCCAAACACATATGGTCACCTTATTTCTGATAAAGGAGGCAAGAATATACAATGGAGAAAAGACAGCCTCTTCAGTAAGTGGTGCTGGGAAAACTGGACAGCTACATGTAGAAGAATGAAATTAGAACACTCCCTAACACCATACACAAAAATAAACTAAAAAGGGATTAAAGACCTACATGTAAGGCCAGACACTATAAAACTCTTAGAGGAAAACATAGGCAGAACACTCTATGACATAAATCACAGCAAGATCCTTTTTGACCCACCTCCTAGAGAAATGCAAATAAAAACAAAAATAAAAAAATGGGACCTAATGAAATTAAAAGCTTTTGCACAGCAAAGGAAACCATAAACAAGATGAAAAGACAACCCTCAGAATGGGAAAAAATATTTGCAAATGAAGCAACTGACAAAGGATTAATCTCCAAAATTTACAAGCAGCTCATGCAGCTCAATATCAAAAAAACAAACAACCCAATCCAAAAATGGGCAGAAGACCTAAATAGACATTTCGTCAAAGAAGATATACAGATTGCCAACAAACACATGAAAGAACGCTCAACATCATTAATCATTAGAGAAATGCAAATCGAAACTACAATGAGATATCATCTCACACCAGTCAGAATGGCCATCAAAATATCTAGAAACAATAAATGCTGGAGAGGGTGTGGAGAAAACGGAACACTCTTGCACTGCTGATGAGAATGTAAATTGATACAGCCACTATGGAGAACAGTATGGAGGTTCCTTAAAAAACTACAAATAGAACTACCATATGACCCCACAATCCCACTACTGGGCATATACCCTGAGAAAACCATAATTCAAAAAGAGTCATGTACCACAATGTTCATTGCAGTTCTATTTACAATAGCCAGGACATGGAAGCAACCTAAGTGTCCATCAACAGATGAATGGATAAAGAAGATGTGGCACATATATACAATGGAATATTACTCAGCCATAAAAAGAAACGAAACTGAGTTATTTGTAATGTGGATAGACCTGGAGTCTGTGATACAGAGTGAAGTAAGTCAGAAGGAGAAAAACAAATACCGTATGCTAACACATATATATGGAATCTAAGAAAAAAAAATGTCATGAAGAGATTAGTGATAGGACGGGAATAAAACACAGACCTACTAGAGCATGGCTTTGAGGATATGGGGAGGGGGAAGGGTAAGCTGTGATGAAGTGAGAGAGTGGCATGGACATATATACACTACCAAATGTAAAAGAGATAGCTAGTGGGAAGCAGCCGCATAGCACAGGGAGATCACCTCTGTGCTTTGTGACCACCTAGAGGGGTGGGATAGGGAGGGTGACGCAAGAGGGAAGAGATATGGGAACATATGTATATGTATAACTGATTCACTTTGTTGTAAAGCAGAAACTAACACACCATTGTAAAACAGTTATACTCCAATAAAGGTGTTAAAAAAATTTTTTTTAAAAAAAACAACCTACATTGAGGTATCACCTCACACCAGTCAGAATGGACATCATGAAAAAATCTACAAACAATAAATGCTGGAGGGGGTGTGGAGAAAAGGGAACCCTCTTGCACTGTTGGTGGGAATGTAAATTGATACAGCCACTATGGAGAACAGCACGGAGGTTCCTTAAAAAAGTAAAAATAGAACTACCATACAACCCAGCAATCCCACTACTGGGCATATACCCTGAGAAAACCATAATTCAAAAAGAGTCATGTACCACAAAGTTCATTGCAGCTCTATTTACAATAGCCAGGACATGGAAGCAACCTAAGTGTCTATGGCCAGAAGAATGGATAAAAATGATGTGGCACATATATACAATGGAATATTACTCAGCCATAAAAAGAAAGGAAACTGAGTTATCTGTAGTGAGGTGGATGGACCTAGAGTCTATCATACAGAGTGAAGTAAGTCAGAAAGAAAAAAATACTGTATGCTAACACATATATATGGAATCTAAAAAAAAAAAAAAGGTTCTGAAGAACCTAGGGGCAGGACAGGAATAAAGACGCATATGTAGAGAATGGACATGAGGACACGGGGAGGGGGAGGGGTAAGCTGGGACGAAGTGAGAGAGTGGCATGGACATATATACACACTACCAAATGTAAAATAGTTAGTTGGAAGCAGCCACATAGCACAGGGAGATCAGCTCAGTGCTTTGCCACCTAGAGGGGTGGGATGGGAGGGTGGGTGGGAGATGCAAGAGGGAGGAGATATGGGGATATATGTACATGTATAGCTGATTCACTTTGTTATAAAAAACCAACACACCATTTTAAAGCAATTATACTCCAATAAAGACGTTTAAAACAAAACCAGAAAAAAGACTAATTACACCAGATTATAATCATGTTCTCATCACAGAGCTTCAGGTTGATACAATGATTAATAAATTTCAAGAGTAATGAGATATTAACATGTTAAACAATATCATGATAGAAAATAAGTGAAAGTATGGGGTTTAAAAGTTTCATTTGAAAGATTGTAGTCACAATTTCTCCTTCATTTTAAGGTTAAAAAAAAAAAAGTGTGCATAATCCTTTTAAATCTGAATATATCCACTCTCCCAAAAAGCTATACTCAAAATTGTCATAAAGGTGAACAGAGTTGTACAAAGGAAGGGAAAAAGGCAGGAATCATGGCAGTAGGACTTCAATTCTCCAAGACACTCCAGACAGGTGGAAGATCATAAAAAGACCTACTTTGGTGGTGATCCTGTAAGTGATGTAGGTCTCCATCGTACAGACATGCTTCTTGGGATCATCAACCGTGACAAAGAGGTCTCTGGTCTCACCATCGATGTCATCATCAAGTTGTAGTCTGTTGAGAAGGGAAGATGAAGAAGCTGGACTTGCAGGGCCTGCTGGAGTACCGCCATTGGGCAAAATGAGATCCTGAAAGAAGAAAAGAATCATCTTACAAAGTAGCTAAGAACACACACCTGGAGAACACCAGCAACAGCGGCTGGTTTGGCCAAACCAAGAAACACCTCTAAATACAAAAATAACTTTCAAAGAATCCGATCCTCTCCTTACTTACCATTTCTTAAGTGAACGAGTCTTTTACAACCAAGAGAAACACGACGGGCAATGCTCTACACCAAATCCTGTTGATTCCTGTGTCAGCAAGCGCTGCAGGAACCAACAGTTCAGGGACAGAAAACATGACAGCCACCACCATCATCAGCCTTCAACAGAGAAAGAACTCCTGAGCACACCACATTCTCTTTTTCCCACTTTCTCAAGACCGCCACTTGGGCCCAGGTAAACATTAAGGGGCCAGAACCCTCTTAAATATCCAACACATTTAAAAACCTAATCAACCATCACAAAGAGACAGCTAAACATTACATGCCTCCTGGAATAAGTTCACACCACCACCTATGAAGTATGCTTGCCAAAAAACTGGATATGAGTCCTGAATAAGTCTCTAGACACAACACCAATTTATAGGCAATACAGAAGAGTGAGGAACATGTTAAACAAATACCGCGAGGACACAATCAGTGGCATCTACACAATATGAAGCTAAAGAGAACCGAAGACCTAGTTTCTTCAATAAATAAATAAATTGTGAGGAAAAAAGAAAGAGTTGGAAAGAGCACCTATAGATGTAAGGAAACCTAAGAGACCTATCAACAACTGCAGTGGGTCCTGATTAAAATACAGGGTTAAAAGATTTTGAGACATTCAGGAAATTTTGAATATTGATCAATTATTTGATGACATGAAGGAATTATTAGGTGTGATAATGGAAGTATTATGATTTTACAAGTCTTCATCTTTTAGTAACACATAACTAAAGTATTCATAGATGAAATGATAGGATGTGTGGTATTTGCTTCAAAATAATTAAAGTCAGGTAGTTGGGATATAGATGACACAAGATGCCCCGAAGCTGATCACTGTTGAAGCTGGTACTTGCAGGTTCACTATAAATTCTCACCTCTTCTGTATGTGTTTAAAATTTTCCACAATAAAAAAGTTTAAAAGGGGCGGGGGGAGCAAGTACCAGAAAAGAAAGGGAAGGAAAGATTAAAAACTTATGGACTTCTTTCTTCTTAGGTCTCAGTAGGAAGCCACTTGAATCAATTATGTCCCTACAATATCCAAAAAAGATGCAGTCTTCCAGTTACCTTTTCTGGCTTTAAGATTTGATAAGAGAACAAAGCCCTGTCTAGCAGTAGATGGGAAAGCCTCTGAATGTCACCTTGGAATCATTAGAAGGCAAAGACTAAGGAATATGGCAAGAAAGTGACATGATACTAAGCAAACAGCCTTGGTCAGGAATGTTTTCTGCATTCCTGACCTGTGGGTAACCAGATCACAGGCTGGGCATGGGTCTTTCCCCAGAATGATCTCTTCTTGTGTGCAGGCTGGATATGACTTAGCCCCCAGAGAATAGAACATACAGGAAGTGAGAAGTCAATCTAGCAGTCATGTCCATAAGCTCCAGATGAAGATGGCACATCTGGAAAGAGAGTATGGAACAAGGCAGAGGGAAGCATGGTCTGGGGTCAAGGGCAATGTCACCCAACTCAGTGGATGATGGAAACTAAACAAAAAAGGAACCTTCCTTTGTCTCCCTGACCACAGATAATTTAATCACATCCTTACTTATGCAGTGTCAAAGATACTTCTGTAATTACTGAAAGGGTACCATTTCACAGAAGGTACTCATGGAAATGGACCCCAACCCTCCACTTCTCAGCCCAGGGTCTTGTCAGCTGGGAAGGCAAGCCCCTCAGCAGCTGCTCTCCGTGTGGACCATAGAACCTAGCTACAGCAACATCTCACGACCTGCTTCCTCAGCACGCTGATGTCACTGAGGGCATGCAGTGTCCAAATCCCAGGGTCTAAGGATCAGCGGGGGGACATCTTCCCTGGAGCTCTGAGACAACCATCACGTCTTCATCATTTCAGTAATGTTTAAACACTGACCTCAGGTAAGGCACCATGCTAGGCATTGAGGGGCCCAAGCTTACATTTTAACAACACTAGCTCACTGGGCCTCAGAGAGGCTCCATCACCTATGGCTAAACATTGCACGAAAGAAAGAATGAATTCAAAACCTTTAGTCAGGTAAGCCAACATCAGCTCAGACAGCAATTTTCCACGATCTGGCCTGAACTGATCCTGGAACCCACTATGCTGTTTCATATTTCTCATCGTTGCTTACATAGCGCGTGCGCGTGCACGCACGCACGCACACACACACACACACACACACACACCCCTCTTTTTTAAGTAGAGGGCTCCAAGGATCTCACAGAAATCTTCTCAAATGCCCCCTCCCCCTAGAATCCTTCCTGGATCCAGCCCCTGACAAAATTAGTCACTCCTTTCTCAATACCTTGAAGATACTTCCACTGAAGCAATTTTCACAGTTTTAATCATTTATTTACATATATAATTTATCCATAAGCACTGTGCATCCAACAACTGTTAACTGTGCCTTGTTCACCTTTGTGTGTGTGTGTGTGTGTGTGTGTGTGTGTGTGTAATTATCCATCCATCTGTTTGCCCGTCTCCCAGTGACTCCAGGCCAACTCCCCTAACCTCAACTCCCCTAACCTTTGCTCTGGGGACCTCAGCCAATAACCCTCCAGGAACGGCCCACATAAAGGTCTAAAAGGTCTTGGCCAGACAGTGGGAACTGAACTAATTCTCAAATCAGTTAGCGAGGGTTGGGGAGGAGAGAGTCACCCAGACCTTGTCACACAGCAGATTCTTTCCTTTAGGACTACACAACCAGGGAAGATACCCACACCCTTACTACAGGGTGCTTCCCGTAATATTATTTGAGCATATATGAATAGCAAATGAGCTACAGATGCCTGGACTTTCCTATAAAGGGATGCTACCATCTCCGACTTCCACGGCACGTCTGTGCGCAGGGCTACCACGTTCTTATTTCGCTGCCCTCCACGTCAACCTCAACCTCGTGAGGTTAGCAGACAGATACTATCTCTACTAATGAGGAAGCCGACTCAAAAAGGTGAAGGACTTCTGTATCCAAATGTATGGAAGCCAGTTATCACTCTACTGAGTTGAGCTCAGCTATCTGGTACCTAGTTCAAGGGTGTTATCAAGCTGGATGCCCTTTGCGTGGCTTTCCCCAACCCAACACTGTCCCTCTTCTCCATTCTCTGGCCATAAATCCTTCTGGGTAAACATGAAGCTTCTGTTTTTAAAGCCAGTTGAGGAATGCTTACATTATTCCTTAGGGTCTTAATACAAGTTATCCCCCAGATAACTCCCCTCAAGATATGGTCCCCATGAGAAACAAACGTGGAGGGAAAAGACAAAATCTTAGGAGGAAAGGGCAGGGGCTCAGGTGGACTCAGTGACCCAGGCTCCTCCACCCTCAGAGTCCTCCGGTAGCGGGTTTGCTTCACTGAGACCTGAGTCCTAGAGCACGTATTGTGGGAGGGCAGCACTTTTACAACTCACACCAATTACAAAACGCAAGAAGTGAGAGAATCCCTTGGCTCAACACAAAAGCCTCCTGTTTCATTGTTGCTGCCCTACAGTCAGTCCTCCTTACTGCAGCCAGAATGCTCCCTGGAAAAGGTCAATCAAAACATGTTAACCCCCCTGCTCAGAACTCTGAAAGACATCCATCCAAACACATTCAAAATAAAATCCAGACTCCCTCCCATAACTATCCACAAGGGCCAACATGATCTTATCACAGTCTCTGACCTCATCCCAGACATTCTCCCCACTCCCCTCCAGCTCATCCTGCTCTACACACGTGGCCTTGGCTTATCTGGACCTCAGGGCCTTCACACTTGCTGCTCACTCTGCCTGGAACACTGCTCTCCCCTCCAATTGCCACTGGCCTGGCTCTTCTCCTCAAACAGGTTTCTGCTCAAATGACACCTACTCAGAGAGCCCTTCTCAGCCCTGCACCTTCCATCGTTTTCCAGTCCCTTCCCTGGCTTTGTTTTCATCATAGGACTTAACACTGTCTAAAAATGTATTATATATTAATTGATTATCTGTCTGTCTGACTTCCCACCAGTCTGTAAATTCCACAGGAGCAGAGACTGTGTCTTCTGGAACACAGTAGGTACTCAGTAAGTATTTGATGAATGAATGAGTTGTAGAAATGACCCAACTCAATCTCTTGCCAGTATAAGGTACTCAATAAACGCCTGTTGAATGACAACAAAACTGAGGCTAACCTGGACAGACTGCCCAGCTTTGAATCCTGGTTCTACTCTTTACTAGCAGCATGACTTAAGTAAATTCCTTAATCTCTCTATTGCCCCAGCTTCGCCATTTATAAAACGGGTATAATGGGATTGAGTTACTTAGCATATGGAGCAATTGGAACAGTGCCTGGAACATGGTAGGTGCTGTATCACTGTTAAAATACTCAAAAAAAAAAAAAGGCAACTTGTCTGCAAGTATTCCTGCATCCCCTTTAGACTACGGGGCTGGGTTCACAGTAAACCATAAATGCTGCTGAAAATTAAAATTGCACCTAGAGCCACCGCTGGTGCCTTAACCACACCTTCCTTAATGATTTCCCTGTAGCAATGGATATATCTACAGTAGCCTTTGTGAGAGTTACAACTACATAGTTGATAAATACATGAAAACTCCTCAACGCTCCAAAATATCAATTCTTGCTACGCATTTTCAGTTATAAGAGAATTTCTTCTCCCCACCACCCCTTTTTACTTAGGAAGAGGAATACATAACCAGGCCACTTTGGAAACTGCCCTCGTTCAAAGAATTTCAGTTATAAGATCCACCATGGTGGTCAGCCAGCCGCAAGAGAGATTATTAAAATAATGTTAGTCACCAGCAAAATTCTATATTACATTAAACATAGGGTTTATGAAAGAAAGTGGTATACCTTAAGGGCCAATATGGACTTAATAAAAACACGTCATGCTAAAACACTCTAATTACTCTTTTTGATACTATTAAAGGAGTGCAGACAACATGATGACCTTGTTTCAGAAGAGCTTTTGCCAAAGCCTCTCAAGGCATCCTGACCGCTGCAGGAGAATGAGAGCCCTCTGAATGCACAGACTGTACCTGACTTGCCTGAACTGACCTCCCCCCTGCCAGGCACACAGGAGATGCCTGAAGAATGAATGTGCCCTGCACAAACCGAACAGCACACTCCTGACTGTTGACTTTGCTGTAAAGTTAAATTTAGGCCAACTACGGGCAATCACTTCAAAGGGAAAACCTCAAAATTGTTCCGTTCAAAGATGTTCAAAACAGATCAAAGAACACAGAGTGAACCCTGGAAAAGCTCCAAAGGCTCACTAACCAGGAAATGATCGTGTTTACATTAATAACAATGTTACACACTCATTGAAAAATTATAAATCTAGACTTCTAGATAAAGGCAGCTAATTAGTAAGCTCAGGTCTTTGCTTTCTCCCTCTTTCCCCCTTCCAGATAACGGGAGAGAAAGAGTAGTGGGGGGGGGGGGGGGGCGGGGGCAGATAGTGACTGGAATGAGTACCAGATTAGAAACTAGGAAAGGGCATCGTCCAAATGCCAAAAGGTTTGAAGATTTCCTACTGGAGATAATTGGGACTCAACTGAGAAAAGAACTAAGAGGGATCTTTACCCCATGTCACGGAGGTTACTTAGGGTTATCAAGGTTACCTGAGAAGTAGAAAATGTCCTGAACCCCCACAGACACTCTAATTTGAATTTGCAATTGTCTGGAGGGATGAGGGTATGGAAGGGCCCACAGTGGGGCAAAGGAGGACCCCCAGAGTGTCTGGCTGCTGTGAGCAACGGGGTGCCGGCACAGGCAGATAAACCATGTGAGGACCACCAGCAGAGGGTGCCTTGCCCCCAGGGCTTCATCTAGCCAGGAGGGGTAGAGACGCAAGAGAAAGGTCAGAGGAAGATGAAGGCGCCTGCCTGCACCTTCATGAAGTCAGCTGCTCTGGGTAGGTCCAACAAGCACAAAGGAGGCAAGACCGCAAATTCTGAAAAGGCTGGACTCTACCGAGATGGGGAGAGCACCTAAAACAAGATGGAAGCCAGGCTATACTGGATCCAGACACAGAGAGGAACTAGGCCAAGTCTTCCTGACCGACTGTCCCTGACCCTGGTTTTCTTTCTTCTGATTCCTTTTCCCAAGGCGAGACCACTCATCTGATTTGTCAACTATTATTCCACTCAACCTAAGATCCAAGAAGACAATTCTAACATCAAGTAGATACAGGGGGATCCAGGGAATTCCCTGGCAACACAGTGGTTAGAACTAGGTGCTCTCACTGCCGGGGTCCCAGGTTCAATCCCTGGTCGGAGAACTAAGATCCCGCAAGCCATGCAGTGAGGCGAAAAAAAAAAAAAAAAAAAGAAAGACAGAAAGAAAGAGAGAAAAAGAAAAAAGAAACAGGGGATCCAATAATTCATCTGGTGAGAGGCAAATAGCAGGCCTGTATTACCTCATCAGACACAAGAAAACCGAAAAATATACCAGCCTATACTCATCATTCAGACCCAAGACAACCAAAACATGAGGAAAAGCAGCACAGTCCTTAAGAGCAGATAAATATATACATTTGAAAAGATTTATCCCATAAAACACTACACTTTAGTCCACATCTACCTTGTGCTCCCATTTAAAAAAAAAAAAGTCAAAGTGGAAGAGAACTGTACTTTACTTCACTGTACAGTAGAAACTAACACAACATTGTAGAACAACTATACCCCAATACAAAAAAAAAAAAAGTGGAAGAGGGTGACTTCCCTGGTTGTGCAGTGGTTAAGACTCCACGCTCCCAGTGCAGGGGGCCCGGGTTCGATCCCTGGTCAAGGAACTAGATCCCACGTGCATGCCATAACTAAGAGTTCACATGCCACTGCTAAGGAGCACTCGGTCTGAAACTAAAGGAGCCCGGCTGCCACAACTAAGACTCGGCAGAGCCAAATAAATAAATAAATATCTAAAAAAAAAAAAGGAAGTGGAAGAGGGAATAAAAAAATTAAAGCACAGATTGAAAACAGAAAAGAAAGAGTAAAAGTTATAAATAAAACCAAAATTTAATTCTTCTAAAAGAATTAAATATAGAATTATATTAATATAGAATTAAATATAGAAAGGAGGAGAGGAAAAATGAGCAGGCAATAATGATTTAAATCTTACCTCTGTGTATGATTATAAATTACAAGGATGTGCTATGAATAGCTATGCTAATAAACCTGGAAGTCTCTTTGGCCATACATTGCAGGAAAATGTACGGACAAAGAGAAATGAAATTGTTGTAGAAATCCTAAACAAATAAATAACCTCAGAACTGCTGTCAGAGAACTCTTACTGAAAGGTGAGCTAAGCCCCAAAGGTTTCACAGCTGAGCTCTAATGAACCTCAAGGAGCAAGTCCTGTTTTATTCGAACACTCTAAAACACATTTAAAAATGAAAAAACTTTCAAATCATTTTATAAGGGTTACCTATATCTGATATCAAAATAGTACGACAAAAAAGGAAATTAGATGTAAGTGTAAACTTCGTCAGTAAGATAACAGCAAATGGTACATTAGATGAATTTTTTAAAAAAGAAAGAAAAATAATAAACCAGGATTCAGTCAAACATAATCCAAGAAATCAAGTGATTTAACATTAAGAAATTTATTAATGCTACTTATTACATTAACTGATCATAGGATCACTGTCCAATATAATCATGCCCACAACTACCAAAATGCTTATTGGTATCATACACTGGTAAATATCAGCCATTCCATTAAAATCTCTAAGTAAAATTAAGAAATAACAGGAAGGTTCCTAAATATGTTAAAGAGTATATATATCAGAAAACATCGGCAATGAACCTTGAAAACACTGCTCTAAGTGAAAGAAGCCAGACATGAAAGGCCACATACATAATTCCATTTATATGAAGAATCCTGACAGGCAAATCCACAAAGATAGAAAGAAGACTTTTGGTTGCCAGGGGCTGAAGGGAAAGGGAAAATAGGAGTGAACACTTAATAAATATGTGGTTTCTTTTTTGGGTAACAAAATATTCTGGAATTAGATAGTAATGATGTTTGCACAATGCTGTGAGTATACTAAAAGCCACTCAACTGTAATATAGTTTGAAATGGTGACGTTTAGGGTATGTGAATTAGATCTCACTAATATATTTCTTAAGCAGGAAACAATATAAAACACTGGAGGCATGTCTACAAAATTCAGAAACGAGACTGATACCTAATCACCCCATTATTCAAATCGTTCTGGAGCCTTGAGCTAGCGCAACGGTGTACAACAGAGCTCCACGCATTGCAATCATTCAAGAAGAAACACGCAGTGATCTACCACATCACTTCCTTGCAAAAAGTTGGTTTCTTCGAAAATTAATCTAAAACTATAATACACATTATAGGGAGAAAATGTATTTAAAACTTTTTAAAATGATAAATCTAAACTGATGTCAGGTATTTACTAAATAACATTCAGTGACAAAAGAAGAAGACACAAACCACACGGTAGATTGTAGTATCGTTTGCAATTATTAACTCCGTACCTTTAAGAGGATCATACACACTCACTATTGCCAAGTGACTGCCGACCGGAGGACACATCTCCACTCGAGTCCAGTGACTGTTGGCTTGGCTACGTAACGGGCTCTGGCCAATGGCACATGAGCAAATGTGACCTACACCAGATGGGAGCAGACACTTTAAGAGCCACTGCATGTTTCCATCAGCTCTCATGTGCTCTCTCCTCTGCCCTGAAACTAGCATGTCCCAAACAGGGGCTGTGCCTTCAGAAGGGAAGACTTGTGGAAAAGAGCCATAGCAATGGATTCCCAGCCACCAACACATCACTCGATCTACAAATTAATGTTTGCTGCAAACCTCTGTATTTTTGGAATTTGTGGTTTATTAACCACAGCAAGACTAATAATACATATAATTATTAAAATGTCTATGTAATTTTAAAAATCCCGGTAAGAGATAGTGTGTAAACAATATGGAATTTTAAGATGTAGGGATTTATCTTTTTTTTTTTTTTAGTAACTGTAGAATTATTCAAAATGCATCTTAACCATATGACTTAAGTCCTAGGACCCTACTTGATTATCAGTAGAAGTTCAGTCTTCCTTCTTTCCCACCCCTGCCCCAGAATCCCATCTCCAGTATTCTCCAAAACCTCCAAGATTGCTTGCACGAGTTTCTCCAAGTTCCCAAGGCCCAGCACTCTGTGGTTTCTAGGTTAGCATCGTCTCTGAACAGTCTTACATTTTCCCACTTTGGATTCTGGATCAACACATATGAGGGAAAGACTCTTCTTTAGACATGGGTTAAGAGATCACCTTTAATTATTTTTAGGTTAATAAAGTCGTTTCAAAACTGAAAATGTTTCCCCAGCTTTTCTATTAGAAACTCTCCCTTCAAGTAAAATCCACCCATTGGCCTGATGCAAAAGACGACCTCCAACAAGATCACAAACGAAGTCAAAATGCAAGAGCCCAAGTCCACATTCCTTGGCTCAGTTTCCAATGTCTATTACTAGTTTTTTCTAAGGATCTCCAGACTAGCTATCAGCTCTCCAGACATTCTTGTGATTGTTGGGAGCAAAGATTTTTCTCCCTCTCTCAGATGAATTTAAACTCGATCTCTTTTCATTCCTTCTAAAGAGTATACACTATTTCAACCACAGAGTGAAACACCTAACACACACTGGACAAAGTGCTGACACAGAGCTACCAGGATGTGTTTAAATGACCGTGTTTAAATGACTCAGTCTGGCTGGGCAGACTCTACCTATGATGCAACGCAATATGGGTTATAAGGGAGGTCCATGCAAAATGCAGGAGGGGCGCAAAGGATGCTGGGACAACTGGAGAAGAACAAGAAAATTTGCCAAATGGAAAAACAACATGGTGGGAGAGCTTGGCATGGACATTCATTCCATGCTGAGAAATCACGACCTCTGAAGGAGGAGAAGTATTTCCAAAAGCTTGTCCCTAACTGAATGATAACTAGGACCCACCACCCAAAGGTTCTGCCTCTGTTGCTGGTCAAGTACGTGCATGATCTGGAGGACTCAAACGCCCAAGCAGACAGCTTTCTAAAGATACGACTTAAACCTCCCCTAAAAGTACACAACAAAGAGAACGTGACTCTAACTAAATACCTGCTCACTTTCCTTCCCACCTTGATGCATTCTGCCAACTGAAAGCTGAGTAATAAAGGCATTCCCTTCTAACATTTCTGCACCAAAATCATGCAAGGGCCTGGGGCGGAGAAGCCCTCAGATCATCCAAGTTGTTTGTGTCCCTTATAAGAAAAGACTCGGAAGTAGCATGCACGAGGCCACTCAGGTGGTAACATGACCACCGGGTCTCTGGTCACTCACCTAGGGCCGTGGCTCCACAAACTGGATGCTCCCTAGAAGGAGGAGAGTGACGCACACAGCAGATAAACAGCTCTAAAGACCAGCTGAGAAACAGCTACAGGATGGGCGGTCATCAACAGAGGAGAAATGATGTGTCATAAGGGCCATGAAGTTAACCTACAGGGGATACTCAGTCTAAGGGTCTCATTTCTACGCTCTCCCAACACTAACCCACTCCTTCCACCTCTGGTCTTTAACAGAAGAGGCATGGAAGGAAGGGAGGGAGGAAAGAAGAAAGACAGATAGATAGATCTGGGCTTAGAGTCCACATGACTGGGCTTGAATTCTGGCTTTGCTCCTCAGAGGCCTGGAGTAAGGTACTCAATCTCTCTGAGACCCAGTTTCTCCATCTATGACATGGAGGGTGTAAGGATTAAAGAAAACACAAATAATGTGCTACTTAATCCCTTAATATACGTTAGTTCTTTCCCACCCTTCATACAACACTCCTTAACTGTACCATTTGTTCATCTTACAAAGCTGGTCCTAATTGACATGTTTTTGTGCTACCATCTGACACAGCACTGCATATGTGGAATGCCCTCAGTGTCTGATGAAACAAGTCAGACGCCTATGGGAAGTTAAAGGAAAGAGCATTTTCAAAACAGGGATCTAGATGAAACAATATACTATACAGAGCTGAATATCTACTAGGTGATCAAATACTTGTTGATTAATCATCACCTCAGACCAAACCTTTTCAAGGGCAAAAACCATTCAAGTGAGGAACTGACCGGGGCAGGACTCACTACCAATTCATGTGAAGTGGTTACTGTTAAGTCCAGGCTTACAGCCACACCACTCAGCTGTGCTTTAAAAAGCCTTGAGCACTGAGCAAGACTAAAAGTGTGCTTGCCTCGAAAACAACCTGAAGCTCACCATTCCTCTATAATAGGGACTCTTTCTCTAGAATCCACAGACACCTCGGGCCAAAAATTATGTGCAAGATTTTGCACGTGTACTTGTGAATTTGAATTTTCCTCTGGAGAGAACCTATCATTTTTAGAGTCCCAAAAATACCTATGGGGGAAAAAAGTTAAGCACTCCTGATTCCAAACTGTCTCTCTCAAAAAAGGAAGCAGAAGTATATTTGACCTTCCACGAGCTCTCCAAGTTCAAATTGCCCCCCAGCAGAGCACTCTCACGTTCAATGATTTGTGACGCTCAGACCATTAGGGATAGGGAAGTCCTTAAACCCTCAACCCAAACCTGAAACTAAGCTAAGATGAGAATTTGTTAAACTTGTTCAATTGTTAACAATTTGTTAAATTGAAGGAAATATGTGACTATACTCAAATAGGTCACACTAGCTTGAAACAAGTTTTGACCTAAACGGATTCTTCTCAATACTGGTCTTGTGGCATTAAACACTGTTGTGTTGATTCAGGAGCTAAAAGTGCTGGGAGCTAAAAGAGATGTTTTTCTGTGAAACTCTTCAAAGCCTGAGACATGGGTCCCCCCATGGCATCCTTTTTAGAAGCGTGAAGCATGCCCGCCTCCCCCCAAAAGTGCAGATAGATTTCCAGGCTTGAAATTCACCTGGCTACCTGGCTGCTCCAGCTCTAATTCCCACATTCCTACTGACATGACTCAGACTGGACATAGGGGATTTCTTTTTATTTCCACGGTGAATAGATTTATTGGGAAAGAAGAAGGAACTCAACAACCAAGAGTCTGACCACAGTCTAAACGATAAGGAGTGAAAGAAAAAGCAGGAATAGGACATTCTAAACCAAAACAGCTCAAAAGAGTTTCACAACTAAGTAACCAGACAAGAAAAGTGGGAAAAATGCAGGAAGGAAGGACATGCAAGAAAAGGGCCCTACACTTCATACTGGTCGCTGTGGCCCTCTCATGTGGGCATTTCTGAGCTCAGAGGCAGAAACAAGCCCTGTGAATAAGGGTGAGTGGAAGGATTTCAGACCAGGTACAAATGGCAAGGGACAGAAACAGATAAAGGAAGTCAAGGAAGGAAGGAATGAGAAAAAAAACCACAACCTTATTTTCCTATAAACCATGAGGATAAAACAAAGTCAGAAAGGAGGCAGCTCCCACATGGTGGTACAGGTATCCATCCCCATGGGGAAGCAGGGAGGCTTGTCTTGAAGCCAATACACAAGAGATCAATAAACAGCAAGGATTTCTCAAGATGCTTTCATTTACACTTTACGTATGACAGAGAGAAACGTCAACTGTCCAAAGTGAAGATGACTGTTATTTTTCATTTAAGGTTGCTGTCGCGAGGTGGGTAGAGGCTGATAGATTAAAGGAGAGTCAGCTTTCCTTAAAGCCACTCCTAGGTATAGCTTGTTTGACAAAATTTCACTAAAGATTACATTCCTACAATATATATAATTAAATATGTTTTCAGCATCTTTCTCCAAGGAATCTCTGTGAGATGGCAGAGGGAATGGGACAAAATAATCATCACTTTCTATTTCTTCTATAGACCAAAAGAGAGATGTTTTCCAACACACAGGAGTTTTAAGTAGCCTAATTACCAGGGTACTATCCTCCCTCAAACCACAAATTAGAGAATATGGAAAGAAAAATCTACTTATCCATGTATTCATCCGAACAAACATTTATCAAGTTCCCACTGAGTACCAGGTACTACCCTAGATGCACGGGAAAGCAAGCTGATAAGGGATTTATTTGAGGAATCAAGTTTTGGGGTGGAGTACGGGGTGTGGCACAGACCCAGGACAAATAGCAATGTGATGTAATGAGATAAATACGTGAATAAGGAAAAACTGCTGTGCTGGAGTCCAGAGCAGCCAAGAGTAACTCTGCCCTCCGAGGACGGCTCCAGAGAGGCAGCCCGACTGAACAAGGTCTGGCCTCACATTCCAGCTCTCCTACCAGATATGCGGCAGTAAGAAAACCACTGAAATTCACCAACGTTCGCTGGTCACCCCATCCAGGCGGCCAGGCCGCACGGAGAGTATGGAGAATGTCTGTGAAAGCCCCTGTACACAGCGACTAGCCACTCGGCAGGGAAAAGGTGTTCCCGGCGTGGAGCGCGGCCTCAGCAGAACTGCCACAGGGTGAGATGTGGGGGGCACAGCTGGGGACCATCAACGTGGACAGAACATGAGACGCCCAGGGGCGGTGGCTGGAAGCAAGGCCTGGAGGTCCAATGAGCTCCAGACTCTGAGGGATCTTAAATAACAGGCTTAGGAATTTGAGGCGCACCCCACAGGCAGTGGCTAAGCTTTTAAGCAGGAAAGTGGCACTCCTACATAACTTTTTCTAAAAGACTTCAGAAAAAAACACACAGATCAGATAGAAAGGGGAAGAAATAGGAGACAAGAGGGAGCTCTTGTAATTGTCCAGGCACACCTCCCCCCGCCCCCGAATGGTACCTGAGCCAGGTGGTAGATGCCACGGAGAGGAAAGGACAGGTGAGAAGTGTCATCAACAATAAGGTCGGGTGCCCTGGGAGACTCTGATGAATGTCTCCTCAGCAGAAAAAAACAGTCTGGCCACACCAGGGGGATCATGTTTCAAACACAGGTAAATTACAGAGGATTAGAAATTCCTGCAGGTCCAGCAAAATCGAGTAAACACAAGTTCAACTGCCCTTTGTGCTGTGGTTAAATCCACAAAGCCCATCCTTAGGTCAAGAGGGCAAGTCCTGCCAAAATGACCGTGCTCAGCAAAGGCTTACACCAAGGTCCACCAAGGTCACCAGGCACTTGACATTCTTACCCAGGTGGGAGCTGCCTCCCACTCACCTTCCATCACCTGCTTCAGGGATACCCTGACTCAAGTCCCTTTTCCACTGTCACAGCCAGCACGCTCATGGCAGGAACTCACGGGGGCGAAATCTTGCACCACCATCCACTTAAGGCCAGATGAACAAACAGCTCACAGGCTGTTAGCGCCGCCTGGCTCCAACACCTGGCCAGAGGGTTCTCTCTGTCACCTGAAGCCACCTTTGGCAGAGAGCAGAAGGTGGCCAGCTGAGCACTCTGGGAGCCTGGGCTCTGAAGTGACTCATGACACAACAAAATTCCAAAACAGAAAGCAAACTCTTGGGGCTAAAGAAAGATGACAGGACTTGGAGACAAAAATCCATACTTTTTCACAGCCATCTACACACCACACCTCTAAGTCAAGGGCAAATAAATAAATTAAATATTGTAAGTTCATACCATCCGCTGAGCACTGTGCAAGCTTTACACAGTATTCTCAACCCTTCAAATAACACAAGGGTGGGGATGGGGGCGGGGGTGGAGGGTGGGCTTTATTATCCGTGTTCCTACTAGGAGAGCAGGTCCAGGGAGGTTACAGGACGGGCCCAACGTCACTCAGCCAGTAACAAGCAGAGGCACAACCAGCCCAGCCCTGAGAGGCCAGAGCAGAGGCTGGTGGCTGGCCACCGCCTGCCCCCCTGGTCACAAGAGACTTCGTGGAACAAGCACCTACACAACAAGAGACCCTGTACCCACTGCCACACATTCACCTTTGCATCTGCGGTAGGGCCTGGTGGTGAGCAATCCTTCACATGTGTCCCTTCAAACAATTAAATTCCTGATCCACCAGTGCCAGAGAAAGAAACCAAGTCACCTTGCCTCTCAAAGGATTTTTAAGAGCCAGCCAGCTCCAGAGAAGATCCAACATAAACGACCAGAAACCATTAACAAACAACTCCATCTGGCCATCAGCAATCTCCCATGGACTCCAGAAAAATAAAGCTAGACCCCACCACAGTGTCTGCACATGGAATAAACCTGAGTGGTTAGACACCACGGTGCACGGGCACATCTGGCTTGATTGAACACTTAGCGCTAATGCAGGGGGTGAGGGCTTCTCATCCCCAGAGAACTCTTGGGTAATATATATCCTGCCCACATAGCTTGATGATTCACCCTGTCATTCCCTAAATTGATGGGACAGATTTAGTATATGATAACTATGGAACTTCAAATAGTGAGGAGAGAAGAGATTAGTCAATAAATGCTGATGGAGAATTTGGTTAACCAGTTAGGGAACAATTAAGTTATATTCTTTTCTAACACCAAATGCAAAAATAAATATCAGGTCATGTAAGGAAATAAGTGCAGGGCTTCCCTGGTGGCGCAGTGGTTGAGAGTCCGCCTGCCAATGCAGGGGACACGGGTTCCTGCCCCGGTCTGGGAGGATCCCACATGCCGCGGAGCAGCTAGGCCCGTGAGCCATGGCCGCTGAGCCTGCACGTCCGGAGCCTGTGCTCCGCAACAGGAGAGGCCACAACAGTGAGAGGCCCGCGTACCGCAAAAAAAAAAAAAGAAAGAAAGAAGTGCAATACATCAACTATACCTCGATTTAAAAGCAAGATTAAAAAAGAAAACTAGATGATGATTTATATCAGGGGTTGGCAAGCTTTTTTGGTAAAGGACCAGACAGTAAATATTTCTGGTTTTTCAGGTCACAGTCTCTGTTGTAACAACTCCAGTCTGCTGTTGTGGTACAGAAGCAGACTGTACAGTAGGTACATACAGTAGGTGGACAAATGGGTGTGGCTACATTCCAATAAAATTATGGAATGGACACAGTTATGTCTGAATTATGGACATAACTGTTAGGGACACAGAAGTCTGAATTTCACTAATTTTCACATGGCATGAAATAAACATCTTTCTTTTTTCCAGTCATTTAAAAATGCCATTAAAAAACTCTTAGGACTGAAGGTGTCACGGGTTGGGGATGGAGGACGGGGTGGGCATGGCTATAAAAGGGCAGCAGGAAGAAGCCTTGCTGTGGTGGGACTGTCTGTATGTTGACTGTGGTGGTGCTGGTTACAGACATCTACACACCTGATAGAACTGCACAGAACAAATTACACACATGCACTCACTCACAAATGCGTGCTTGTAAAATGGGTGAAATCTGCATGAGTTCTGTCGATTGTACCAATGTCAATTTGCTGGTATTGTTATGCAAGATGTTATCATTGGAGGAAACTGGATAAAGAGCACCTGGGACCTTCCTATATACATCTTTGGTAACTCCCTGTGAATCTATAATTATTTCAAAATAAAAAGTTAATAATGGGGGCTTCCCTGGTGGTGCAGTGGTTAAGAATCTGCCTGCCAATTCAGAGGACACGGGTTCGAGCCCTGGTCCGGGATGATCCCACATGCCGCAGAGCAACTAAGCCCATGAGCCACCACTGAGCCTGAGCTCTGCAGCCTGCAAGCCACAACTACTGAAGCTGTGTGCCACAACTACTGAGCCCATGTGCCACAACTACTGAAGCCCACGTGCCTAGAGCCCGTGCTCAGCAACAACAGAAGCCTCCGCAATGAGAAGCCCGTGCACTGCAACCAAGAGTAGCCCCCGCTCGCTGCAACTAGAGAAAGCCGCACACAGCAATGAAGGTCCAATGCAGCCAAAAGTAAAATAAATAAAATAAATGAATTTTTAAAACCAAAAGCAGAGGGCTTCCCTGGTGGCGCAGTGGCTGAGAGTCTGCCTGCCGATGCAGGGGACACGGGTTCGTGCCCCAGTCCGAGAAGATCCCACATGCCGCGGAGCGGCTGGGCCCATGAGCCGTTGCCGCTGGGCCGGCGTGTCCGGAGCCTGTGCTCCACAACAGGAGAGGCCACAACAGTGAGAGGCCCGCGTACTGGAAAAAAACAAAAAACAACAACAAAAAAACCAAAAGCAGAATCCATAAAGGAAGAGTAACAGATTTAACAAATTTTTCTCTATGTCAAGGAAACAATAAATGTGAAAAGATAAACAGCAAACTGGGAAAAGGATTTGAACATATATGACCATAGGCTGTTTGCTTCAACGTATTAAGGATTTTGAAAATCAGCACTAAAGACATACTATGTAAAAAATAGACAACTGATGGGAACATATTGTAAAGCACAGGGAACTCTACCTCATGCACTGTGGTAACCTAAATGGGAGGGAAGTCCAAAAGGGAGGGGAGGGACTTCCCTGGTGGCACAGTGGTTAAGAATCCGCCTGCCAATGAAGGGGACACGGGTTCGAGCCCTGGTCCAGGAAGATCACATATTCTGCAGAGCAACTAAGCCTGTCCACCACAACTACTGAGCCCAAGTGCCACAACTACTGAAGCCCACGCGTCTAGAGCCCGTGCTCTGAAACAAAAGAAGCCACTGCAATGAGAAGCCCATGAACCGCAACAAAGAGTAGCCCTGCTCGCCTCAACTAGAGAAAGCCCACGCTCAGCAATGAAGACCCAATGCAGCCAAAAATAAATTTTTTTTTAAAAAGGGAGGGGACGTCTGTATGTGTATGGCTGATTCATTTTGTTGTGCAGTGGAGGCTAACACAACAGTATAAAGCAACTGTACTCCAATAAAAATTAATTTAAAAAACATTAAAGACAGAGCCTGATATAAAAATGGACAAATATAGTAAGTATGGCCAATAAATATTAATTGTTCTGGAATATTACTCAGCCATAAAAAAAGAATGAAATAATGTCATTTGCAGCAACATGGATCTACCTAGAGATTATCATATGAAGTGAAGTAAGCCAGACAAAAACAAATATCATATGATATAACTTATATGTAGAATCTAAAAAAAAAATGATACAAATGAACTTATATACAAAACAAAAATAGACTCACAGACATAGAAAACACACTTATGGTTACCAAAGGGGAAACTGGGGGGGAGGGATAAATTTGAAGTTTGGGATTAACTGTACACATTACTGGACATCCCTGGTGGCGCAGTGTTTAACAATCAGCCTGCCAATACAGGGGACACGGGTTCAAGCCCTGGTCTGGGAAGATCCCACGTGCTGCAGAGGAACTAAGCCCATGTGCCACAACTACTGAGCCTGTGCTCTTGAGCCCGTGTTCTGCACCAAGAGAAGCCACCACAATGAGAAGCCCACGCACTGCAACAAAGAGTAGCCCCCGCTTGCCACAACTAGAGAAAACCCAGGCACGGCAATGAAAACCCAACACAGCCATAAATAAATAAATAAATAACATACATACACTACTTTATCTAAAATAGATAACAGGGGAATTCCCTGGAGATCCAGTGGTTAGGATTCAGCACTTTCACTGCTGTGGGACCAGTTTCGATCCCTGGTTGGGGAACTAGGATACCACAAGCCACATGGCACAGCAAAAAAAATAATAAAAAAAAATATATATAACAAAGACCTACTGTATAGCACACGGAACTATACTCAGTATTTTGTAATAACCTATAAGGGAAAAGAATCTGAAAAAGGATATATATATTACATAATATATATATATTTATGACTGAATCACTTTGCTGTAAACCTGAAACTAAGACAACACTGTAAATCAACTATACTTCAATAAAAAAATAATAACTGTTCAACTTCAATAGGAAACAACAAAATGAAAATGAAAACAAGATATCATTTCTCCTATCAAACTGGTAAAGATTAAAAAGATTACCTCTGGTTCTAAAGCCACACAGTTTCTAGTACATCACATCAATATTTTTACATCCTAAAAAAATTTTAGGACATCTCACTGCCTGGGGACAACAGCATGTGCCTCCCCAAGAAGGGAGAAGCAGCAGCCCACAGGTGCAGAGCAGAAGGTCAGTGCACTCCCGTCTAAAGGTGGCCAGCTCCTGCCCTAAGCCAGGAGCACCATCTTGGACACACAGGCTGGAGATAAGCATGTGTGAAGGCACTGGGGGTACAGTGACAAGTAACCCTGTCCCATGTCTACTCCTCACAAGCTGAGAGAGTCCAGCCTTAAAACAGAGATAATATTTTTATTATTTGCCTGTCTTGGAGAGCATCAAATGAGACAGAATCTAAAATGCTCAGCCAAGGGACTTCCCCGGCGGTCCACTTACTGGAAGCATGAGACTCTGTGCTTCCAGTGCAGAGGGTGAGGGTTCAATCCCTGGTCGGGGAACTAAGATCCCACATGCCTCACGGCCAAAAAAATAAAATGCTCAGCCAAGCACCTAGGTGCTCCAGCTCCAGCTCCCATCCTCCTCTCCCCTTGTCTGCCCTTATCTTTCAACAGCAAACATAATCCTTATCTACATGCTCACTTAAGCTACAGATTGAGAAGGGAAGCACAGTGTAAGGAACAGGGGAACTGAATGATGAAGAATGGAGAGGATCCAAGGGAGGATCCCCAAAGTGGAGCTGATGAGGCTTGCTCTTCCACCATCCTCCTCAGCAGCCCATCCATCACCCCTAATATACTTTGGATACAGAACCTACTGAGGGCTCACAGGCCAGGCCAAGGATGCACAGAATCTGAAGGTAGAACATACCTACTTTTGCTACAGCTTCAACTCCCATCACATGTGCCAGCAGCACCCAATTACTTGCCAATCTTCAGTCTACCAGCAATTCCCCCAGAGTGCCATGAGCTCTCACATACCCTACCACACCTCAGAGAGGGATGCTTCCTCTCCCTGGGATGCCTCCTCCCTCCTTGTTCACCTAGCTAATGTCCCCTTGTGCTCCAAGACTCAGCTCCAAAGATATCCCCGCTAAGATGCCTTCTTTCTCCAATGACCTCCCATCCATGCCAGCACTTGCCCAGTCTAGGTTAGATATCCCCCACTCTGCTCTCATCATGCCCCCAGTGCCTGGTCCTCTCAAAACACTCATCATCTGCGCTGTTACTGCCTGTTTATGTACCCGCCTCTGCCCTGTAAGGTCTGAGGATCTGTGGTCCTGGGATCGGTTACCGTTGTATCTGCAGCATGGCATCCATGTCAGTTCATATATTTTAAAGGATGGCCATAACGGTATCTCCCATCCCACATTTATCTGCAGTGTGCCCTGGCCGCTTCCGCCATCATGAGATGGAGTCTATCAGTCCCCCCTTTTGAATCTGGGTAGGCCCTATGAATGCTTTGAACAAAAGAATATGGCAGAACTGATGCTGTGCCTTTTCTGGGCTCAGCCGTCACATGGCCCAGTAGCTTCCACTTCCTGTCTCTTGGGATGCGCATTCTTGGGATGCGTCCTCCAGGAGACCATCCAGCCTGCCTTGAGCAGCCCAAGCCACATGGAGATGTCACTCAAGTCAACTGCCAGCCACAAGTCAAGTTAGGCACCCAGCACAGTTGAGCCTTCAGATGACCACATGAGAGACTCCAAGCAAGAACCATATAGCTGAGGCCAGGTAACTCATAGAGCCACGAGGGATACGAATAAATGTGTATTTTAACCTACTTCATGTTGGGGTGGTTTGTTAAGCAGCAGTGCATAACCAAAACAATGTCCACCTGGTACACAGCGGGTACAAAGCGAAAGAACAATTAAATCAGCTCTGACATGAGATACAGCACATGGCACTCAATTTAATAGCTGCTGCTCTTACTGAAATTATGTGGAAGGGGAGCAAAGAAACTGGTGGAAGAGGACGTTACATCCCTGCCAGTGAAAGATAATGAAATCCACTACGTCCACAGTGGGGGTGGGCTGAGCCCTGGGCTTGACTCTCACGTTCCTCCAAATTCCACAGAAATGACAAAGGAAATATAAAATTAAGAATAAATCTATTTTTAGGGACTTCCCTGATGGTCCAGTGGCTAAGACTCCACGCTCCCAATGCAGGGGGCCCAGGTTCGATCCCTGGTCAGGGAACTAGATTCTAAATGCCACATTAAAGATCCCGCGTGTCGCCACTAAAGATCCCACATGTGACAATGAAGATTCTGAGTGCCACAACTAAGACCCGGTGCAGCCAAATAAATAAATATATATATATATATTTTTTTAAACGATAATCTATTTTTAAAATCCCGAAAATGGGGATGGATGCCATCAGTCAAAAAAAAATTTTTTTCTTTTTGCATAATTTCTGGAAGAGATGTGACAGGATCAAATTTACAGAAAAATCCAATTTAGCCAGAGTTGAGAAACCAAAACCTAATTGGGCCACAGTGGGAAATGCTGGACACAGGAAGGGTCTGACAAAACCCCCAATTCAGAAGTGAGTGACTGAGAACAGAAGCAGGCACTGAGCTGGCGTGTTGGGTGAGGAAAGGGTTGTGGAATGCTGAGTTTCTAGTGCAGCTTGAAGAAAGAAAAGAGGAAGCCGTACTTTGGGATCAGCTGTGAAGTTCTCCAACTGCAGGGCAACTCTTTCCCCACTTCCTCAATTAAGAAGGGTCCACCCAGCCTATTGTCCTGTTATCAGCCAAGCGCACACACAGGAATCCTGCCCAAGAGCAATTCCAAGGATCTATTCTCCATTCTCTTCTAGCGGCATCCCATTCCAACCCTAACCACTGCAGCCAGGCAAAGGCTGACTGCAGAGTCTGTGCGCTGCTTATGCGCACATATGTATATGTTTATACGCAAATACAGGTACGCATGGCCATGCAAATACATGCCCCAGAGGAGGCCCAAGAGCAAGTCTCATTACTTGGGGGCGGGCAACAGCATGTGCCTCCTCAAGAGGGCAGAAGCAGCAGCCCCCTTGTGCAGACCGTAAGGTCTTTCTATTTGTTTTTCAGTGCACTCCCATCTGAAGGTGGTCAGCTCCTGCCCTCAGCCAGGCTCACCATCTTGGACAACACAATCTGAAAGCAGGTCCAAAAACATGACTGCTAAAACAAACATAAGTGAGATTAAATTTAAATAAAATAGAAAAGTAGAAATAGTGGAATGGAATGAAATTAAAAATAAATCCATCATTCAGAAGATCAAATCAAGGAATTCTCTCAACATAAAGAATGAAAATATAACCTGATAAAATGAGCCCAGAAAAAGTGAAGACCCAAAAAGGAGAGATTAAAATCCAGATATCCACAAGTCCTCTCTCCTAAAAAAAGGATATAGACAAAGCGGTAAAATTGAAAGGGTTTAAAGCAGAAATACCTAAGAAAAATATATACCTAAATACAAGCAGCCTGGTAAATTTCTCAATTTAAGAAGAAAACTCTAGGGATATGTGGAAGATTGGGTACAGAAGAAAAAGAATCACTGGCACAGACTTCTCATCTGGGACTGCAGGCACTGAACTAACAGTAACAAAGGAATACTAGAGGGTCATTTAAAAAAAAAGGAAGGGAGTGGAGAGAAAGGGAGGGGAGAGGGAGGAAGAGCTTTATGTACCATATGGAATGATCTCCAAGATCTATGACTAAGTGTACACAGCAAGGTACAAGACTCTGTGTAAGGTATGCAGACATTTGACTTTTAAAAGAATTACATGTATGCACTTTCATATTTATGCATAACATCTACCTCTAGAAAGTTTCTCCAGAAACTGGTAACACTGATTGCTTCTGGGGAGGGAAACCTGTGCCAGAGGAAGGGAAATGATGGGGCCTGGGCAAATGGGAGACTTTATCACCAGATAAAATTTTGTATCTTCTGAATTTTGTGCCATGTGAATGCACTGGCCACACCAAACACCAAAAAATTTTCAACCTCTCTCTCTCTCTCTCACGCATGCACACACACACACTCAAAAATTTAAGTAAAAAAGACAAGCCACAGAATGGGAGAAAATACAATACATATATCTGATGAGCACTTGTATCCAGAATACATCAAAAACTCTTAATAAGGATATATGTGGTATATACATACAGTGGAAAGTTATTCGGCCTTAGAATAGAAAATTCTGCCGTTTGCAACAACATGGATGACCGTGAAGGACATTATGCCAAGTGAAATAAGCCAGTCACAAAAGGACAAATACTGCATGATTCCACTTATCTGAAGAATCTAAAATAGTCCATTTCATAGAAGCAAAGTGTACAAAGGTGATTGCCGGGGGATGGGGAAGGGGAAGATGGTTTGGGTGGGGATATTAGTCAAAGGGTACAAAGTTTCAACTATGCAAAATGAGTAAGTCCTAGGGATCTAACGTACATAGCACAGGGTCCATAGTTAACAAAACTATCGTATACAGTACTTTAAGTTTTGCTAAGAGGGTACATCTTATCACAAATTGTAACGATATTAGTAATAATAATATAAAGAAGGTAGGAGGAAACTTTGGGACGTGATGGATATGTTTATGGCACAGACTGTGGTGATGGTTCCAACAGATGTGTACTCATCTCCAAACTCATCAAGTTGTATACATTAAACATATACAGCTTTTTGTATGTCAATCATACCTAAATAAAGTGATTTTTTCACCTTACTGAAGAATATGTAAGTAATTCAATACAGATATTACATTCAATATATAGATAGGTATGTATACATCTCAGTAAGAAAAACAACCTAATAAAAATAGCCAAAAAATTTGAAGATACTTCACAAAAGATATACAAATGGGCAATTAGCATGCGAATATTGGTTCAATATCATTAGTAACCATGTAAAAGAAAATTAAAACCACAATGAGATACTACTACACATCCACTAGAATTGATCAAACAATACCAAGTGTTGGCAAAGATGTGGAGCTACTGAACTCTCGTATACTGTAACTCCACTATTAGGTATTTACCCAAGAGAAATGAAAACATGTCAACTAAAGACATGTACATGAATGTTCACAGCAGCTTTGTGTCTAAGAGTTTGTCCATTCCATCTAAGTCATACAATTTACTGACAGAATTGTTTGCAGTATTCCTTTATAACCCTTCATTATTTCTGTAAGGTCAGTAATGTCTACTCTTTCATTTCTGATTTTAGTAATTCAAATCTTCTCTTTTCTTGGTCGATTCAGCTAAAGGTCTGTCAATTTTGATTTTTTCTAAGAATGAAATTTTGGTCCCATTAATTTTCTCTATTGTTTTTCTATCCTCTATTCCATTAATTTCCACTCTAATCTTTATTTCCTTCCTTCTGCTTGCTTTAAGTTTAGTTTACTCTCCTTTGTTCAGTGTAGTAGCTTAATTTGTAATAGCCCAAAGCTGGGAACAACCTACATGTTCATTAATGAGTGAACAGACAAATAGTGATATATTCATTCAATGAATGAATGAATATATTCAATATTTTTTTAAAAAGAACAAACCATGGATATAGCAACAATAAAAGTGTTGAGTGAAAGAAACTAGACACAAAGTGTATTTTATGATTCTAATTATATAAAATTCTAGAAAATGCAAACTAACATAGTGACAGAAAGTAGATTAGTGATTGCTTAGGCCAACAGTGGAGGAAAGTATGGACTACAAAAGTGCCTGAAAACTTTTGTAGGTGATGTTCTGTACCTGGATTGTGAGAGTGGTTTCACAGGTGTATATAACCTCTCTCTTGTTGCCGAAATTCACTGAATCACACACTTCAATGACACAGTTTTTTTAATATAAATTACACCCCAATAAGTTAATTTTCAGCAATGCTTTAAACTTCTTAAACGTTTTTAAAGTGGAAAAGAAGGCAATGGGGCAATCTCCATATATGTCTCAAGGGGAATACCTCAGCCAAATTACCAGACATGAATAATATATACTTTATACACTCACACAATAATATATACACTCAGGTGTTGTTATATAATGTATACCACCCAGGGTGGTTGTGTTTTTTTCCTTAAGTTACTCTCAGACATAATGCAGCACACTGAAAAATAAATCAGAATAAAGATTTGTTCAAGAAAGAAAACATTAGTTTAAGGGAGAGTTGATGTTACTGTGAAATTTGACTCAACTGTTTAAAAAAAGAATTCATAAAATAGAAGGGGAATTAAAAAAAAAAAAAAGGACTGATCACAATCAGGAACTCAAAACTCAATAATTTCACTAAAACCTAGAAGGGGAAGTAAAAGCTAGCCCAAGGTCTCTCCTTGTTCTGGAGAAAGTTACAGATACTAACTAAATCTTCACTATGGTAGAAAAATATAATTATAAACATTAGTCAAATAGAAACAGGAAATAGAAATTGGAGGAAAATAAAATTGAACAAAGCACACCTGATCAACGCAACCAGAGTCAAGAAATGGAGAAAATGAGGAAAAAAAAAAAAAAAAGCATAATAAACAGAAAATAAAGACTAAAACTAAAATTCACATAAAACATTAGCAAACTGAACCCAAGACTAAATAGGACTTATCCTAAGTATAAATGTAAGTATGGTTCAGTATTAAGAAATTAATTTAATTAAATGATAATTTCCATAGATGCTGAGAAGGCATTCTATTAAACCTGAATTCCATTCCTAAATATTTTTTATTAGTAAGCTATGAATTTAAAAAAAAAAAACTTTCTTGACAAGAAAACAACAGCAAACATATCTAATAAGAAAATACTCAATATATTCCCTTCAACAAGGAACAAGAATGCTCTCAATATTTTAAGAATTTCCATAGGTCTTGGCCAATGCAATAAAATGAAAAAAAAAAAAACATTTTTGAAAAGAAGCAGTGAGTTGCAAAATATATGATTATCTGGATTTCTAAGTAGAAAATAACTGAAAAATTATTCAAAACGTGTTAGGAGTTCAGTAAGGTGGCTAATGCCTGATAACATTACAGAAGTAAATAGCTTCCCTATATACTGGCAATAAGAAACTGCAAACAACAGTTTATTTTAGATCTTTATCTTTTAATCTTGGGGCAGAGGAAGAGAAACTGGAACCTGAAAGTTCCGAAATGCAATGGTCTGTCCAAAGGGGATTTAGCTAGAAGCACCTAGAACAGTGCCGGGCACTTGATAATTGTTTGATGAATAAATGAATGGAATATGAGCTTCCTGATTAGGTCTGGTTCCTCTCATCTACTTCCTTTGGGAGGGAATTCTGTTTTCTTGCCAGTTGAAACAGACCTTTCTTTTCAAGGTACATAGCTCACATATCAGAAAGATTCCTCTTTTCCTTTTTTAGCATTATGTTGAATGAGCCAAGAGTAATTTACTCTTACTCAAATAAAATGAAAATCCAATAAAGGAGAGGAAGTGAAAATATCTAACATAATCAAATCACAGTAATAATCAGATCAACGGTAATATAAATATAACATGATTGTGAACGTTTATTGTGGCCTGTTTATTTTTTGTTAAAGCTATCCATAATCTGGCCTTGAACTGTAGAAAATAAGTCTCGAGCTGACTCAAGATTTTCTTTCCCACAATTTATGGATTCCTTCTGCAGAACTGGGTCTGTTTCCTCTTCCTTTTTCTGTTCAGTCTTATAAAAATCCTTAACTGTACAGCCTTGCTATATTCTAGGAGGCATTTTTCCTTTCTTTCATCTACTATGTTCAGAAAGTTAACACACCACATGATGCACCTATGCCTACCATCGGTACCTATCAAAAACAGGCAAGGAATCTTCGCAGTCATCTAAAATATGTTGTTCAGATCAGTTATGAGAATCAGTTATGAGCTCAGCTTTGGGGGCCTACTATGCATAATCTCATTAAGTTATCAGAACAACCTTATTAGGTAGGTACTATTAGAATTCCCATTTTATTGACAGGGTAACAGAGGTTCAGGGCAGGTAAGTGACTGCCCAGCCAGTAAGTGATTGTATTAGGACTCCCTTGGCCGAGTCTGAAAGCTCCATTTTTTCCTACTCAGCTGTGTCTGCTTCAAACCTACACCATTTACCTCTCTAAGGTAGCAGTTCTAAATTACTTTACATAGTGCACTTCCTTGATTTGGAACCAGAGGGAGCAAATGAACTATTCCTTCTGCTGCTGGCAACATTGTTTCTCATGATGGACAGATCCTCTACCCATTTCCTGCAATATCATAAACCTATATAATACATGAAGTTTCCTTGATTCATGAATAAGTCAACAGCAAGACTTTTCTATCAGTTTCATAATTTAACCACAAAGAAAGTTTAAAATGGACAGTGTCGTAATTTTGTTGGCTTTAAATAAGTAGCCAACCTGCCAAGGTCAACACCTGAAAATATACTCACCTGTGTGATACCAAAACTGGTTTATGTAAAATGCAAACACTGCTTCTACAACTTATAATCCTGGAACACTGCAATGTGTCTTCAATAAATGTTACCCTTTTCCACTCACATGTCCAAGAGAAGAATGATTTGAGGAAAAACAAAAAAACAGGGGCTACCTTCTTCTTCAGAGTCAAGTTGAAAGTGGAGAGGTGACCATTTTGCTCAAACCTCGGCACTTGAGATTTGCTTAGAAATCTGCAGATGCACATGTTAGCCCCAAATTTGGATCTCATTCAATCGAAAAGTCTGAACAGTCTGGTCTAAAATGCGATATAAAAGACTACCTAGGCTACTCAAAAAGCTCCACAGGTACCCACAATAATGTGCCAAGCCTCCCAGTAGACCAGGGGAGGAGAATTTGGTTACACCAAAAGACTCAAGTCAACTGCACCATCTTAGAACGAGGTGTCAGTCTATCCCTAACATAACCACCTCCTAACACCACGTCTTCCATGTCCACATGTTTGAAAGTTGGCCGCCCCTCTCTCTAAGAAGCTGCAGTGAAGCCCAGAACCCCTCACCAGGATAAGGATTGCCATGAAGAAGACTGGGAGGAAGAAGAGCTGATGTCACTGGGCTGAAAACACCTCATTCTCTTTCATGGAGACAGGTAAGGTCCACGGCAGCCCTTTGGTCAGGGAGGGCAGAGGCAAGAGCATGAAATGAGGGTTGGAATTTCTTAATTCTTAATTCAGGTGAAAAACAGATAGTTCAAAATATTGACTGACCCTCAGGAGAAAAGGGTAAAAGCTCACTCTGAGCCAGTATGCACCTGTATTTGATCAGAACAGATTAAAGACTACAGAAGAGCATTCTCTCTTCTAGCCCCTCAGTAACAGTTTAGCTCTGTCCTCTTTAGGTTTTGACTGGTTATGACTCAGTTTCCAGGCAGGGACAACATACACATCCCACCCCACAGGACTACAAGTGACAGGCCCATTTTTCTCGTTTGCCTATTTGAAATTTAATTGGAGTTAAGGGTTAGTCAACTTTTTCCTTTTTAATCAATATCAACTATTACTAACCAAATTAGGGAGAGAGGAGGAGGGCTCTTTCTCTCTAATTTGGTCAGAGTCTCCAAGGAAGGAATATTACATTCTCAAAGGGTCAGAAAATTACCCTTTTGAGAGGCAATGGTGCATCCTTCCAAGGCTAGTGTACACATTCACACCTGTACTCTTACACACACACACTCACAAATGATAGCAGACTACACATGGCTTGTACTTTTTCTTTTTTTTTACTTAATCTTGCCATTATTTCATATCAGTATATATAGGGGCTGCCATATTCTTGTTAATACTACATTTTTAAAATGACCCTAGTTATAAAACTAGCTCCCCACTGACAGATATTTAGGCTCCTTCTTATCTTTTGCCATGAAAACTAATATTGCAACAAATACTCTTGTACATGTCATTTAGCTCATGTCCATCTATTGACTCAGCAAATATTTGGGTACGCACCCCATCCTAGGCTTTGTTCGTACACTGACATCACAGCAATAAGCAATCAGATAGAGCCCCTGCCCTCAAGGAGTTTACAGCACAGTGTAGGAGACATACATGTCTGATGGCACATTCCCCCTGAGTGAATCAGAGAATTCTTCTAAGGCAATTGATCTCAACCTTGGCTGCACATTAGAATTACCTGGAAAAGCCTTTTTACAAAATACTGCTCCCTGGGCCATTCTAGATTCATTATATCCAAATTTCTTGAGGTGGGCCCCAGGCATCAGCATCCTCTAATAGGTCCTCAGATGGTGTGAGTGCTTAGCTAAGCTCAATAACCTTGTTCATAGTTGCAAATGAAGCAACTGACAAAGGATTAATCTCCAAAATTCATAAGCAACTCATGCTGCAGCTCAATAACAAAAAAACAAACAACCCAATCCAAAAATGGGCAGAAGACCTAAACAGACATTTCTCCAAAGAAGATATACAGATTGTCAACAAACACATGAAAGAATGCTCAACATCATTAATCATTTGAGAAATGCAAATCAAAACTACAATGAGATATCATCTCACACCGCTCAGAATGGCCATCATCAAAAAACCTACAAACAATAAATGCTGGAGAGGGTGTGGAGAAAAGGGAACCCTCTTGCACTGTTGGTGGGATGTAAATTGATACAGCCACCATGGGGAACAGTATGGAGGTTCCTTAAAAAACTACAAATAGAACAACCATACGACCCAGCAATCCCACTACTGGACATATACCCTGAGAAAACCATAATTCAAAAAGAGTCATGTACCAAAATGTTCACTGCAGCTGTTTACAATATCCAGGACATGGAAGCAACCTAAGTGTCCATCAACGGATGAATGGATAAAGAAGATGTGGCACATATATACAATGGACTATTACTCAGCCATAAAAAGAAATGAAACTGAGTTATTTGTAGTGAGATGGATGGACCTGGAGTCTGTCATACAGAGTGAAGTAAGTCAGAAGGAGAAAAACAAATACCATATGCTAACACATATATATGGAATCTAAGAAAAAACAAAAAATGTCATGAAGAGCCTAGGGGTAGGATGGGAATAAAACACAGACCTACTAGAGCATGGCCTTGAGGATATGGGGAGGGGGAAAGGTAAGCTGTGACCAAGTGAGAGAGTGGCATGGACATATATACACTACCAAACGTAGGGTGGGGTGGATAGTTAGTGGGAAGCAGCCGCATATCACAGGGAGATCAGCTCAGTGCTTTGTGACCACCTAGAGGGGTGGGATAGGGAGGGTGGGAGGGAGGGAGATGCAAGAGGGAAGAGATATGGGAACATATGTATATGTATAACTGATTCACTTTGTTGTAAAGCAGAAACTAACACACCATTGTAAAGCAATTATACTCCAATAAAGATGTTTAAAAAAAAAAAAAGAAAGAAAATCGCCTATAGGGCTTCCCTGGTGGTGCAGTGGTTGAGAGTCCTCCTGCTGACTCAGGGACGCAGGTTCGTGCCCCTGTCCGGGAAGATCCCACATGCCGCGGAGCGGCTGGGCCCGTGAGCCATGGCCGCTGAGCCTGCGCGTCTGGAGCCTGTGTTCCACAACGGGAGAGGCCACAACAGTGAGAGGCCCGCGTACGGCAAAAAAAAAAAAAAAAAAAAAAAAAAAAAAGTCACCTATAATCCTTTCATCTGAAGAAATGAAAGAAATGTTCATCTGTCAACATTTCGTGTTTTGCTTTCAGTCTTTTAAAAAATGCATTCTTGGGGCTTCCCTGGTTGCACAGTGGTTGAGAATCCGCCTGCCGATGCAGGGGACACGGGTTCGTGCCCCGGTCCGGGAAGATCCCACATGCTGCAGAGCGGCTGGGCTCGTGAGCCATGGCCGCTGAGCCTGCGCATCCGGAGCCTGTGCTCCACAACGGGAGAGGCCACAACAGTGAGAGGCCCGCGTACCCGGAAAAAAAAAAAAAAAAAAAAAAAACCAAAACATTCTTTTATGGTTACAAAAGCAAAGTTAAATGAGATATACAATTGTTAGCCTGCTTTGTTCCCTTAGCATTATATCATAAATATTGTCCTATGCTACTAAAAACCCTTCATTTTAAGGGCTGTCAAATATACCAATGTACAGATGTATCACAGTCTACTGAATTAATCCCCTATTGCGATAGTTGGGTCTCAGATTTTTGCTATAATAAATAATGCAGTGGTGAAAAAAAAATAACCTTGTTCTAAAACAGTGCTTCTCTATTTTTAATGCGCATAAAATGACTTAGGGATCATGTCAAAATGCATATTCTGATTCAGTAGGTCTGGAATTAGGCCTGAGATTCTGTATTTCCAACAAGCTCCCAGGTGGTGCTAATGTCACTGGTCCATGGACCACACCTTGAACAGCAAAGGTCTATGGCAATAGCAGGGGGCAGCTGGAAAGGCACACAGAGGACAAAAGCTCAGCAAAGGTGGGCAAGCAAGAATTCACATGATATGCCAGGCAGCTCATGAGTAAAATCCTTTGGCAGGGACATAACTTCCTAGGAGAGGATCAGAGAGGTAAATAGGTACCTGATCACAGAAGGCCAGGCTAAGGACTCAGACCATTACTGTGTAAGCAATGGAAAGGTCTCCAAAGGGAAGGTCTTGCTGCAGGTCTCCAAAGAGGGGAATGACACACACAATATTTTAGGAAGGTGAATTCTGGCTACAGTGTTCAGAATAAAATAGATTGGGGAGGAGGGACCTGACTGACTCAAAGCAGGAAAACCAGTTAGATAATCATGTATCTTGATTAGGATATTCACAATGACAATGGAAATGCAGACAGACATTAAAGAACAGTGATGTTATACACAAAAGTGGGAAATGTAAAAGGGGAGGTGAAGAAAGGCATGGTTTTTAAATACTCTCACCATGGAGTGATTATAAGGTGCTAAAAACAAGAATCACAGAAATACTTGGAAAGATGGGTTTAAAGCTAGAAATGAAGATGTGGGAATCCTAAGCCCTGCTGCAGTAGTAAAGTCCATCCAGAGATGGTACATAAGGAACTAGCAAAGGCCAGGCGTGGGCTCACAGTTAGAGCTCAGAAAAAAAAAAAAAAAAAAAAGAGGAGGGTCCAGAGAAGCAGGGGCAGACCAGGGGAGGGCCAAGAGAGGAGAGAATCCATTCATTCAGTGAATGAAGCATCTTCTATGTTCCAGGCACTGGGCTGGGGAATATAGCAGTGAACAGAGTAAGACCCTGAGAAAAAAGACAGGGAAAAAAGCACTGAGGGGAAGTTGGTTAATGATGTCAGTCAAGGAGAAATGAGCACTGAACCAAAGGTCTGGAAACCTGGGTCCTAACCTCAGCTCCGCCACAAACCAGCTGGGTTACCCTGCTCTGATAAATCACTTCTCTCCCTGGGCCACAGTTTCCTCCATTGTAAAAAGAGGGTCTTGGAGGGAGTGACCACCAAGCCGTCTGCAGCTCTAAAGGCCTGGGATGCTACAGCAGAAAAACAGCCACTGCAGTTCTCCGTGAGCCGTGAGTGGTAGAGGCAGGACCTGGCCCGTGGGGCTCGACGCTGAGGCAAGAGGAGGCAGATGGCGAGGCAGATGGAAGCGGTGCACAAAGACCGCTCATCCAAGGAGCCTGGCAGTGACGGGAGAGTGAGCAAGCAGAAGGCAGCAAGCCTCGGGAAACTTCTCTCACAAGGGAGACTGGTTACAGTGAGGAGTAAGAGGCTGAGGGAACCTGAAACTGAGAGGAGGGAAGAAACACAGGCTAAGATACAGAAGGAGCTGGTTTCATTTCCCTTGGCCTGAAACTGTGCTTTGCATAAGAAATGCAAGCTACAGTGTCTAAGGCATGGAAGTACTCGAAAGAGTGGGAAGCAGGTTTGGAAAAGCACGCCCATTTGTAGCAGTGGTGGTGGTGAAGAGAGTGGGCTCTAACGCTGAACAAACCCAAGTTCAAACCCCAGCCCCACTCTCCTCTAGCTCTGTGACCTTGAACAAGTTACTTCACCTTTCAAAGCCTACACTCCCCCAGCTGTCAAAGGGGAAGGAGACAGTAACTTTGGCGAGCGCTTCAAGATGATGCAGTACAGTTCCCAACCAAAGGACGTGCTCCCTAGAGGTTCACAAGGATCTTGTGAACACATGTTAACTATTGTCTCTGGGTAAAGGTGAGGATAACTGAGGGGGCATATGCTGGACACCCTTGATGGGGAAGAAATCGGAACAAAAGGAAAAGAGAAGAGAAGCAACAGTTAAGGAAATGACAACATTCCCAAGCGTATGTTAACATGAAAGGCTGGGCGTACAGGAGACCGTGTTAAGACGCTAGAATGTTGACAGGGGATGAAGTGTTCCAGGCAAGCCCCACAGTCAACCCAGACTGGAGAAGCAAGCCTTGGGGACCCCAACTCACTGCAACACACCCTCAGGATGGTAGCAGTTCTGACCCAGAACACCAAGATGGGTAAGAGGTGATTTTAACAGGACCTGGAAACCAGTACCTCCAAAGGATATACTCAGGGCCAGCTTCACGAGGATCCTATACTCAGAAGGGTTCCATACTGGGTTTAATGCTCTGCTGTCACTATCATGAAACTCTTAATAATTTTTTTTTAACAGGGGGATAAGAATTTTAATTTTGCACTGGGTCCCATAAATTACATGGCGAATCTTGGATTCAAATTCAAATTCTCGCTCATATCCCAACATTGACCACTGTTACCTATAACAGGTAACCCAAGACCTCCTTCCAACGTACTGCACTCAAAAATGTCTTGAACGCTAATAAATGGCATTCTGCACATACCCCTGTCATCATGTTAAACAGCAATGACTCACTTGTATTTCTTTGCCTCCCTTCCCGGACCTTGGGTAGCTAAAAGGTAAGGCCATCTGTTCATCTGTGTATCTCCTGAGCATGGCACAGAGAGGCTCATATAAATCTTTGAGAAAGGAAAAAAAAATTCCAAGTGTCCTTCACCATTGCTGATGCAAGTCATGAAATAAACAAGATTTACTGGACCGGACAGTGCAGAAAAAGCCTGCTATGTTACATTTTTGCAGCACAGATGCTGATGCAGCAAGATGATAATAAGCCCAGTTCCTTAGAACGTACCTCTGCTCAAATTAAATAGCCCAAAAGAAGGTCTAGGTTTCCATCTTTGCAATAAAACAACTATTCCACAACCATTTTTATTCTAATTACAGTAAGACATCTTTCATCTGGAATGTCTGAGACCCGACCTGTCCCAGGCTAATGTTCTCTCCAAAATGTAGGTATCTTAACTCCCAAGGAACATAATGCCTCACACAGCACATAGTACAGAGAAGTCACTCACACACGTGCACAAAATTCATGTTAGCACTTCAAGTATTAATATGGTTTATCGATTCTAGTTAGAAATTAGGTTTAAAAGTATATACAGGGCTTCCCTGGTGGCACAGTGGTTGAGAGTCCGCCTGCCGGTGCAGGGGACGCGGGTTCGTGCCCCGGTCCGGGAAGATCCCACGTGCCGCGGAGCGGCTGGGCCCGTGAGCCATGGCCGCTGAGCCTGCGCGTCCGGAGCCTGTGCTCCGCAACGGGAGAGGCCGCGACAGTGAGAGGCCGGCGTACCGCAAAAAAAAAAAAAAAAAAAAAGTATATACAACCTCAAAGGGTAAAGAACAGTCTTTCCCGCAACACTGAGAAAATTGGATATCCACACACAAAAGAATGAAATTGGACCCTCATCTTACACCATATACAAAAATTAACTCAAAATGGATTAAAGACCTAAACCTAAGACCCAAAACTATAAAATTTCTAGAAGAAAACATAGGGCGAAAAGCTTCATGACACTGGACTTGGCAGTGATTTCTTGGATATGACACTAAAATCACAGGCAATGAAAGCAAAAACAGACAAATAGGACTACATCAAACTTAAAAACTTTTGTGCAAAGGACACAATCAAGAGAGTTAAAAGGTAAACTATGGAATGGGACAAAATATTTGCAAATCATATATCTGATAAGGGGTTAATATCCAGAATATAAAAAGAACTCCTACAACTCAACAAAAAAATCAAATAACCTGATTTTAAAATGAGCGAAGGACTTGAATAGACATTTCTCCAAAGACGATATACAAATAGACAACAAGCATATGAAAAGATGCTCAGTATCCCTAATCATCAGAGAAACACAAATCAAAACCACAATGAGATATAACCTCATACCCATTAGGATGGCCACTATCAAAAGAATATAAAATAGGGCTTCCCTGGTGGCGCAGTGGTTGGGAGTCCGCCTGCTGATGCAGGGGATGCGGGTTCGTGCCCCGGTCTGGGAGGATCCCACATGCCGTGGAGCGGCTGGGCCCGTGAGCCATGGCCGCTGAGCCTGAGTGTCCGGAGCCTGTGGCCCGCGATGGGAGAGGCCACAACAGTGAGAGGCCCACGTACCTCAAAACAAAACAAAACAAAACAAAAGAATAGAAAATAACAAGCATTGGTGAGGAGGCAGAGAAATTGGAATCCTCGTGTGCTGTTGGTGCGACTGTAAAATGGTGCAGTCACTATAGAAAACAGTATGGAAGTTCCTCAAAAATTTAAAAATAGAATTACCATATGATACAGTTTTTATATATAAACATTTGGGTTTGTATGTCCAAAAAAATTGAAAACAGGATCTCGGAGAGATATTTGCACATCCATGTCCACTGCAGCATTAGTCACGATAGCCAAGAGGCAGAAGCAACCTAAATGTCCATCAATAGATAACTGATTAAAAAACAAAAGTGGTATATACATAAAACGGAATATTTTTCAGTTTAAAAAAGAATATCCTGGGGGGCTTCTCTGGTGGCACAGTGGTTGAGAATCTGCCTGCCAATGCAGGGGACGCGGGCTCGAGCCCTGGTCTGGGAGGATCCCACATGCCGCGGAGCAACTGGGCCCGTGAGCCACAACTACTGAGCCTGCGGGTCTGGAGGCTGTGCTCCGCAACAAGACAGCCCGCGATAGTGAGAGGTCCGCGCACCGCGATGAAGAGTGGCCCCAGCTTGCCACAACTAGAGAAAGCCCTCGCACAGAAACGAAGACCCAACACAGCCATAAATAAATAAATAAATAAATAAAGTTTTTAAAAAAACAAAATCCTGGGACTTCCCTGGTGGCGCAGTGGTTAAGAATCTGCCTGTGAATGCAGGGGACACGGGTTCGATCCCAGGTCCATGAAGATCCCATGTGCTGCAGAGCAACTAAGGCCGTGCGCCGCAACTACTGCGCCTGCGCTTGAGAGCCCACGAGCCACAACTGTTGAAGCCTGCGCGCCTAGAGCCCGTGCTCTGCGACAAGAGAAGCCAACGCAATGAGAAGCCTGCGCACCGCAATGAAGAGCAGCCCCCGCTCACCACAACTAGAGAAAGCCCACGCGCAGCAATGAAAACCTAACACAGCCAAAAATAAATTAATTTTAAAAAAATTAGGCTAAGTGCAAGGAGCCAGACACAAAAGGCCACATATTCTATGATCCCATTTTTTTTTATTTTTTGTGGTACGCGGGCCTCTCACTGTTGTGGCCTCTCCCGTTGCGGAGCACAGGCTCCGGATGCGCAGGCTCAGCGGCCATGGCTCACGGGCCCAGCTGCTCCGCGGCACGTGGGATCTTCCGGACCGGGGCACGAACCCGTGTCCCCTGCATCGGCAGGCGGATTCTCAACCACTGCACCACCAGGGAAGCCCTATGATCCCATTTTTATGAGATATCCAGAATAGGCAAATTCATAGAGAGCAAAGCAGATTAGTGACTGCCAGGGGTTGAGAGTGGGGAAAATGGAGCATCTGCTATTGAGTATGAAGTGTCTTTGGGGGCTGACAAAAACCCTCTGGAATTAGATAATGGTGGCAGTTGTACAATCTTGCGAATATACTAAAATTCACTACATTGTATGTTTTTAAAAGGTGGATTTTATACACACACACACGACAATAATTCCTGATCCCTGCTCTGTGGCAGCCAAAATGAGGAACTCTGCTGGGCAAGGCAAACAGGAGAGAGCATATGACCCCCTCTAGAATCTAGTAAACAAACCCAACTGCTCATACATGAACTACTGCACCTTTGCCAAGCTGTTATTTACGTACTTATTTTGAGAGACTCTCATCTGCCTTCTTCCCCGTAACCTCCACTAAACCCCAACTCTCCCCGTCCTAAAGACCTTCCCTCAACCCTGCTTTCTCCCCAAGCTACCACCCTTCTTACTACAAACCGCTCCGACCTCCCGCCTTCCATTTGACTGCTAATATTCACTTTGTTTAAATTCTGACCTCAACCTCTGCATCTTCCACTCCCATCCCTCTTTGGATCTGCTGGGGTTACACATTTATATAATACAGAAGAGCTGCCCGGAGGCAGCATGTGTGCTAAGCCTTGAAGTCTGAGTGGGCTTTCAACAGCAGGGTTCAGACAAACTCTGACTCAGCTCCTGACTCCACACTGCATTCTAGTCACCTTTACAGCTGCTCACACTTGCTTCCCAAGCTGCGTTCCCCCTCTCAGTGAGGGCACCAGTCGGCACCAGTCTCCTAGACTAGAAAACCAGTCATCCCCACTGTACCCAAACGAGTCATCTTTACATTGCCTGTTCTCTGTTCTTCCAGGCGACAACTCCAACCTAAACAAAACTGACACATTTCTAACTTACCTCTTTCGCTGCCAGTCTCTCCCCGTCCCAAGCACTGATCACACATTCCCCTGCTCAAAAACCCTCTATGGCCGGCTCCTGCCTGAAGAATAAAAGCTAACCTCCACATCAGAGCATTCGGAGCAGTCACAGCCTCCTCCTGCTGTGTCTTCCCACCTCGTCTCTCACATATCCCCACCTCTAGACTCTCCAAACCCACTCCCAACACATGACCCGACCCAGTGCAACCCCAGCAGGCACAAGTCTTTTCCATCTCAGCTCTGCTCAAGCTGCTCCCCTGGCGCCTTCCCCACCCAGCACCTGAAAGCCTCCTCAAACCTCAAGGACCTGGTGAAAACACACCTCTGCCACCAAAGCTGATCTGCAGATAATACACTCTGAGAGTGGGGCTGACCAATAGGAACTAAGCACCCTCCTCTTAAGGATCCCAAAGTAAAACTTAATTTTCACTTAACACTTTAAGGTTGACCTATTGGTCTTTTTTTTTTTTTTTGAAGTTTCAAGTGACCAATCAAATCAAATGGAATAGTATAAACAAAAGGGCATTCATGACCTCCTGTAACCAGGATGCCTGCGGAGCAGTGCCAGCCTCAGGCACAGCTGGCACAGGTGGATCCGGGACTCAAGTGATCTTCAGGGCCTGTTGCCCTCTTTTTCTCCAGCTCCACATTCCTCTCTGGCTTCATTCTTAAGCAGGCACTCTCCACATCACAAGAAACAAAGGCTCACAATCTAACAAAAAGAGAGATTCTTTCCCCCAGCAGCCATCTGAGCAAATCTCTGTTTGGCTATTTGACTCTGCTAGGGTCACATGTCCACCAAGGAAGCTACTTGGGCCAATGGATGATACAGATGAAAGACCAAAAGCAGGAGGAAGAGAGAAGCCAGGGTGTTTCTCCCCTACCCCAACCCCTTCTCTCTGGTTTAGATAGCATCCCTGGCCTTAGCTGCTTCCTCTCCAGGGCTCCCTCCCCCTGTGGTCCCTGCTCTTGTTGAGCAGCCCTGCCATGGTGTAGTTCCCACAGAAGCTCCTGGATTCTTCTAATCTCTCCTCCTCCCATTGATCCCCACAGCCCTGAGGGCGACTGCAGTTTCCTGCTATGGCTACTCTCTGGGTTACCTCCCTGTCCTCTGCTTGACTTCACATGTTTCCCAGCACCTATGTAGCTAATTCCCTGTATTAAGTCTCTCAGTTTGAAAAACCTACAGTGGTTTTTATTTCCTGACCAGACCACAACCGATACTGAAATTGACAAAGAATAGGCAAAAATGTACAAAGAAAATGTGGAGAGGTCAGTATCAGGGAATAACCACCACCACACGCCCCACAGTTATTAAAGGCTCACTATGCATCAGGCACTACTCTAAGTATGAACGCAGTGGATCTTCATATCAACCCTGTGATTGAGGTACTCCTGTTATCCCCTTTTCACAGAGGAGGAAACTGAGGCTCAGAGAGGTTAAATAATTTACTGTCACAAAGATTGTAAGTAGTGGAGCTGGGATTAAAATCCAGACAACCTGGCTCCAGAGTGCACGCTCTAAAACACAAATCCCAGTGAGGACAGTTTCAAGCAGCGGGTTACTCAACAGGATCAAGTGCTACCTACCAAGAGGTCAGGGAAGACAAGGATGTGAAGTGTCTACTGGATTTATCAATAAGGAAGTCACGGGGGACCTTGAGTAGTAAAGCCAGAAACCAGACAGCAGTAGGCTGAGAAGTAAGCCAGAGGTTAGGAAGTAGAGACAAGAGGAGCAAACCTTTCTTTCAAAAGGTGAAGAAGAGTCAGAAAATAGGGCAGGAGATGGAGGAGAAGGAAGCATCACAACAGTTTTCTTGACTTGGTTTGTTTCAGAAATGAGAGCAACCTGAGCATGTTGAAACATTAATGGGAGTGCAGAAACACACCCACAGACTTTAGCAAACAAACTTATGGTTACCAAAGGGGAAAGGGGCAGAGGAAGGGATAAATTAGGTCGGGATCGAAATACACTCTAGTATATATATAAAGTAGATAACCAACAAGGACCTACTGTATAGCACAGGTGACTATACTCAGTATTTTGTAATAACTTACAAGGGAAAATAATCTGAAATATTTATATATATCATATATATATATATATCAGGTATACAGCAAAATGATTCAGTTTTATACTGATATATATATATATAACTGAATCACTTTACTGTACACCTGAAACTAACACATTGTTAATCAACTATACTTCAATTTAAAAATTAAAAAAAAAAATTTGATGGGAATGAGCCAGTTGATAGAGAGTCTGAAGACACAGGAGTGACAGCAGGGTCTCTAAGAGGCCAGAGGGGGCGGGCCATATACTCCAGGATCAGCCTTAGCAACCGGGGGCAAAGAAAGGGTGGGCGGCCACAGATCCTGATCATTTTGAGTTTGGTGAAAGGAAGCTCTTTTACAGTGGCTTCTACCTTCTCTAAGGTAGAAAGTGAGGCCATCAGCAGAACAGGAGGGTGCAGTAGGGGGGTGAAGGGTGTGAAGGGCAGAGAAAAGCTTCAGATCAGCCACAGTACAGAATGGGAGCCTCTGTGGAAAGAAAGGATGGCCCATGGGAACTTCCTGACAGTCCAGTGGTTAAGACTCTGCACTTCCAATGTAGGGGGCGAGGGCAACTGGTCGGGGAACTAGGATCCCACAAAAAAAAAAAAAAAAAAAAAAAAAAGAAAGAAAGAAAGGATGGCTCAGTACCAACTGTGCTTGGAAGCTGTGAGGTTACACTGGCAGCAACTCTCAAGGTACCTCCGGCACCCGAGGTGCAGGCAAAAGACAGGAACAAATGGAATGACCCAAGCTGGATGTAAAAGGAGAGCAAGGGAACTGCGTAAAGGACAGTGGCAGGAGCAACTGACAAGTTAAGCCGTGGAAACTAAAGGAGGCAGGTGAATGCAAGGGGTCATTCCCAGGCAGTTCTCACTAACTGGGAAGAGGGCATGGCAAGATAAGAGCCAGGTAATGGCATTATTTCAGGGCAGGAACAGTTGTAGGTATTATAATGCAGGGATGTGGCCGGGGGAGAGGGCAAATGAACTGGAAAAAAAGGGGAAGGTGACTAGATAAAAGGTCAAGAAACTGATAGTTTTAGAGATCTGGACAGAGTCCCCTGAAGTAAAGGCATGATTTGAGAAGACAGTTAGTCGCGCGGGGTTTCAAGATTTTAATGAACAAGAGAAACAGGGAAGTTACAAAGTGACAGCAAAGAAGGCAGTGGAAGGTCTGTAATGGACATCTGTGAAACAACAGATGCTGGTCCAACATTCATTCGTTCCTCCTCCTTCTAGGAGGAGCATCCTGACTTTGCTTTGGAAACCATCTCCTTCCTCCCCAGGCACAGAGAGGGCTTCCAAAATACTGGTAAGAGTCTATGCCTTAACTTTATGTCTGTGTTCATTTTATTATGCTTTAAACTATATAGATACATTTTATTAATACAGATGCATTTCTATACTTAACATATTTATATTTCACAGTTAAAACATACACACAAAAACTTCCCTTCTCCACCCTCCAAAAGTAAGGACCTGGTCCAGGCCCTGGGGAGTCAGAGTTACAAAGACTAGCTTCAGCACCTGACCCAATTCAGGCCCAGGAGACACCAGCCCAGGGCTTTTGCTGGAATTATCAAGAAAGAGGTGCTGTCTTTCTGCTGGAGTTGCAAAGCTATATCCCTTCACCGGCTTGAGAACAGAACTTACACAGAAAGGAGAAAGCAGAGCCAAGAGATGAAAAGTGACAGACTCCCAACATTATTTGAATACCTAGTTCCAGCCATTCCGGAAACCAAAATACCTGGGGCTTTTCAACATGAGCCAATAGATTTTTTTCTTTTCTTCATCCAGGTTGCATTTGGTTTATGTCCTTTTGACGGAAAAGAAACCTAATTCAGTGGAATAGTCAAATAAAGGATTCTCAGTTCAACAGCCTGTGTGATCCTTTCAACACATGAATCAAATCACACCCTCCTTCTGCCCAAGTCCCTGCAATGGCACTCAAAGTAAAGGCCAAAGTTCCCAGAGTGGCCTACTGGGCCCTAGACCATCTGGCCCCCTTCCTCCCTGCCCTGGGCCAAGGACTCCCCATTGCTCACTCTGCCCCAACCACACTGGCTTCTAGCGAAGTCCCCGTCACAGCAGGCAGGAGCTCCCAGGCCTCTGCTTTGGCCATTTCTTCCACCAGGACACTCCTCCAGACATCCACTCGCCAACTGCCTCACCTCCTTCAAGTCTTTGCTCAAATCTCAAGTTCTCAGTGGGGTCTAACTGAAGCCGCCTCCCTTCAGCCAGTGATCCTGAACACTCCCTCCCCGCCAGCTTTTTCTTCCTTTCACAGCATTTATTACATAAAATAGTACGTACTCACTAAAATATACCCAACGAGGGCAGGGGTTTTCAATTGGTGGATGTGAGTTCCTAAAACAGTGCCTGGCTCGTAGGAGGCCCTCAAGTATTTGCTGAGTGAGCAAATACAATTACACGAGCCTCAAAGGGGCAGCATTTGATTGTTAAAAGGCAGTGGAGAGGATTTCCCTGGTGGTGCAGTGGTTCAGAATCCGCCTGCCAATGCAGAGGACACGGGTTCGAGCCCTGGTCCGGGAAGATCCCACATGCCGCAGAGCGACTAAGCCCATGTGCCACAACTACTGAGCCTGCGCTCTAGAGCCTGAGAGCCACAACTACTGAGCCCATGTGCCACAACTACTGAAGCCTGTGCGCCTAGAGCCCATGCTCCGCAACAAGAGAAGCCACCGCAATGAGAAGCACGTGCAATGCAACAAAGAGTAGCCCCCACTCGCCGCAAATAGAGAAAGCTCATGCGCAGCAACGAAGGCCCAACACGGCCAAATAAAAGGCAGTGGAGAGAAAGGACACTACTGACCCGCATCTCCTGAATCTGAAATAAGTGGAGTGTAAGAGGAAAAGACACCTCCGTTTTGAAGACCAGGGGAAGCAGTGACTTAAGGGGGCAGGAAGTAGGTGGAAGAGTTCAGTGAAGAGACCGAGGATGTGGGTAGAGGTGTTAACCACAGGTGGGGCTTGAGAGGGCTTGGTGTTAAGTTTTGGGAGGTTAGAGGAGTTAGAGGCTGAGTCAGGGGAGAAGCAAGCCCAAAGTGGTTTGCAGGTGAAAGTAAAAAAGACAGAAAGCACCAAGTGGTATATTTACATTTCAGGTGGAGACGAAAGATACAGGGCTAGAAGGCCTGGGGAGTTTAGCCAGCATCAAAAGAATTCCTAGCAACCCTTGTTAGATAGAAAACATTCTTCCCTTCACACCACGGTTTGAATGATTTTCAATTCTGTGGATGAAGAGGCCATCACATTTGGTCTTTTCCTCCTTCCCAGAACCCCAGAGGCCACTGAGAAGTGTCCGCTGGACCGAGACAAAAGGCTTTCCTGTTCATGGCACCTCAGCAATTCCGCCCTGCATAATATAATAACCCTGCACTATAAGCAGCCTGTCAAACCCTCATTCTCCAGAACTGACTCTGAATCAGGCGTCCAGGATCACAACCCCAAGGTCCATTATAAAAGGCAAGAAGACACAGGCTTCTTTTCAAAGACAGACCATAGCACTCAATGCTCCTACCTCCCCTCCGGTGAAGCCCACACTTCCTCGGCAAGAGAAAGCAGAGCAAAGGGAAGGCTTCCTTCCCCTGGTCCTGACTCACCTCTGTTGCTTGGTAGCTTCTCTCTGCAGAAATTTCTCCAGAGTTACGAGAACATATGTGTATGCCAAGATTCAAGAAAAATGTTACTCCCAGTCAGAGGAAGAAATTATACTGCTCTCTAAGGAAAAGTGGCTAACTATAAATCAGGCCTTTGGGAGTGATGTCATTTTGATGCTCCTCGCAGCTCTAAGGAGACTTATTAAATATTCAATAATTAATAATAATGCCTTCAAGACCATCTCTCTCATGGAACTATCCCTGTAAAGGAAGCCAGAAGTAATTAGACTTAGGCTTGACTTCCTGTCCACCAACTAGATCTCAGGGATACAGGGCATTTGTCCTCCCAGTACTTAGTCACAAAATGCCCACACTTCTGCATCAGGTGTCCTCCAAGAATGGATCATTAAGCAGATATTTAAAAGAGCCATCTGGGGCTTCCCTGGTGGCGCAGTGGTTGAGAGTCCGCCTGCCAGTGCGGGGGATACGGGTTCGTGCCCCGGTCCGGGAAGATCCCACATGCCGCGGAGCGGCTGGGCCCGTGAGCCATGGCCGCTGGGCCTGCGCGTCCGGAGCCTGTGCCCCGCAACGGGAGAGGCCACAACAGTGAGAGGCCCGCATACCACAAAAAAAAAAATAAATAAATAAATAAAAAAATAAAAGAGCCATCTGTAGCAGTCAGCTTCCAAGATACCCCGATGACTCCCACTTCCTGGTATTCATACCCTCTTCCCAGGTTGTACCAGTGATGGCCAGTGTGACCAACAGAATATGGCAGAGATACGTCGCTTCCGAGACTAGATTACACAGGACTGTGGTTTGAGTCTCAGGATCTCTCCATCTCTTGGATCACTTGCTCTGGGGGAAACCAGTTGCCACATCAAGAAGCCCTATGGAGAGGAACTAAGGCCTACCAACAGCCAAGAGAGTGAGCTTGGAAGAGGACCTACCCCCAATCCAGTCTTCAGTGACTGCAGCCCTAGTCAAAGTTTGAATGCAAGCTCACGAAAGACCTGAGTCAGAACCACCCAGATTTAAGCTGCTAGCAGATTTCTGGCCCACAGACACTATTTTCAGATGCTAAATGTTGCAGTAATTGGTTACACAGCGATACATAATTAATTCACTAGCCTACACAGACCTGAGAAAAAAATTGTAAGTTTAACCTCAATTCCTATCCTACAGCACATAGGACCAAGTTCTCTGCCCATAAGAAAGCAAATTATTCATTCAACAATTACTTATTGAGTGTCAAATATGGGCAAGGTATTTCCAAGCGACTCAAGCCTTCATATAGTCTATAATCTTCTATAAAATAAAGAGAAATACTTAAAGACACACACACACACAGCTGCTCAATCCACTGGTTTTATTAGCTTTTTAAAGTTTACTTGCTACTAATGCTTTGCCTCCCCCTCTCCCCGCCCCCAACTTGCCCCACTCTTTGCTTTCACAAACGCTCTTGGGAAGCTACATCAAGTCCCACTTCCTGGCTAATTTGACTGCTCAGTGCACTCACACTCATTTTTACTGTACCACATGCCCTCTCACCTAAGGGGGAAAGAAATTTGAGTCCCCTGATTCCATTCAGTATTGGGACAAGGAGGCCTGCACTTAGTATTTTACTAAGAGGTATTCACTTAGTATTTACACCTGATCACAGGTGTGGCGAACAATTCTAATTTCTGCAATTAGTGACTAAGTGGCAACAGCAGCGCTGATACAATCACAGCTCAAGTCCTGATCACAGCTGAAGTGGCAACGGGGGGGGGAAGGGAGATGCCGCCCCTAACCCTTCACTGTCTCTCAAAGCAGCAGGAGGGTCATATGCTGCTCTAAGAAAATCAGGAGCCCCCCTCTACGCAAAAAAAGGTCAAAGGGCGACCTTTCTTCCCTTCAGCCACAAAACCAGCCTCTGCCAAACCTAAACAGCGTGGGAGACAGTCAGAGGGAAATGCAGCCCCAGACAGAAAACCCCAGGGGCACTCTCCTCCAGCTGCCGGCTGGGGTCGGAGTCAGGTGACTCCTCAGGGCACAAAGCAAACCTAAACAAAGATCACTGCCCCCATGACAGACGGGGATAAGAAGCCTCAGGCAGTAGAACCACGGAAAACCATTAACTCTTGCTTCTTGGCAGTCGCAGAAAACTGGAGGAGCTACAAGTGACTCGGCAGCTCAGCCTTCAGAGATGCATCTGGAGGAACCGGGACCCCATCCCAGGACACAGGCTCTGAGCACTGCACACACGCCTCCAGCCACAACGGGCAGGCGGGACCCCTCCCCACCAGCTGTCACTGGCCTCGCGACCAGTCACAGCCGGGCAAGCCCGTCCCCTCTGGCCGCTCCCCCAGAGGCTGCGACCCCGCGGGGGCGGCAGGGAGGAGACGCTTTTTCCCAAGGCTCTGGGGCGAGGGCACGCCTGTCCCCCAGAAAGGGGCGCCAGGGTGGGCGCGGCCCGGTGCCCAGCGGAGCTCCAGATCCCTCATCCCGCTCGGGAGCGAAACGAGCCTCCCAGTCCCCAGCCCCGCGCGCCCCACCTTGTCGCCGAAGCTGCGGGCCGTCAGCAGGTCCGGGCTGGGCGTGCTGTCGTCGCCCACGGCCTCCTCGCTGCTGGAGCCGGCCAGCGGGTGCGGCATGTCGCGCAGGGAGTGGGGCCCAGTGGACGGCAGGGCCTTGGGGGGCCCGCCCGACATGGCGCACACGGCTCGGGACGCGCCGCCGCCGCTTCCTCCTGCAGCCCGCCGCCGCGGGCCCCTCCAGAGCCCGGGCCGAGGCCCCGCTCGGCCGCGGCTCGGTCGGAGGCCCAGCACCAGCCGGGCTGGGAGCCACCGCCACCGCGACCCGCCGGCTCGCGTCTGCCCGCGCCGGGCTGCGCTGGGTTGGGCCAGACTGCTCCGCTCCGCGCCACTCTGCTCCGCGGCGGACCCGCTCGCACCTTAACCAGTGAGCCCAGCACGCCCCGCCACGCCGCCCAGCCCGCTCGCCGCCCCGCCCCGCCCCCGCGGCGCCCGGCAGCCCCCAGAGGGGGAGGGGGCGGGGAGAGCGGGGAAGGGGGAGGGGGGAGGCGGGCAGCTCCGCCCTCTCCCGCCGTCCCGCAGGAAGTGCACCCTGGGCCCTCCGCCGCTGTCCACCGAGAGTCCTCACGGCCTGTTGGGGGCTGCGCGCAGACCCCGGAGCTAATGTTTAGCAGAAATCAGAGGCGGAAAAAGACGTTGGAGGATCTTGTTCCATTCCACCCGCGTTTACTGCTGCGCCCAGGGGCAGCCACGCTTGGGGCTAGGGGCTTTGGGACACGCACGTGAGTCGGGATCTTCTGGCTTCTGAAATAACCCAGGATAGGAGGAATTATGACACATTTTATAAGAATGGCGTAAAAGGTTATGAGACTCCCAGGAGATCGAGACATCAGGCGGGGAACCTAGAAGGAAATTCAAAGACGCAGTGTGGAGTTTCTTCAAATGCACGCTGCGATCCCATGCCATCTTGCTTCTGCAGTTCACCGGGTTTATGTAAGGTTAAACCTCAGAAGAGTGAGCATCAGTAAATAAAGAGGGAGTGCTACACATGATCTATGACTCTTTAACTCACACCTTGACCAAACTGCCGTTTGAAAGAATCGTGAGGTTCCCGTTTTTGTTTTTCATGCTTCTCTGCTTCCTTTCCAGGTCTTTGGCTGGGCTGGATTCTGAGCTTTATTTGCTAGCAGAATGGAGATAGTCAAGGCGTTACTTGGCTATTTGAGGGTGGAAGTTCACCTCTTTTTTCCACCTTACCTGGCTTCACAGCTCCTGTGCTCAGGGCCAAGTCAGTAGAGTCCATCAGCCCATGTAAGAACAAGTTGATACTAGAAGAGTAATGGGGAGGAGGCCCGCTGTAAGGGAGCACATTTTCCCGATCTGTTCCCAAACTCTTTAGGTTTGTCCAGTTTTACCTGACTAACCTTGAAGTCGGGAATCACTGTGGTCTCCACCACCCTTTCCTTCTAAAGAAACAAGTGATACTTCAGCAAGGGGAGAATGCCGAGATTGAAGCTGACCCAAATTATCATCCAGGGATTCACTGAGCTTCAGAGACCTTCCCTTATTTCCCCTGGTCTAAGTCATCCGGCCTCAGTCCTCAAGTTATCTTTTCTCTCCCCCACGTGGGTCTGCCCTGGTTGGGGAAAAATAGAACTCAGAGGACGCTGGGAACAATTTTTTAAATGCTGCATCTACCTCACAGGAATGCCAGTGTCCGGTCCTCTTGGAGTTGAGTAAAATTAATACTTTTATATTCAAGGGCTGCTTACAACTACAACAGACCCTATTATCTGTTCTTCTGATTAAAATAGCGTGAATATAACTAGAAATGAGTGTTCTATAGATGTACAACATAGGTATTTTTTAAATTGAATGATGTTGTTTATTTTAACAGCCAGGCCACCTTCCCACAATTGAGATCTCATTTTATTAAGACTCCACACAGCTTTCTCCTCAAGATGCCAGCGGAGAGTGAAAAGAGAGCCACATCTGAATTCCTGATTGCTAACTATAAGTGGGTGATCATGAGCAAGTTACCTAACCTAAATGAACTTGCTTCCTGACCCAAAAAGAAGGACAGGGAGCAGGTAATAATATTTACCTTACTTGGTGGTTGTGAGAACGAAACAGCCTTCGGTATGTAATATTCCCAGCCAAATGCTGCCATGGAATAGATGCTCCCTGAATGTTAATTCCCTTCCTTTCCCTCTCTCTCATGCTTTCTCTACTATTCTTATGAAATGATAATCATAAAGTTTTCATAAATAAACATGCTCTCTCCAAACTCCTCTATTTGCTCATTTTGGGTCAGAGTATCATTTTTCTATGCTCCCACCGTTTAAAAAACAATAACAAAACAGAGTTCCTGAAAGGCCATATGAAACAGTTTATTTTCCAGTTTCCGTGTTGGTCAATGGCATGTGGCCACAATGATCCAGTGGGTAGTCATCAAAACTAAAGAAAGTGAATTTCTATGGAAAACATTTTGGGATAAAGTTTCCACCAGTCAAATTTAGCCCAGGACTGCCTATTCATATTCACCATTTCCTGTTGTATTTCAGTGTTCCTTGTGGTGGGAAATTGTCACTGAAACAGAGCAAGTGTCCCAGACTATGTGACTGTGCTTTTACTAAAAGTTTTCAAAGCAACACGGTGGTGAGGAGGAAACGTGAAGTTTCTGTATCAGAGCAAAAGGTTGTGGTGTTTATTGGAATGTATGCAGGGCAGCTTGGGTTTCTAGGGCTCAGCTCTGAGGAAAATGCACTGGATGTGTGTACATGGGGTACGGGGAGATGCCACCAGAACCCCGGAACACAGCATGGGCCCTTCCCCCACCTCCCAACCCCCCATTCCTGTCCACAAGGAACCTTAGGCATTTAGGCTGGAACCTTTCAGAAGACAGGGCCTTGGGCCCCAGAATTCAGTAAGTATGCCAAGCCAGAATCCCAAAACCTCACAGCGAGTCTATCAGGGCTTTACATGAGACCCAGACCTTAAAAACAAAGCAGAGTCACAACGAAGCATTCTTTCTTTCTCTCTCCTGGTACAGCATGTGTCTAGGCCTTATTCATGTTTGTGTTAGCTGCTTATCCTCTTCTGGTTTTTAATACAATCATAGCTTTATTTTATGTGGCATCCCAAACCCTGCCTCAAAATAACGCCACCACTTCTGAAGTGGACGGCTGATGAGGACAAAGGAGGTTTTCAAAGAGCATTCAGAGTGACATGTAGAAGGCCACAGAGGGCTGCCTCAAACAAGAGGGGCAACTGAGACGGCACTATCGCCAACAGAGGCAAAATTGTGTGCACAGTTTAATTCAGCCAGTGATGTTCCAGAAAAAAGCAAAAGCCAGCAGTTCCACTTGAGGCCAGGATCTGAGGAGTTTTGCAAACAAGAAATTAGAATTTGCCCCAGAACCAGCAGAGAGGTTTGTGGGTAAGTGATAGGATCGTTTTACCTTTCCATGTAGAAGCTCCTCCGCTGAAAGCATAGAGACCCTCTAAGGTGGGGAATGCAATACAAATCATGGAGTCGGTGCCTAAGAACCACCTGTGTGCTTGTTAAAATGCAAATTTATGGGCTTCCCTGGTGGCGCAGTGGTTGAGAGTGCCCCTGCCGATGATGCAGGGGACACGGGTTCGTGCCCCGGTCCAGGAGGATCCCACATGCCACGGAGCGGCTGGGCCCATGAGCCATGGCCGCTGAGCCTGCGCGTCCGGAGCCTGTGCTGTGCAACGGGAGAGGCCACAGCAGTGAGAGACCCGCATACCGCAAAAAAAAAGAAAAAAGAAAAAAAATGCAAATTTCTAGGCCCACTAATAGAGATTCTGATTCAGGGATGGGAATCTGGAATCTGCCTTTTCTTAAACAACGTCCTAGCTGATGCTCATGATGATTCTGGTCTACAGACTGTAAGAAATACTGTTCTCCACTCTACAACATAAATCACAGCAAGATCCTTTTTGACCCAGCTCCTAGAGAAATGGAAATAAAAACAAAAATAAACAAATGGGACCGAATGAAACTTAAAAGCTTTTGCACAGCAAAGGATACCATAAACAAGACCAAAAGACAACCCTCAGAATGGGAGAAAATATTTGCAAATGAAGCAACTGACAAAGGATTAATCTCCAAAATATACAAGCAGCTCATGAAGCTCAATATCAAAAAAACAAACAACCCAATCCAAAAATGGGCAGAAGACCTAAACAGACATTTCTCCAAAGAAGATATACAGATTGACAACAAACACATGAAGGAATGCTCAACATCACTAATCATTAGAAAAATGCAAATCAAAACTACAATGTGATATCATCTCACACTGGTCAGAATGGCCATCATCAAAAAATCTACAAACAATAAATGCTGGAGAGGGTGTGGAGAAAAGGGAACCCTCTTGCACTGTTGGTGGGAATGTAAATTGATGCAGCTACTATGGAGAACAGTATGGAGGCTCCTTAAAAAACTAAAAACAGAACTACCATACGACCCAGCAATCCCACTACTGGGCATATACCCTGAGAAAACCATAATTCAAAAAGAGTCATGTACCACAATGTTCATTGCAGCTCTATTTACAATAGGCAGGACATGAAAGCAACCTAAGTGTCCATCAACAGATGAATGGATAAAGAAGATGTGGCACATATATACAATGGAATATTACTCAGCCATAAAAAGAAACGAAATTGAGTTATTTGTAGTGAGGTGGATGGACCTAGAGTCTGTCATACAAAATGAAGTAAGTCAGAAAAAGAAAACAAATAACGTATGCTAACACATATATATAGAATCTAAAAAAAATAAAATGAAGAACCTAGGGGCAAGACAGGAATAAAGACATAGATAGACCTACTAGAGAATAGACTTGAGGACATGGGGAGGGGGAAAAGTAAGCTGGGACAAAGTGAGAGAGTGGTAGTGTATATATGAACATATATACACTACCAAATGTAAAATAGATAGCTAGTGGGAAGCAGTCGTATAGCACAAGATCAGCTCGTGCTTTGTGACCAGCTAGAAGGGTGGGATAGGGAGGATGGGAGGGAGATGAAAGGAGGAGGAGATATGGGGATATATGTATATGTATAACTGATGCACTTTGTTATAAAGCAGAAACTAACACACCATTGTAAAGCAATTATACTGCAATAAAAATGTTTAAAAAAGGACTAAACAAACCTTAAAAAAAAAAACTGTTCTCATAGCTCCACCCATTTCTCTAAATCATAAATTGACATGCTCCTTATTGTCAATGGCACTTTTAAGTTCTTACTTTGGAAAATTTTCCTGTTTGCTGAAAAGTTGCTTAGATAGGCAGATTTCTCTTACAAAATTCTATTACTGGGTCCTTTTACCCTAAACTTTTAGTGTTATTTTTATTGAGCAGTTACCAGGTGCTTAAAATTTGGGAGAAGATCTCAGATGAACTAAACTATCTGTTGACAGATTCATGTCATAGGTCTGGCTGTCAAGAGCCTCACAGTGGAGTAGATATTTTCCAAAGCCCCCCAAACTTCTTTGGCTGGCCCTGCAGGCTCCTAGGAGCTGGGCCTCACCTGGCCACAGAAATGTAATTTACTGTCAGCACAGAGGGCTACCTGTTAACCTGGCATTCTTCACAAGCTGGCTCTGGAGTGTGTGGCTGTGTGTATACTCCTTTATGGTCACTATCCATTACAGAGGTTGGGCTGGAGAAGGTACTGAGCTGACAAGTACTGGAAGCCTTGGCACTGAGTCTTATTAGTGAATCTTTGGATAGGATGGAAAACCTGTTTATTGGCTGTGTGCCCCATGAGCGTGTTTGGTTCCATCACTAGGAATGATCTTTAAAGGCATCTAGAAGATGAACATTCAGACATCATATGACCCAACAGTTCCCACTCCCAGAACACAACAGAAATGCATATGTATATTCATCAAAATATGGATTCAAGAATCTCCACAGCAGGCTTCCCTGGTGGCACAGTGGTTAAGAATCTGCCTGCCAATGCAGGGGACACCGGGTTGGAGCCCTGGTCCAGGAAGATCCCATATGCCGCAGAGCAACTAAGCCCGGGAGCCACAACTACTGAGCCTGTGCTCTAGAGCCCGTGAGCCACAACTACTGGGCCCATGTGCCACAACTACTGAAGCCCGTGTGCTAGAGCCCATGCTCTGCAACAAGAGAAGCCACCACAATAAGCCCGCGCACTGCAACGAAGAGTAGCCCCTGCTTGCCAAGACTAGAGAAAGCCTGCGTGCAGCAACGAAGACCCAACACAGCCAAAAGTAAATGAAATAAATTTTTAAAAAAAATCTCCACAGCAGCAGAGATTTATAGTAACCAAAACTAGAAAAAACTCACATGACTGTCAACAGTGGTGTAGTCACACAATAGAACATTATACCGCAAGAAGAATGAAGAAACAACGTGCTGGGGAGTTCCCTGGTGGTCCAGTGGTTAGGATTCCGGGTTTTCACGGCTGTGGCCCGGGTTCATTCCCTGGTTGGGGAACAGAGATCCCACAAGCTGCGTGTTGCCGCCAAAAAAAACCAAAAAACAAAAACGTGGTGAATGAATTACACAAATATAATGTTGAGTGAAAAAAGCTAGATACGACAAAAGAATGTCTCCCGCTGATTCCATTTGTATAAAATTCAAAAACAGGCAAAACGAATGTACTGAGCTAAAAGTCCGACTAATGTTACCTTTGTGGGCGTTTCTGGGGTACTGATAATACCCTGTTTCTTAACGTGGGGCTGGTTCTTTGTAAAACTTCAGCAAGCAGTACCTTTCTGATCTGTGACCCTTTATGTGATACTTCGGTAAGAAGTTTACTACATAAGGCGTCTAGTCTGCGACCCTCACTTCACAGTGAGGAAGCTGAGGCCCAGCTGTGTTAACTAACTTGCTCGAGGTCGGCCAATCAGTTCTGAGGCTTGTTCTCCCTCCCACTTGGATGCAGTGTGGGTTTGGGGAACGCTGGTTTGGGGGAAGCCAAAAGGTAAAGAAGTGAGGCAATAATCAAGAGGGAGAGAAAGATATGTGAGCAACTGTTATGCAGCCTTGCGAGGTCCTGATGCCTGGAGCTGCTACAGCCATCTTGTGGCCACAAGCGAGACATTCCCAACTCCCTGAGTATAGCTGCGCGCATAAATGGAACGTGACCATGTCACTGATGGCGTCATTGAGCCACTGCACCTGACCCCAGACTTCTTAAATAAAAAATACACATCCCTATGGTCTCAGGCACTTTAATGGGGATCTCCGTTAACACGCAGCTGAACTCATCCTTAGGGATTCAGAAGAGGAGGAATACAAGCAGGTAAAAGAAAGTCTAAGAAGAGAGTGCCCCTCTGTGGGAAGCAATGTTCCCAGCAGTGGCAGCATCCTTCAATAACGTGCATTCTCAGAAGGGGCAAGGTGAAAACTGGTACTTGGGGTGGAGGTGAGGGGAGCAAAAAGGTCTTAGATATTACAGTGGCTGTCTGCAAAGTTCAGCCCCACCCAACAAAATCTGATTCCTTAGTATTTAATTTTTCTTGTTAGGGAAAATTTAAACCTAATTAACCTTTCCCACGTAGGAGCAGTAATATTGGGAAAGAAGAAAAAAAGGGTGGAGAAACATTACTCTCTAAAGATGCTGGAAAACTCTAAAACCAAAGAGCAGCAGAGTTCCTGAGCCTTCCCAAGACCTCTGAATTCCATCAGCTCTTCCCAGATCCTTGCCACCGTGGTAGCTCCGGGCAGCCCTGCTCTGCCTAGCCCCTCCTGTGCTTTGTAAATGGGGTGATAAATGATCATACAGGCCCACAGACTCATCCTTATTATACAGAGGTAGTGAGACCACACAGGCACGAGGCCTTGCCTTTCTGTGTAACTGGTGGGCAGGGTAGCAAGATGGTGCTGGGGGCACAGCAAGAAAGTTCTACTCAGTACCCAGATTACAGGTGCAGGTGAGGTGACTTGCTAAAGACAGGGCTTCTGCCCACCCCAGCTAGATAAGGCCCTTCATTGTGTTGGCCTTTCCGGATTCTGTGATTGGCACAGCAGCTCGGGTCTTCCTGCGATGTGGCTGGCAGAACACCATTCCCACACTCATGAAGGGGACGGGAGATGCCTGAAGCTGCACTCACCACACAGCCATTAATCTGATTCTCTCGGCTTGCTGCAATAGCAGACTTTGAGCTGGGGCCCATACCTGGATGCTTCTAGAAGTCTTATCTGTAGGAACGTTCATTTTCTCCAAAATCAAACCCAGTCCTCTGTGAGACTTCTTAAACCACCCTGTCCTACAGTAGAATGGGGTTTGTTCAGCTCCCAGTTTCTAGTGCAGATGGGGTATCTTGGCTCCTCCACGTTCACAACCTTGTCAAGTCTTCCAAATTAACTCATTCAACAGCTTCTTGTTATCAAGGCAGACCTAAGTGCCCTCTAGGAAAAGCCACACATTTAGTCACTCAGGGTAGGATCTTTGGAGGTTATTGATGATAGAAGTAATTTAACACAAATGAGAGCAGGGTTCTAGCCTCACCTTGACCGCTGGATTTCAGTACAGCCTCAGAATTAAGGTCTGCTTTGCTGACTTCAGTCCATCCATCAGCAACACTACTGCCCAGAACCCCCTGGAGTGTTGGTACCCGGGTACATGGCCAGGGATCCGGAAACTTAAGGGGATACCAGAAACTAAATCATGTCACTACTCCCTTACAAATGATCCTGAGCATCATCTTGGGGGTTAGGGTTCGGGGGGCCTGTTGTCACTGTAAACCATGTGCTTTCTGGGATGGGATGCATGGAGTGTGGCCAGGACATCCAGAATCGACTGTTCTAGAAGGCTTCTCTCTGCTGACTGTGGGCATTTGGACAGGGAAATGACTTCTGAAAAATTCCTTTCTGACCCACCACATAATTTGTTCAAGTTAAGCACTAGAGATACCAACTATGTTGCTCAAGGCAGGATGCTTTCTTGGCCTTAGATATACTCCCTCAGGAAGGATGTGGCTAGCAAAAATATTTCCCCCTCCCCTTTAATTTAAACTTTTTATTTTAGAATACTTTTCAGATTTATGGAAAAGTTGCAAACATAGTACAGAGAATTCTCACATACCCCTTACCCAAAGTCTCCTTTTGTTAACATCTTATATCATTATGGTACTTTTGTCACAACTAAGGAGTTCAACATTGGTACATTACTATTAACTGTACGCTTTATTGTATTTCACTAGTTTTCTCCTGGTGTTCTTTTTCTGTTACAGAATCCCATCCAGAATACCCACAATACATTTTATAGTCATATCTCTCAGCCTCCACTATTTTGTGGCAGTTTCTCAGACTTTCCATATATATAATGACCTTGAAAGGTTTGAAAAGTATTGATCGGGCATGTTATAGAATGCCCTTCATTTGGGTTTGTCTGGTATTTTTCTCATGGTCACACTGGGGTTATGGGTTTCGGGGAGGACGATCACAGAGGTAAAGTGTCCTTCTCATCATATCATATCAAGGCTACATAGTATCAACATGACTTGTCACTGATGATGTTAACATTTTTTTTTGTGTGTGGTATGCGGGCCTCTCACTGCTGTGGCCTCTCCTGTTGCAGAGCACAGGCTCTGGACACGCAGGCTCAGTGGCCATGGCTCACGGGCCCAGCCGCTCCGCGGCACGTGGGATCTTCCCGGACCGGGGCACGAACCCGTGTCCCCTGCATTGGCAGGCGGACTCGCAAACACTGCACCACCCGGGAAGGCCTGGATTCAAGTTCTTTAAGACCTTCTTCTATAATATTTTATACTATTTTCTATAGAGAGAGTAGGAAGATAATGAAGTCTTCTAGAAAGGTTGATTGAAATTTGCTTAAAAATTTTTTAAATTGAAGTATAGTTGATTTACAATGTTGTGTTAGTTTCAGGTATACAGCAAAATAATTCAGTTATATATATATATTCTTTTTCAGATTCTTTTCCATTATAGGTTATTATAAGATATTGAACATAGTTCCCTGGGCTATATAGTAGGTCCTATAGTAATGTGTATATTTTAATCCCAAACTCCTAATTTATCCCTCCCCCCGGAAATCTCCTTTTTTATTATTGATAGTTTAAAATGTTTCTTTCAGCTTCACATTTGTTGTTGGTAATGTGCTAAGATCCAATCTGCTACATTAGCAGGCATAAAATATGTGTCTTACAGAAGTGACAGTGAACCTCATAAATACATCCCACTAAACTCAAATAGATGCACCCCCAACTCAACTTTCAAAAATGCCTGCAGACACTCTAAGATCATCCAACCCAAGGGGAAGTGTGAGTGGAGCAGAAAGGCACAATTGTCTTAACTTTTTGCCAATAAAATGACTTACTTTTTCAAATATTACAAAAATATTATACATGACCCTGTGAGCAAATTGCTAAGGCTTCTCCCTGAGCCTTGGGAGGTAAGGGTTTGGGGGGAAAGAGATATATGTTCAAATAAGGACCCTGAAAGTGAAACTTCATCGCTTCGCAGGAAATTGGCCTCTGCATCCACTGATACTGAGGACTTAGGGAGAGGACGCTCTCAAAGAGTGTGGGCAGAAACATACGGTGCTGTCAAAATAAAAGCGCTCCTACCTAAGGATATATGTGCAAAGATGTTCATTGCAACATTGTTTGTATAAAAAAAGGAAAGTGGAAACATACGTGTACGTCACAAAGGAAAAGGTTGAACAAATTATAGTACATCCACGCTATATTATGCAGCAATAACAAATGAATTAGAGCTCTATATGTTGGGAGGTCTATGATACATTAAATTTAAAAAGGCAAGTTGTATACATCAGAAATTAACACAACATTGTAAATCAACTGTACTTCAATAAAATAAATTTTAAAAATAAAAAAGGCAAGTGGTAGAGTAATATGCATAGTGGGATCACTACATATGAACATATATATGTGTAAATGTATATGTGTATATGAGAGTAGGAAAATACATGATAGTATATGAACCAGACTATTTAGGTTTATATCTTGGGGTGATGGGACAGCAGGGCAAGGGCAGGCCAGATTAACATTATCTTTCTACAACTTCGTTTGTTTCCTTTCATGCATTACAGTGAGCATTTATTTCTTTTGTAATTTAAAAATTCTAATAAGGAAAAATTTTAAATCAAAACATATGAAACATCTGAGTTAAATATATTTACAATGTTTCTTACTTCTTTTCCAAGACTAAGTAACATTCTGTTATAAGCCAATGTTTTGCTTACCTTTCTCCACTCCTAAAGTGATACAGTTACAAGAAGAATTTTAAGAAATCTCCATTATGGGACTTCCCTGGTGGTGTAGTGGTTAAGACTCTGCACTCCCAGTGCAAGGGGCCCGGGTTCAATATCTGGTCAGGAAACTAGAGCCTGTGAGCTGAAACTAAGGAGCCCACGTGCTACAACTAAGACCTGGTGCAACCACATAAATAAATAAACATTAAAAAAAAAAAAAAACCTCCGTTATACCCCAATTAACAGGCCTTAGCACTTAAAAAAAAAAGACTTTATCACGTATCACTTTCTATTTCAAATTATATTCATATGCTACACAACAGCAACAAAGACATTTTTCAAGCACAATCCTAGACGTCTACCTTACGGCTATGCTCCTCCCACTCCTTTTTGTCCTAGCTTCACTTTTGTCAGATGTGTCTTGAGACACGTATTAACAAGCAAAGTTGAATTCATGTCGTATATTTTGAGGCACACTACAGAAGCATTTACAATTTTAGAAAAAATTTCAATATTACTTCTTATTAGAATTTTTTTTTTACACTTCAGAATTATGTGTCCCTTTGCTAATAACTGTATATATAATGTATATTTTTACTGGAACTTATATGTTCCCAGCATCTTCACTTTGATGATGATCTTAAGGTTTTTTAAATATTCTGAATGCATTCTGAATATAAAACATAACATAGCATATTCTGAGTTGTCTGGATGACCACCATATAATTGACTAATGAAATAGATATCAGTTCCCTATATTTACATTTGTTTAAGATCAAGAAACTACCAAATATTTCAACGTCAATTTCCTTACATTAATGACAAATGAATAGCAACAGTCTTTTTTTTTTTTTTTTTTTTTTCTGGTATGCGGGCCTCTCACTGTTGTGGCCTCTCCCATTGCGGAGCACAGGCTCCGGACGCGCAGGCTCAGCGGCCATGGCTCACGGGCACAGCCCCTCCGCGGCACGTGGGATCCTCCCAGACCGGGGCACGAACCCGTGTCCCCTGCATCGGCAGACGGACTCTCAACCACTGCGCCACCAGGGAAGCCCAGCAACTGTATTAATACACGGAAACTTGTGCGCAGTCAGGCCCATCTGAGCATCTGTCAAGCCAAATGACTTCACACAGTGCCATGCAGTTGAAAGTTTACAATCTTGAGTGGAGAAAACTGGTGGGAGAGGCAAGCGAAGTCAAAGAAATGCATGCTGTTGCTAAGGGCATCCTCTTCACACTAAATAGTGACCAAGTTTGCCAAAACATCAGTGTCACATAAAATTTAACATTGATTTTTGAATGTATTAGTTTTGTGTTTTTCTGAGTGATTAAGTTGTAAACAATTCTTAATTTTGAGAAATATCATATTTACCTTGAATATCTTGTAAAGGTAAGTAGGACTTGTGTTGATTTACAGGTGTTAGGAGTAAAATATAGAAAACAATCATTCCTATTGTTGCCAATTAAAAGATTTCTCAAAATAATAAAACAATGTTTTTAAAATGCCCTGGGAGAATCATATGCTTAAAATAAACCACAGCGTAACAAGAGAGACAGGCATGTTATTAATTCAAAGCTATAGTCACATATTTAGGTAATAGATGGTAGATACTGTGAAAGAAAAATGAAAATGGAGTCTACTGCTAAGAGACTTCTCTAAATTGCTTCCAGGGGAATTCCTTGGCTGTCCAGTGGTTAGGACTCCACACTTCCACTACCAGGGGACCAGGTTTGATCCCTGGTTGGGGAACTAAAATCGCGCAAGTCGCGTGGTTCAGCCTAAAAATAAATAAATAAAATGCAGCTGGAAGGCCCCTGAGGAAATGTGACTTATGCACATCTCAGCCCAGAAGGAATGTGACCTTTTGACCACTTATTGTCTTAACACAGACATCCAGAACATCTGCCCAATGTTCAGAAACTCAAGATATTTACTGCACCCTTACCCTAAAGCAACTTGTGACAGCCATCCCTTAAGGACAAATATTTCCTTTCTTCTATCAGAGTAGAGCCTCATGGCTTTTGCCTTTATAAGCCCCTGACACTTTCTCTTCCCCAGAACACTCTTGGTTTTACCCAAATCTGTGTCTCCAGAATTGCAATTCTTAAGACCCCAAATACACTCTCTTCTTATTTGCAGCCTTCTGCGTTTTTTGGGGTTGACATTACTGAGTAGGAACCTTCCTTTAAAACAATGAGAAAATACTGTAAGAGATTACATTTGTAGCTCTTTTAACAGGATAATGTTGGTGAAAATCTTCCTGTCTGATTTGTCTAGTATCATCCACACTCCCCAATATGGTACTTTACATGTAGAAAGCACTCAAGGAAATAGCTCAGATAGTTAACAAAAAAGCAAATTGCAAAAGAATATATATATCAGATATCAACATTTTTATAAAATTTTAAAACAATTTAATATATCTTAGGGATACAACGTAGCAAAATTTAAAGATATATACTGGAGCAATGACAACTAAATTCAGGAAGGTGGCTTACCTCAGAGGTGGAGCTAGAGAAGCATGGTGGGGGAAGGGTGCCTGGGTGAACTCAAATGTACTTGAAATGTTTTGTTTTTTAGGCCAGGTAGTAAGTTCCACAGTGTCTATTATATTATTAGTTATAGATTTTTGTAAGTCTGAACTATTTCATTAAAATGCAACCCACTCAAAAGTCTTTCCAGCATTTGCTTCTCACGTACTCTCACTTGTGCTCTGAGCGAGCTGTGAAAAGTAATGTATTCAATGTTAGTTTCCTGTGGCAGCTGTAACAAATGACCACAGGCTTGGTACCTTTAAACAACAGAAATCTATCCTCTCACAGTTTTGGAGACCAGAAGTCCAAAATCAGTTTGTGCTGAAATTAAGGAGGGGAGAATGTTCTTGTTTCTTCCAGCTCCTGGGAGCTGCCAGCATTCCTTGGTTTGTGGCTGCATCACTCCAGTCTCTGCCTCTGATCACACCATCTTCTCTTCTGCCTATGTCAAACCTCCCTCTTCCGCTCTCTTATAAGGACATTTGTGATTATCCAGGGCTCCTCTGGATAATCCAGGATAATCTCCCCACCTCAAGATCCTTAATCACATCTGCAAAGACCCTTTTCCCATATAAGGTAACATTTACACGTTCCAGGGTTCAGGATTATGTCCTGACCACAAATGTCTTTGTCTCCAGTTAAACGGGAATGCAATCCTTTCCTAAAGTCACAGTTGAATAAAATTGGCCCAAGGGTAGTAAATTAAAGGTACTAATTAATTTTATAGGAACTGGAAGAATGCTAGGGGATTTGGAGAAGCATAGGGCTGGCATTTTATCATTAATGATCTCAAATAAGAGTCTTTCAACAAATATGTTAAATTTATAGATGGCACTGAACCTGAGGAGTAGTTAACAGTGTTAGTGCAGTAGTTTAAGAAGAACAAACACCTTGAACTTTAATGGAACAGTACTGCTGAAGAGCGTATTAGCTGCACACAGTGAGAGCCCACAAAGCATTATTTGACTAAAGGATTAGATCAGATTTTTTTTTTTTTTTTTTTTTTTTTTGTGATACGTGGGCCTCTCACTGTTGTGGCCTCTCCCGTTGCGGAGCACAGGCTCCGGACGCACAGACTCTGTGGCCATGGCTCACGGGCCCAGCCGCTCCGCGGCATGTGGGATCTTCCCGTACCGGGGCACGAACCCGTGTCCCCTACATCGGCAGGCGGATTATCAACCACTGCGCCACCAGGGAAGCCCCTAGATCAACTTTTAAAGCAGTGAAAAAACAAAAGTGAGATTCTGGCCTGCACACTTTAAAGCATCCTATAGACAAGGACAAATCAGTTTGTATTTCCGTTAAATATCTATTGAATAAATGAATAAAGGGGCACAGTTCAGCTTTCATTAGGTTTTAAAATCAATCAGGGGGCTTCCCTGGTGGCGCAGTGGTTGAGAGTCTGCCTGCCGATGCAGAGGACACAGGTTCGTGCCCCGGTCAGGGAAGATCCCACATGCCGCGGAGCGGCTAGGCCCGTGAGCTGTGGCCGCTGAGCCTGTGCGTCCGGATCCTGTGCTCCACCACGGGAGAGGCCACAACAGTGAGAGGCCCGCGTACCGCAAAAAAAAAAAATCAATCAGCAGGTGTACCTGCTTAGCACTCTTCTTGGTACTTTGAGGATACTGGCATGTAGTAGAAAGTTGGCCCTTTAGAGGTGACCAAATGAGAAGGAGCTGACATGAAGCATTACATGGCACTCAGGCTGCCAGGCCCCCTGAGGGTTTTTTTGTTTTTGTTTTTGTTTTTTTTTGTGGTACGCTGGCCTCTCACCGCTGCGGCCTCTCCCGTTGCAGAGCACAGGCTCCGGACGCACAGGCTCAGCGGCCATGGCTCACGGGCCCAGCCTTTCCGCGGCAAGTGGGATCCTCCCGGACCGGGGCACGAACCTGCGTCCCCTGCATCGGCACGCGGACTCTCAACCACTGCACCACCAGGGAAGCCCCCCCTGAGGGGTTTAATGCAGCAGTGCAGTGAGTCCTCTTCATAGCCCACCAAAAACAGTAGGGTTCAATCTATTTAATTAAAGGGACAAACCAGTGGCAAAATAAAAGTTACTTTTTAAAAAGTCAATCAATCTGTTAAACGAAACACTTCTAAGCTAACCCTCACCCCTTCTTGCGGACCCCCTCTCCTTGCCCCACCTGAGAAGACACCTCTTTTCCTTCCCCCATGGGTGAAGAAGCAGAGTGGCCTAATGCCTTGGTATCTGTGCCACACAGACTTGGCTTGCAAACCATGGTCTAGACCTGACTCCACATGGGGAGTGGGACTCAATCTGCACCAGGGAACCCCTCCCTCGCATTCTTATCCTTGGCCATGGTTATAAACGCAAGGGGCAACTGCACCTAGTGGTTTAGTTCACTATTGTAATCAAAAAAATGGTAGCATCTTGGACAGTTTCAATGTATCCACATCTTTACACTGATAGATGATCATTGTATCCTTCTCAAAGGTTGGTCTTGAGAAAATAAATGCAGAGTCCTAGCATACAGCAAAGATTCAATGAAAGATTCCACTAAGGTTTCTAGAGGTTTCATTCCATGGTAAGCAAATTCTCCTTAACCAAACCATCGAATCACCTATCTCCTGACTTAATTGAAACCCACTTCTCCTTCAAGGGTAGCTTCCCTTGTATTCCTATAAGGTGGAAAATGCTCTTGTGTCCAACTAAACATATCATGATAGAGAATGCTTTTATCACCCCTTTCCACAGATGAGGAAATTGAGGAACAGAGAAATAATTTGTCTAAGTGTTCACGCAGTAAGTGGCAACGCAAGAATCTGAACCCAGAGGGTCTATTTCTAGAGGCTGCTCTCTTAGCCAGTGGGCAATTCTGCCCCTTTTTGTAGCTAAAAGTCTCCTAGACTAAGTTCACTTCATTTTCTATTATAGGATCTGAAGTAAGAATACATTTTGTTTGAGCAGTGTAGTTGTAGTAGCCAGCTTCTAGGATGGTCCCTGCTTTGGACTGAATGTTTGTATCCCTCCCACACCTACGTCAATCCTAATCCCCAATGTGATGGATGGCCTTTGGAGGTGGGGCATTTGTGAGGTGATTAGGTCATGCAGATGGGAGTCCTCATAAATGGGATTAATGCCCTTATAAATGAGACTCAGATCCCTCACCCCTGCAGCCATGTGAGGTTGCTGCAAAAAGACGGCCATCCATGAATGAGGAAGTGGGCCTTCACCAGAGCCCAACCAAGCTGGCACCTCGATCTTGGACTTCCCAGACTCCAGAACTGTGAGAAATAAATTGCTGTTGTTTATAAGCCATCAAGTCTATTGTATTCTGCTGTAGCAGCCTGAATGGATAAAACCGTCCCCAATGATCCCACCTCCTAGTAGTCACAGCCTTGAAATAGTTCCCTTCCACACCGTACCAAGGTTGGTCTGTGTGACACGCAGTATATGGCAGAAACAGTGGTATGTCACTTCCAAGATCAGGTTATAAAAGATACTGTTGCTTCTGACTTGATCACTCTCACATCACTTGCTCTGGCTGTGAGTTGCCATGTCATGAGCAACCCTATGGGAAGGCCTGCATGGCAAGGAATTGAAGCCTCCTACCCTTAGCCACATGAGTAAGCTTGCAAGTAAATCCACGTAGTTGAGCTTCAGAATGACTATATCCCCTGCTAGCATCTTGACTGCAACCTTAAAAAAGATCCTCGGCCAGAACTACCCCTCTATGCTGCCTTGATTCCAGCTCCTCAGAAACTGTAAGATAATAAATATTTGCTGTTTTAAACTGTCAAGTTTGGGGATAATTTGTTACAAGCAATAGGTAAGTCATACAGTAATTGTCTCAAATTCCTACACAGTTGATTTTAAAGGCTGTCCGGAGTAATGCATTTCCCATAAATATTTAATCATAAAATAGCACAAGAGGGGTAGGGTGGCTCCAACTGGAATCTGAGGACTAGTCTCAGCTCTCTACCTTGATACTGAAGGTCTGTAATAATCATAATGGCTTCAGGAGGAAGCACTTCACAGACTGCTACCTGGCATTTCCTTATCAGTTAACAGCCCACAGGATGATCCCATGCATCCCTTTTGTCTTGGACTTTCCTCTAGTAGGTATGTAGGCTCTACCTACTTATCAGCTGACTTACTGATCAAGTAACAAGATACAGATCTTTCCTAATTACCCCCATCATCACCATTCATCTCCAGAACTCTTTTCATTTTATAAAACTGAAACACTATTCCCATTAAATAACAACTCTTCATTGTTCCCTCCCCCCCAGCCCCTGGCAACCACCATTCTATTTCTGTCTCTGTGATTGTGACTACACTAAGTACTTTATATAAGTGAAATCACACAGTATTTGTCCTTTTGTGACTGGCTTACTTCACTTAGCATAATATCCTCAAGGTTCATGCATACTGTAGCATATATCAGAATTTCCTTCTTTTTAAAAGGTGAATAATATTTCATTGTATGTATATGCTATGTTTTGCTTATTCATTCATCTGTTCAAGGATATTTGTGTCGCTTCCACCTCTTAGCTATTGTGAATAGTTCTGCTATGAACACGGATGTTTACATACCTCTTTGAGGCCCTGCTTTCAGTTCTTTTGTGTATAAACCCCAAAAAACCTTAATTTTTTGAGTAACTATTATACTGTTTTCCACTAGTAGCTGTATCATTTTACATGCACAAAGGTTCCAATTTCTCCGCCAACACTCATTATTTTATTTTCTGGGTTGTGGTTTTTTTTTTTCTATAGTAGCCATCTAATGGATATGAAGTGGTCACTCATTTATTTTTATTTCCTTTTTATAGATGACAGAACTGAAGCATCAAACGATTAAGTGTCAAGCTGGGATCTGAACCCAAGTAAATTGACCCACTATTAATTAATATGCTAAAATTCTTGTGACACTGAAGTCCCAAAAATCTCTCAAGGAGGAGACAGGGGTCCAAAAGCTAACACTCACTAAATAAAGGACAAAACAATCAGCAGCAAGTTAAATTTATCTTTCTCCTGATAATGTTCTGCGAATCCTGGGAGGCTGAATTTACTAGGAAATTACAAAATGTTGTTCTGGGGTAGAACTCTTCTTTTCAGCTTAAATAAGCTTGTTCAGGATGTCCATTTGCGACTTAGACTGGAGTTTTCTTATGCTCTAGTTTCTGTATTGTCTCGTCAGGCAACCTAAAACCAAAAAATTTTTCTAAGGTTCTGTCAGCCATATATACCCAAGTCATCATTTTCGTCAGGCCGGAACTCAGAAAGGTCTCTTAACTGAAAAGTTGTCCTGGCTCACTTTATACCTAGATTAAAGTAGTCAGCAGACTACTGAGCTCCCTGAGCTTGTCTCAGAGGAATTCCTTCCTCCAGAGCAGAGACAATGTGTGAGATTTAAGAACCTGGACCTTTGCATCTGACAGGCCTTTAGTCGCTGAAATTCAACTAAAGACATAAAGTAACTGAACATTTCTGAGTCTGATATATAAATCATAAATAAATATATAAATAAATCACATATAAGTATATAAACAAATACGAATCATATATAACTCAGGGAATGACAGGACCAGAGCTGTTGCACAGGAAGCACCTCGTACGTACAAGGCACTTAGTAAATGCTTGGTAGTGTTATTATTTGTCATGGATCCATGCTCGACAAAATTGTGCATCATAAACGTTTATTACTGAGCAAACATCGATTAAGAAGGACGGTGGTTAACGTTGGTTAACGTTGGTTAACGACCACAGGACAGGTGACACACATCAATACAAGGTTACTGTTCAACGTAGATACGTAGCTCTGCTGTGCTGGAATCTGGCCTTCAGGCGATCCCACTAGGAGAGACAGTGTTCTGAGATGTGGCATATCCATTCCTTAAATACAGATTCTTGCACAGTAGTAAAAATTTCTACAAGTTTAGTGTATAATTATTTAAACTATAAAAGAAAAGTATCACTGGGATTTGTGTACGTTAAGACGCTCAACCCGAGATGGTTGATAAAGCTCACTCTCCGGGTCCCAACCGCAGCTCTGCCTCGATCCCAACCGAAGTGGATTCACATCGTCGCAGGACCGGCTGAACTGGTGGCTTTTCGCCACTTGAAGAGCTAGGGAGGCAGCCGGTCTCCGCCCCGCCCCTACCTAGCCGAGCCGGCAGGATACGTCACTGCGCAGCGGCCTGGACGAAAAGCCAATTGCGGTGCTAGGGACCCAGCCGGTCTCTGCCCCCGCCCCGTTCGGGCTCCGTCTCCGATGGTGCGGCATGCAGGGTCCAGGAGTCTCTCTGGCTGCCACTCTTTGGAAGGGAAGTGGCGTATGCATTAGGTAGCAGTTAAAGTACGAATCGCCGTGAGGAGCAGCCGTTAGGAGGCCGGGCTTCCGGTCACTCGGTGTAAGTCATCAGGAGGCGGAAGCGCAGCGGGGGCGGGAAGGTGGTAGAACGCCGCATTGAGTTCGGTTTGCCGGTCTTTTAAGTGGTCGCGCCCCGCTGGAGAACGTGACCAGAAGGCGAGGCGGCCCCGGGCTCTCCAGCCTCGCGGTAAGTAGGACCGCCTGGCGGCGCCGGGGATGGAAGTGCGTGGCCCCGGCGCTGACCTGCTGCCGCCGTCCCTTGCTACAGGGCAGTGGCCTCCCCGCCAGCCTTGCCTCCCAGCATTTCTCACTCCTCCTTCCTCTCCTTGATATCTGCCGCAGCCCCTGCCCCGCCTGCCCTCCACGCACGCCCCCCGACCCGGGACCTTTCTGAGACGCAGGTCCAACCCTGTCACATCCCTGATTGACGTTCCCCGTCACAATGTGGCCCTCTTGTCCCTCCCGTCCTAAGCCGGCTTCGCTCGCTCTGTGCTTCAGCTGCAGGAGACACCTAACATCTCGTTACAAACCGACATCTGTTTGCTCGCTCTTGTAGTTTCCCGCTTAACCCAGAAGGCATCCCTCGTGACGCCGGTAGAATGAGTTCATCTCTGCTTCCGGAGCACTGTTTACTCCTTGTAAAGAGCGCGTTTGTTAAACCTTTTTAGTACGGTTGCTTGAATGAGGCTTTCTTTTTCCACCGGATTATATGTTTCTTGAGGGCAGGAGTAGGGTCTTGCTCATTTGGGCCTAGTACAGGGCCTAGTACAAAAGCACGAAGTTTGGAAGCTAACAGTCCAAAGTTTTCGCACTAGCTTTGTGACCCTTGGACACGATCTCCCTATCTATGAAGTGGTGATAAATAAAATAATTAATTTCAATCATCTTACAGATCTTCTATGGTACAGAGTATGTACGCGATAAATATTCGGCTCTTTTTCCTTCCTAGCTTTCAGTATACACAGTAGTTGCTGGGTACGTTTTTTAAATGAATCGAGAGGCACTACAGATGAGATTTTTCTTCCTAGCCCTGTGATTGTACTGATGCTATCAGTTAGTTGATACATTTGGTAGTATTTGGTAAATACAACCTAATGAAGTAATTAAAGACAGTAATGGTGAATGTTGGTATCAGCATCTGCAAGAATAAACATTTAACCTTCACCCTCTAATTAAGTAACTTGAGGCATTTGATTTAAGTCTGTGTGCCCTTCAGACAGATGTTTCTGAAGAGATGAAGATATGTGTCTGCACATTATTTTTTACAGGTGATTGTAAAGTGCAGACCACTTGCCACAGAACATAGTTGAAACAGAAAATAGGAAGATGGCAGCAAACCCTTCAGGACAAGGTAAATGCTAGGAACTTTTTGCTCATATAGTAAAGTATTTTGATAGAAAATTTAGCATAGGGCCGTTACTAGAGCCAGAATTAAAAAGGAATAGCCAAGTAAAACCCCATATTTGAAGCAAGTCCAACGTTTCATCAGATATGTAACATCCTTAATAGCTATTAATCCTATATGTAACATCCTTAATAGCTATTAATCCTATATGTTAATCTGTTAATCTTATTCACACTGTAAACCTTAAGTCCTCCTCGGACATTTGTGTTCTCATGCTCTTTTACTTGAGATTAGAACCACTTTTAAAGAAGTTATATTGTCACTAGGCAATATCCACTCTTTTATTTTCGTTTGCTCAAAAAACTTCATACACATTTCACTTGTGTTAAGAGCTCTCTAAAGCAAGTCAAGTTAGATACATTGCAAATAAGGAGTTTTTATTTAAAAATAAGTTTTCGGGGCTTCCCTGGTGGCGCAGTGGTTGAGAGTCCTCCTGCCGATGCAGGGAATACGGGTTCGTGCCCCGGTCCGGGAGGATCCCACGTGCCGCGGAGCAGCTGGGCCCGTGAGCCATGGCCACTGAGCCTGTGCGTCCGGAGCCTGTGCTCCGCAACGGGAGAGGCCACAACAGTGAGAGGCCCGTGTACCGCAAAAATAAATAAATAAATAAATAAATAAAAATAAGTTTTCAAAAGTAAAATTTAATCTCTAGAAAGCATTAAATTCCACTTTGTAAGTTGTCTCCTACTTAAGAACTTGAAGCAAACTTCTGTTTCCTTTCTATATCAAGTCTAAACTCCTTATTTGATGCATCATATTTTTTGATTAATCTTAGTCTTGTTTTATTTTAAACATCATATAAACGTGTTTGTGTCCAGTTGCTTACACTCACTGTACTGTCGGTGAGAGCCATCCATGTTATGCCATGTATCAATAGTTCATTCTTTTTTATTGCAGACTAGTATTCCATTGTATGAATTGACCACAATTTATTTATTCATTCCTTTTTGGAGACTTTGGGGTTGTGTCAGTTTTGGCCATTGTGAATAAAGCTGCTTTGAATATTCGTTTGTAAGTCTTTTTGCAGATATTTGGATGAATATCTAGGAATGGAGCAGCTGAGTGTATAGTTTACTTTATGGAAAACTGCCAAACCTTTTCCCAGAGTGGATGTACTTTACATTCCCTCTAGTAAAATGTGAGAATTCTGGTTGATCCATATATAGCATTGTTGGTCTTTTCAATTCTAGCCATTTTAGAGGGTGTAAAGTGACATCTCATTGTAGTATTAACTTGGATTTCCCTGATGACAAATGTTGGACACTTTTTTATGTGCTTATTGGCCATTGCAGATCTTCCTTTGTGAAGTGTTTGTTCAAGCCTTTTGCTCATTTTAAAAAATTTGGGTTATTTTTATTATCAGTTTTTTTTAAGAGTCTAGATAGCGGTCCTATGTCACTGCTAATTGCATCATCTAGATCATTGTTGAGTTGGTTTCTGTTGACTGCATTTGTTTTGAGAATGGGTCACATTTTCCTTTTTCTTACTAAGTGATTTGTTATTGAATACTGGATATTATGACTAATACATTGTAGGGGCTCTGAATTCTGTTATATTCCTCTAAAATGTGATTTTCATTCTAGCAGATGGCTTGGCTTAACTCATACTCCAGACTCTTGTCTCCCTTACGTTGGGCAGCAGCTGAAATCTCTGTTCATTCTTTTCAGCTTCCAGTTGCTGCTTTAGTGCTTTACTTGTCTCTCTATATATGTGTAGTTTCGCAGAAAGCGAAAACCTTGGGTGGATTTTATAGGCATGTTTTAGGCTTTACTCCTTCTGCCTCTCCCTCTCAAGCCTCTCCCCTAATTTTCTGGTTACTCTGCCAGTCCTGAACTCTGTCCTCTGATACCTCAAGCCGGTGAGGTGAGGTGTGCAAGGTGTTTGTGGATTGAGAAGTGCAAAAGGCCACCAATTCCCAAATTTCACCAGTTGCAGTTTCTGCCAGATTTTGGTCAGTCTCTAGTGCCTTCAAATAATGACTGTTTAGTATTTTTTACAGAATTTATTATTATATTTGTGGCAGGATTACTCTAACCCAACTATGCTGCTAGTACTGGAAGTTGGAAGCCCACTGAATCTGTTTTAATACATTAGTTGCATTTAGGACAGGCTAAAGATTACATGAGTTTTATAGAAGTGTGGTATTGTAAAAAGCTAGCTCTGGTGATAACTCTACTGGCTGTAACCAGCTAATACAATTCTGTTCTCTCAAATAACCAAGTGTGATTTGTGTGCTCTATGGACTAATCACAGGTCAGTATTCCCCTATGGTCTTTGACCTCCTCTTTTCACCAAGTTATAAGGATTCAGGTTAAAAATAATTTAATTTGAACCAAAATGAAACTAAGAGAAATCTATTTTGGAGAGAAAATATGCTGCTAAAAATCACACAATGCAGTCCAAATGAAAACAAATTAAATATTTTTATCCCTCTGTTTTAATAGCACAAATATGCAAGATTTACAATTTGCTAGTTACTTTTTTTTTAAGCAGTTTCAATAAAGCACAATCATTTTTACTGTCACCTTTGATTGATTCATAGTCAAATCCACTCTGAAGCATCCCCTAATCTAAATAGAAGCGAGGGCTTTCCTGGTGGTGCAGTGGTTAAGAATCTTCCTGCCAGTGCAGAGGACATGGGTTTGAGCCCCGGTCTGGGAAGATCCCACATGCTGTGGAGCAACTAAGCCCGTGTGCCACAACTACTGAGCCCATGTGCCACAACTGCTGAAGCCCACGCACCTAGAGCCCCTGCTCCGTAACAAGAGAAGCCACCTTAATGAGAGGCCTTCGCACTGCGACGAAGAGTAGCCCCTGCTCGCTGCAACTAAAAAGAAAGCCCGCATACAGCAACAAAGACCCAACGCGGCCAAAAATAAATAAATAAATTTATAAAACAAACAAACAAACATAGAAGGGAATTTAGATTAGTCCTTTGGCTTTTGTTGCTCTTTTGTCAGTGATATTGTTGGTGTCATGGAGCTGCTGCTATTAGGCACCAGCAGAGGGAGTCCGTATCATGTTCTGTACACTCCTAGACTCTCAGTGAAAATTTAACATTCTTATTTATTTGGATCTATTGCATTTTACTCTTTATATTCTTTCTGTACTGTTTATGTGTATTGGAACTACTTATTGTGGAGATTGAATGCCAAGTTCCATAATTATCTTATAATGATAACTGAAAGAACAATGACTTAAGAAATCTTCATCTGTGTGTTGTAATTTTTTAATGTCTCTGGTGTAGGGGACAGGCCCTCTTTCAGATCTAGCAGTCTATCATACTATAGTAGTAATCTGAACTGCTAAATTTCACAAGCTCTTGGCAGACAGTTACTGAAGTCTCATATTCTTAGCATCCATTATAGTGTGGAACATTCAATAGGTTCATAATAATTATTTGATTGATAAGAAGTAACATTTTGAGAATTTAATATGTAGAGGCAGATTGTCAAACTGGAATTTGGCCAAGGTACCATTCCTATGTAAAGAGGCTCTCATTATTGGTAAATATCAAGAGCCTGTGATTATGTGCTGGCAGTTGGGAGATCGGTCTAACCTGATTTCAGATACACAGAGAAACCTGGTGAAAAACTGAGTAAAGAATGTGAATTCTTGGGACTTCCCTGCTGGCACAGTGGTTAAGAATCCGCCCGCCAGTGCAGGGGACATGGGTTCGATCCCTGGTCGGGGAAGATCCCACATGCTGCAGAGCAACTAAGCCCGTGTGCCACAACTACTGAGCCTGAGCTCTAGAGCCCGTGAGCCACAACTACTGAGCCCGTGAGCCACAACTACTGAAGCCTGCGCACCTAAAGCCTGTGCTTCACAACAAAATAACCCCCCGCTCGATGCAACTAGAGAAAGCCTGCGTGCAGCAACGAAGACCAAATGCATCCATAAATAAATAAATAATTTTTAAAAATAGCGATTGCTCTCAATTAAAAAAAAAAAGAGTGTGAATTCTTTTGATTCTTTTATAGTTATCTCAAAATGCTTAGAGTAATAACTATAAGCCCTGCAGATCAAGTGGTGGGAACTATTGATTTGGGGCCAGTTTGGATGCTCTTAGCTGTGATTTTAGGGCTCTGTGTAAGAATGGAACATAGCCCCTGGGAGGTGTCTTGCTTGACCTCAGACCCAAGTACAAGTTTCACCTAAACCACCTCTGGTCCAGAAGAAAAGCAGATTTACCCTTCAGGCTTGTACTAAGGTATGCTACCTCTCAATTAAGAATTTATCCTTGTGATGCATAAAAATCATCTTAAAATTCTTGCAACTGTACATTTTTAAAGATGAGAGTGGACACAAAGACACAATTTGGAGTTCGTTTTTTAAAGCTAGATTTCTTTTTGCCTCATTTTTCATTGCCAAGGCAAAGAGTGTACAGTAGTTTTCTGATGCTAGGATTGATCTGTAGGCCCAGGTTCAAATAGGAATGAAACTGAGTTGAGGCAGAATATGACATAAACTAGCATGAGATTGTTTGTATAGTAGAAGAGAGCTTGTGATCCCCTGGTCCATTCAGACTGGCCTGGGAGGCCTGTCATGTGAGTGTAACCTAGAAAGCTGTGCTAATCAATCGTACCCTGTGTAATGAAAAACAGTTTACTGACAGAGAATTGTCAGAATGGGGCTGACAAGAATCTAGTGAGGTTGACAATCTAAACGATAGAGAGCACTAGGTAATAATAACAGTAATAGCTGGTATTTATTAAGCAACTACCGCGTGGCAGGCAGTGTGCTAGGTATTTTATTTTTATTTTCTATATTTCGTATAACCACCCTTCAAAGTTGTCATGTTATGTCCATCAGTCCTGCATAGTGAGGTAATTTTCCCAATATTAAATAGTAACTGGTAATACTGAGATGAGAACCCAAATTGAATCTGTGTCCAAGTCCCCTGTTCATTGTTTTCCCATACTGCACTTTAGCTGGAGGGTTAGAACATTCTAATTATAGTATCTAAAAAAAAAATTGGGGACTTCCCTGGTGGCGCAGTGGTTGAGAATCCGCCTGTCGATGCAGGGGACACGGGTTCGTGCCCCGGTCTGGGAAGATCCCACATGCCACGGAGCGGCTGGGCCCGTGAGCCACGGCTGCTGAGCCTGCGCATCCGGAGCCTGTGCTCCACAACGGGAGAGGCCACAACAGTGAGAGGCCCGCATACTGAAAAAAAAAAAAAAAAAATTGGGAGCTCTAGACTAGGGGCAAAAGACCTCATCTTAATTTTTGTATCTTTTCTCCATCTGTTATTGAGCAGAAAATCCTTACAGGGAAATGGGCCTGTGAGTTTATCTGTAAGAGGAAAAGAAAAAATGAGTGAGGAGGAAAGGGTGATTCAAGCAGAAGAGATTTCATCATCTTATTTAGCTAGTGCTGAAGACAAGAAACCTCAGTGGATAGAAAAAGCGGCAGTAGCTTAAAAGGGGTAAGTCCTTGGTGTCTCAGTGAGAGAGAACTTGAACACAGGGAGATCACCTGAGCAGACATTAGGGCTTATTCCTTTCCTTGATCTGTATTTTCAGTAAATTCCAAAGGTGGCTAAGAGTTGAATAATTTTTTAATCTTGCACGTTACAGGAAGTGTTTGCCATTAACTAGATAGCTAGAAGACTAGCTACTGGTAGTAATTACTTCATGTTAATAATGTTGTATTTTTTATTCTGCTAAGACTTAGTCATCAGGCAGTCTTCCCTGAATAAGTTTGAGTTTTAACCACTGAATACATTTTATATATCATTAAGGAGTATGGTAAGCGGAATACTACTCTCCCCACATCTCTTCAAAAAATGCCGACGTCATAATCTCCGGAATCTGGGACTTTGTTACCTTACATAGCAAAAGGAATTTCGCTCGCGTGATTAAGGTTAAGGACCTTGAGATGGGAAGATTGTCCTGGATTATCCAGGTGGGCCCATTTTAATCACATGAGTCTATGTTTTTTATTTAAAAAATTTTTTTAAACCACTTTATTGAGATATAATTTACACACTATAAGATTCACCTGTATTAAGATTACACTTCAAGAATCTTTAGTAACTTTGTAAAGTGTGTAACTTTCACTAATATCTAATTTTATAACATTTCCATTAACCCAGAAAGAAAACTCATGCCTGTCTGCAGTCACTTCCCATTCTTACAGGCCTGGGCAACCACTAATGTACTTTTTGTCTCTATACATTTGCCTCTCCTGGACACCTTTCATATAAATGGACTCTTACAGTATATGGTCTCTTGTGTCTAGTTTCACTTAGCATGTTTTTGAGGTTCATCTGTGTAGTAGCATGTATTAGTAATTCTTTTTTGTTATTGTTGTTAAACAACAGAAATTTATTTTCTCACAGTTCTGAGATCAAGTTGTCAGCAGAGTTGATTTCTCCCTGGCTTGTAGATGGCCTGTGTCTTTTCTTCCTGTGTCTTCACATGGTCTTGCTTTTCTCTGTGTGTGCATGTCCTGATCTCCACTTCTTATAAGGACACGAGTCATATTAGCTTAGGGACCACTCCCAGTGACCTCATTCAACTTTAATTGCCTCTTTAAAAACTGTATCCAAATATAATCACATTCTGAGGTATTAGGGCTTAGGACTTCAACCTATGTGTTTTGCAAAGATACAGTTTAACCTATAACACTCCACCCTGTCAGCCTCCAAAATTCAAGTCCTCACATGTGAAATATATTTGCCCCATTCCAACAGCCACAAAAGTCTTAACCCATTCCAGCATCAACTCTAAGTCTAAAATTTCCTCTAAATAGCATCTAAATCAGATATGAGTGAGACGAGGTATGATTCATCCTGAGGCAAAATTCCTCTCCAATAGTGAACTTATGAAACCAAACAAGTTATCTGCTTCCAAAATACAATACTGGGACAGGTATAGGATAGACATTCCCCTTCCAAAAGGAAGAAATTAGAAAGAAGAAGGCTGACAGGTCCTAAGCAAGTCCAAAACCTAGGAGGGCAAATTCCATTAGATTTTCAAAGATTTAGTTTATTATATCAATATCAGTACTAGAACTCACATCTTTTACTCTCCAGTCTGCAACATTTCTACAGCACACATTTGTGTGCTGACATTATTTGTATGACATTAATATATGTGGCTAATTTTAAGAAACTTCTGTGGAAAATTCCATTAGATTTTAAGGCTTGAGAGTGAAATCCTCTTTGGCTCAATTTTCTGTCTAAAAAGGGTGGTGGCTCTGCCTTCTTCTCCCTGAATTTTGTCCCCAAACCCTCTGGAACCAATGAGGAAACAGTCCTGCTGCCTGGGCCTGTGCTTTCTGGACCCATGGTGGCAGTAGCAGCCCTGATGACCCCTGACCCACCTTCAGAGTCATTCCTCCCTGTACTCAAAGGATGATGCATGTTTGCATCCAGACATCTCTAACATCTAACTTCCTGCTTGTAGAACCCCAAAAGTCCAACAGCCTTTCTTCATTTCATCCCACCTCTGTTCTCTTCAGTCCAAGCTGACAGTGCTTCTGCTGAGGTGGTTGATTGGATCCATGTAACACACCCATAATCTCTTTAGTAAAGACTGTCCAGCCATGTCTTTGGTGTTCTCTCCTGAACACACTTTCTCATTTTTTGCAATATGAATAAGCTGAGAATTTTCGGTCTTCAAGTTCTGGTTCCTTTTTGCATAATAATTTCTTTTTCAGTTGTCTCCCTCTCACACTTTATAAGCAGCAAGGAGAAACCAGGTCACACCTTCAACATTTTGCTTAGAAATGTCCTCAGTTAAATATCCAAGTTCATTACTGACAGCTTTTACTTTCCACAAAACACTAGAACACAATTTAATTTGGTCAAGTTCCCTGCCACTTTGTAACAAGGACTGCTTTTCCTCCAGTTTCCAATAACATATTCCTCATATCCATCTGAGACTTCCCCAGAAGCACCTTTAACATTCATATTTGTGTCAACATTCTGTTCATGATGAAATATATATAAGCAGATATATATATAGCATATATATATATATATGAGCATATATAGTGATAGTAGCTTTCTATACAGTTCTCTCTTTCTGAGATCTCAGAAGAATCACCTTGAATGACCATATTTAGTCTCTTCCAGACAATCTAGGCTTTTCATTTTTTGTGTGAACATGTAGTATTTATATTTTTATTTCTTAACATCTTTATTGGAGTATAATTGCTTTACAGTGGTGTGTTAGTTTCTGTTGTATAACAAAGTGAATCAGCTATACGTATACATATATCCCCATATCCTCTCCCTCTTGAGTTTCCCACCCTCCCACTGCTCTAGGTGGACACAAAGCACCGAGCTGATCTCCCTATGCTATGTGGCTGCTTCCCACTAGCTATCTATTTTACATTTGGTAGTGTATATATGTCAGTGCTACTCTCACTTTGTCCCAGCTTACCCTTCCGCTTCCCCATGTCCTCAAGTCAATTCTCTACATCTTTGTCTTTATCCCTATCCTACCCTTAGGTTCTTCAGAACCTTTTTTTTTTTTTAGATTCCATATATATGTGTTAGCATACAGTATTTTTTTCTTTCTGACTTACTTCACTCTGTATGACAGACTCCAGGTCCATCCACCTCACTACAGATAACTCAATTTCTTTTCTTTTTATGGCTGAGTAATATTCCATTTTATATATATGTGCCACATCATCTTTATCCATTCATCTGTAGATGGACACTTAGGTTGCTTCCATGTCCTGGCTATTGTAAACAGAGCTGCAGTGAACACTGTGGTACATGACTCTTTTTGAATTATGGTTTTCTCAGGGTATATGTCCAGTAGTGGGATTGCTGGGTTGTATGGTTGTTCTATTTGTAGTTTTTTAAGGAACCTCCATACTGTTCTCAGTAGTGGCTGTATCAATTTACATTCCCACCAACAGTGCAAGAGGGTTCCCTTTTCTCCACACCCTCTCCAGCATTTATTGTTTCTAGATTTTTTGATGATGGCCATTCTGACCAGTGTGAGATGCTATCGCATTGTAGTTTTGATTTGCATTTATCTAATGATTAATGATGTTGAGCATTCTTTCATTTGTTTGTTGGCAATCTGTATATCGTCTTTGGAGGAAATGTCTATTTAGGTCTTCTGCTCATTTTTGGATTGGATTTTTTTTTTTGATATTGAGCTTCATGAGCTGCTTGTATATTTTGGAGATTAATCCTTTGTCAGTTGCTTCATTTGCAAATATTTTCTCCCATTCTGAGGGTTTTTTGTCTTGTTTATGGTTTCGTTTGCTGTGCAAAAGCTTTTAAGTTTCATTAGGTCCCATTTGTTTATTTTTCTTTTTATTTGCATTTCTCTAGGAGATGGGTCAAATAGGATCTTGTTGTGATTTATGTCATAGAGTGTTCTGCCTGTTTTCCTCTAAGAGTTTCATAATGTCTGGCCTTACATTTAGGTTTTTAATCCATTCTGAGTTTATTTTTGTGTATGGTATTAGGGAGTGTTCTAATTTCATTCTTTTACATGTAGCTGTTGAGTTTTCCCAGCACGACTTATTGAAGATGCTGTCGTTTCTCCATTGTATATTCTTGCCTCCTTTATCAAAGATAAGGTGACCATATGTGCATGGGTTTATCTCTAGGCTTTCTATCCTGTTTCATTGATCTGTATTTCTGTTTTTTGTGCCAGTACTATTCTGTTTGATTACTGTAGCTTTGTAGTATGGTCTGAAGTCAGGGAGTCTGATTCTGCCAGCTCTGCTTTTCTTTCTCAAGATTGCTTCGGCTATTCAGGATCTTTTGTGTTTCCAAACACATTGTGAATTTTTTTCTCTAGTTCTGTGAAAAATGCCATTGGTAGTTTGATAGGGAATGCACTGAATCTGTAGATTGCTTTGGGTAGTATAGTCATTTTCACAGTGTTGATTCTTCCAATCCCATCTGCTTATATCATCTTTAACTTCTTTCATCAGTGTCTTATAGTTTTCTGCATACAGGTCTTTTGTCTCCTTAGGTAGGTTTATTCCTAGCTATTTTATTCTTTTTGTTGCAGTGGTAAATGGGATTGTTTCCTTAATTTCTCTTTCAGATTTTTCATCATTAGTGTATAGGAATGCAAGAGATTTCTGTGCATTAATTTTGTATCCTGCTACTTTATGAAATTCATTGATTAGTCCTGGTAGTTTTCTGGTAGCATCTTTAGCATTTTCTATGTATAGTATCATGTCAGCTGCAAACAGTGACAGTTTTACTTCTTCTTTCCCGATTTGGATTCCTTTTATTTCTTTTTCTTCTTTGAGTGCTGTGGCTAAAACTTCCAAAACTATGTTGAATAATAGTGGGGAGAGTGGGCAACCTTGTCTTGTTCCTGATCTTAGTAGAAATGGTTTCAGTTTTTCACCATTGAGAATTATGTTGGCTGTGGGTTTGTCATATATGACCTTTATTATGTTGAGGTTTTGGAGGGTTTTTATTGTAAATGGGTGTTGAATTTTGTTGAAACCTTTTTCTGCATCTATTGAGATGATCATGTGGTTTTTATCCTTCAATTTGTTAATATGGTTTATCACAATGATTGATTTGCATATATTGAAGAATCCTTGCATTCCTGGGATAAATCCCACTTGATCATGGTGTATGATCCTTTTAATGTGCTGTGGGATTGTTTGCTAGTAGTTTGTTGAGGATTTTTGCATCTATGTTTATCAGTGATATTGGCCTGTAGTTGTCTTTTTTTGTGACATCATTGCTGGTTTTGGTATCAGGGTGATGGTGGCCTCATAGAATGAGTTTGGGAGTGTTCCTCCCGCTGCTATATTTTGGAAGAATTTGAGAAGGATAGGTGTTAGCTCTTCTCTAAATGTTTGATAGAATTCGCCTGGGAAGCCCTCTAGTCCTGGGCTTTTGTTTGTTGGAAGATATTTTTTTTTCAATTTATTATTTTTGGCTGCATTGGGTCTTCGTTGCTGAGCATGGGCTTTCTCTAGTTGCAGCAAGTGGGGGCTACAGTTCATTGCAGTGTGTGGGCTTCTTATTGTGGTGGCTTCTCTTGTTGTGGAGCAGGGCTTTAGGCGTGTGGACTCAGTAGTTGCGGCTTATGGGCTCTAGAGCACAGGCTCAATAGTTGTGGTGCACTGGCTTAGTTGCTCTGGGGCATGTGAGATCTTCCCCGACCAGGGATCGAACCTGTGTATCCTGCATTGCCAGGCGGATTCTCAATCATTGTGCCACCAGGGAAGTCCCTGTTGTAAGATTTTTAGTCACAGTTTCAATTTCAGTGCCTGTGACCGGTCGGTTTATATTTTCTATTTCTTCCTGGTTCAGTCTCAGGAGGTTGTGTTTTTCTAAGAATTTGTCCAGGGCTTCCCTGGTGGTGCAGTGGTTGGGAGTCCGCCTGCCGATGCAGGGGACATGGGTTCATGCCCCGGTCTGGGAAGATCCCACATGCTGCGGAGCGGCTGGGCCCGTGAGCCATGGCCACCGAGCCTGTGCATCCGGAGCCTGTGCCCCACAACGGGAGAGGCCACAACAGTGAGAAGCCCATGTACCGAAAAAAAAAAAAAAAAAAAAGATACAAAAAAAAAAGAATTTGTCCATTTCTTCCAGGTTGTCCATTTTATTGGCATATAGTTGCTTGTAGTAATCTCTCATGATCCTTTGTATTTCTGCAGTGTCAGTTGTTACTTCTCCTTTTTCATTTCTAATCCTATTGATTTGAGTCTTCTCCCTTTTCTTCTTGATGAGTCTGGCTAATGGTGTATTAATTTTGTTTCTCTTCTCAAAGAACCAGCTTTTAGTTTTATTGATCTTTGCTATTTTTTCCTTCATTTCTTTTTCATTTATTTCTGATCTGATCTTTATGATTTCTTTCCTTCTGCTAACTTTGGGGTGTTTTTTTTGGTGGTTCTTTTTTCTCTAATTGCTTTAGGTGTAAGGTTAGGTTTTTTATTTGAGGTGTTTCTTGTTTCTTGAGGTAGGATTGTATTGCTATAAACTTCACTCTTAGAACTGCTTTTGCTGCATCCCGTAGGTTTTGGGTCATCGTGTAGTCATTGTCGTTTGTTTCTACGTATTTTTTGATTTCCTCTTTGATTTCATCAGTGATCTCTTGGTTATTTAGTAGTGTATTGTTTAGCCTCCATGTGTTTGTATTTTTTACAGACTTTTTTCCTGTAATTGATATCTAGTCCCATAGTGTTGTGGTCAGAAAATATAACTTGATACAATTTTAATTTTCTTAAATTTACCAAGGCTTGATTTGTGACCCAAGATATGATCTATCCTGGAGAATGTTCCATGAGCACTTGAGAAGAAAGTGTATTCTGTTGTTTTTGGATGGAATGTCCTATAAATATCAATTAAGTCCATCTTGTTTAATGTATCATTTGAAACTTATGTTTCCTTATTTATTTTCATTTTGGATGACCTGTCCATTGGTGAAAGTGGGGTGTTAAAGTCCCCTACTATGATTGTGTTACTGTCGATTTCCCCTTTTATGGCTGTTAGCATTTGCCTTATGCATTGAGGTGCTCCTATGTTGGGTGCATAAATATTTACAATTGTTATATCTTCTTCTTGGATTGATCCCTTGATCATTATGTAGTGTCCTTCTGTGTCTCTTGTAATAGTTTTATTTTAAAGTTTTTATTTTCTCTGATATGAGCATTGCTACTCCAGCTTTCTTTTGACTTCCATTTGCATGGAATATCTTTTTCCATCCCCACACTTTCAGCCTGTATGTGTCCCTAGGTCTTAGTGGGTCTCTTGTAGACAGCATATATATGGGTCTTGTTTTTGTATCCATTCAGCCAGTCTATGTCTTTTGGTTGGAGTGTTTAATACATTTACATTTAAGGTAGTTATTGATATGTATGTTCCTATTACCATTTTCTTAATTGTTTTGCATTTATTATTGTAGGTCTTTTCCTTCTCTTGTGTTTCCTGCCTAGAGAAGTTCCTTTAGCATTTGTTGTAAAGCTCGTTTGGTAGGGTTGAATTCTCTTAGCTTTTGCTTGTCTGTGAAGGTTTAAATTTCTCTGTTGAATCTGAATGAGATCCTTGCTCGGTAGAGTAATCTTGGTTGTAGGTTTTTCCCTTTCATCACTTTAAATATGTCCTGCTACACACTTCTGGCTTGCAGAGTTTCTGCTGAAAGATCAGCTGTTAACCTTATGGGGATTCCCTTGTATGTTATTTGTTGCTTTTCCCTTGCTGTTTTTAATATTTTTTCTTTGTATTTAATTTTTGACAGTTTGATTAATATGTGCCTTGGCGTGTTTCTCCATTTATCCTCTCTGTGCTTCCTGGACTTCACTATTTCCATTCCCATATTAGGGAAGTTTTCAGCTATAATCTCTTCCAATATTTTCTCAGTCCCTTTCTTTTTCTCTTCTTCTGGGACCCCTATAATTCGAATGTTGGTGCGTTTAATGTTGTCCCACAGGTCTCTGAGACTGTCCTCAATTCTCTTCATTCTTTTTCGTTTATTCTGCTCTGTGGTAGTTATTTCCACTATTTTATCTTCCAGGTCACTTATCCCTTCTTCTGCCTCAGTTATTCTGCTGTTGATTCCTTGTAGAGAATTTTTAATTTCACTTATTTTGTTCATCATTGTTTGTTTGCTCTTTAGTTCTTCTAGGTCCTTGTTACACGTTTCTTGTATTTTCTCCATTCAATTTCCAAGATTTTGGATCATCTTTACTATCAATACTCTGAATTCTTTTTCAGGTAGATTGCCTATTTCCTCTTCATTTGTTTGGTCTGGTGGGTTTTTACCTTGTTCCTTCATCTGCTGTGTGTTTCTCTGTCTTCTCATTTTGCTTAACTTACTGTGTTTGGGGTCTCCTTTTCTCAGGATGCAGGTTCATAGTTCCCATTGTTTTTGGTGTCTGACCCCAGTGGGTGAGGTTGGTTCAGTGGGTTGTGTAGGCTTCCTGGTGGAGGGGACTGATGCCTGTGTTCTGGTGGATGAGACTGGATCTTGTCTTTCTGGTGGGCAGGACCACGTCCGGTTGTGTGTTTTGGGGTGTCTGTGACCTTATTATGATTTTAGGCAGCCTCTCTGCTAATGGGTGGGGTTGTGTTCCCGTCTTGCTCATTGTTTGGCATGGGATGTCCAGCACGAGAGCTTGCTGGTTGTTGAGTGGATCTGGGTCTTAGCATTGAGATGGAGATCTCTGGGAGAGCTCTCACCAACTGATATTATGTGGGGCCAGGAGGTCTCTGGTGGACCAGTGTCCTGAACTCGGCTCTCCTACCTCAGAGGCTCAGTCCTGACACTTGGCCAGAGCAACAAGACCCTGTCAGCCACACAGCTCAGAAGAAAAGGGAGAAAAAAAAGAAAGAAAGAAAAAAAGATAATAAAATGAATAAAGTTACTAAAAAAAAAAATTTTAAAAATTCTCAAAATATAAAAAAGTAATTTAAAAAAAAAGAGAGCAGCCAAACCAAAAAATCCTCCAGTGATAACAAATGCTAAAAACTATACTAAAAAACCCCAAAAACCGACAGAGAGAGCCCTAGGACAAATGGTAAAAGCAAACTTATACAGACAAAATCACACAAAGAAACATACACACTCACAAAAAGAGAAAAAGGAAAACATATGTATAAAAAGAAAAAAAGGAAGAGAGCAACCAAATCAATAAACAAGTCTACCAATGATAATAAGCTCTAAATACTAAACTAAGATAAACATAAAACCAGAAACAAATTAGATGCAGAAAGCAAAGCCCAAGTCTACAGTTGCTCCCAAAGTCCACCGCATGAATTTTGGGATGATTCCTTGCCTATTTAGGTATTCCACAGGTGCAGGTACATCAAGTTGATTGTGGAGATTTAATCTGCTGCTCCTGAGGCTGCTGGGAGAGATTTCCCTTTCTCTTCTTTATTCGCACAGCTCCCAGGGTTCAGCTTTGGATTTGGACCCACCTCTGCATGTAGGTCACCCTCTGGCATCTGTTCTTTCCTAATACAGGAGGGGGTTAAAGGAGCAGCTGATTCGGGGGCTCTAGCTCGCTCAGGCCGGGGGTAGGGAGGCGTACAGATGCAGGGCGAGCCTGCGGCAGCAGAGGCCAGCGTGACATTGCACCAGCCTGAGGCGCGCCGTGTGTTCTCCCGGGGAAGTTGTCCCTGGATCCCGGGACCGTGGCAGTGGCGGGCTGCACAGGCTCCCGGGAGGGGCGGTGTGGAGAGTGACCTGTGCTTGCACATAGGCTTCTTGGTGGCGGCAGCAGCAACCTTAGTGTCTCATGCCCGTCTCTGGGGTCCACACTGATAGCCACGGCTCGTGCCCGTCTCTGGAGCTCATTTTGATGGCGCTCTGAACCCCCTCTCCTTGCGCACCCGGAAACAATGGTCTCTTGCCTCTTAGGCACTTCCAGACTTTTTCACGGACTCCCTCCCAGCTAGCTGTGGCGCACTAGCCCCCTTCAGGCTGTGTTCACACAGCCAACCTGTCCTCTCCCTGGGGATCTGACCTCCGAAGCCGGAGCCTCAGCTCCCAGCCCCCACCCACCCTGGCGGGTGAGCAGACAAGCCTCTCGGGCTGGTGAGTGCTGGTCATCACTGATCCTCTGTGCGGGAATCTCTCCACTTTGCCCTCCACACCCCTGTGGCTGCGCTCTCCTCCGTGGCTGTGAAGCTTCCCCCATGCCCACCCCCTATTTCTGCCCATGAAGGGGCTTCCTAGTGTTTGGAAACTTTTCCTCCTTCACAGCTCCCTCCCAGAGGTGCAGGTCCCATCCCTATTATTTTGCCTCTGTTTTTTCTTTTTTCTTTTGCCCTACCCAAGTATGTGGGGAGTTTCTTGCCTTTTGGGAAGTCTGAGTTCTTCTGCCAGCGTTCAGTAGGTGTTCTGTAGGAGTTGTTCCACATGTAGATGTATTTTTGATGTATTTGTGGGGAGGAAGGTGATCTCCACGTCTTACTCCTCCACCATCCTGAAGGTCCCCCTCCCACATGAGTCTTTAAAAGCAAAGAACTTTTTCCTGGCTATGGTCAGAGAGAAATGACCACAGAAGGGTCAGAGACATGCAACGTTGTTGGTTTTTAAGTTGGAGAAAGGGGACCACAAGAAGGGAACTCAGGCACATCTATAAGATGGAAAAGGGAAGGAAACAGATTCTCTCCTAGAGCCTCCAGAAAGGAAAGCAGCACTTGACTTTAGCCCAGTGAGACTACTGACCTATAGAACTGTAAGATAATAGATCTGTGTTGTTTTAAGCCATTAAGTTTGTGGTAATTTGTTACAGCAGCAGTACAAATAATATACCATTTAACTATATGAGCCCAAAACCTCAGAACCATCCATGACACCTTCTTCCTCATTCTTGACTTCTTATTTATTCTATCACTGTCCTGTTGATTTAACTTCCTAAAAAGCTCTTGGGTCTGTTCATCTCTCTCTATTTCCCTGGCCACTGACAACTTCTGTCATCTCCAGCTTGTTCTATTGTAATAGTCTCTTTTTCTCTGGTCTAGTGTAGTCTCAACCTTGTAGCTATAGTGATCTTTCTAAAGGGGGAAGCATGATTTTGTCCCCCACCCCTAATCTAACATTTCAGCTCCAGCATTATGTCCTGTAGGAGGCTTCTCTGACACTGCTCCCCCTACTCCCAGTCTAGGTCAAGTTGATTCAACATTGATTCCTGTTGGTGGGGATGTACATTGATACAGCCACTGTGAAGAACAGTATGGAGGTTCCTTAAAAAACTATAAATAGAACTACCATATCACCCCACAATCCTACTACTAGGCATATACCCTGAGAAAACCATAATTCAAAATAAGTCATGTACCACAATGTTCATTGCAGCACTATTTACAGTAGCCAGGGCATGGAAGAAACCTAAATGTCCATTGACAGATGAATGGATAAAGAAGATGTGGCACATATATACAGTGGAGTATTATTCAGCCATAAAAAGGAACAAAATTGAGTTATTTATAGTGAGGTGGATGGACCTAGAGTCTGTCATACAGAGTGAAGTAAGTCAGAAAGAGGAAAACAAATACTGTATGCTAACACATATATATGGAATCTAGAAAAATGGTACTGATGAACCTAGTGGCAGGGCAGGAATAAAGACACAGATGTAGAGATTGGACTTGAGGATGGGGGCAGAAGGGGAGCCTGGGATGAAGAGAGAGAATAGCATTACCGTATATATACTTCCAAATGTAAAATGGGTAGCTAGTGGGAAGCAGCTGCATAGCACAGGGAGATCAGCTTGGTGCTTTGTGACCACCTAGAGGGGTGGGATAGGGAGGGTGGGAGGGAGGGAGACGCAGAGGGAGGGGATATGGGGATATATGTATACATATAGCTGATTCACTTTGTTATACAGCAGAAACTAACACAACAGTATGAAGTAATTATACTCCAATAAAGATGTAAAAAAACAAAATCAAAAACCTTGATTCCTACAATGATTGTTTTTAATGCTTATAGAATGTTATTTCTTTATTTCATACTACTCATCTTAGACTCTAATTATACATTCATTTGTGTAATTATTTGATAATCTCTGTCTTCACGGGAATGTTTAAGAACCATGAGAGCTAGCATCAAATCAAGTGGTGGCTCATCATTGCATCCTTAGACTCTACCTTAGTGCCTGTATGTATGTCATGGATATGAAATAAATATGTTGAATCAATAAATAACTTAAAACATGTTAAACTAATAGTGCCACAGTGACTTTCCTCCAATACTGAACGTCTTTTTTTTTTTTTTTTGCCGCGCCACACGGCTTGTGGGATCTCAGTTACCCAATCAGGGACTGAACCTGGGCATGGCAGTGAAAGCCCAGAATCCTAACCACTAGTCCACCAGGGAACTCCCCCTAAACAGCTGTCTTAGGATGATAGTTCATTTACTGTATAGTTGTGAAGAGTATAGAGCTTGTAAGATAATCATTTGAAAGGACTTGAATATTTTAAAATATCTTTTAAAAAATTGTTATGAAAGCAATATAACAAATGTAATTGGAAAGTAGATTATCCATAAGCCCACTAATCAAACAATAATTTTCATTCTTTAGTTTTAGATTTTTTTCAATAAAAGGAATTCCTATTAGTCCTTGTTTAAGTGTCATAGAGAGCTATTCATGCAAAGTGAGTTATCAGCTGTTAGGTTTTAAATGCAATTTGCTGTAATGCTAGTTACTCCAGAATATTTTTAGTGACACAGAAATGTGTGGGAGTTAAATGTTTCTATAAATGAATATGGAAATGAGAATATATATGATTGTGAATGGAGATAGAGTTATAGTTCTAAGTGGAACTTTTGGAGTGTGCTGCTTTATTCTAAGATAATTTTTTTAGGAAAAAGTTTAGTAATAAAGGAATATTAAGTAATTCCTACTGTACATGAGATAATATATTTTAACACTCTCATGCTTTTAAGAATGTAAAAGTTACATGTAACTTTAAGATACGTGTAAAATAGTGTAAAAGTAAAATGTTGAATTATGGCGAGAGAGTTTGTGTTTAAAAAAACAATTCATGTAGTGATTAGAATAAAAGTTAAATTTTATATATTCATGCCTTAGAGTAAGTTTGTATTACAAACTCTGAAGGTGGGAGAATCTTGCTCTAGAAAATTACACTTAACTACATCACATAACCAAATTGCCTACCTAGTTTTTTGCCTTATGTTTCAAATGTGAAATAAGCTATTATTATTACCTAACTGCTATCTGTTGACTTTTATATATTTCTATAATACAGTAAATGTTTTGTACAAAACTGACATGTAAATTTGTACTAGATTATTTTTGAACACTCACGAGGGAAGCATAGGTTTTAGGGCATAAGACAAACTCAGAAAGTAAAAGCCTAATAGACCTGACCATACCCTTTCCCTGTAAAATAGTTTTTGTGGCTCTCAGCTGCCTACATGTAGACATTAAGTTCTTGAATGTTATTGTAGGAGATAACCTTGCCTGGTTAGACTGTGGAATAGGAGTTGAGAGGAGAAGATATTTTAGAGACATCAGGATATAAAATTGATTGGACTAGGTGATTGGTTGGATGTGGGTAGGAAGAAGGAGGTATTATAAGGATAAAACTCAGGCTTCTGGGTGGGAGCTTGGGGCATTAAGTGAGATACAGAGAGAGGCATTATCCTTTACCAGGGAAGGAAGGCTATGAGCTACCCCTGTCTAATGTCCACTTATTTAACTATTTTAACAAGTTCTTTAAAGTCTAAGGGGATTTTGTGCATGGAGAAAAATCCTCATCACTGCTCATAATTAATGCTCAGTTTTTAAACCTACTTATAAACTAAGTTCCAAAATAAAATGTTTTAAGCATTTAGAATTGATTACAAGCTTCTTTAGTTAAATTCTCTTTGATAACAGTTTAAATTACAATTAATTTGACTTCTATAATACTTCACTTTATATAGTGATGGCAAAAACTTACTATACTTAAAATTAAACCTATTTTAAAATACTAACCCATGGGTTTAATTAATTCATTTACTCTCTCTGTAGTACTTTGTTTTTTTAATCTTCCTTGGATTATAATAATCTACCCAGATTCTTATTTCTGTATTTTCCCGGGATTTTAGTAATTTTTTTATACCTTCCTAGGGTTATGGTTGTCTTAGCACTACCAAAACAAAACATTTCAGATTAGTCAAGGTTTAGGGTTTGTTGATGGATTTGATTCTTAGGTAAATCACAAGATTTGCTTATGCCTTTGAAGATGATTTAAAAGTTGCATTGGGCTTCCCCGGTGGCGCGGTGGTTGAGAATCCGCCTGCCGATGCAGGGGACGCGGGTTCGTGCCCCGGTCCGGGAAGATCCCACATGCCGCGGAGTGGCTGGGCCCGTGAGCCATGGCCGCTGAGCCTGCGCGTCCGTAGCCTGTGCTCCGCAGCGGGAGAGGCCACAACAGTGAGAGGCCCGCGTACAGAAAACAAACAAACAAAAAAAGTTGCAGTGGTGTGCACTTGGTCACTTCTGTAACTAAACATGCTAAGTTAATGAGATTTTTTTTTAAACTCATGCCTTTTCTCATAGATTTTTAGTTTCTTGCACCCTGAGGTTACTCACTGAATGAAATACTCTAATTTTTTTTTTTTTTAAATGTGATTAGTATTTTATAACCCATTGTTCTGTTGTCATTATGAATTGCTCTTTTCTGGTAGCATTCCTGCCAGGAATTATGGACGTTTCATCTCTCAAGAAATCAGGGATCAGGTCTGTACCATTAGCTCTCTTTAGGATATTCCGCTGATTCATCCAGTTAGAGCTCAGGGTTTCTGCTTGGTCATTGTGTGTGACCATGGGTGCTTATCTACCACTGCGTTTCCTTTCAAATGGTGTGTGTGTGAGGACCTGCACTGATCTGACCCTCCTGTTCTTGGTATATAACTTGCTTTTTCTGGGACTATTTGGCTTATCCACAGGTCCCTATATCTACCCCTTCCTCCTGTAACTAAACAAAAAAGTAAACAGCTATGCCTTATAAGCAGACATAAACTTAATAGGAGAAACAAAACATCTAAATATTAACACTAACCTAATTATTAGCATAATGACTATTATTTTACCTTTCTTTACAATCTTTTTATATACTTTAACTTTTTTTTTTGGCTGCACCACACGGCTTGCGAGATCTTAGCTCCCCGACCAGGGATTGAATCCGGCCCCTCGGCAGTGAAAGTGCAGAGTCCTAACCACTGGACTACCAGGGAATTCCCTAACTCTCTTTTTTGTATCTTTTTATGAATTCATGGTTTATCATGGATTCAGTTTGTTCCATTTAGTTATAATTACTATTCTCTTTTTAATGTTCCAGTTGTTGCCTGGCCAACCTCAAGCAGGAAAGCATTCTTCACTTTACAAAGAACTCACTTCTGGATTCCTTTAAATAACACATTACAGTATACTTATCCTTCCATAATTATCTTACCTTAATTTGTATTACATTACTTTTAGGGAAGTTTCTATTATATAAAATCAATAATACCCATATTCTATACTTTAATACTGACTGATTTGTTTATTTGGGTAACAGGCTCACCATGAGTAGTAAAATAGATTGAAAATAACATAGCTCTCCTTAGTGGGCAAAGATCATGGACAAAGAAACTAGTGTATTAACATTAATTTAGAGCCTATAGTTACTAATTTTCACACTTAATTTCCATGGTAACAGGGAGTTCACTATAGCTACCTGAGCTCTGACTGTCAAACATGCATGCAATTTTTTTAAAGGAGGCTGTTACTGATCAAGCCAAGAAAGACATGTGATTTGTTTTAAAGTTAGTGAATCATATGAAATTGTTTCTGTAGGTAGAAAATGGTGAAATATAGGCAATTTAATAGGTTTAACTTACCAGTGTGCTACATTACTTTCGACAATGTCATATTTTTGTGAAGTGGGTTTTTGGCAATTGCTTTGATAAAAAACAAGTACTGTGTGGAACAGGGAGTGAGGATGGTAGTGTCTAAACTGATTCCCAGGTTTGCAAAGTTATACAGTACCCAGGTACACACACTGCATTAGTGGTTATTTTAAAATGAAGTAAAATATTTTTCTTTCAATTTATGGGTATTATTTTTTTAAAAAACGACAAGATGTTAGGACATCATACTTAATAGGTTGTTTGGACTTGACATTCTATATTACTTTGGTAATGGTGTTTCTTTAACAGTATTTCGATAAAGTTTCAATTATTTTTACACATGGCACCCTTTACCATAGCATTAGCACCCACAGGCATAAGTATCGTGCATTCCTGGGAGTTCTGTATTAAATCCTTCCTTAGGTAGAAGACTTCTCCTGAGGCAGTCCTGTCTATGGGGTTGGGTGGAGCAGGTAATGACATGTGGCATGTAAAGGCCTTATAGAGTTTCTTCCCTGGAAGATTAACTAAGAGGTCGGCAGGAAGGAAGATTAGAATTAGGATTAGAATAGATGAAGAATCACCTGGAAGGCTTGCAAAATCATCTCCTCAGAAGTACCAGAATGTGTTAGTGTGAATTGTCTGTTCCAGAAAGGAGTCTGCTATTACTAGAATCTGATGACAGGTTGATGGCATAAGCATGAGGGGGCAGAGAAGGAAAATGGAGATGATAAATTCCCAAAATGGCTGTGGCAGAGACAGGTTTTACCCATTTCTGGCCTGGCCTGAGTCAGTTTACTGTTGCTAGATTTAAGAACAGGTTTAGGGGAAAGTGCCGCAAGCCTCAGCTGCTTCTAGTTCAGTGTGAATCTCAGTGAATGCTCCTGTTCTTGTACATCCTGCGCTGTCCCTGACCTAACTCCTCTCCCCAGGAGAGGAGGAAATATGCATCCTACCACCCAATTCTCCTTTATGATCAATATAAAGTGCTTAAAACCCCTCATGTGAGTACCTTTAGGAGTGCTTACTTCTGCTCTGCATGAAAGCTCCCTCCTTCCCCATTCTTTATTCTTTCTTCTAGCTCAGTGATGCTAACCCAGTGATTCTAGTCCCCTGGCCTTTTTTTGCTTCCGTAGTTTTTTTCCTAATCCTTTAACCTTTCCATTCGTTTTCTTCTAAATTAGGGATCAGAAACTTAAATGCCTACAGGTATAAACAAATCTGATAAGGACTGTAACAAGCTGGAGAGTGCCCAGCTAAAGGGGACAATGGTTTCTTTGTTCTACCTAATTGTTGCCATGGAGGCGTCCAGACCCCTATGCCAGACCTGGAGATGTTTCAAGAGAAGCAAGTAATCTGAGAATTCTGTATACAGTGTTTACATGCTGGCATTTAATTCAGATTTTAAAAACATAGTTGGATGCTGCTCCTGGGCCAGGACTTTGAACCTCTGCTCTAGATCTTATGTTAAAATTGGAGCTCAAAATGGAGCCCCAGTATTCAGTGTTTGATAAGGGACCTATCTGTTTGTACCCTGTCAGTTATGCTCCATTTCTCTCTCAGAATTGCTTTCTAGTCAGTTGCAATTCTCTGACTTGCTCCTTGAAAGACTGTGTGTCATCTCTGAATGAAAGCAGTTGAGAAAAATACTGTTTTGACCTGAGTGTATCTAATGCTTTCCCCTCATGAAAGAGGCATTCACAGAGAGGCCTAAAACTGAGAACTAAGAAAATCTTCACTCCCAGAGATTCAGCAGGATAGAGATTGGTCCCTGTAGCATTTGGTGCTGCAGAGATTTTGTTATAAAACAAATGCTGTTACCCATACTTTGATGATTAAAATTCTTTAGAACTAAGTCTTTAAAAAGTCCTCAGTCAGTATTATCCTTTGCACTTATCTGCGTATTATCAAAGTTGCTGGAAAATAGGCAGTAGGGAGATAGTAACCATCTAGGGAAACTGCTTACTAGAGGGTTCGTTATCATGTTAGAGAACAGAATTTTGCTTTCTGGGTTTCTAGGTAGCCTAGGTTTATAAAACAGCTCTAAAACATTTTATTTCTCTTTCTCCTCCCAACACTCTCTCTTTTTTTAGGTTTTCAAAACAAAAATAGAGTTGCAATCTTGGCAGAACTGGACAAAGAAAAAAGAAAATTACTAATGCAGAACCAATCTTCAACAAATCATCCTGGAGCTAGGTATTGAAGAATGATGTGGTTTTTATATTCAGTGATATAAAAAATATCTTGGACAATATAACTGAAATTGGTTGGCAATGGTTTGTTTCTTTAACATTGGAATTTAACATGTTATGTTTTATTTCCTAGTTAGACTTGCAAAGTTAGATTATTAAATTGCTTAGATTTTAAATATTTTAATTCTAATCAGACTTAAAATTTCCCTACAGCCTACTTTCAAAAAAAGAAAAGAGTTTTGTATAGTTTTTTTGTTACTGAAATTATTGTTAATGTCCCACTTTTTAAGCATTATGCAAAATAGGTAAAGTTGCAGTAGCTTAATGATCTTTATTGTATTCCGTTTCTGCCATCTTAAATCTCTTCCCTGACATCCCTTATCCCATTCAGCCACCACCCTCACTTTCCCCTCTCTTTTTAAAAAAATCTGTTTCTGTTATTTTATTTGCTTGTTAGATTGATTTCTAGTAAAAGTATAATATATAATATAGTGTAAAATAGTCTTCTGTTTCTCCAGGGGACTGTCCCTGGTGAATTCAGGTATACAGGAGAGGACTCATGTGAAAGATAGAGCTAATTTATTTTTTTAGGTGTGCAGAGTCAGCCAGACCTCTTAAAGGAGATGTCTGTACGTACTCATCTCTGCTTTCTCACTTATTTACTCCCCAACCCACTACAATCTGACTTCCACGCCTCCCCACCTCCAACCCAAAGGACAGGTTTGAGCCTAGGTCACTTGCAACCTCCTTGTGGCTAAAGCTGGTGGACCAAAGTCCTTTTCTTGTTAGACTTCCTAGCATTATTTGACACCACCGATTGCTCCTTTTTTTTTTTTTTTTTTAATTGAAATGGAGTTGTGTTAGCTTCAGGTGTACTACACACTGATTCGACATGAGCATACATTATGAAATGATCACCACAGTGCCTAGGAACCATTGTCTCCACACAAAATTAATACGGTATCATGAATCATATTCCTTGTGCCGTATATTACATTCCTGTGACTTCTTTATTTTCTCACTGAAGGTTTGTGCCTCTTAATCCCCTTCACCTATTTTGCCCACCCCCAACCTGCTCCCCTGTGTTAAACACCTGTTTGTTCTATCTATGAGTCTGTTCTCTTTTTTTTATTGGTTAATATATATTTAAAAAATTTTTATTGGAGTATAGTTGATTTACAATGTTGTGTTAGTTTCAGGTGTATGTGAGTCTGTTTTCATTTTGTTTTGTGTGTTTTGTTTTTTAGATTCCATATATAAGTGAGAGCCTGTGGTATTTGTTGTCATAAATGGCAAGATTTCTTTCTTTTTTTTAACGGCTGAGTGGTATTCCATTGTATACAGCTCCCTCCTTAAAATACTCTCTTTCCTTGGCTTCCATTCATCCACTGTTATACTATCTTGGTTTCTTTTGCAGACATTTCTCCACTGCCTCTCTCTCTTTTTTAAAAAAATTAATTAATTAATTAATTTTTGGCTGCATTGGGTCTTTTTTGCGATGCGTGGGCTTCTCATTGCGGTAGCTTCTCGTTGCGGAGCACGGGCTCTAGGCGCACAGGCTTCAGTAGTTGTGTCACGCGGGCTCAGGAGTTGTGGCTCGCGGGCTCTAGCGCGCAGGCTCAGTAGTTGTGGCACACAGGCTTAGTTGCTCCGCAGCATGTGGGATCTTCCTGGACCAGGGCTTGAACCCGTGTCCCCTGCATTGGCAGGCAGCTTCTTAACCACTGCGCCACCAGGGAAGTCCCACTTCCTGTCTCTTGAATGTTGATATTCCTCAGAGTTCTGTTCTAGATCCAGTCTCCCAGTCTACGTCTTTTCACTGGACAGTTGCATTCACTTTCACAGCCTGTAATTTATGTGGCTATAACCTTCATACATTTGCATCTCCAGCCTCGTCCTCTGTCTCAAGCACCAGACTGCCTCCTGGACATCTGCACTTTGATGTCTTCCAGGCATTTCAAACTGAGTACGTCCCACACTGAACTCATCTTCCCTCCCTCCCTACCTACTTAATATTGTTGGCTTGCTTGTCTCCATGAGTGGTACAGATCTACTAGTAATCAGAGTCAGAAATGTGAACTTTAATTGTTTATTATTCCCTTTTACTTCCATCTCTAAACATTTATCATTCTCTTATGTTTATATTTTGAAATGTGTCTCAGACTTGTCCATTTTTCTTTATTGCAACTGATGCTGCCCTGGTCCTGGCCACTCTCATTTTTTTGCCTCAGTTACTACCTCCTGAATTTCCCACAGTCTTAAGTTCTCTCGAATACATTTATCAGTTGTGTCGGTTAGGATGTTTTAATCTGGAAGTAACAGAAAACCAAAAAGTTGGCATAAAAGTTAGGATATCAGTTAACCAGAAGCGTAAAGATAAGGTGATTCCAGAATGGCTTACTGCAGTGGCACACCAGTGTCAGCACTGACCCAGCTTCCTTTCTTCTCTCCTTTCTGCCCTTCTCCATGGGTCAGCACCTCCTTAACTGGTCCAAATATGACTGCAGTCGCCTAGGCATCACTGTACGCTGAGCCCCCGTAGAGGCAAAAGCCAGAAAGGTTCCTCTCCTGTGTCCATTTTGTAAGAGTGAGGCAAACGTTCTCAAAGCCTTCAAGCAGACTACCCGTGAAGTCTAGCTGCCCCGAACTCTTGCCTAAACAGGAAACCAGCAAGGGAAATGGTATTGCTTATACCAATCAAAGTTCACCCCCTGGGGGATAACCTGGCCCACCATGAAGAATGGGACCAACGATAATTGAACTAAGTGTGGGTTCCATTAGCGAGGAAGAAGGGAGAGCAACAGTTGTTGGGGAGATGACCAGCACTGTCTGCCACAGTGGCGGTCTTTCTGAACCATAGTGTGATAATTCTGATCAAGTCACTCTTCTGCTTATAACACTCTTTGGGAGTCTCCCTTCACTGTTAGAGTCTCCCTTCACTGTTAGGATAAGGTCTTCATGTCTTAATTTTTTTCACAAGGCTCTACATATCCCGGCACCTGCCTTCCTCCCTAGCCTCATTTTTTGCCTACCCATTTCTCCCCTCCCGAGCCCTGACCTTCAATCCTACCTTTGCATGTTCTACCTTCTGCTTGAAACATTCAACTCTTTAGTTTTCATCATAAATGTAACTTTATGATAGACCAGAGTACCTCAAATCTGTTTGAAAGCAGAGGACCATAAATCATCAATAAAAAGGAGATAATCTGAAGCCCTAGTAAATAATATAGGCTTTCTCCATTACAAATTAATGTAGACAGTGGGAGAAGGAAAAAAGACTTATTCAGGAAGTTCCTTTTTCTTTCTTTTTTGTAATCCCTATTTAGAATAGCTAATGCAAAATGTGATTCAGAAGTAAGGGAGTCTCTAAACAGTCAAGTAACTAAGATTCCCATTTTAGCATTGCGCTCTCGAGACCGTCTCTTAACAAGGACTTCCGGGACCACGCTGAGCAGCAGCATATTGCAGCCCAGCAGAAGGCGGCTTTGCAGGTGAGGAATGTGTGGCTGACATTCTTGTCTCCTTGGAGATTTCCTGGGGCTTGGAAACCAGCACTATTCTTATTTTGTATTTCAGTGGAGCAATATCAATAAAAACGTTCCACACGTAATTGCAGTTGTTTGCTGACGTTCGGTCATGCCCAGAGGATTTGAAGGACCAGATACGGCAGTAATGAAAGTATCTTTCATGGTGTTGACGTGGTCATGACTGATTCTGTGCCACACCTGGCAAGGGACTGCTGCACACAGAAGAGTTTAGGGTATCTGGATGGACAGGATGATCTTGAAAAGCTGAACTGGCTAGTTTAATAGTACATATCTATTTTTTCAAATTTGTTGTGCCATTATGTCCTTTGATAGCCTTACCGGTTTATTATTGTTGTTTGGATTCTTTTTTTAATGGTCAGCATGTCTGTTGTGCAGGAAATGTTTAGAGACTATAGGAATGAGATAATCTATCAGTTAAAAAAATTGTTCTTATTATGATAAACAATTTTAGTATTTCATTGATCTTGAATAATTTAACTAAGATTCCTAGAAACCTTGCACTAGACATCGTTACCTATGCTTTTAAACCTTAGAATCTCAGAATTGGAAGGGATATTAAAGATCATCTCACTTTAGACAACCTATGAACAGTCCTTTGTTTAGTGACAAGGGAAATCACTGGTGGTTTTCTGTTATTTATATGCCAACTTTCTCTACAAAATGTTGGTATCTTAATCACCAGTAATCAGCTGTCTTTCCCCTTCTCCTTCCAACTACTGCCCTTCTTTTTCACTCTCCTGCTTTACTGACCAAGAGTAGCATACTTTGGGACCTTTGTTGCTAGTTTTCCTCCCCACTCCAAGGAACAAAGTAGTTCATGTCTTCGACTCAATTATTGACTGAAGAGAATCACAGGGGAGAGAATGGGGATGATAAATTAGTAGCTGGTGCAAATTGTTAATATGAATTCTTTATTATTGTCCATCTCCTGTGTATTTAAACAAAATTAACAGCATAAGAACTGACTTTTAAAACAAATTTGGTCTCAAGCACCCAGAAAGGATAAGTAATTTTAATGCCTTGGTTGAAGAACTGTGACTCTTAATAGCTGAATTGCCTTTTTTTCTTTTTTTTTTTTTCTCTTTCCCAGCATGCACATGCACATTCATCCGGATACTTCATAACTCAAGATTCTGCATTTGGGAATCTTATTCTTCCTGTTTTACCTCGCCTTGACCCAGAATGAAGAAAATATTTGTAACAAAAGTAACTTTATAATATCAAATGCCAAAGGTACTATCAGTCAGTGCTATACAAACTGTGACTTGCCGAATTTTGGTGAACTTTTACATATTTTGTTTCTTTAAAAGAAAGATATGTGTAAGTGAAAGCAAACAAGAAGGGTGACCAGGATGATGAAAGCTCTGGAAGCTGTGTTATCTGAGGAACTGATTATGCTACCCGTGACTGTAACTTTTGTGTAATGCAGTTTGATTTTTAATTCTGAGTCAGACTCTGAATTGGATGTGGTCATATAAACCCACCCCACCACCAGCTAGTTGGACTGAGTATATTATGTCTACAGTAGACTTTCAAGAACCATTCAAAGTACTTAACTTTAAACAAATGAGGGTGCTGTTTAAAAATGTGAACCAATAGGCTTAAATAAGTTACATTCACATTTGCTGTTTATAGAACTGACATCAGTGTACCTTTTGAGTTTATAAGCAACGTATCCTGAAATATTCTTTAACTTGTGACTCGTTCCCCTATTCTCAATTTTAAAGGAAAACCCAAGATAAGACTAAGTTACCAACCAGTCTTAACCATCTCTTATAAACCTATGCCACTACAAATTATGTGACTAAATGCTATTTAAAACAATACAAAATGTAGTTTTAAATTTTGTATATGCTCTTATTTAGTGTTACTGTATGAATGGTGTGCCTGTACAGTTTTACTGCCCACTTTTGCTCTAATTAGAAACATTAATTAAAGTTGAGCCCCTTTTTAGCTACTGTAAAAAGGAAAGAATTAGGTTAAGCAAGTTTCTCAACATGATACATTTTTAACAGTATCCAGGGTGCTTATTTAAATATGCAGTCCCTACAGCTGACCCTAGTCCCACGGAATTAGTGTCTCTTAATTCAAAGTCTGAAAACCATAGGTTAGAGAATTCAGTTGTAGGTCCCTGAAACTTAGAGGTCATTTAGCTAACATCGACATTTTTTTACTTTTAATAGGACTGAAATTAAGTTTTCTACTGTATCACAGATATAGTATTTTTTATAACTGACCTCATCTTGGCCTTGAGTCCCCATCCTCTCCAGTGGTGGCCTGAAATTTAAACTTGACATTCCAGTTCGGGTCAGTAATTAGAAAAAAGTTCATCTCCCTTTTCGAAGAGTTTCTTCTCTCTCCTTCCCTTAGATATTTGTACCAACCACACAGCCCCATCTTACCTAAACTATATGAAAAGGAGTGGACAGTTCTAGATATGGCTGTGCCATTTAGGTTCTTTCTGTTGAGAACTGGGACTGGTTTTCTTCATTTGGGTGAGTTGGCAGCTGTCCCCATCATAATGGTCACCATTGCAGCAAAGGTGCCCTTTCTTCTGCTGCGGAGGATCACCTGCGGCCTCGGCCTCTGCCCCGCCTCAGGTCCACACAGCCAGCCTTGGCCCTTCTTATCGTGGTCCTCGTTTTCTTGAATTGATTTGACTTAAGTTTCTGTTCTGTGCGATCCAGGAGCTACCGGCGTCATTCTAAATCAACCGATGCTAAGGAGATAAACTTTTTGGATTGTATAGTTTTTTATTGTTGAAGCCTCTGCCAAATGTGTGACTTTTATAACCTCGGTAAAGAGATCTCTATTCCAGTGGCATCTTTTCTGGTCTCAGCCTCTCAAATAGAGTAAGCACTTCCTTCACCCCTCTCCTTTGAGTCACTTACAAATTCAGTTCAGTTCCATGTGTATTTTATAATACCTACTCTGTAAAGCTGTGCTTTGGGGGGAAAAGGAGAGTAAGACTTGCTCTTAAAGAGGTCACATGGAGAGGATCCTACTCTGGTACAGCAGTGAGGAAGCCAGCGGCCAGTGAGTGGCACAGGAGCCTCATCCCGGAGCGCAGGCAGTCTGCACAGGCCTGGGAGTATCGATGGGATTTTACCTGGCAGGGGAGGGAAGAGCTGCTCCAGGTAGAGGTCAGGATTTCACAGTCAAAGAGAAGTAGGGACTCCAGCCGTTGTGAGGACTGCAGAGGATGATGGAGAGGGCAGCAGTGGGCTCCGTCAGAAGCCCTGAGGACAAGTGCCAGCGTTGCTTCCCTCGGACCGCGCATGCCTGTGGCTAACCCACTTAACCTTGAGCTTTACGTGTCACTCCGTCTCATCTGTAAAACGGGCACAGAACACACTCTGCCTACTCCGTACATTGTCTAGACCAGTATTTTTCAAAGTGCAGGTCTCAACACGTTACCACATTGAGAGGCCAACTTAATAGCTGAATGGGGTGTGACCAGCTTTTTTCTTTTTTATAAAATAGAAAATATCAGAGTACATGGCATGTAGTCATAGGAGGTTTTGTTCATGAGTCTTCCTTTTCTGTGTGTTTTACTTATTTTGTTTATTGTATGCTCCACTAGCACGTAAAGTCTTTGAAGGCAAGGGCTTTTGTTCCCGCCTTCCTTTTTGTTTACTACTGTATTCTGCTGATAATAGTATTTGGCATATTGTAGGTGGTTAATATTTACTTATTGAAGGAATTAATGAATGAATAAATATGACCTGGATTGTGATATAAAGGGTTTTTTTTTTTGTTTTTTACTGTGAAATGGCAAAAATGTTTTGAAAGCTACTGCTAAATAATACAGATGATAGTGCTTTGTATGACTCTGGAATAAAAACTGAAATGACTTAATAATTTCAAAGGCAGATTTTTTTTTTCCTGAACAATCTATAAGCTGTCTCATTATTTGTCTCAGTTCTTTGCTTTACTTTGGCAATAAAAACTCAGCTTTTATATGCACGTAAGGCCCATTGAGGCAAGGGTTTTGGCAAATATGGTTACACTCAGAATAAAAGATCTACAGAGAGGACATCGGTTCGTTAGTGCAGTTGGTCCCCCCATTGGAATGCTACCAGCTGGCACTAGCCCATTTCAGTAGCATTAATTCAACCAGTATTTACTGAGTGCTTCTTCCTCACCTCTGTCTGCACAGTGACTAGCACACAGTAGACACCCACAGCTTTTTTTAATGAGCAAATAAAGAATGAACATGGATGGAGGAGGAGAACTTCACTGTCCTCAAGAACGTCACAGTCTAGAGTAGGTGACACTAGTAGCTAATGCTAATAGCACACCAGTAGTGAGGAAGGAATGAGTACATGAGTGTGGAAGGACCAGTGAAGGCTCCATCAGAGAACAATCATTTGAACTTGGCTTTCAAGATGAGAGATTCCAGCTGGGAAAGATAGGAGAGCAACATTCAGAGGAAAAGAAAAACCTGCACAAAGGCAGGCAGGAGAGCCGGTGTAGCGGCCATTGTGAAGCAACCAAAAGCCCAGTTTGGGTGGACTTGTACAGACATTGTGGATAAATTTGTATATGGCAATAATTAGAATGAGGCCAAACGTAGGCTGGACTCATATTCTGGAGAGTCTGGAATCCCAGGGGGAGGCAAATGTCTCTAGCCCAGTATAGAGCTGGGAGTGACTGAACATTTTTGAGCACAGGCAGGTATAGAGATGAACCAGTTAGGCCCTGATCAGCTCTTGGGAAAGGGGGACTTGCAAGGCACCAGAAGAATTTTTACTCTCAGTTTCTACTGAGAATTCAGACAGGCGTGTTCTGTTTACATCCATGCCTCAGCTCCGGCCCCATCTACCTCTGCTGTCTCTTCCGCTTAGTTCTTGGATTCTTAACCCAAATTTCTGTTTCCTCACCTCCCCCCTTATCTGCCTTTTGCTCCCACAGCTTTCTTCTAGAGCTCTGCCTCCCAGATGAATGGATAAAGATGTGGCACATATATACAATGGAATATTACTCAGCCATAAAAAGAAATGAAACTGAGTTATTTGTAATGAGGTGGATAGACCTGGAGTCTGTCATACAGAGTGAAGTAAGTCAGAAGGAGAAAAACAAATACCGTCTGCTAACACATATATATGGAATCTAAGAAAAAAAAATGTCATGAAGAGATTAGTGGTAGGACGGGAATAAAGACACAGACCTACTAGAGCATGGACTTGAGGATATGGGGAGGGGGAAGGGTAAGATGTGATGATGTGAGAGAGTGGCAGGGACATATACACACTACCAGATATAAGTTAGATAGCTGGTGGGAAGCTGCCGCATAGCACAGGGAGATCAGCTCGGTGCTTTGTGACCACCTAGAGGGGTGGGATGGGGAGGGTGGGAGGGAGGGTGACGCAAGAGGGAAGAGATATGGGAACATATGTATATGTATAACTGATTCACTTTGTTGTAAAGGAGAAACTAACACACTATTGTAAAACAGTTATAATCAAATAAAGATGTTTAAAAAAAAAAGAAAGAAAAAGCAAGGCATCCTTGCAAATATTCATTTAACCTTCACGACAGCTCAGTGAGTGGACATTCTTAGTAGTCTACTCAGCACAAATTCTTCCTTTCCCCTTCCTAACAATACTGAGATATTTATTGAGCATGACCCTTCCCCAATACAGCCAGTTTGCCGAGTCTCAGCAACAGGGGTGGGCCTTATGTGCTCCAAACCGATCAGGACAACTCCCTTTTGCCACAGCCAGTCAGCATGTGGTATATCACAGGCCACGGGAACTGGTTCGAGAGTGGACACGTTACCCAAATTCAACCCAAATGAGACTGCAGGAGAGGTTTGTTGCATGTATGGAAAAGATATGTTTTCAGCTTTCTGAGACCGCTACCAAAAGGGAGTCTTTGTGTAAAAGGAAATTATATATATATTTTTTTCCTGAGTGGTGTTGGCAGCCGTCATGTGACCATGAGGTGGAACAGCCTTAGGATGAAGCCACCACGATAAAAGGTGCAACAGAGAAATATGAAGAAACTGGGTCCTTGAGGACATCATTGCACAGCTGAGTCAATTCCTAAAGTGCCACCCTTCCTCTATGGAAGGGTATGTATGGGGGTAGTAAACCCTCCTTATTGTTTAAGGCAGATTAAAGTAGGTTTTTTGTCACTTGCCATCTAAACGCAAGATGTACTAACTTGCTAAGTGATCTCTTAGCCACACAGCTACGAGGTGGGAGAGCAGAACTCAAAACTCCCATCTCGCCTCGGGTGCCACCTCCACCGCCTGCCTTTTGCTCTTGGTTCCCACCAGAGTGAGCTGCCCACTCTTTCCTCCCTTGCGGTTCAGCTTCCTGCCCTGCACCTGTGGCCCCCAACCCTCCCATGACGTCCTTTCCTGATGATGCCCTTTGTGATATCTGGAATTCCTTTGGTTCAATCACCAAAATATATCTATACATACGTTCGAATTCTTTCTAGTCCCTGGCTTCCTCTCGAGGTCTACAGGTCTCCGGTTGCCTCTCAGGAGGAGGCAGATCAGGGGTTACATCCCGGCTGCAGGTTCAGCTAGTGTCTGGCTCACTCACCATTGCCACTCCAGAATATTCATTTCCTTTCAAAATTCACTTCTTAAAAATGCATGCCCCCTGCCCAGTACTCTGCCTGGGTGCTCCCTCCCCTTCTTTAAGGACTCGACTACTACTTCACAGTCGTCCTCTCCCCTGCGTTACCCCTGCTGCTGTCCTGGAGGTATCGGCAGCCACTGTCGTGTGAACTACTGCCCTAGTCTCCCAGGTCCTTGACATCCTGGGCTCTAAAGACTGCCTTCCCCGTTCTTGAGTCACCAGACCCAGGCCATTCTCTGAAGCTGGAGTCAGATATTCCTCTTCTGCCCCAAGTTCTACATCCCCTACTGCAGCCACATGCTCTCAGGTTCCACATTGTCAGTTATTTCTTTGCATTCCTAGCTTTCTCCACAGAATCATGCTTTTTGCCTATAAATGTGCACCTACTTAAAGATAGTCTGATGACCTTACATTTTGTCCAAGGCTGGACTGACCGTCCCTCCACTGCTAGACAGCATTTGCTTCCACAGCACCTCCCACTAGCACGTCTAACCACCCTACCTGCGTATCATATGTGACCATATGATACCCTGCCTTACTTGCTGTAATGGACGAATGGTTCACATTCCTTTTGAAAGCTGGTTTCTTCATTTGTCTTCCACTGATCTACATGCTATTATTTACTGTCCCGTTTCTCTGCTTCCCTGTGTAACTCCTGAAGAGAGTTGTCTATGCCAACTGCCTTTAATTGCTGTCTGCATATTGTCTCTGGAACTCACCCTAATCAAGCTTGCGTCTCCACAAATTCACTGAAATTATTCTTGTAAAACCACCAGTCGTCTCCACGTGGCCAAATCCAGTTGTCAATCTTCATCCCTTGTCCTGCTTGAACTCTCAGCAGCATTTTCCACAACGAATCACTCCCTCTTTCTTTTCTTTCTTTCTTTTTTTTTTTTTTTGGCCACGCCGAGCAGCATGTGGGATCTAACCTGTGACCCCTGCAGTGGAAGCGCAGAGTCCTAACCTAACCACCGGACTGCCAGGGAAGTCACCCACCTCACTCCCTTTCTTGAAACGCTCTCTGCACCTGTCTTCAGCAGCCCTGCACTCTCCTGGTTTTCTCCCTACCTTACTGGTTGTTTCTTTTCAGTCTCATTTACTGGCTTCTCCTCCTTCCAAATGCAAAATGCTGGAATACCCTAGAGATCAGCCTTTCCATCTCCTTTCTATCTACAGTCATTCCCTGGGTAATCTTCATCCAGTACTATGGCTTAAGTACGATCTTCTGATTACTTTCAAACTTAAGTCCCCAACCCTGAGCTCTCTTTGTTGGTTAGTCTCCAAAGATGGCTGCCATCCAATCCCTCTAGGCACATGCCACTCTTCTCATCTAAAGGTGGAGTCTGTGTTCCCTCCGCTCGCGTGTGCTGGCCCTGTGACATGTTTTGACAAATAGGATATGGCAGAAGAGGTGATATGTCATTTTGGACCTATCCTTTATGAAGCCTGACAACTTCTGATCGCGTCCTTTCTGGAGAAACCAGTTGCCATGTAAGAAGTCCGACTCCCTGAGGTGCCACATATGTGAATGAAGATACTTTGGACCTTCCCACGTAGCCCACTACTGAATGCAGCCAAGTGAGTGATCCCAGCTGATGTCACATAGAGCAGAACTGCACAGCTGAGCCAGTCAGTCAACCCACAGGATGATAAATAATAAATTGTTTCTGTTTTAAACTCCTAAATTTTGGGGTAGTTTATTTATTATGCAGCAAAAGATAACTGAAATACCCTTGCTCTCCAAACTCCCATATCCACTGTCAAACTGACATCTCCACTTGGAAGTCTAATAGGCAACCAAACTTAACGTGTCCAGACTTGGACTCTTAACGCCTCATCTTCCCAGCATACCCTTCCCCTGGCATTCCCCGACTCAGTAAATGGCTATTTGCACAGCCGTAAATTATAGGAGTTATTCTGGACTCCTTTCTCACACTCCTCTTTCAATCTTAGCAGCTCTAGCCTCAAAGTATATCCAGAATCCCTTGAATTCTTACTACTTCCACGTCTAACATCTTGTTCCAAGCCACCATCATCATATACCTAGACGTCTGCAACAGACTTCTAACTGGCTTTCCTCCTTCCACATCTGTCCCCTGTCCTTCATCTCACCCCACAGTTGAGAATTTCAGCACAACAGCCAGAGTGATATTTTAAAAATGTAAGTAAGGCATCTGAAAAGATGCTCATCATCACTAATCATTAGGGAAATGCAAATAAAAAACCACAAAGATGGCTGCTGTCAAAAAAAACCCAAACAAACCCAAAAAACCAGAAAGCAAATGTTGGTGAGAATGTGGAGAAATTGGAACCCTCGTGCACTGTTGGTGGGAATGTAAAATGGTGCAATTGCTGTGGAAAACAGTATGTTGGTTCCTCAAAAAATTAAACATAGAGTTATCCTTTGATCCAGTAATTCTGCTTCTGGGCATAAACCCAGAAGAACTGAAAGCAGGGACTCAAACAGATATGTCTGCACCCATGTTCAAAGCAGAATCATTCACAAAAGCCAAAAGATGGAAACAAGTTAAATATCCATCATTGGGTGAATAGATAAACTATGGTATATACATATAACAATATTATTCAGCCTTAAAAGGGAATGAAATTCTGATACATGCCACAACACAGATGAACCCTGAAGCCATTGTGCTAAGTGAAATAAGCCAGACACAGAAGGACAAATATTCCACTTACATGAGATGCCTAGAGGACTCAAATTCATAGAAACAGAAAGTAGAATGGTGGTTTTACTCAGGGGCCGGGAGAAGGGGGAAGTGAGTTATTATTTAATGGGTACTGAGTTACACTATGGGATGATGAAAAAGTTCTGGAAATGAACAGTCGTGATGGTTGCACAACAATGGGAATGTACTTAGCGTCACTGAACTGTAACATTAAAAACTGGTTAAAATGGTAAATTTTATGTACATTTTACCATAATAATTTTTTTTTTTTTTTTTTTTTTTTGTGGTACGCGGGCCTCTCACTGTTGTGGCCTCTCCCGTTGTGGAGCGCAGGCTCCGGACGCACAGGCTCAGCGGCCATGGCTCACGGGCCCAGACGCTCCGCGGCATGTGGGATCTTCCCGGACCGGGGCACGAACCCGTGTCCCCTGCATCGGCAGGCGGACTCTCAACCACTGCGCCACCAGGGAAGCCCTAATAATTTTTTAATATAAGTTAAGATCATGTCTTTTCTCTAATGACTTTCCATCTCACTAAGAATAAAAGCCGAGATCTTTACAATGGATTACAACTATACAAAATATTGTCAAGTGGGCCTCTGTTGGAACAAAGAGAATTTAGCTGAAAACAGGCAACGTTTTTTTCCCCCTTGAGTCTTAAAGTACTCTTTTCTTTTTACCTCTTAGAGTTATTAAGCTTTTCTACTGAGAGGCTGTCGGTCTGAAAACAGCCAGTGACCAAAACGACAATTGGAATTTGAGCCAAAAGTATATGTGCTCCCACCTAGTTAGTGCTAGAACTAACAGGTCTGCATGAGAATGAATGTCAGTCCCTGGTCCCGAGTGATATTCTTATTCTCTGCAGCTTTGGTCAGACAAACCAGCCTGGTCCATCAAACAGAAAGTAGTTTGCCCTGAGATGCCCAGCCCTTCCACTCTACCGGAAGGTGATGATGTTTCCTTAGCCCTTGCTGTCTGCCTCAATGTCAGGCGAAAGCAACTTTGAAGAGCGAGGGACCTCCCCCCGGCTTTTCCCTCTGCCTGGCACGGTCTGCCCCCCTTTACCTATGTAGCTTTGCTCCCTCAACAGTCTCAAGTCTTTACTTAAATGTCATCTTTTAAATGATGCCTTCTCGGACCACTGTATTCAAAATTTCATCTCCCTTTATCAGCAACCTTGCTTAATTTTTCTCTGGACACTTGGCACCCTCTAACATAGAATGTAACTGACTTTCTTATTTTGTTTATTGTCTGCCTTCTCCCACTAGAATATAACGGCTGTAAGTGCAAACACTTTTGTGTGTGTGTGTGGGGGGGGGGGTTTCACTGATATATACCCCCAGTACTTAGGGTAGTGCCTGGCACATTATAACAAGTGTTCAAACATTTCAGTGAACAAATGAAATAAGTCTGACCATCCAAAGGGAAAACTGGCATCTTGGTCCTCAGCATGGACCCTCTCCCCAAGTGAATGTACACATAGACATACACACAAAAAAACCTACGCCTATAACCTTAGGGGTTCCTAGACTCCCTGAAACCCAGCCACGGGTGCCAGGTGAAAACTCTTTGGTCAAAAGGAAGTTGGCTGTACCTCTTTGGGTGCTTCTCCAGCGCAGCCTTTTGGAAGTCTTCTCCATGCCACAGATGTTGTGACTATTGGGAGTCTCCCAGGAGACTCCAGAGCCCTGTAACACTGTAGCAAATACAGTGAAGCTGGCAGCCATAATTCTGTTAAGAAAACAGGAGTGTGTGCCAGCCCCTCATTATTCATTACTGAGCTATTAATTCAAGTTCTCTTAGGAAAACATCCAACAGTGAAAAGACAGGCTCTGAGCAGCCACAAGCCACGGCACAGCCAGCCCTCTGCCCTGGTGTCCCGGGTTACAGCCACTTCTTGGGGCAAATGCTGAGCTGCTCCCTTTGAACATACCTGGCTCCTTGGGGGTGCGAGTTGCCCTGCAGGGTGACAGTGACCGGCTCCTGGTCCTGTTCAACGTTGCTAACTCCCGAGGCTGCAGAATCCAAGAGGACTGGCTGCTCCTTAGAGGAGGAGCTCACATGTCCAGCGTGCCGGGCAAGAACTGAAGGTTGAGTAAGACTTTCGCAGAAGAAAGGGGTGATGGCAGAGGAGCGGGTGGAAGGAGAGGGCATCCTGGGCAGGGGGGAGGGGAGGAGCAGGCCCAGTGCAGAGACGCGGGAGTGGGGTAACAGCACGAGCCAGCCTCCATGGGGAGGGTGTGGAGCTTTATCAGAAGGGCTTCGGAGAGCCATGGACGGGGTAATGATAGAATAAGATGTGCATTTAGTGAGATTTTCCCAGGAGGCAGTGGAGGATGGACTAGTAGAGGCAAGAAGACCACTCAGGTTGCTTTTAAGTGATCCTGGGGCAAGTGGTATGGGCTGACCAAGCTGGTGGCAGCAAGCAGAAAGGGAAGGGGAGAGAGTCAAGGGTTATTAAGGCGGGTAGAATTATCCAATGATGGAAACACAGTGGAGGATGAGAGAGGAATGGGGGAGAGGGAGGACGGAGGTCATAGAAAATGTCAGGTTTCTGGCTTGGGCAACACGGTGGATACAGGTGCCATTACCTTAGGAAGAAATACGGGTGGGACCTGGGTCGAGGAGCCTTTCTCAGCTGCGGCTCCACTAGAAAAGTAAGCACTGTTGCCCTCAGGCCTCCACCGTCTGGAAGGAATGAGCGTCTCTCCCCTGATCTAGAATGGCACTAGTTCTCCTTAGAACTGAGAAAACAGGCACTGGGGTTGCATTCTTCATTCTGCGGTTCAGACAAAGAGCCCCGGTTGAAAAAGGTTTCGATAATGTAGGTCTGCTTATGCTCAGGCCATGGGAGGGGATGAAATCGCCCTGACAAAGTGTATAAAATTGAATCAGTATAAATGACAGAGTCAAGGGACGAGGCGCCCGAGAATCTAGACGCAGCGAACCTGAGACGCAGCGAACAAATCAGGAGACAGTGACACCTTAAGTCCTCATGGAAGCCAAGGAGAAGGTAACTTCAGACAGAAGAGGCTGGCCAAGCTGTTTCCCACAGCGGGTGGCTGTACCACTGGTGATGCTAGAGAGGATTCTTGGGGTACATGTGGGCAAACACTTTTAACTTTAGTAGTTATGTATTGTTATCTCTATGTACTGCAAGTAATCCAGCATTTATGTAGTAATATAAATAACCGTAGCTAACAGTTACTATTTTTTGACAGTTACTAGGTACTGGCCATTGTTCTAAGTGCTGTATATGTATCAATATTCTTACTTAATCCTCACCACAATCCTACAAGCTAGATATTATTGTTATCCCCTTTTTAAAGATGAAGAAAGTGAGGCACAGAGAGGTCAAATAACTTGCCCAAGGTCACAGAACTAGTAAGAGGCACAGCTGGAATTTGAACCTGAGGGGTTTGACTCCAGGAACCCTGCTTTAAAAAAAAGGATTTATTTCTGGCTTTTTAAAAATTCAAGTAAAAGAAAAGGATCAATTTCAAGAAAATAGCAAATAAATAATAGAACAAGTGGACTCAGCTATCACAAAATTGTTAAGGAGGCACACGAATGACTGACACTTGGGAAACAGTGCCCTGGCTGCATTGTTACATAGGGGAGAAATGCGTGATAGTGAACTGTACATAGTCTGCACATGTCCTGAGACTACAGACAAAAGGAAACATCTAGATAATGCTGTTCCCTGCCTATGGGGAGGTCCAATTGCATCCTTTCAATTCTGGGCCATTATCCTAGGGACAGACAACAAACCACAAATATCGTATTAACTGTTAACTGTCAAAAAGGTTATTTGTTATTGGTGGGCGTTAGATTCGTTAATAATGTCTTAAAAGATTCACTGGGTTCTTTAAATTTGACCAAACTCTTACACATTATCACCATACTTAAGTGTATTAGAAATGTGCTAAATTACTTCCATGACCGCATTTTGAACATTTCAACAGCTGAGTACATTGTAAATACTCGGGCAGGAATTTTGATTTCTCATCCTTATTTCTTTGGGATCCCATGAGTAATACAGGAAGCTTGTTTATTGCTGAAATATATCTTGCTTAATGTCTTTCATGTCTGTCCCTGGTGTCTTACCAGCAAAAATGGGAGTGAAAATGATCCCAAGCAGAGGAAGAAATCAAATAGGGAAACCGAAAGAAGAAACAGAAAAGGAAAAGTACTGGGGAAGGAAGATGGGCTGCACACCTTCTGGGGCTCCACGTCCTAATCTGGGAGAGGGCAAGAAAAAGGAGATGGAACAGACTGAAACAAGCCAAAAGGTATTGTTCCTGAGAGACGCCCTCAGGCACTGGGAAAGAATGTCTTGGCATCTAAGGGAGGGTGGGCGGGCACCAGGCCATTGACGCCTCTAGCTCTGTCCACCCTAAGTAATACATCCTTGCTGGTCCTTGCCTGCAGGTTCTCTCATTCTTTCAAGGTTTCGGTAGCACGCAGTTTCCGGAGCAATGCCACGAGGAGTATTTGTCCTCAGGCCTAGAAGGCCATGTGCTACCCCAGGCCTTTTGGGGCCCTGGCTCAGTGTGCGCGTCTTGGGTACTTTCAGCATGATGGATCACATCTCAATCTGTATGTTGCAACTAAGTCTGCTGGGATCAACCATATTTCCACAGATCTACTCTCTGTATTAAAGGGAGAGACAAAATGTGTTGCTGTCTAGTAGATGCAAACAAGGCCACGTTAACAATTCAAATTTCACTGGTTCTTGCCATTACTGTTACAACTCACCATTCTTGCCTGAAAATGCTCCTTGGGTATTATCTAGAGGGTCTTACTTGTATTTGTCAGCATCGTTACTCTCACCTCGCCTCAGGTCCTTCCTTTCAGCTTGACGATTCTGTGATTCTATAAGATTGGTAAGGAGGGTTGTGGAGTCTCTAGTACAAGAGACTTCTGTGTGTTTATTTTAAAGTCTGCCTTATAGAAAATTTCAAACATCTACAAAAAAACAGAGAAGGGTATAATGAATTCTCATGTACCCAATGATCTGCTTTAACAATTTATATACCATCTACACCTCCACCTTCTCTACCCCTCTGGATTATTCTGAAGAAGATTCTTAAATATTTTAGCATAGATCTCAAAAAGACAACTCATTTTTAAAAAATCTAGTGCAGGAGTTTTTAAACTTGGGTTTATATATGTAATGTTGCATGCAAATACGCATCTTCTTGAGAAAATGACCTACAGCTCTCATCAAATTTTTTAACTGGTTCAGGAGTCTATGATTTTTAAAATAATTGCTCTAAGCAAAACAATGAGAAGAGATTAAATTTGCTTTAGGGTCAATAATTGTGAATGAAACCTCTCATCTTTTCACCATTACCATCATTACACTCATTCTTAAGTATTTTTCAGAAACTTGTTTCCTAGGAATGATTTTAGCTATTGTATATAGAGAACAGTAAATTTCAACTTTAAAAGGTTTTAGGATTAAAAGCACTCTCCAAAAGCCATAAATACTAATTTAAAGAGCAGAAAAACATTAGAGGCACGTATACAATGGTCAATATACAATCACCATGAGAGCTTTCCAACTGGGCCCTCAGCCTGCCAAGTGAAGAAATCTATATCAGAGAACCAGGGGGAGAGTCAGTCAGAACTGATTTCACCAGAAGCATTAGCTCAGAGGCAGAGAATACAGGCACAGAACTGCTCAAAATGTCCCTACGTTTTGCAAAATATAAAGGATAACATACTTCCAGGAATGTGATGCTAAAATAAAAAAATTCAGAAACCATACATACTGCTGATTAAGTTAAAATTACTCAGTGATTTTAATAAAACAGACATAAAATATACATTAACATTTTCTTTATTTTCAAAAATCTGGGTTAAACAGGCAAGCTGCGTGTACATAAACCAAACCAAACAACACACCAACAACTTAAAAAAAAACAAAACAAAAAAACCCCAGAACCTTGCAAATTGTTAAGACTCTATTGGACTATCAACTAGAGGGTTGGACTAAATGAACAAGAAACCCTGATGCTCTATGACAGACAATTGATGCCGTATGTGCTTTCCCACTCGGGTGATCCCATGTGCACATACTTTTGTGTACATGTGCAGGCATCACTGGAGGAAGAAAGAAAAAGTTGAAAATGGTACAATAAAATAATTCAAGTTACTGACCATTTTCTCTGTCCTTCAGAATGATGTTTCCAGTGTTAAGAAATTATGGATGCCTCCTCTACATTAAAAAAAAAAAAAAAATCCAGAACAGTGAAAACATCAGGACAGTTTTATTGCTATCTTTTGGAACATATGGCTACATAGAAACTATTAAAAATTTCAATAAAAGCAAAGTGTTTCTTGTCTAAGTAGTTAAAGTGAACAGACTCTTGTTAGTCACAGCCAAGCAAGAGGAGACCCTGGGAAAGGTTATAATTGGAGCTTATCCAGAAGAGGCTCCTTCCATCTGCAAGAGGTTTGCTATGCTTCAGAAGGAAAAACAAAGCAAACGCAAAGCAACCCATTCACTTTTCCATTTCTGAATTTAAAGCAAACATTCTGGTGTTGTTGAAATTTTAATTTCCAGTTTAAATTGTCATGACCACTTGGGGCACAGACAAAACCTTTATATGACCAGGAAGGAACTGAGCAAGGCCAATGACACTCAGTGTTCCTGTGTGTTTTCAAGTCTGTCCGGTGCAAGCAAATGAAAACCAAAAGAAAGCAACCCAGCTTTAGTTCTAACACTGATAACCGTAGACCCTGGAAGGAAGTAATTTAGTGGGTTTTTTTGGTTTTTGTTTGTTTGTTTTACTGCTTTTATTCCCTTACTATCTGAATTTAAACACAGTTCCATAAAACTTCAAGTATAGCTAAGGAAAGCACCTCACTGCCCCCAGCCAGCTTCCCACTGTTGAAACTGAACTCTTCTGGCATTTGTATTCTGAAACAAGTTTCATTTCTCCTGATCTCTTGTTAAAACAGATTTTATCTTCTGTAATTTTCTAATTTTGCACCTGTTGTTAGTTCCGAGTTTGGGAAGAGTGGAGAAGCACACAGGATGGCCTCCACAAGCTCTGGTCTAGGCTATCAGACACCAGGACGAATGTGGGGACCCCTTGCCTTTTCTCACTTGGAAGCAAGGGACTCTTTCAGGATAGTGTTTTAAATGGTAGTGGGGAAAACAGCAATTTAAATTTTATTTGTAGAAAAAAGTATCTGAATTTTCTATTTTTACTATAATGATCATGCATCACTTCAGTAATAAAAATAAACACAATGCTGTGAGGTGGCAATTGTTTTTAGGTACATTTTCTTGTATTAGTTCAGCCCATTTTAAGTGAGGACTTTGGGCATTTTGGGATATTGTGGCTTCTGGCCATATTATCTATTTAAAAGCATACATCTTTCTTCCAGTGGGTAATGATCTGATACCGCACAGTCCCTTGAAATTATATTCTACAACAACAAAATTTAACCAAGCTTTGTAGGTTGCAGTATAAGTTATCTTTATAAGAATAGTACATGGTTTATTTCAATGCTTGTCATAACTAAAAATATTTTCCATATCTTTACACATAAAATGTGTATCAAATTCCAGAGTCACAACTTCTCCCCTCAGAATTCTCCATCGTTTCCTGGCATTTGGTGCCATAGAGTAGAAGTCTGGAGCCAGAGTGTTGTTTTCTGATAGGCAACTTATTACTGTTTGACTGAATGCCTACAGGATTTTTCATTCTTTGTCCTTGGTAGTTTAAAATTTTGCCAGGAGGTGATTAGGTACAAGTCTCTTTCACTTGTTTTGTTTTTTTTTCTTTTTTTGGCCTGGAATGCAGTGAGGCCTTTCAATCTAAATACACAGATTTTCGTTTTGTCAGGGAAGATTTCATTTTTATAGTCTAATGATATTTTTCTCAATATACTCCTTCCATCAGGAAAGCAAATGTCAGTATTGTTAGCTAATGTTCTGTCTTCCAAATCCATTATCTTTCCCCTATTTTCATCTCCTGTTTCTTTTGAAAGAACGATAGGAAGAAAATCTCATTTGTCCTTCACACTGATTTTTTTTTTTTTTTGGCCACATCCTGCAGCATGCGGGATTACTTCCCCAACCAGGGATCGAACCCATGCCCCCTGAAGTGGAAGCGCAGAGTCTTAACCACTGGACTGCCAGGGAAGTTCCACACTGAGTTTTTTATAAGCATCTGTATTGTTCTTTTCTACTTCCAATGTGGATTTTAATCTGCTATTGTGTTTTTAGCTTCCTTGAAATCCTTCTTTCTAGTTTATCTTCTTTTTCATTTTATTCCGTTGCCTTTTTCTCTTAATCCATTCCCATTTAAGATAACATACTATTACTGCATAGAAGCAATTCTTCTGTTCCTTCAATTATGACAAAGAGAATCCTAAAATTTTCTTGTTTCTTGCAGTAGACTACTTTCAGCTGTTCTGGAAGCTGTTCATTTTCCTTCATTCAGTCACTTTTTTTTTTAATGCCACATTTGTTTTCTCTATACTCATCCTTAAATGTGGTCCTTTCTCCTCAAACCCAGTAGTTGCCTTTCATTATGCTATCTGTCCACTTGTCAAATCCCTTTTTTGGATGCACAGGTTGAGGGTAAGAAGATGTGCATATTTCCAAGTCCAGTTTCTAGTTTAACACTTTTCTATTGAAGTGGCATCCTTCTCCTTTCTATTGTCTGGTTTCCTGGATCTCTGATCCAACACCATACATGAAAAATCACAATATTTGCATTTTCTGCTACTTGCTTATTTATTGTTTTTGTCCTCACCTAAAGGGCATTTTTCTCAGAATGCACTATGCCTCCAATAGATCCTCTCTGCCTGCTGCTCACATTTTAGCCCTAGAACTTGGAGCTGGACTGAATGAAGAGGAGGTGGGTGGGGAGATGGGAGAGAGGGTGGGATAGAGAAGTTTTTCACTTTATAGTGTGGCATCTGGTTAAGAGAAAGGATAAGCCAGTAATTTTTCTGGCACCAGAGCTCTGAGTAAGGAGACTGACATGGTTAATGAGAACAAGTATTAAATATCTTTCAGATTTTCTATTTCACAGAACCTGTTTCATGAAGCAAAGCGAAAGAAAACAGTGAGCTACAACCTGAAAGGTTTTGTCTCACTCCACTTCCAAGTGCCTTGTAAATTGTATCGATTCCTTCTAGATTCTAGAATTGAGAGGTAGCCTTCTTCTGGTTCTATATGAGTGTTTTTCTTGGAAGGCAGGAACTCAATGGGGGCCTTCTGCCAGACAGCTCCATTAATTAATTTTTTAAAATCCAAATCTTCCAGCTATGGTCTGGAGGAAAGATTCTGGATTAATTTTCTAGTCCTGAATCTACTACTTACTGTCTTGCTGACCTTGGATGGGCCCTTTAATATCTCTGGGCTTCGATTTTCTTATTGGTAAAATGGGGGATTTTGATTAGGCTGTCTCAGAGTTACCTATAACCTCTTATTTTTTAAGCCTCAAAACAAAAAACTCCCCATGCCCTGATAAAGGAAAGAATAGAAAACAAATGACTAAATAAGTATATTTTGCTAAGAGGTTGCTTTAGCCTAAAGATTATAAAAATCCTCTGACATCAAAATTTAAAAGTGAAAGCAAAAACCCTGAGCATGTAATTGTGATGTAGGCTAGGAAGTCCTTTACATTTTAAGCAATGATACCCATTCAAAACAGGTGCAGTTTGTAAATGACTTGACTTTTATTAGAATAAACTGGCATGACCATCTGCCCTTTAAGGTAGACAATAGATAATACAAGTTATTTATTGGATAAACACAGAAGGTTCTCAGAAGGTTCTCAGTAGGCAGAAAATGTTATACTCATTCATAGAAAACCACCAGGCTTTCCAGGAGCTATTGAATTATATCAATATATTGAATTAGTAAGAGAGTACATATAAGATATGACACAGTATGGTTTGAGAAATGAAATATTTCCCAAACAAATGGAAACTGTTTAATTTTTTAAAAGCTCTGTGATAAATGGACCTCTTTGGGCCTGAAGAAGGCAGTTTAGTTTAATGCATTGAGCACTGTATTTGGAGTCAGAAGACCTGGGTTCAAACTTAAGTTTTCCAACTTATTAGCTCTGTGAGACTTTGGGAAATTTACTCAACTTCTCTGAGCCTTGGTTTCTCAATAAGTAAAATGGGAATAATTAGACCTACCTTGCAGAGCTGTTGTGAGAATTAAATGAGAATATGAGGAAGCTGTGCGAAAGCACTTACCACAGTGTTAGTCAAATCTGAATCTTCTAGAAACTAGAAACTTATTTGAAAAAATCAGTAACAGTAACTACAGTTAAATGGAAATTAATTAAATCAGTTATACTGACCATAAAATATTTTGGAGCCCATTCTTAGTGGGGGAGAGGGATCTATCTAATTGCTTTTAATAGTAATGGAAGCAATATGCATCTACATATAATCCAGTGATTTTTTTTGGTCTTAATAAGTATTTCCTGAAATTATTAACTTCCATATGAACTGTACTAGATAAACAATAAAGTACTTTAATTGAGCATAAAAATCTGATTCTGATCAACAGTTAAAACATAGGGGGCTTCCCTGGTGGCGCAGTGGTTGAGAGCCCGCCTGCCAATGCGGGGGACACGGGTTCGTGCCCCGGTCCGGGAGGATCCCACGTGCCGCGGAGCGGCTGGGCCCGTGAGCCATGGCCGCTGAGCCTGCGCGTCCGGAGCCTGTGCTCCGCAACGGGAGAGGCCCCAACAGTGAGAGGCCCGCGTACCGCAAGAAAACCCAAAAAAACCAAAAAAAAAAAAAAAAAATAGGGAACCTCTCTGGATTTCTTGGGCTATAAAGAAATAGAAGTACTCAAAATCATCATCAAAATAGGCAAACTTTGCCAGAATGATGGGCAGCCTCCCTCATAGGAGTTTTGGGAAATCCTATGATGTCAGGATACATGGATACAGAACACATAGGAATTTCCAGAGATAAGCTAGTTTTTCATTCCCCACAGCCTCCTCTTCTTTCAGAAAGGGAGTTCAGCCTTAGGTCATCACCAATCTCGCCCTCCACTCCTGTTTTTGCTTAGGTGATAATTTATATGAAAAAACACAACAAAGATTTTTACCTAAGAACTTTGCCTAAACAACTGAATGTTTTTCTCTTAAAACAGAGCATTAAAAATTCACCCCAAAAGTAAAAGCATTTAAAGATATACATGAATTTGAAACTTTTAATGCATTCTTTGGTTCAGGGCTGCGCTACGCAGCCTGTTGTGGCCTCTCCCGTTGCGGAGCACAGGCTCCGGACGGGCAGGCTCAGCAGCCATGGCTCACAGGCCCAGCCGCTCCGCGGCATGTGGGATCTTCCCAGACAGGGGCATGCCCATGTCCCCTGCATTGGTAGGCGGACTCTCAACCACTGCGCCACCAGGGAAGCCCAGGGCTGTTTGTTAACAGTTTCTCAATATGTATGGGTCTTAACTTAGACTAAATTGGAGCGCCTGTAGAGAAAATAAGGTAACTCTTCTTTGAGATCTTCATCGTTTGCATTTCTTGCTGCCTAAAGTTAACTGGTTACTAGCTCAAGAACCCACTGTTAGCAATCCAGATTTCAATAGGAGCAACAAAGTGATGCTTGTTTGATAAGAGTAATATTTAAACATAAATATTTGTTTATTTAAGTGGTAACAATGTGGTTAGTGTTAGCCTAACCTGAGAAAAATAACTTTCTGCTGCCTATAGAGATAGCAAAATAATTTAAGGAGCTGTCAAACTTAAAATTTCAAGAAAATTGTTATTCCTAAAGCAAGCGTTCCAATATAGCAAGAAGCACTCAGGAGATTCAGTATATGATCTTGAGGAATTAGGAATTTTGCCTTCTAGTTTTGCCACTTCCTAACTACATGGCCTTGAGGAATTGCAGAAATGTAACATTATTCACTTTGGAGATGATCTTTTCTGACGATCTCCTTTCACAGCTGAGGAAAGTGAGATCAGCATTTACCAAGTGAGTAGAGAAGGTGCTGCCAGCGTGGTAATCTTCCTTCTATAGCTAGAGGCTTCCGCTTCTACAGGAGGATTATTTTGTCTAGATCTTCTCCACAGCTGTCTATGAACATGCTGATAGGGTGGGTATAGCACGATGCTTTTAATGAGGTTGAATTAAAATAAAAATCAGAGTAACAGAGTTTCACATTTCTATAAACATTTATCAGTCAGGGCAGATTAATACAGCATATAATCCAAGGAAAGCTGGGAAATGCCACATGACGGAGGAGACCATTTCTTTCACAACTTTGGTTAGGTTTTCCTATAATACTCCCCTTTGCAAACACACTAAACCATGGGAAAACTTTCTCATAACGCCTCTCAGGGCTTCTCTATGCTGTAATTGTTTTTGCTTATATCTGAGGTATCAGGGCTTGGAGGTGCTGGAGGTAGACTTTATGGGTATAAGTGTGACCACATTGTCAGGTTTGCTTTCCTCTTCAAGTTTAACAGTTTAAAGGAGAGAGAATCTCCATAATGGAAGGAATAAGTGGTATAGTGCAGATTAGGTGAATAATATTATTACTCTTACCAAAGGTTGTAACTAAAATAACTAAGATTTATTGCATAAATAATACTATGTGCCTGGTGCTGTGCTAAAGCCTTTACATTTCATTGAATCATACCCTTCAAGCTGATGCCCCCATCATCTCTGCTGGAATAAACTTCCAAGGGGAGACTGGCTAAATTTTGGGGAGGAGGTACCAGGCGAGCAGGGCTTCCTTTAGAGCAGGTGCAGAAGGTGCTGGGGGCAAGAGCTCACCCAAAGGACACCCTGGGTCGTCCCATAACACCTACAGCACTACCATTCCTGAGGCAGAGCCACGGCCACTTGAGGCTCGGTGAATGTGCAAGTTCCCGGTATTCATTCCTACTTCTGAATGCAAAAAACACTAAAGGTAAGTGAAGAAAACACTCTTAACCTCCCCGTTTCTTCTCTTGGGAATCTCCTTTCTCCTGGCTTAGGCCAAGAGTAGAAAACCCTGGAGTCCCCAGAGGGTATGGTTTACAGCTGGCCGAAAAGACAGAACAACTGCCTTAGCTCTGAAGCCCAACAAGAGCTAGCTACTCTGCCCCCCTTCAGATCCTCTGAGCATGGACACAGCCATATAGATGGATAGGTGCTTCACCATATTAGCAGGTTTACTAGGTGTTATCACATATAAACTTAAAGTGTGTGTGCACATACACACATACACATATACACACAAATATATAATAGACAAAGTACCTATACGGTGGGTGGCACAGGAGGCATGTAATGAACCACATTTAGGATGCTGAGATATGATTCCTTTCTTCCATCAGGTATCACTGGAGATTCTACCTCCTCACTTTGATTATAATCATTCACTTCAGAACTCTGAGGGTTGAAAGTCCATCAAATAGGTGATAAGTGACAAACCTGAGGCAGAGATCGTTATTCAGCTGATAAAAAGCCACTATCAACAGAAAGATTACAGCCTCTGGATCAGTTATTGCTACTTTTGGAAACGTTAAAATCTGAAAAGATCCCGGTGATATCTAATGGCAATTTCTTCTTGAATCTATTTAAAATAAAAATGGAGGTTTTATTAATTAAGCTGCAGGCCCAGCCTGATAGTTCACATAGGTTATATTTCTGTTTAAGTGCAGTACTGACAAGAAAAACAACCATGTGCTTTCCTCAAACAAAATTTCCTTTGGGTGTTCACCCACTAAAGGAAACTGTACCTCGTGTTTTGTGTCTCTTTTAAGCAAAACCTTAAAACCCCTATAGGAAACTACAACAGAACAGTGTGCAATATCAAGTCATAACACTGCTTATTAAATATTACCTGTTATTTATATACAGATGGAGACATTCCAAAGTTAATCTATATTCAGGAAAGATCAACTAGTAAGCCAAATATATGTGCAGGAACTAAAAAGGGAGCAACATTAAACCTTAAGGCAGCATTGGTTGAGTCTTCTCTGGTAAAGGAAGTAGTATATATTTCAATGACCAGTGAATGATTTTTTAAAACAATTAAAATAAATACTAAAATAATGTTTTGAAAAAGAAATAGGGCTGATTTTAGTACTCCTACAAAATGAATGTATACTAGACTTTCAATTGTGGATTGGAAAACATACACAGGAACAAAATGGTATGAAGTTGTGGCAGTCTTTCCTCAAATACAAAATAAAGATTCCCTAGAAATTATCATTATTATTAATTAGTCCTCTTTGGGCTCCCTTTTCACTTATTCAGAGCAGTTATGATAACATTCTGTTAATGTTTGAATGACAAGTGGTCAGGTGCAATCTCACCTGAGTGGAATGATTTCAAACTGCACTGATAACCTATCATCATGGTCTGATTTTTCAACTATGCCCTTGTTGCTGGGTTTGCTTACCTGGTAGGTTGCCTACATCCTCGTGTCCCAAGCACTGGTGCCAACCTAAAATGATGAGATCTCTTGTGGCTGAAAGAGTCATACTTTGACAAACATATTTCAAAACTCTTTAATAAACACATTTTGGAATTTGTTTTCTTTGCAGCTTGTTTTGTTGGATTTTCCTGGTTACGCCTGAAAATTACTTTCAGTTGTTTTACAGTCCAATGCTATATGCTGACAGAACAACTGTATGACACAAAGAACAGATGAAAAAAAAATACCTCTAAAATATGTTCAAACGAAAATAGCTTTCACATGACACTGAGAAAGAAAACGTAGGCACTTCTGCTTCAGGAGGTTTTTCACGTTTTGATCGCAGACCGCTTTTCCAAGACACTTTCTCTCACTACTGGAAATTCCCGCATGGTACAAACCATCTAGTTCATTGGAAACCTTGTTCTCACAAGCACCGTTTGGTGCATTACTCTTTTCTCATAAAAGTGTCTCCACTGATGCAGAGGTCAAGTTCCTCCCAGTGCTGAGAGCAGTCCCCACCTTCCTATCAGCATGACGGAGCGTGCTTCCATCAAGCCACACTGCTTGCTCTGCAGGACCAAGTTATCCATCAACAAAACATAAGCAGGAGTGCCAGGTGCAATTTTTCTCCTGGAAATAGTTAACATGTCTGCCTCTCTCTTCCTAGTTCCTCACTGTGAGTGTAATTCCACAAAGTGTTTATAACATTCTAAAGCTACTAGGCTACTGGGATTTTTTTTTTTTTAATGACTACTTAAACAGTTTTCTTCCCCCTTCCCTTTTTTTTTTTTTTTTTTTTGAGAAAATCTGTGCTAAAAAGGCACTAGATAAAATGAACTTCCTCACTCTTGTGTATGTAGTACTTTATACAGTGCATTAGACTCTATAATTTAACAAAGGTGACACACATCTGGATAAAATATCCTAAATATTCATCTACTTTCAGTTAAAAAAAAACAAACCCAAAGTCAAAGAAATAGGAAGTCCCACTGACAGAGACCAACCTGACCATGAAGTCACTGCCATCCCTGCCTCCTCAGAGCTCTGGCCCTGGCTGCAGGGGGAGCGCCCGCCTGCCAGGGTGTGTTGGGTGGTGGCTGGCACCCAGGGGAGACTCACTGGCAGCAGCTGTGGGAGCCAAGCCTCCGGGAGACCTGAGTAAATGAGACGAAGGTGAAGTTCTCACAGTTTTCCAGCTTGACCTTCTTGGCTAAGTTCGGGACAATTCCCCGAAGAGACCTCAGTCCCATCCTCTGTTCCTCGTACCACACGCTGCCCATGTCTGCAGCCTCCTTCCTGGCAGTAAGGTAGAAAGGGGACTTGGCCTCCATCTGGGTGGGTGGTCGGTGGATGTACATGTACTTGTAGAGGAGGCAGTAAGGGCACTGTTTGTGTCCCCTGGAATGCTCGTGGTAGATCTTCCCGTGGCACACTCGAGTGGAACCACTCCGACTCTCCCGCTTGACACTGTCTGTCCGGGCAAAATAGGGCTGGTTCTGTGGGTCTTTGAGCAGCTCGATGTCACCATACATCAGATCAGCATGCTCCTGCAGCGTCCGCATATTCAGGTATTGGCTGTTGTACTTGACCACGGTGGACAGAAGGGTGATGGGGCTGTCATCCCCCAGACACCCTGCCTGCCACATCTCTTCCTCATCAGAGAGGGAGAAGTAGACGATGTTGCGAGAACGGGCACCTGACATCCCTGCCTTACTCAGCACCCACAGCTTCTCCTTGAGCTTCTTGGTGGAGGAGCTGAAGGTGCTGCTGGTGATGGAGAAGCCCACGCCCGCGTTCTTCAGGATGCGGTCCAGGCCTCGGCGGATGGCGTGGAGCGACGTGGCCAGGAAGTCTGAGCCGTCGCTCTTCTTAACAGTGACATAAAAGTTCTCGAGCAGCTCGTTCAGCTTCACTGCAGGGATCTCAAATGAGACAAACACTGAGGTTACACATCTGTGGACACCCAAGTAGCCAGACCCCTCCTTCCTTCTCCTGAATCTCACTAGGGGCTGTATTTTGGACAGCCCTCTAGAGGGCTGCCTTCTTAGCATGATATAGTGGAAAAAACAGTGAATTTCATGCTGGAAGATCTAGGTTCCACACTGGGCTCCATCCACTTAGTCCCTTTAAACTGCAGTGTTCTAAGCAAACAGGACGGGAGAAAATCATCATACCTTCTCAAAGAATTATTGTAATGCTTAAATAAAGTAGTGGATGTGAAAGGGTTTGTAAATAGTAATGAACACACATACACACAACATATATATTTGTGTGTGTGTGTATATATATATGTAATTATTATTTTTATTATTGGCCTTGTAACTTTCACTATTCCTCTCTGGAAAGCCCTTTCGTCTCTTTTCTAGCAAATCATTTCCTTCCCTCCCTGTCAATAAAATTCAGCCATCCTCTTTGAAGAATTCCTGAACTAAACTTATCAAACTCTGAATCATTACGACATTAATTTCCCTGATCTCTGCATGTACTTGGTGCTGTAGGGAAAGATGACTCACATGTCCATTTTGCACAGCAAGTTAATGCCCCTTGATGTTTCATTTGAATTTATCTGAATAAGTCTGGAAATATTTCTGACTTAACGATCGATAGGGTTTCAATGTCACTATTTGTTCAAAAGATATGGAAGACTTAATGATTATACTGACAATTAGAGACTACTCCTTATTTAGGCATGGCAGGAGAAGGAAGGCTGGTGGATAAGAAAGCTTTACTTTCAAGAGGGAGCCATAAAGATAAAACCAGACCTCACTCATAGTCAATTTAGGTTGAATACACATTCTAGGACAAAAGATAGTCTCAATAAGAGATGTTTTAAAAGTAGAAACTGTACAGGTAACACTCATTCTTCTAATAGCCCTTGGGTCAAAGAAGAAATTAAAAACCGAATTATAGATTAAAAATGAGGCAAACTGGGCTTCCCTGGGGGTGCAGTGGTTGAGAGTCTGCCTGCTGATGCAGGGGACACGGGTTCGTGCCCCGGTCCGGGAAGATCCCACATGCCGCGGAGCGGCTGGGCCCGTGAGCCGTGGCCACTGAGCCTGTGCGTCCGGAGTCTGTGCTCCGCAACGGGAGAAGCCACAACAGTGAGAGGCCCGCATACCGAAAAAAAAAAAAGGAGGCAAACTGAAAACATTACTTATCAAAATGTATGAGGTGTTGCCAAATATACTCCAATAACACTACAGTCTTAAATGCCTTTGTTAGAAACTTTATTAAAAATAAGTGAACACTATTCAACACAAAAGACTAGAAAAAGTAAATCAAATTCAAAAACAGTAGAGTGAATCAATAAAAATAAAACAAATTAATGAACTGGAAAAGATATAAATTGGTATAGATAAAAAATGAAAATATGTAATCTGTGAAAAGACCTATAAAGTTGACAAACTTCTAGCAAATATGACAGAAAGAAAGAGAAAGAAGAGGAAAGGAAATATACATATAAACAATATTAGGAATGAGAAAGACTATACAGAAAATTAATAAAGAATATGAAAGAATATCATAAACTTTATGCATATTAATTTGAAAATATAAATATAATCTGAACAATTTTCTAGCAAAATATAAATCACCAAAGTTTGTTCAATAAGAGGTAAGAGATCTGAAGAGCCCCAAACAAGAGAAGAGAATGAAATGATTGTCAAAGATGTATGTCACTCATAAAGAGATGGCATTATGGAGTTGACTCAGCTTTTCTTTTGTATGTAAACAGTTTTGGAGCACGGGAAAAATAAGCGTTCTTCATTTTTTTCTAATCCAAATCTGATAGATATTATACCAAAGACGCAAGAGGGAGGCAATATGGGGATATATGTATATGTATAACTGATTCACTTTGTTATAAAGTAGAAACTAACACACCATTGTAAAGCAATTATACTCCAATAAAGATGTTAAAAAAAAGTATATGAATATAAATGTAAACTCCCCTAAGTAAAGCACTAGTGATTTCGTTTTGCCCAGCACCAATGTAAAACAAAATGTACACATGTTAGAGCCATGCAAGCAAGGGCATGGCTCTGATATACACAAGTAGCAGTTAACATGGTACCAGCAAAATGAGGGCTGCCTATATTATCAAATTCAGGACTGCAGGAAAGCAATCTACATCAAGACCAGTAGGGATTATCAGAGTGTAAGGATGACTCAATCGTAATAAATACTTCAATAAAATTGAGTTATTTATATATTAAGGAGAAATAATATGAAGTTGATAATTACTGAAAAATTATTTGAAAGAATATGCTATCCACTTCAAATTTTCAAAAATGCAAATTAAATTTAGATTGGAAGAAAAAATATCCTCTTACTATGATGAACAGTATTTTACAGACATGAACTATAAAAATTACACTCAAGATGAATCAAAACTACAATGAGGTATCACCTCACACCAGTCAGAATGGCCATCACCAAAAACTCTAGAAACAATAAATGCTGGAGAGGGTGTGGAGAAAAGGGAACACTCTTGCACTGTTGGTGGGAATGTAAATTGATACAGCCACTATGGAGAACAGTATGGAGGTTCCTTAAAAAACTACAAATAGAACTACCATACAACCCAGCAATCCCACTACTGGGCATATATCCTGAGAAAACCATAATTCAAAAAGAGTCATGTACCACAGTGTTCACTGCAGCTCTATTTACAATAACCAGGACATGGAAGCAACCTAAGTGTCCATCGACAGATGAATGTATAAAGAAGATATGGCACATACATACAATGGAATATTACTCAGCCATAAAAAGGAACGAAATTGTTATTTATAGTGAGGCGGATGGACCTAGAGTCTGTCATACAGAGTGAAGTAAGTCAGAAAGAGAAAAACAAATACCATATGCTAACACATATATATGGAATCTAAAAAAGAAAAAGATTCTGAAGAACATAGGGGCCGGATGGGAATAAAGATGCAGATGTAGAGAATGGACTTGAGGACACGGGGAGGGGGAAGGGTAAGCTGGGACAAAGTGAGAGAGTGGCATGGACATATATACACTACCAAATATAAAATAGCTAGTGGGAAGCAGCAGCATAGCACAGGGAGATCAGCTCGGTGCTTTGTGTCCACCTAGAAGGGTGGGATAGGGAGGGTGGGAGGGAGACACAAGCGGGAGGAAATATGGGGATATATGTATATGTATAGCTGATTCACTTTGTTATAAAGCAGAAACTAACACACCATTGTAAAGTAATTATATTCCAATAAAGATGTTTAAAAATATTACACCAAGATGAAAACATTAGAATCTTTTTTATGAAGTCAGGAATAGGATGAGAATGATGAATATCATTGCTATTATACAACAATGTTCTGAAGATTCTGGCCAACCAAGGAAGACAAGAAAAAGAAATTACACACACACACACGTATGTATGTATATATGCATATAGGAAAGGAAAAACACAAAACAATTGTTTTCTGATAATCTAATTGTTGGTCTAGGAAATTCCAAGAGATTCAGTCGAAAAGCCATCAGAAAGAATAGGGTGGCTGCATACAAAATATAAAAAGCGATAGTTTTCTTACATACCAGTAAAAACCAGTTAATATAACTTCCCAATAACCATGACACCCAAAACTCATCTGGTTTCAGATTTTTATGCTGTCACTTGCAACTCCCTACTTGCAGGTGTTACCTCTTTGTATTAGCTGGGACTTGTGTGGTTCCAAGAGAGAGACCAAACTTGAAAAAGCCTTGGCAAAGAGGGATATCAGAAATAGTGGATTTCAGGGCCATCAGGGCTCCACCTCTCACCTCTGCGTCTCTGTACAGAGCTGCTTTTTTTTTTTTTTTTTTTTTTTTAATATTCCTTTTTTTTTTTTTTTTTAAGATTATTTATTTATTTTTTGGCTGTGTTGGGTCTTCGTTTCTGTGCGAGGGCTTTCTCTAGTTGCGGCGAGCGGGGACCACTCTTCATCGCGGTGCGCGGGCCTCTCACTATCGCGGCCTGCCCTCCTGTGGGGCACAGGCTCCAGACGCACAGGCTCAGTAGTCGTGGCTCACGGGCCCAGCCGCTCCGCGGCATGCGGGATCTTCCCGGACTGGGGCACGAACCCGCGTCCCCTGCATCGGCAGGCAGACTCCCAACCACTGCGCCACCAGGGAAGCCCCAGAGCTGCTTTCTTTATGTAGCCACTTAGCACTCCCCAAGGGTTATATCTTACAGCTTCAGGTACTGGCAAGAGTCCAACTCTCATTTTCAGTAGAAAAAAAGTCTGAAGGAAGGATTCTGATTGGCCCACTCCTGATCCAAACAACCAACCAAAAGGTGGGTCACTGTACTAACATAATGGCTTCTGCAGTAACCATGGGGATTGTTAGGAGAAGAATGGTTCCTTAAATAAGGGGTGCTGAGCAGAAAATCCTACTGCCTTAGTGTTTAAAAACAAAACAAAACAAAACGAAACAACTAACCTCTGATAGCTTCCTTTTGCCCTTCAGATAAATTCCAAACTGTTTACCTTGTATGCAAGCCTTTACAATCTGCTTCTACCCTATGGTAGATTGTTTACAAAGACAGCCACAACCATCTCTCCCCTCCCGGTTCTTACACCCCTTTGCAATGTGACTCTGCTGCTCCTCCCATCAGGAAGTAGAATCTATTTTCCCACCCTTGGAATCGCGGCTGGCCATGAATTAATTTGGCCAATAGAATGTGGTAGAAATAACAATGTGTGAATTCCAAACCTAGGCCTCAAGGGGTTCTGCTTTCATCTTACAGGTTTGCCTCCATTGTCCTAGTACATGACGTTGCCACGTAAGGAAGCCCAGTTAGACCTCAGGAACATGTGACTCAGAGACAAGCTGCCTCCCATCTAATATACAGATGACTGTACCCACATGAGTATCCCAAGTGAGAGCAGTAGAAGAACCACTTCTAGCTGAGAAAACCCCATATCATCATGAGCAAATAAAATGAATGTTCTGTTAAGCCACTAAGTTTTGGGGTGGTTTGTTATGCAGCAACAGATAACTGATACACACCCTATTTCTCTAGATTAATCTTTTGTTCTCTTTATACTCTGTTTTCCAGCTTCACTGAACTTTGTGCCATTCGTAGAAACCACAGAGCTCTTTCATGCTTCCAAGTCTTTGCATATGCTATTTCCTCTGCCTAGAATGTTTTTTCTTCTAAACTTCTCTATTTGGAAAACCTCTATTCCTGTTTCAGATCTAGCTCAAATTCTGCTGTCTATATAGAAGGCTTCTCCAGCTTCCCTAAGCAAAGTTACTCTCTCACCTGGGATCCCAAGGCACTTAATTTAAATTTTATTATGGCCCTCTCCATATTTCACAGCCTTTTATCTATTTATATGTCTGTCTCTCAAAGCGGACTGAAAGCTTCCTGAATGCAAGAATGACATCTCATACATGACTGGTTCTTCATGCTGAAGACCCTACCAGAAGGCCTGAAATGTATCATAGATACCCAATGAACTGATAAACATGGGTTAAAGCAATGAATTAACCCTGGAGTCAGGAGAACCAAGCTGACTTAGGGTGCAGAACATTTCTCTTGATTATACCACAAGTTTCAAAGAAAAATCACAGCAAAAGCAATTCCTGAAGAAATGTCAAGTCACAAAATTTATATTCTTTGTACACAAGAAACTGTTCATTCTGGCCTATGTTGCTTGCCTCAGTTTTCTCAGACTGAGTTTTGGTTGATAATTATTCCTCCAGGTCTTAAATTGTTATGAAGACATTGCAGGAAAGTATTTTCCTTCATGAGCCACTCTGGACATCAAATTCACCATGGATTACAAATTGGGCTTTTTTTTTTTTTTAATTGGCTGCACCGGGTCTTAGTTGTAGCACACAGGATATTTAGTTGCAGCATGCATGTGGGATCTAGTTCCCTGACCAGGGATCGAACCCGGGCCCCCTGCATTGGGAGCGCAGAGTCTTAACCGCTGGACCACCAGGGAAGTCCCCAAACTGGGCTTTCTTGATGTGAAAATGACCAAAGAGAAATAAGAGGTTGTCATGGGGCAGATGACTCCAGGTGGGAAAGAGCAGTATAAGAAGACTGACTTGCTTGGCAAATCCCAAAGTTCTGGAACTATGTAGTAATCCTTGGCAACTGAAAGGATTAGACAAGTAAAACCAAGAGTTACTTTGGGGAATGCCTCAAACTCCCCTTTGTGATAATCTTGACTAGGGGATGAAGAAAGTGGAGAAAATGCTTGTGAACTACAAGTACTCTAATAGGAAAAAAAAAAAGAATCTTGAAGTAACCACTGATGACAATAAAAATGACTTCATTTTTGCAGTTACTAAATTTCACTTTATTGAGAAAGACAGGTATTGAACTTCAAGATGCTCTATTTTCTGAGTGAGGCTAAGGAATATGTAAATCAATGAGATAGCAACTTTGAGGGAGATGTATCAGTGAGGATTAGGTCACACTTATGAAGAAAAAAATACCACGTGGAACACACATAGTAGATCACAGAGTGATGAGAGTGTGAGACTGGTAGGGTACACTCTGCTTATTTAGATGACATTTTGAAGTCTGATTTGACTCTTTGCTTTCCTCCTTGAAAAAATAACTAAATTTGAGGTTTACCAGCTGCCAAACCATGATAAACAGCTGTAACCTAGCTTGTTTGCTGCTAGCTATATCTATCTTTAAAGACACACTTAGACTAAAAATACCTTGCACTGAGACCAAAAGGTGAGATTAAGACTATGGACCTTGATGCCACAGTTCCTTCTTCTAACTAAATACTGGCTAATGCTCTAAGAGACTGGCCTCTTTCTTAAGAATTTAATCATTAAAAATATTTAAGTGGCCCATGTGAGACAGAGGATTGAAATATATCTTCTTCCTCATCCATTATTCCTCCAAACAACACAGGAGAAACTAGAAGTGATGATAAGGCACACCCAACTGGACAATCGAGACAGTTTCACCCCCTGAGATGTATATGTTACCTATGCCATGAAGGTTATGGGGAAATGGGGCACTTTTCATGGATTCCTGCGGGGAAATGTAAAGTTTCCCAGTAATGGACAACTGTCTTCATAGTGACTTCACAAAGTCTGGAAGACAAGATCCTCTGACCTAGAAAAGGTTAAGGTTGGGGGCTTCCCTGGTGGCGCAGTGGTTGGGGGTCCACCTGCTGATGCAGGGGACAGGGGTTCGTGCCCCAGTCCGGGAGGATCCCACGTGCCGCGGGGCGGCTGGGCCCGTGAGCCATGGCCACTGAGCCTGTGCTCCGCAACGGGAGAGGCCACAGCGGTGAGAGGCCCGTGTACCGAAAAAGGAAAAAAAAAAAAAAAAAAAAAAGAAAAGGTTAAGGTTAGGGGTTAAAGACATGGTGATGAGGGTCTATGAGAACAGATGAATTTTAAAATGAATTTTAAAATTATTATTAATAAAGGTGAAATTGTTACATTTTAATAGATTTATTTGCTTTTTTATTGTGGTAAAATATACATAATATAAAATTTACCATCTTAACCATTTATAAGTGTACCATCCAGTGTCATTAAGTACATTCACAATGTTGTGCAACCATCATCACTACTCATTTCCAGAACTTTTTCATCATTCCAAGCAGAAACTGTACTCATTATACAATAACTCTACATTTCTTCCCCCTGCCAGCCCCTGATAACCTCTATTATACTTTCTGTCTCTATGAGCTTGCCTGTTCTAGGTACCTCACATAAATGGAATCATACATATTTGCTCTTTTGTGTCTGACTTATTTTACTTAGTATAACACTTTCAAGGTTCAGCCATGCTGTAAGCATGTATCAGTACTTCATTTCTTTTCATTGACAAATAATATTCCATTGTATGGATATGCCACATTTTGTTTATCCATTCATCTGCTGATGGACATTTGGGTTGTTTGTACATTTTGGCTATGGTGAATAATGCTACAACAAATATTTGTGTACATGTTTTTGTATAGATATATGTTTTAAATTTTCTTGAGTATATGCCTATGAATGGAATTGCTGGGTGAGAGTAACCCTATGTTTAACTTTTGGGGAACTGCCAGACTTTCCAAAGCAGTTGCATCATTTTGCATTCCCACCAGAAATGTATGAGGGTTCCAACTTCTCCACATCCTCACCAACACTTGTTATTATCTGTTTTTCTTATCCTAGTCTTCCTACTGAATGTGAAGTAGAATCTCATGTGGTTTTGTCTTGCATTTCCCTGCGGTCTAATGAGCAGCTTTTCACATGTTTATTTTCGTCATAATAATGGTTTAATGTCCTTGTCTGCTAATTCTAAAATCTGTGTCAGTTCTGGGTTGGTTTTGATTGATTCATTCTTTAAGTGATATATTGATATTTTCTTGCTCCTTTGCATGTCTGAAAATTTTTGTTTAGTTGCCAGAGATTGTGAATTTTATTTCTTGGGTTCTGGATATTCTTATATTCCTATAAACATTCTTAAGGTTTGTTCTGGGACATAGTTAAGTTACTTGAAAACTGACCCTTCTGGGTCTTGCTTTTTCTTAATTAAAAAAAAACCTGAGATATAATTATCATATGACACTGTATTAGTTTTAGGTGTATAACAATATTTTGATATTTGTATATATTGCAAAATGATTACCACAATAAATCTAGTCAACACCCATCACCACACATTGTTAAAATTTTTTTTCTTGTAACAAGAGCTTTTAAGATCTAGTCTCTTAGCAACTTTCAAATATACAGTACCATGTTATTAACTATAGTCATCATGCTGCACATTACATCCCCAGGCCTTTTGACCACCTTCACCCATTTCAACACTGCTCATTCCCAGCCTCTAGTGACCACCAATCTGTTCTTTGTAGCTAGGAGGTTTTTTGTTCTTTGTTTTTAGATTCCACATATAAGTGAGATCATATGGTAATTGTCTTTCTCTGTCTGACTTATTTCATTCAGTATAATGCCCTCAAGGTCCATCCATGTTGTTGCAAATAGCAAGATTTTCTTCTGTTTTATGGCTGAATAATATTCCATTGTATCTATACACCACATATTCTTTATCCATTCATCCATCTATGGATACTTAGGTTGCTTCTATGTCTTGGTTATTGTAATAGTGCTGCAATGAACACAGGGGTGTATATATCCTTTTGAATTAGTGTTTTTGTTTCCTTTAGATAAAGGATCGTATGATAGTTCTATTTTTAATTTTTTGAGGAACCTCCATACTCTTTTTCTATAGTGGCTGCACCACTTTACACTTGCACCAGTAGTGCACAACAGTTCCCTTTTCTCCACATCCTTACCAACACTAGTTACCTCTTGTCTTTTGATAATAGTCATCCTAACAGATGTGAGGTGATAGTTCACTGTGGTTTTGATTTGCATTTCCCTGATGATTAGTGATATCTAGCACCTTTTCATGTAGCTGGGTCTTGCTTTTAAGATTTGTTGGGTAGGGTTAGAGCAAAGCTCAGTCTGTGGCTAATTATTCTCCACATTTGATGCAACACCTTTCTAAAGTCTCTACCCCATGAATCCTGAGGTTTTTCCAGTCTGACTGGTGGGAAGAGGTACTGTTTCCAGTTCTGTGTGAGCTCCAGGTACTACTACCTCTGATTCTTTCAGGTGTCTTCTTTTTTTTCTTTTTTGGCCAGCCTCGGCTAGTTTCCTCACATGCAGATGTTGATCAATACTCAGCTGAATATTTGAGACAGAATAGCTTCAGTTCTCTCATGTTCTCTTTCTGTGTAACTCTCTACTTTCGAATATTCTCTTATGACAATTCTAGCCACCTGGGTCTCTCTGGACTCAGTCCCATTTCCTCAACTCAGCAAATCTGCTGGGCTCTGCCTGCATGCTCCCTCCCTGCACCACAGCCCTGTAGACTCTTTCAAGGCAGCAAGCTGGGGCACATGTAAGGCTCACCTTGTTTCCCATCTCTCAGAGATCACTGCCCTTCTTTGTGTATTATAAAATACCTTGCAAAAATAATTAGTTATATCATTTGTCTGTTTTTTGGTTGTTTCTGGCAGGTGAGTAAATCTCCTCCAAATTGGTTGGAAGTGAAAGACTTAACTGATTTTTCTCCTGGGCATGCGTTATATGTTCCTACTTCTTCCTATGTATAGTAACTGTTGATTGTATGCTAGAAATTGTGAATTTTACATTATTAAATTCTGGATTTGTCTTATCTTTTCAATGAATGTTGTAACTTCTTTCTAGTTGTTCTCATGTCCTCAGCCGCCCTGATTTCTGCCTCCCCTCACCTCAGAAGATTGCCAGGCTCAGTTTGGGTTCCCCTCCCTTCAATGCAGTTTAAAAATTGTCTCCAGGCAGAAAGCCTGAGAGGTGGTCAAGCACCCATCTTAGGGATCAAGTCCTGTGCTGCCTGTTCTGTAGGAAGAGTTATTTCATATATTATGCCCAATTTTCTAGTTGTTACAGCAGGAGAGTAATTCTGGGCCCTTCTATTCCCTATGGCCACAAGTGGAAATTTCAATTTATTTTCTAATCTGCTGGATCATTTTGATTATTATGTTGTTGCTTTTTCATTTTTATAATTCTTTTCATTCTTTCAACAAACATTTCATACATCCTTAACTTACAAATACTATCTAAAGTCCCTGGTGTCTAAATCTGTTCTTTGTTGTTTCTATTCATTCTCATTCATGGTGATTTATTTCCTTAATTGGATAGTGATTTTTCTTTTTGTAATGAGCACACATTTAGTTGGTCTTAATCTGTGAAAAATCTGAGCACCTATATTTTGGATGTTTCCCTTCAAAGATTATTAGCATATGACTCTGCAAGGAGCCAGGGTATGCTACTGACCAAGAACTTCTTTAGACACTTTCAGGGTCTGCTCCTCAATCAAGGATTCTTCAGTTTAGCTCCCTGCCTCTTCCCTTCTTAATGATGTTATCAACATAAGCCCTGAGGAACAGCCCTGCCTTTCATACGTGCCTACTGCTCACACTGCTCCTGTTTTGACCCTGTGGATGGCTCCCTTTCTTTCTGCAAGTACAGCAGAAAGGCCCCTCACAGTACCTAGGGCAACATGCTGCCAGAAGTAGAAACCTGGATTTCCTATTTCATCTCTTGTTGGTGCCCTAAACACATCACCCAAACTTGGAGATGTCACCTGCCCTTGCGCTTCCGTTATGACTTCTATTTGCAATATCTTTGAATCTATACTTCCAGCTTTAACATTTCCCCCATGTTTTAAATCCCACCTTCCCAAATGCTTATTCGACATATCCATCTGGTAGACATCTCTATTATCTAAACTCAACATATCCAAATCAAAATACATCTTTCTGTTCTGACTCTACATGTCCAAGAATTTTCCCTTCTATTCACAACCCTCAAACATTTCAAGTTGGAAGAGACTGTAAGGGTTCATTTTACAACTGGGGACACTGAGGACCAAGAATATTAAATACATTTTTGCTCATCACCTCCAATTCATTGCTCTATAATATTATGTTTCTTATGTTCCTTCCTGTTCAAAAAAATTCAGTGTTTCCCTTTCACCTAACCCTTAAGACATTTGCAGATCTTATGGTCAGAGTGTTTTTATTATAACAGTCCCTTCTCTGCTGCCCCCTCCCAATAATCCTTCAAATAAATCTCTCCTTACAAACAAACACAAAAACAAAACAAAACTTCAATGGTTTCCCAATATTCACAAGATTTCAGCATGCCATTTAAGGGTTGTCAAAATCCAGTTTTATAGTCCACTACTCCCATATACGAAGCCTCTGCTGCAGGCAAGTGGGTCTATCCCTCTAAATTTTACTCTTCTTACATGACTCAGCCTAGAAGACCCTTGTCTTCAATTCTGTTGAAACCCTACCTCTCCATCAAAATACAGTTTAAATATCTATCCCTTTGCTAGTCTCAACAAACTGAAATTAATTTATCCATCTGAATTTTTTTGGCACTTCTGATCTATAAATTCTGAGAACACGTATTAATTTGTTTTCTACTGTGGATATTTTTCTTTCTATTTTATGGTCTTTCAAAGTTTCCTCAGGCAGAAAGTACCTGTTCCGTGTTCCCCACAATACTTAGCACAGTGCCTGGCACATAGAAGCTCAGTGAAGTTGACCAAAAGAAGAAGTAAACTTAGGGGTTTCTTACCTTGGTGATGTCTGTGTGATCTTTGAGCCCATTGGTCATACACCAATATCGCCACACATTCAGGGCATACCGTGTTGCTTTGGTCGTATTTGGGCTTACTGCACTGGTACACAGATCATTCAAGTCATCATTAATATTAAATACAGGAAATTTGTTGAGCTTAGTAGAATAGGCTAGAAACAAAAACAATAAAAGGCATTAAAATAATTTGCCATTCCCTTTTTCAGATAATTGTATCTTCGGATCCTGTTAAACAGTAGAAAACTCCTAAGAGATATAATACGTTAAAAAATGAAATTTCTATCAAGTATATATAAATTAGAATAAATACAGTAGGGAACAATGTTTATAGCATGAAATTGATGTAGTAACCTTGCATTTAATCCCAACAATTTGGCCATATGTATTAACTGATATACTAATGCAGGCATTACAATAATAGAAGGGAAAAAATGAATGCAGAAAAACAAAGAATGTTCTATCTAAAATTTTCACTATAAAAAATAGCATTTATGTTAACAACAACAACAAAAGGATAGAAAGAAAGGAAGACAAGTTACACATCCTTTCTCTTTTCCTTAGCACATGAAGAGCTGTTACTTCTCTGCAACATATAATCTCAAATATCTTATTTGTCATCCTGGACAGCTCTGAATTAAAAGGTATTAGCATATTTCTTTATTTATTTTCACAAATTGATAGAGAGAGATTGCAACCCTGACTCCACAACCCATCAGCTAGCTTAGAGTCAGAATGGAAGGTCAAGTAGAATATTAGAGAAAAAGGGGCATGCTCCAGAGAGGCTCAAATTGTCTCAGAGGAGAGCAAACAGATTTTAAATTGCAATTGTTGCTGCAGCCTGTGGATCAAAAACCACATTCACAGAAAGATAGACAAGATGAAAAGGCAGAGGGCTATGTACCAGATGAAGGAACAAGATAAAACCCCAGAAAAACAACTAAATGAAGTGGAGATAGGCAACCTTCCAGAAAAAGAATTCAGAATAATGATAGTGAAGATGATCCAGGACCTCAGAAAAAGAATGAAGGCAAAGACAGAGAAGATGCAAGAAATGTTTAACAAAGACCTAGAAGGATTAAAGAACAAACAAACAGAGATGAACAATATAATAACTGAAATGAAAACTACACTAGAAGGAGTCAATAGCAGAATAACTGAGGCAGAAGAACGGATAAGTGACCTGAAAGACAGAATGGTGGAATTCACTGCTGCGGAACAGAATGAAGAAAAAAGAAAGAAAAGAAATGAAGACAGCCTAAGAGACCTCTGAGACAACATTAAACACAACAATATTCGCATTATAGGGGTCACAGGAGAAGAGAGAGAGAAAGGACCCGAGAAAATAGTTGAAGAGATTATAGTCAAAAACTTCCCTAACATGGGAAAGGAAATAGCCACCCAAGTCCAGGAAGCACAGCGAGTCCCATACAGGATAAACCCAAGGAGAAACACACCAAGACACATAGTAATCAAACTGGCAAAAATTAAAGACAAAGAAAATGTATTGGAAGCAGCAAGGGAAAAACGACAAATAACATACATGGGAACTCCCATAAGGTTAACAGCTGCTTTCTCAGCAGAAACTCTACAAGCCAGAAGGGAATGGCATCATATACTTAAAGTGATGAAAGGGAAGAACCTACAACCAAGAATACTCTACCCAGCAAGGATCTCACTCAAATTCGATGGAGAAATCAAAAGCTTTACAGACAAGCAAAAGCTAAGAGAATTCAGCACCACCAAACCAGCTATACAACAAATGCTAAAGGAACTTCTCTAAGTGGGAAACACAAGAGAAGAAAAGGACCTACAAAAACCGAAAACAATTAAGAAAATGGTCATAGGAACATACATATCGATAGTTACCTTAAATGTGAATGGATTAAATGCTCCAACCAAAAGACACAGGCTTGCTGAATGGATACAAAAACAAGACCTATATATATGCTGTCTAAAACAGACCCACTTCAGACCTAGGGACACATACAGACTGAAAGTGAAGGTATTGAAAAAGATATTCCACGCCAATGGAAATCAAAAGAAAGCTGGAGTAGCAATACTCATATCAGATAAAATAGACTTTAAAATAAAGAATGTTACAAGAGACAAGGAAGCACACTACATAATGATCAAGGGATCAATCCCAAAAGAAGATATAACAATTATAAATATATATGCACCCAATATAGGAGCACCTCAATACATAAGGCAACTGCTAACAGCCATAAAAGGGGAAATTGACAGTAACACAATAATAGTGGGGGACTTTAACACCTCACTTACACCAATGGACAGATCATCCAAAATGAAAATAAATAAGGAAACGGAAGCTTTAAATGATACAACAGACCAGATAGATTTAATTGATATTTATAGGACATTCCATCCAGAAACAGCAGATCACACTTTCTTCTCAAGTGCGCATGGAACATTCTCCAGGATAGATCACATCTTGGGTCACAAATCAAGCCACAGTAAATTTAAGAAAACTGAAATCATATCAAGCATCTTTTCTGACCACAACGCTATGAGATTAGAAATGAATTACAGGGAAGAAAATGTAAAAAACACAAATACATGGAGGCTAAACAATACATTACTAAGTAGCCAAGAGATCACTGAAGAAATCAAAGAGGAAATCAAAAAATATCTAGAGGGGCTTGCTTGGTGGCGCAGTGATTGAGAGTCCGCCTGCCGATGCAGGGGACACGGGTTCATGCCCCGGTCCGGGAGGATCCCACATGCCGCGGAGCGGATAGGCCCGTGAGCCCTGGCCGCTGAGCCTGTGCTCCACAACAGGAGAGGCCACAACAGTGAGAGGCTGCGTATTACAAAAAAACCACCCCCAAACCTAGAGACAAATGACAATGAAAACATGATGATGCAAAACCTATGGGATGCAGCAAAAGCAGTTCTGAAAGGGAAGTTTATAGCTATACAACCCTAACTCAAGAAACAAGAAAAATCTCAAATAAACAATCTAACCATACACCTAAAGGAACTAGAGAAAGAAGAACAAAAAAAACCCAAAGTTAGCAGAAGGAAAGATATCCTAAAGATCAGAGCAGAAATAAATGAAATAGAAACAAAGAAAACAATAGCAAGGATCAATAAAACTAAAAGCTATTTCTTTGAGAAGATAAACAAAATTGATAAACCATTAGCCAGACTCTTCAAGAAAAAGAGGGAGAGGACTCAAATCAATAAAATTAGAAACGAAAAAGGAGAAGTTACAACAGACACAGCAGAAATACAAAGCATCCTAAGAGACTACCACAAGCAACACTATGCCAATAAAATGGACAACCTGGAAGAAATGGACAAATTCTTAGAAAGGTATAATCCTTCCAAGACTGAACCAGGAAGAAATAGAAAATATGAACAGACCAATCACAAGTAATGAAATTGAAACAGTGATTAAAAATCTTCCAACAAACAAAAGTCCATGACCAGATGGCTTCACAGGTGAATTCTATCAAACATTTAGAGAAGAGCTAACACCCATCCATCTCAACTCTTTCAAAAAACTGTGGAGGAAGGAACACTACCAAACTCATTCTACAAGGCCACCATTACCATGCCAAAACCAGACAAAGATACTACAAAAAAAGAAAATTACAGACCAATATCACTGATGAATATAGATGAAAAAATCCTCAACAAACTACTAGCAAACAATCCAACAGCACATTAAAAGGATCATACACCATGATCAAGTGGGATTTATCCCAGGGATGCAAGGATTCTTCAATATACGTAAATCAATCAATGTGAAAAACCATATTAACAAATTGAAGAATAAAAACAATATGATCATATCAATAGATGTAGAAAAAGCTTTTGACAAAATTCAACACCTATTTATGATAAAAACTCTCCAGAAAGTGGGCATAGAGGGAACCTACCTCAACATAATAAAGGCCATATACGACAAACCCACAGCAAACTTCATTCTCAATGGTGAGAAACTGAAAACCTTTCCTCTAAGATCAGGAACAAGGCAGGGATGTCCACTCTCACCACTATTATTCAACATAGTTTTGGAAGTCCTAGCCACGGCAATCAGAGAAGAAAAAGAAATAAAAGGAATCCAAATTGGAAAAGAGGAAGTGAAACTGTCACTGTTTGCAGATGACATGATACTATACAGAGAGAATCCTAAAGATGCCACCAGAAAACTACTAGAGCTAATCAATGAATTTGGTAGAGTAGCAGGATACAAAATTAATGCATAGAAATCTCTTGCATTCCTATACACTAATGATGAAAAATCTGAAAGAGAAATTAAGGAAACACTCCCATTTACCACTGTAACAAAAAGAATAAAATACCTAGGAATATACCTACCTAGGGAGACAAAAGACCTGTATGCAGAAAACTATAAGACACTGATGTAAGAAATTAAAGATGATACAAACAGATGGAGAGATATACCATGTTCTTGGATTGGAAGAATCAATATTGTGAAAAAGACTATACTACCCAAAGCAATCTACAGATTCAATGCAACCCCTATCAAACTACCAATGGCATTTTTTACAGAACTAGAACAAAAAATCTTAAAATTTGTTTGGAGACACAAAAGACCCCAAATAGACAAAGCAGTCTAGAGGGAAAAAAACGGAGCTGGAGGAATCAGATGCCTGGACTTCAGACTATACTACAAAGCTACAGTAATCAAGACAATATGGTACTGGCACAAAAACAGAAACATATCTCAATGGAACAAGATAGAAAGCCCAGAGATAAACCCATGCACCTATGGTCAACTCATCTATGACAAAGGAGGCAAGGATATGCAATGGGGAAAAGACGGTCTCTTCAATAAGTGGTGCTGGGAAACCTGGACAGCTACCAGTTTTCATTTTAAAAGAATGAAATTAGAACACTCCCTAACACCATACACAAAAATAAACTCAAAACGGATTAGAGACCTAAATGTAAGACTGGACACTATAGAACTCTTAGAGGAAAACGTAGGAAGAACACTCTGACATAAATCACAGCAAGATCTTTTTTGATCCACCTCCTAGAGTAATGGAAATAAAAACAAAAATAAACAAATGGGACCGAATTAAACTTCAAAGCTTTTGCACAACAAAGGAAAACATAAACAAGACGTAAAGACAACCCTCAGAATGGGAGAAAATATTTGCAAACGAATCAACGGACAAAGGATTAATCTCCAAAATATATAAACAGCTCATGTAGCTCAATATTAAAAAAACAAACAACCCAATCCAAAAATGGGCAGAAGACCTAAATAGACATTTCTCCAAAGAAGACATACAGATGGCCAAGAAGCACATGAAAAGCTGCTCAACATCACTAATTATTACAGAAATGCAAATCAAAACTACAATGAGGTATCACCTCACACCAGTTAGAATTGGCATCATCAGAAAATGTACAAACAACAAATGCTGGAGAGGGTGTGGAGAAAAGGGAACCCTCTTGCACTGTTGGTGGGAATGTAAATTGATACAGCCATTACGGAGAACAGTATGGAGGTTCCTTAAAAAACTACAAATTGAATTACCATATGATCCAGCAATCCCACTACTAGGCATATACCCAGAGAAAACCATAATTCAAAAAGACACATGCACCCCAATGTTCACTGCAGCACTACTTACAATAACCAGGTCATGGAAGCAACCTAAATGCCCATCGACAGATGAACGGATAAAGAAGATGTGGTATACACAGACAATGGAATATTACTCAACCATAAAAAGGAACGAAATTGGGTCATTTGTAGAGACGTGGATAGATCTAGAAACTGTCATACAGAGTGAAGTAAGTCAGAAAGAAAAAAACAAATACTGTATGTTAATGCATATATGTGGAACCCAGAAAAATGGTACAGATGAACTGGTTTGCAGGGCAGAAACTGAGACACAGATGTAGAGAACAAACGTATGGACACCAAGGGGGGAAAGCAGTGGGGGGGTGTGGGGGGTGTGCGATGAATTGGGAGATTAGGATTTACATGTATGCACTGATGTGTATAAAACTGATGACTAATAAGGACCTGCTGTATAAAAAAATAGATAAAATAAAATTTAAAAATTTTTTTAAAAAAGGGTCTCTCCCTCCTAGGAGTAGGGTTCATGCCATGCTCCCTTGCAACCCTCCCTCCTCCCCCCTCCACTTCCTTGGTATTGATGAGGTCTGGGCTACAAAAAAAAAATGCAATTGTCAAATTACTTCAGATGAAGACTGGTCTTCCTCAATGTGTCCACTTTAAATACTAGTCGTCAGAGTAAATCCACAGCCATTAGCTGGCCGCGTTTCATACTCTGTAATCCACTAACACTGGGCTTAAACTGTTCAAATTGTTGTCTTTGGATAGAAAAAAAACAACAGCAAGGTAAACCATCTCACAGTGAAAACAATGCCAACTTGTACTTTATCTAATGGTTCTGACCGTCTCTGGAATATTTCTGTATTCAAACCAGGCACAGAAAGGCTGAGAAATAGCAAAATGAGTTAAGGCATTACCAAGGTGATCTACAAAGTGGTTTCATCTAACTCACCTCATCTTTCTCTGCTCCCACTGAGGAACTCCAAACTACCAGCCTCTTGTTGTTCCCTAGCCTCTGCCTGTGCCCAGGACACCCACATCACACCTTCCCTACACTTAGCCTGAGAAATCCCTCCATGGTCTTTGTGCCAATCAAACAGTATCTTTTTTCAATTCCAATTCCAATTGCAAACTCACATCTATGTGATCTTTCCCCATACAAACCCAACTCCCTTATTCTCTCCTTCAGTATGAGCCCCACATTAGCTTTATTATTCCTTGGAACTAATAATCTAATTGTGCCCAGAAGAACTCTTCAACTGGTTTATATGCTCCTTAAGACTGTGTCTTCACCCTTTAAGTCTGCTTTGAACTGCTGAACACACAATCTGCTTTAATAAATGCTTATAGCAAGATAGCAGTAAACAGTGCTAGAAATGCTTTCCAAAGCAACTGAGTCATGCAGGCATATTCCTCTTACCACCCTCCTAAGCTGATATAACTCACATTATTGCTGGGACTTGCATGATATTAATGAAAGGATTCTAGTGTAAAATTTACTATCATTGCCTCCAGCACTAACTGAATGCTTACTATATGCCAAGAGTTATGTAAATTATCTGTAGTCTCTAAGCAACCTTATACCTATTTTACAGGTAAGGAAACTGAACCTCACACATTTAGTAACTTCATACATCTCTTATCCAATATTTACTGAGGTACTCTCTCTGTACCAGGCACTGTGCTGTCCCAAGTCATGGAGTTGGCAAGCAATAAAGCCAGGGTTTACACCTGGGTCCTGCTGACTCTATGCCCTGGTCACTACAGCAAAGGAATCAGGTACTACAGGGATAAAATGCTTAGTAAGGAATACAATTTAGATATTAGCCACTTGTGTGCTTCTGAAAAATATCCTTGCCTCCCATATTTACTCAGATTAACCTTCATAAGTCTGATTTAGTTAAACAACCACTATAATTGCACTATAGCTTTTAAAAACAACAACAAAATGATTTATTTGCAACACAGCCTAGTCCCCATCATTTTATTTTTTATTTTTTTGGCTGCTGTGGGGCTTGTGGCATCTTAGTTCCTTGAGCAGGGATGGAACCTGGGCCCTCGGCAGTGAAAGCAGGAGTCCTAACCACTGAACCACCAGGGAATTCCCCCCAATACTTTAATATGCAGAGTAGAAAAGAGTCACACCGCAAGATAGGATGACTAAGTTTAATTATTACATTAAATAATTAAACGACCTTAACTAATTTATTTTTTTATCACAGGACAGAGACAGTACACTGAAAATGGAAACAAACGTGCTAGTATATAGAGAAACAGGGAAAGAATGCTTGTATACTTACATAATGGGAAAGAAATTTGTGAAAATGAAATGACATATACGATTCCTTCATGATTGTATTTAAGGATTATGTTTATTTAACTGCTTTTTAAAAATTTTGAGTAGAAGTTCTAGTGTTATAGTGTTGAGGACTTTTTTTTTTTTTGCGATACGCGGGCCTCTCACTGTTGTGGCCACTTCTGTTGTGGAGCACAGGCTCCGGACACGCAGGCTCAGCGGCCATGGCTCACGGGGCCCAGCCTCTCCGTGGCATGTGGGATCTTCCCGGACCGGGGCATGAACCCATGTCCCCTGCATCAGCAGGCAGACTCTCAACCACTGCGCCACCAGGGAAGCCTGCTGAGGACATTTTTAGGAGAGTATATTGATGCAGAAACAAACAAAAGTAAGAAATTATAACTGAATACAGGGAAAAGAAGGGACTACTAAAGAAGGATTTGAATTTTCTTCCCCACTAGAAAACAGGCAAACTCTGAGCTGAAAGTTAGGAAGAGCAGGCCATGGGAGTGGGAGGGGACTATGGGGTCATGGTAGTGTAACCTAAGGACAGCCAGATCTGAATGACTATCCTGCTCTCTACACATAGCTGCCACTTACATCATTTACAGGACAGTGTGTAAAGTGAGGGAATCTGCTGTGGAAGGCTACCCTCAAGGTCAGAGAGAAAAGGGGCATTGCCTCAGGTAACTTGGGCAGCCCCATTGGACAGAGAGGGAAAAAAGGAAAGCAGCTACAAAAAGCAAGAAATCCCCAAATGTATACCATCTCTCAGGTAGCACCTTCCCTGTGTCTACATCGGAGAGAGTGCCTGGCTTCCCAGCCTGTTTTCCGTTCATATACCCTGCAGGGAAGCTTATTCATGGGCTCTTCTTTGTCCATTCATTACAGCTGGGTGAAGTCCACCTACAGAACCCTATGCTTAACTATTATCTGCAAAAGTGAGCTCTGCCCAGGTTCAAACAGGAATCTTGAATAATGTCTAAGGAAATCCCTATAAGCTATCAATAATGATAAATCTAGACTTCCATTTTAAAATGTGAACATACAAACAAGCATCACTTGGCAACTGGCAAAAACTAAAAGCATGGAAGTTACCATGTTACACAAGCAGAGCAACTAATTTCAAATCCCCTATCCTCCCCCTGAAAACAGACTGAATTCAGAAAACCAAAGAAAAAATTTAAAAGATAGATACATAGATTTGAGAGGATAATGCATCCTTAAAACAAGAACAGCTTTCATTGTAGAACAAGGAAGATCCTGTAAACTTTAAATGACTGAAAAAACATATTTTAAAAATTCTGAGAAGAGCTGAGTATGAGAATGAACATGGCTAAATGACAAATTAGTGATTAGGAAAGAATTTTCCCTGAAGGGCAGGCAAAGTAATAAAAAAACTGGTAATTATGAGAGTGAAGTTAAGACACATGGAAGACAGACTATGGAGAAACAAAATCCATCTTATAAGAATTCAAGAGAAAAGGTTATAAGAGGATAGGATAAAATAATCAAAGATATAATATATGAAAAGTTCTATTAATCAAAGAAAGATTTTAACCTTCAGGGTATTAAGGTTCATGAACTGTCAAAGAGACACACTGAAAAGACACATATATAAACATATCCTGGTGAAATTTCCAAAATCTAAGAACGAAAAGAAAATTCTATAATCTTTCTGGTAGGGGGAAAAAAGCCATCAGCATAATAATAAGAATTAGATTTTTCATCTGTGATACTAAAAAACAATGACTCAGTGTCCTCAGAGCTGTGAGAGAAAAGGACCATAAATGAAGAATTCTATACCTAGCTAAAGTATCATTCAAGGTAAAAGAAAGATATTTTCAGTCATGAAAGAAGTAGCATCCAAGCACCCTTTAAAAAAAAAAAAGTTAGTCATGGATATTTGCAAACAAAATGAAAAATGAATCAAAGAAAGGGAAAGACACTGGGTACAAGGTATAGTAAGAAGCAAAAAATTTACTACTAACACTGAGTAATGTAGCAATTGAGCTCAACACAATTGTTAAGAAAAGACTGTGGAAAGAGATGGGGCATGATGGAACAAAATCTTGAACTGAAACTCCCCATAATTTCAATAAAATAAGGGAAAAGGGGAGAGGAAAGATAGAAAAAAATATGATTAAGATCTCATCCTGGGCTTCCCTGGTGGCGCAGTGGTTGAGAGTCCGCCTGCCACCGATGCAGGGGACATGGGCTTGTGCCCTGATCTGGGAAGATCCCACATGCCACGGAGCGGCTGGGCCCGTAAGCCATGGCCGCTGAGCCTGTGCTCCACAACGGGAGAGGCCACAACAGTGAGAGGCCTGCGTACCGAAAAAAAAAAAAAAAAAAAAAAAAAAAAAGATCTCATCCTCTTTGGAAAGGATAAAAAGCAAAGAGGAAAAAAGAAGGGAGAGATTACCAATGTTAATTAATTTTTTATATTAAAAATATATGTTTAAATCTGTTAAAAACAAAACATGAAAGAAACAACTATTAGAATGGATATAGGGTTTTCAAGTAAGAGTAAATAAAGGAGTATCAGCAGAAAAAGAGTTAAACAAAAACAAAAATCCAACATCTGCAATCTATCAATCTAACAAAATAAAGAACCAAGAAAGAAAGCATGATGTAAAGAAGACATACATATGGCCAACAGGCACATGAAAAGACATTCAGTAACACTAATCATCAGGGAAATGCAAATCAAAACCACAATGAGATATCACCTCACACCTGTCAGAATGGCTCTTATCAAAAAGACAAGAAATAACAAGTGTTGGTGAGGATGTGAAGAAAAGGGAACCATTGTGCACTGTTGGTGGGAATGAAAATTGGTGCAGCTACTGTGGAAAAGAATATGAAGCTTCCTCAAAAAATTAAAAATAGATCTACAGTATGATCTAGCAATTCTACTGTTAGTAGAAATTCAATCTAGTCGAAGAAAACAAAAACACTAATTTGGAAAACTATACACAACCCTATGTTCATTGCAGCACTATTTACAATAACCAAGATATGGAAATAACCTAAGTGTCCATTGATGGGTGAATGGATAAAGAAGCTTTGTGTGTGTGTGTGTGTAATACTACTCAGCCATAAAAAAAAAAAGGTAATGTTGCCATTTATGACAACATAGATGGACCTTGAGGGTATTATGCTAAGTGAAAAAAGCCTGTGAAAAACAAATACTGTATGATCTCACTTATATGTGGAACCTAAAAAGCAAAACAAACAATACAAAAACCAAAACCCAGACTCACAGATACACAGAACAGAATGGTGGTTGCCAGAGGGGAGGGAGGTGGGGGGGTCGTGAAATGGGTGAAGGGGATCAAGAAGTACAAACTTCTGGGGGACTTCCCTGGTGGCACAGTGGTTAAGAATTTGCCTGCCAATGCAGGGGACACGGGTTCGAGCCCTGGTCAGGGAAGATTCCACATGTTGCGGAGCAACTAAGCCCATGCACTACCACTACTGAGCCTGTACTCTAGAGCCCATGAGCCACAACTACTGAGCCCACGTGCCACAACTACTGAAGCCCATGCACCTAGAGCCTGGGCTCTGCAACAAGTGAAGCCCCCACACTGAGAAGCCTGTGCACCACAATGAAGAGTAGCCCCTGCTCACCACAACTAGAGAAAGCCCATGTGCAGCAACAAAGACCCAACGCAGCCAAAAATACATAAATAAATGAATAAATTTATATAAAAAATAAAGTACAGCATGAGGAATATAGTCAATATTGTATTAACTATGTATGATGACAGATGACTGTGGTGATCATTTTGCAATGTATACAAATGTTGAATTACTATCTTGTACATCTCAAGTTAATATAATATTGAATGTCAACTATACTTCAATTTTAAAAATGTTGTCAGTCTGCATAAGAAACAAAACTCATCTATATATGTTCTTTACACATAGGAATTCATAGGGCATAAAAGTTGAAAGCAAAAGGATAAAAAAAAAAAAAGGTATACCATGTGAACAATAAAGAAAGGAATGCTGGTATAGCTATACAGTATCAGACAAAACAGACTTTAACGCAAGAAGCATTCATTACCAGAAATAAAAAGAGTTGTTTTAAAATTCAACAGAGAGATACAACAATGCTAAATTTGTGTGGACTTAATAATACAGCCTCAAAATATAAAAAGCAAAAGTTGAAAGAATTTAAAAAAGAAATAGGCAAAACTACAACTAAGGTTTTAATACATCATTTTTCATAACTGACAGAACAAGCAGACAAAAAATTGTACAGATATAGAGATATGAATGATGCAAGCAACAAACTGGATGTAACTGATATAAAAAGAACAACATAACAATGGCAGAATACACATTCTTTTCAAAGGTACATGATACTTTTTTAAAAAATTGAAATATAGTTAATGTATAATATTATGTTAGCTTCAAGTGTACTACATAGTGATTTGACAATTGCATACATTATGAAATGATCACAAAGTTATTACCACATTAATGACTATATTCTTTATGCTGTATATTACACCCCTGTGGCTTCTTTGTTTTATAACTGGGGTTTGTAACTCTTAACCTCCTTCACCTATTTCGCTCCAGCCTCTATCCTCCTCCTCTCTGGAAACTACCCATTTGCTTTCTGTATCTATGAGTCTGTTTTTGTTTTTTGTTTGCTTGTTTGTTTTGTTTTTTAGATTCCACATGTGAGATCACAAAGTATTTGTCTCTTTCTGACTTATTTCACTTAGCATAATACCCTCTAGATCCATCTACGTTGTAGCAAATGTCAAGATTTCACATAACCCTTTTACGAAAATAGAAATGCTAGGACATAAAGCAAGTCTCAACATCTCAAAAGATTAAGTCATTCAGAATATCAGTAGAATTTTTAAAAATCAAGGGGAATGAGAAAATACTTCAAAATGAATGATAATGACAATATAATGTGTCAAAGTTGTGGGATGTAGTTATTGCAGTGCTACAGAGAAAATTATAGCATTAAATTCAGAAGAAAGACTGAATATCAACTATACCAGGAAATTATAAAAAGAAAAACAAATATAACCCCCAAAATAAAAAGAAGGAAGCAATACACATAAGAACAGAAATCAATGAAATAGGAAATAAACTTACAATAAAAAAAAGTAACACCGGCTTCCCTAGTGGCACAGTGGTTAGGAGTCCACCTGCCAATACAGGGGACATGGGTTCAAGCTCTGGTCCGGGAAGATCCCACATGCCACGAAGCAACTAAGCCTGTGTGCCAGAACTACTGAGCTTGTGCTCTAGAGCCCGCAAGCCACAGCTACTGAGCCCACGTGCCACGACTACTGAAGCCTGTGTGCCTAGAGCCCGTGCTCCGCAACAGGAGAAGCCACTGCAGTGAGAGGCCCACATACCACAACGGGGAGTGAACCCCGCTCGCCGCAGCTGGGGAGGGCCTGTGTGCAGCAAGGAAGACCCAACACAGCCAACAATAAGTAAATAAATAAATTTATTTTTAAAAAAAGTAACACCAAGAGATGGATTTGAAAGACTAACAAAATTAACAAACTATTAAGAAGAAAAGAAGAGTCTGTGCAGTTCAAACCTGTGTTGTTCAAGAATCAACTATAATGCCAAACCTAAAACTTCTGCTAGAGAATAGAAAAAGAGGGAACAGTATCCAATGTCTTCTATAGGGCAACATAACTTTTCTAAAAACATATGACAAGAGTAACACAATAAAATTACAAGCCAGCACAGCTCATAAACACAGACCCAAAATCCATAACACAATATGAACAAATTGAATGCCTACCTCACACCTAAACAAAAAAAGCAATTCCAAATGTATCACCTAAATGTGAATGGTAAAACAATAAAGCTTCTAGAAGAAAACACAGGAGGCCCTTTTTTAATTACCTTGGGGTAGCTATATACTTTTAAACAGAACATCAATATTATTACCTCAAAAGTGAAAATTTGATAAATTGTATTTCATTAAGATTAAAAAGACATTTATCAAAATATACCATAAGGAGAGTGAAAAGGCAAGTCACACAGTGGGAGAAAATTTTTGAAGTGCATATAATTGACAAATCAAATAGAAGGCAGACAGTCCAATTAAATATGGACAAACTTGAATGGGCATGGCATAAAATAAGAAATATCATTTATATTTCAGGAAATATAAATTAAAATACACTCATCAACATGTATAAAATAAAAAACAAAATATGCTAATATCTAGTGTTAATGAGGGTGTAGAACAACAGGAACACTATTACTCAGCTGGTAGGAGTGTCGATCTGGACATTTTGGAAACCAACTGGCAGCATCTACGCAAGTTGAACAAACACATATTCTATGATCCAGCAATCCTACACCTAAGTATATACCACACAGAAATGTGTACGTGTGTGCTAAATGGCCTGTATATATGAGTGTTCACAAAAGCATAATTAATTATAAATAGGGACTTCCCTGGTGGTGCATTGGTTAAGACTCCATGCTCCCAATGCAGGGGACCTGGGTTCAATCCCTGGTCAGGGAACTAGATCCCACAGGCATGCCGCAACCAAGAGTTCTCATGCCACAACTAAGGAGCCGGCGAGCTGCAACTAAGGAGCCCTTGAGCTGCAACCAAGGAGCCTGCCTGCCTCAACTAAGGAGCCCACATGTCACAACTAAGGAACCCACATGCCACAACTAAGGAGCTGGCAAGCCTCAACTAAGACCTGGTACAACAAATAAATAAATATTAAATAAATAAATAAATAGCCCCAAACTGGAAATAACCCTATGTCCATAAATAGTAGAATGCATATGAAACTGTAAAATATTTATACAATGAGTTATTATGTAATAAAGGAGGAATGGATTACTGAAACAAATCATATGTACAAACATGGATGAATCCCACAAACACAATGTTAAGGAAAAGAAGCCAGACACAATAGAGTACATTGAAATGGTCCATTTATATAATTCAAGAACAGATGAAAATGACTCTATGGCGAAGTAATATAGTGGTTACCTTAGGGAGATAACAAAGGGAGGAGGCCACACGAGGGAAACTTCTGGGGTTCTGGCAGTGCTCTGTCTTCCTCTGGGTGGTTACAGCAATACGTTTGCTTCATAAAAATTTATCAAGTTGTACACTAATGATTTGTGCACTTTTCTGTCTTATAATTCAATAAGAAAACTTTACCCCAAATCCTTAAGATTAAAAACGTACAGGCATATCTCAGACATATTGCAGGCTGTTTCCACAATAAAGCGAATATCGCAACAAAGGTACACAATTGTTTTGGTTTCCCAAAGTGAATATAAAAGTTATGTTTATACCACACTGTAGTCTATTAAGTGTGCAATAGCATTATGTCTAAAAGAACAAATGTACGAACCTTAATTTAAATGTATTTTGTTGCTAAAAAATGTCAAGCAAAGTCTGAGCCTTCAGCGAGCTGTAACCTTTTGGCAATAGTGACATCAAAGATCACTGATCACAGATCACCATAACAAATATAATAATGAAAACATTTGAAATACTGCCAGAATTACCAAAAACATGACACAAAGACATGAAGTGAGCAAATGCTATTGGAGGAATGGTGCCGATACACTTGCTTGACACAGGGTTGTCACAAACCTTCAACTGGTAAAAAAATGCAATATCTGCAAACCCCAATAAAGTGGACTTCAATAAAATGAGGTGTACCTGTATATACAAACTTAATAAATGAAGAGTTATACCATGTACCTGTATGGGAAGGCTCAATAATATATTTTTAACTTCTTCAAGTAATCTTTAATTCAATGTAATTCTAATTAAAATCTCCCTCTTTGTTGTTACTTGTCAGGTTGATTCTAAAATTTATCTAGAAGAGTAAATGCATTAAAAAAACGAAGGCAATTTTGAAAATAACTGGCAAGCCCTGCCCTGAAAGATAAGAACATGTACTATAACACTGCAATAATTTAAAGTGTTAAGTTCTGGTAAAGAAATAGACAAATAGATTAATACTACTGAATAGTCCAGAAAAGGTCTGTGTAAATATGCAAACTGAATATACAGTCACCCAGGACCTGCCCCACCCTGACCCCCACAGATACCAAAATCCAAGGATGCTCAAGTCTCATATAAAATGGCCTAGTATTTGCATATAACCTATGCATACACTCCTGTATACTTGAAATCATCTCTAGGTTACTTATAATATCCAATACAATGTAAGTGCTATGTAAGTAGTTGCCTGGCAGAAAATTCAAGTTGGAACTTTCTGGGATTTTTTTTTTTTTTTTTGATCCTAGGTTGGCTGAATCTGCGAATGTGAAACCCACAGGTACAGAAGGCCAACTGTATAATAAAGGCTCCAATTATAATTGCTGGGGAAAACATGGACTCTTCAGTAAATGCTTTAAGAGAATAAGCTATTGAGTTGGAAAAACAGAAACAAAGCAAATAATGTAAAAATAGATAGCTAGTGGGAAGCAGCTGCATAGCACAGGGAGATCAGCTCGGTGCTTTGTGTCCACCCAGAAGGGTGGGGTAGGGAGGGTGGGAGGGAGACACAGGCAGGAGAAGATATGGGGATGTATGTATACGTATAGCTGATTCACTTTGTTATAAAGCAGAAACTAACACATAATTGTAAAGCAATTATACTCCAATAAAGATGTTAAAAAATAAAAAAAAAAAAAAAAAGCAAATTTAGATTCCTATTTCATACGACAAGCAAATAACACATTCCCAAATGGATCTATTTTCAAAAAGCTGTTTCCATAAAGAAGACAATTTTCATGATTTGGGGAATAAGGAAAGCCTTTCTCAGTATGACACAACCCAGAGGTGTAAAAAATAGATGAACAAATCAGACATAAACATCCAAAAGTTCTGCACTGAATAAATTTTAAAAGACAATAAACAGTCCTGTAGAAAATACCTATAACAAAGTGACAAAGTCCATATGAAAAGGTTCTCCAAATCAACTGGAAAAGACAAGCCCAGGATATGACAGGCAATTAAAGAAATACAAATAACAAAAAGCAATAGTAATCAGACATTATAATCAAAATAGGATGTAATTCATTTGTTAGATTGGCAAAAATACAAAAATGTCCATATCTAAAGACTGTCCTAAGATATGGGGGAACTTGCACTAGTATAGAAAAAAATTTGCAAAAATACACATCACACTGGTTAATAATGACTTCTCTGGGATTTTTAAGTTTTATAATATTAATGTATTATTCTTGCAAATTTTAAAAATCACTAGGACTTTGGAAATGTATATGTAGGAAAAATAAATAAATGTTCTTTTTATTTGACCCAGGAATTCCTTTTAGAAATTTATCCTAAGGATTTAACCAGAGATATGTACAAAAATGTATGCTCAAGGGTGTTCTTTAAGGCAAATTTATAAAAGTGAAAAACTTGAAACAAACCCAAACCAACAAAAGAATTGTAAAATAGATTTTGGTACAACTGTGCAATGAAAAACCATGTAACCATATAATAATCATATTTTCAAAGGCTAAATATCTTTTAAAAATGTAAAAAACAGTAAATACAGTTTGACTACAAGTTTTGAAGTACATTTATGCAGAAAAAATTCCAAAATAAAACACAAAAACATTAAAAGTTGTTATTTATGTGTAGTAAGATTCCTGTGATTTTTATTTCCTATTATTAGTATTTGCCAAATTATTCACAATGAATATTTATTTATTGCCTTAACATTTTAAAAACATTATAAATTTTAATAAAGAAAATGCTTTTTAAAAAACCAGTAGTTCTGGGACTTCCCTGGTGGCGCTGTGGTTAAGAATCCACCTGCCAATGCAGGGGACACGGGTTTGATCTCTGGTCTGGGAAGATCCCACATGCTGTGGAGCAACTAAGTCTGTGTGCCACAACTACTGAGCCCACGTGCCACAATTACTGAAGCCTGCGTGCCTAGAGCCTGTGCTCTACAACGAGAAGCCACTGCAATGAAAAGCCCGCGCACCTCAACGAAGAGTAGCCCCTGCTCGCTACAACTAGAGAAAGCCCGCTCACAGCAACAAAGACCCAATGCAGCCAACAATAAACAAACAAAATAAATTAAAAATCCTTATTAAAAAAAAAGAGGGAACATTATTCAACACAAAAGACTGGGGAAAGTAAATCAAATTCAAAAATAGTAGAGTGAATCAATAAAAATAAAACAAATTAATGAACTGGAAAAGATATAAATTGGGATAGTTAAAAAATGAAAATATGTAATCTTTGAAAAGACCTATAAATTTGACAAACTTCTAGCAAATATGACAGAAAGAAAGAAAGAAGAGGAAAGGAAGCCCACGCTCCTAGAGCCTGTGCTCCACAAGAGAAGCCACCGCAATGAGAAGCCCGCACACTGCAACGAAGAGTAGCCCCCACTGGCTGCAACTAGAGAAAGCCTGTGCACAGCAACAAAGACCCAACACAGCCAAAAATAAATAAATAAATAAATTTATTTTTTAAGAAAGAAAAATAGCTCAGTCTGAAAATGTCTGCCACCAAATTCAATGTTTTTTTATAACACATCTTTTCAGATGATATATCGCCAACGTTAAGTATTTAATATACATTAGTCATTTTTAGTCACTTAAAGTCTTCTTAGAAAAGATTATCGTTAATAAATAAAAAATAAATAAAACTTAAAAAAAAAAGAAAACATTTTCTGACTTGTAGGGTGACTATTCCTCAACTTGAATTCTAATATTTTTCCCCTACTGGAAAAATAAAATTTGTTACATTTTAAATGTATAACTTGTAAACACATTTGAAGATGAGCTCCTTATTTCTAAAGTACTAAAAATACAAAGTAAGTTATAACCATTTATAAAGTAGTTTTAATACAATTTAAAGTATTATAATACAAAAATACAGTAATTATTTCTATTTGGAATATTCAGCTTTCTACGGATAAATACTTTGGGAGACTATTCATAGACATGAAAGAAATTTATTTGCATTTTTGCAAAATAATTGTGAGAGAGAACGTTATATTTTCTGGGGTTTTAATATACTTTTCTTTATTAAATAACTTTAATAACACAACAAGGATGTCTGAAGTTAATAATCATTTTGAACAACCATTCCTATTCTGCTCAAAGAGCACTGTCAAATGTGTTAAATGCAACAAATATCACATGGAGAATTTATCTGACCAAAAAAACTTTACTAAAAATGAGGAAGTCTGGAACCTGACATCTACTTAGCTTGGTATGACTTTACACCAATGACTGACAGAGCTCCACAGATGGACAGAAAGACAGAGTTTGCAGTGGAGCCTTCTGCTCCACTAACAGAATTTTTAGGCCTGAGGCTCCAGGAAGCATATGATTAATTAGCTATAAATGCCTTCCGAAAGTGTCTTCCCTACCAGTGAGCTGTGTCTGAGCACTCACATGTAGAAATGCTTCTCCTTCCATGATTTCCCCCTCCTCAGTGGTTAGAAAACACCTGACATGGGATGCTTTACTCAGTATGCACTGACTATATCCTGAGGCTAATGCACTGTGGCCAGGACGATTTTTTTTTAAACATGGTTTAACTTGTCTTTTAAACTGTTTGCTGTAGCTACAAAAATCAGCCAGGTTTGCAGAACCATTTATTAAATGAATGAAGACTGGTCATACCCAAATACAGACAAAATACTGTGATTAAAGCATGCTCTCATTATAGAGACATCACTGATACTCATTAGCTGATTTTATTGGATTGTTTTTCTTATTTCTATAAGTTTTAGGCTATACCAACAAATACTGGAAACAATAGAAAAATCACACTACATTAGAGGCAAATATTATCATACAACAGAATAAGCCACTGGGACATAAAACTAGAATTTTATTTAGAGCACAGGTACACAGACAAATATGAAGCAAAAACAGTGAGCTGATAAAGATGAAAACATCTTGGTGTAAAAGATCAGTGAGCAGCAAAATAAAAATGAAACCTATAGTATATTCTTAATAACAAAAAGTTCTATCATATTATTACAAATATCAACTGGCAGAAGATTAATTAACCAAGAGTATCACAGTCACACATTTTAAATACTAACAGAAATTTCCCTCCATTTCAATTCACCTTTCTCTTCTTTCTTTCATACATTATAATTGTAGCAGCTTAAAAAGAGAATTTTAGAAGTGAGCAAGCACACATATGCTTTTTTCATGTAAATCAGTTAAAAGCTATGTGGCCAGAAAATGTATCGAATTGACTATCATCAAAAGGGGGGAAAGTAAATCCATCTTCAAAGAACAGTACCATATTTTTTCAAAAAATTTTTCTAAGTATCGATTGTGGCAGTTATATTTCTAAACAGATGCCTAGTGTTAAATTATACTGACCAAATTGGTAAATCTACCTTTTTATTCCCAATTAACTTCTAAGTGGTAGAATAAAAGGAATTTTAAAATCATTCTTATAAGAAAGATGGAAGGGAAGAACTTATTTAAGTTGTATACAGCATTCATTCTATGAAATCACCAAAGTTCTTTATTTTAACAGATAAATGAGTCTCTAAATGTGATTGTGTTGAATCCAAAATGCTTCTAGTCATCATCTACCAGTTTTCAGGCCTATGGGGTTACAAGTTACATTTTCAGATTACAACGAAAATGTACAAACTATGAGGCTAATATGGCAAATCTATATATAATTTCAGCAGTGAAAAAAAGGTTCAAGTCATGGTGGAAACAAACTCTATAAATTAGAAACCTAATAAATATATATGTATTATTTGATTTAAAAATTGCCCTAGGCATAAAGGCCTCAGGACAGACATACAAAAAGTACAAAAGACCCAAACAGGGTAAATAAACCCAAGAGCAGGATTCAAATAAATGTGTCCATTACTATCTAATAGAAACTGTGAATCATCATATCAGGACATATCACGCCATAATCTTTGGTGTTCAAAATATAAAAGGAATTGTAAGTACAAAGATCTTGCCTGAAAACTCCCAATGCAGGAACCAAGAAATATTTTATAGTGTCACTCTGGAAGCCACTGGACAAGGGCGGAACTTCTTTAGAACATACATAATTGAATTTCCTTTTATTGCTTTGTCACCTCCATTGAGGGACAAATGTTTAAAGCATATCCTGGAGAAAATGCTCGTAGTTAAAATATGCCTTTCTTTTCCTGTAAGCAAGGACGTGGCAGGGGCCTTGAATTCATTTTAATATTCTTAGAATTAAATCAGCAATTTCAGAAGCAATGTTTCCAAATACAGCATTGGCTGCCACCATATATCTAACAGTCACACAGAAAGTCTCTATGTAACTAAGGAGACTGTCCCTTTATTAAAAGAATCTTATAATTATAAACCCACTGAACAGTCAGAATGAAACCCTGCACTAAGTGAGGAGTTTTGGAATGTTGGAAGGAAGAGCCTGCTTTTCTTAACATTTTATGATATTTCCCTTCCATTTTGAGTATACATGTATAAATAAAGTATAATGATATTTCCCCCATTTAACAAAGTATAGTAGAATTAATCCATTGAAATAATGTTCTCTCTAATGTCAGAGTTTGCTTGTAATCGCTGAGGCAAGCTGGAAATACCAGGAAGCAAACTAAAGACAGGTAGGCATGAAAAAATTCTGATGGTCATAAGGCAACCAAATATGTTAAGTAAGTCTATGCAAATGCTGAATATAAAAGTTAATATTTGGGAACTCTGAGATTTCCATGGTCTCATAAATAAAATGAAAATACTAAATATTCTTATTAAATGCAATTCAAACAATACACCATGATAACCAACAAAGATAATGTGCCTCATAGTCTTCTGTTATTACATTGTTCAACCTAAAATATCTAGATCAAGGGAAATTATGCTGCTACATTGTCATTCTATTGAATTTCTCAAGTATCGGGGGAAAAAAAAAAGATTTAAGGTGGGGAATACTAGGAAAGTTCAGAATTCTTGCTCTTTTTGCAAATGTTTTCCTTTCAAAGAGTTGGGGAAAGTGCAGAAGGAAAGCTGACCTGGAATTATAAATAGGAAGCAAGATTTTGAAGTTGGCATCACTTGACAACTATAACATTTCCTTCTGTAGAGGCCACTAAGTGCTGATTCAAAATATTAAACAGCTAAGTACATACTTTCACAAGTCACACAAATGTTGACCGGCACAGCCTCTTAGCACAGTTTTTCAGTTTAACTACAATAAGTGATAGCAGCAATGGTTAACAATTCCACATAAATACCACAAACACACATATGAAAGAGCACCTAAAACATGCAAAATCTCAACAATGACATCACTGAATATACACAATGCATAGAAATTGTAATGGTTTTTGGCAAGATGGTGGGGTTTTTTTGTAACAAATACTTTATAAAACAAAAGTTCTTTTGTTATAAATGCTATTTAAAAAGTTGTAATATAATGAATTATAGATATAAAAGTTCAGTTAATCTGAGTGGATTAATACTAAGATGAACTTGCTACTTTATCCAGTATAAATAATCAATTATAAATTAATTTCTAGTGGAAGTATGTTAAGGTATTTGATTTATAAAATTTAAGAACCACAGAAAGTAAACAGGCATAAAAATCACTTAAATACAGTATGCACAATTACTGTTAGGATTCTATATTGCTATATAGAATATAGGATTCTATATTCTACTTACCACAAATAAATAAACTATGCCAAAGCATTTTCAAAGCTCTTTGAAATGACTGTATGATGGTAAAAATTTCTAATTCCAGTGTAATACAAAGAACATTAGAAGTCTAGTGAAATTCAACACTGAATTCAAAAGACAAATAATTCCACTGTACCTTTTTTTTTTTAACATCCTAGAATTTCATCTTTTTTCTTCAACTATGATCTGGTAAACATAATTTACAAAATAAAAATTTGTGAGATTTAAAAAATACTTGTTTGAATTCCTTTTTAGAAGAGTAAGCTGGGTAATATAAGAATTTACAAATAGTTTGTATTTCTATGTCTTCCTGCTGTAGGTTTCTTTCATTAGTTCTCATTTTCTTTCCCCTTCCTATCTCTAAGTAAATTCACTTCAGAAACACCCTAATTACATTGACAGAAATTTAATCCTTTTGATTGAAAATGTTCCAAACCTTCAAGATGATTTTTTATACTTTCCATACACTAAAAACGGGTATAGTAGACTGCATTCAAAACCAATAATATAGATGCTATGTATGTGGATATTCAAAAGAATACCACTTTAAATTAGGAGTTATTTTTCAGTTCATAATCTATAACTGGAATTCATATACTTGAAAACTGTAGTTTGTTTTCCCTCCAGAAATGAAAACAATATAAATGGAGTAGGCTGAGAGCTGTTCCTTAAAATAAAAGGTGATTACAGTTAAAGATTATCCCATCAAATCTTAAGAGAAGTTGCTAAAAATTAAGGTGTAACATTACACAATGAAAAACAGTTCATGTGGAAAATAGCCTATTTGGAAACTGGCAGCTTGAATCTAGTCCTTAATAGAAACTTGATTGAGAGCTTAAAACACTATTAAAATTTTCAAAACAAGGATACCCCTTCTTACTCAGTGGGAATGTAGGGTTGTTTTTCCTCCCTAAACCCTACCAATGGACTGGAAGTCAAGGTGCCTGGATCCTAGTTCTGGCTCTGATTCTAACAAAGTGTGTGCACCTACCTGGGCATTCATCTAATCTCTCTGGGACTGTTTCTCTCTTCCATAAAAGAAGAGGGATGGATTAGATTAGATGTTTTGAATCTTATTTTCCAGCCTGGCACACATGAAGGATGTGTAATAGAGGTAGTAGGTCATTCAGTCTAGTGAGTCTCAAAGTAGGAAGGTAGGGGCATAGGGAACATGAGAATTCCCAGGGGATCTGTGTTTTAGGATGTGTTCCCTTTGCGATCTCCAACCATCTCTTTGCCCTCCTTGCCCCCTCCCCCCCAAGAAGACATGGTGACTCCTATTCTTCACAGCACTGAAAAATCACTGGGCTAGATGATCTCTTAGGTCTTTTCCAGGTCCAGCCTCTATGATTATAATTCACTCAACAAAGATGATGGTTTCTTTAATACTCTGACCTAATTAATATTCTGATCAAATTAGTACTCTGACATAATTAAAACTGAGTCTAATTCAACAAAGGCATGGTTTACATAAAAACTCAACTTAAATGTATTAAAATGCTTTCTTTTAAAAAAATAATGCAATCTTCAGTACCAAATTAGGTCTTTTCTTCAGCTTTGGAAGGCCCAATTAGTCAATTTACAAACAGGATGGAGTATGAGAAATTTTGTTTATCTTTCTTTTCTCTGCTTAGAAAAGTAAAATCAGAGTTGTTGGCAGTTTATCAATATCTTCTTCTTTTTTCTGTTTTTATATCAGTAGAAATATACCAACCACCAAAGGATGATATATGCAGTACATTTCTTTACCCCAGTTATGTTCTATGGCAAGGATCTCTTAAAATCATCCTATCTTCATCACTTTGCCTTATGAAAAACTATGTATTCATATCATCTCGGTCGGATCCAATGGTTAGGAGAAGCAATTATTCGAATACCATGCATTAAGGGAAAAACAACAAAAAACAATTGAGGATGCCCTTGCCAATGATGTATTTCTTAATAAGTAACTATTTACATCATATCATATAGTAGATTTGTGGAGATACATCTTGTATAAAGGAGTTCTATTTGAGAAAAATCTTTTAAACTGATTGATACAGAACTTGTTAATTCCTTAGTATTTATAACTAGTTTTTCATGAATGAACTTTTAAAAAAATACCTTAATGTAATAAATTATCATACATTCCCCTTGATTTTTCCCCCTAGGCTTAGAAATTTATTTCCTTTATCACATGGTAGAGAGTATTTATTTATAGATGTTAAGTATTACAGCTTTGTTTTGGCTAGAGGAATAAAGATCAAAGTGCTCTTTTCCTGCAGATAAAGAAAACCAATCAGAAGAAGGCTGACTGAAATCAGAACTGTTTGTCTTTAATATCTAAAACTGTGGAGATAGTCAAACTAGAAAAAATCTGAATGGTTTTAGTTGATCTCTAATACTGAGAATCATAAAGATAGTATTTTCCCCCAAAAGCTTTCTGTTAAAAACAATCTTGACTGATTATAAAACAAAATAACAACAAAATCCTATATTAAATAGTTAATTTGCTGGCACCAATTTGTAGAGAAGACCAACTCCCTGGCAGACTGGCAATCAATATTCATATCTGGTGGATGACAATATCAGCTTCTGGGCTTAAGAGAGGTATTTCCTCTGCCTAGAACCTCCCCCTTCTCTGTCTGAATTATAAGGAACTCTTTGGAAACAGGATTTTTGGTTTATATGGGGTAAAAACAAAGGACAATCATTTGTTAAAAAAATATAATTAGGGACTTCCCTGCTGGTCCAGGGGTTAAGACTTCATGCTTCCAATGCAGGGGGTGCAGGTTCGATCCCTGGTTGGGGAACTAAGATCCCACATGCCGTGCAGCACAGCCAAAAAAAATAAAATACATACATACATACACATATATATATATATGTATGTATGTATATATATATATATATATACACATATGTATATCTATATATAATTATTTGTCCATATACACATTCACCTCCATGACAAAATTAAGAGTTCTTTAAAGAATGACACAAACTTTTGCTCTCTACTCATGGCGAAGGGGAAACAAACTTTGCTGAATGTTCCATCTCAAAATAACCACAGTTAGGGGGCCTATATAATTTTATGCTAACAAACATGCCAGGTGATGGCACTGCTCTCAGTCAATTCAGAGTTGAAAGAATATTGATTTTATTACACCAGGGATTCCACTTGTAATTTATCACTTCAGAGAATCTAAAGAAGCACAGTAAATCACTTTGTGAACAGGCAGCTACAGCAGAAAAGGTTAATGCTTCATGGTAGCTGGATATAGTTTCAGATCCTGATACCCTTATGTACTGAGTAATGTGGGCAACCTATTTGACGTCTCTGTATTTCCTCATTTATAAAAGAAATAATGATACTTACCCTCACAGGACTATTTTAAGAATTAAGTGAAACAACTTACAAAAGCACTCAGTACGATGGTACATTGTAAGTACTTAGTAAGTGACACTCATTGATGACAGTCTGCACATTCTTATGCATGTGTGCGTCTATGTGAACACAATGGATGGTGTAGAAATGGCTTTACCTTCTTACTGACTTTAAAACAGGCTCTCAAAGATCCTCCACAAAATACTCAAAGCAGGATTATGTATTCTACAGCAAACCAACATATTCAACGGCTAAATAATGGACAAACTGTGTGAGTACAAAATTTGAGAAACTATGCAAAATAGTATTGGCAGAGTTTTTTGCTGGGCTCTCAAAAATGAAACCAAACTTTTATTACAGTATCTTTTATAAACGTTTTGAAAGCAGGAACTATTTTATATATCTTTGTACCCCACTTAGTGTCTAGACACTAGGTGTTCAAATATTTGTTGACAGAACTATAAATTTCCATCTCAGTGAAGTTATCTGATTTCATGGCATCTAGAACCTAAGCCATATGACTTAGACAAATTAATTCGATGAAAGTATCAGCTAACCATGATCTCATTGAAAAACTAGACATCTGATCTATACTAGAAAACTTTCAGACTATTCTTTTGTAGATCAGGAAGTGATTTAACATGGGGAAAACTTAACACAGGGAAAACTAACTATAATAAAAATATTTTAAGTACCTGATATATTATAAGTCATATTCAGACCACCCCTAATCATGATAACAGATGGACTCTTAAGAATAAGCTCTGTTGGATAAACATCCTGACTATCTCTAACCTTTTCAAGTATTATGTTTTTTTTTTTAAACTGCTACCTTCTATGATTTTCAATAGCCACTCACATGAATATAGAAGAAAAACAATTATGCAGCTATGTCATCCAAATGCTGACAGATGGGTTTGGCATTTTTTGTTGCAGACAGTGCAAAACTTCCAGAGTCATGTGAGGGGCACTGTGGAATTTCTTACATGACATTACACTGACCTTAAAGCGTAAACTGCAAATACAGTTTTATTGTTTTTGTATGAACCACAGGACTGCCTGGAAAGGCAGCATGTTCAGTTATAGTGAACACCTGCTGGACTGTTGAATTTTTGCTAAAGCACATACACGATTTTGGCATCAACCACTGCCAGTATGGATGTAATTTTTTTAAAAGTTAAAATAGCAAATAATAAATATGGTATCTGGCAGTAGTATATCCTCAGTATCGTTTGTACAAAACCACAAAATTTAGAGGTAGTTGCCGATAATTTCTCATAATTTAATTATCCCAAAGAGTTACAATAATTCAGCTAAAATTCTACCAAGTCATTCTTCAGAAAACAGTTTTCTAAATTTAAATGTCACAACGTTCCTATTTGGTTTGAGTTATCAAGCAAAATATAAATAAATAAAAAATAATTCACATTCTCAATCTGCGTTCTTCTAAATGAAACTGCTATAGGATTAAATAAGAGAGAGATCTTCAGTTTAGTACCTTAATATACACAAACAGGAATTCAAAGTTTCCTAGTTCTGCTTTCTCAGTGCATACTGACTAACCTTCTTCCCCATGACAAACTTACTTTGCTGTCAAAAACAGAGTTTTTAGAAGTATGTCAATGCAAAAACAAAATGCACAATCACATTTTAAATGTTATACAGAAATCTTTTTTTAAAAATGAGAGGTGACCTATGTTTAAAAAAAAACCTTATTTTTAAAACAGAGTTCTTTCACAGTAGGCTGTCATGTGCACTTCTGAGCCCATTACAGGGTAAGGAGAAGAGGAAGGTTTTGTTAAGATAATTGGAAGAATGAGGCTCTGTGGTTCAAAATGACCAGAAGAGGGGGGACGAGGGGACACTGTGTGCCTTCATGAAAGATCACTCAGCCTTCCTTTTAATCAGGCAGACTTGAGAGATGGGAAGACACCGTGTCCCCATCTCCGGCTCAAATCACTGGAAACTAATTACAGGTTGGAACTCAGAAAGGCAAATAGAAAAAACTCTGGAGTCAGATGACAGACAGTACGATCTCCTTAGCTATAACCTGCTACATCTTGATCTCAACATAAAATGGAGATAATTAACCTTCTTTTCAAAGTTGTTGAAAGGATTAAAGATCATGTATACAGAAATAAATATGTATGTATTGAAATGTCTGAAGAAATATTTACTAAAATATTAACAGTGGTTATTTTTGGCTGGCAGATTTATGAGTACATATTTTGTTTTCTTTATGCTCATCTGGATTTTCTAATTTTCATAAATTAGTATTACTTATATAAGTGGTGCATGTAAGTCACTTAGCACACAGTGCTGGCACACAGACTGGCTCAAAAATGGTGGCTACCATCATTATTAATACAAAAAAATAAAAGCAAAGTATCTTCTGCTCTTTCTTCTTGTTTCTGGATGCCTCTTTATGGAAGGAAAGTCATGAAATGAAGTAGACTGCATGACATAAAGGCCATGGCAGACTTCCCACTCCTGAGCCAAAGGAAAGGTCACAGCTTAGAGTAATGGGTCTTTATGTGTTTATGACTTAGTGTTGGGAAGAGCTGTCTTAGCCATGGGAAAGCTCAGCTAACATGATGATTATTTAGCAAAGCAAATCAAAATGAAATTTGTCCTGGTCGTACAATAAATTAAAACATAAAATACCACCTACCTTCCTAGCTAATGTGAATTATGAGGATGCTTTGAAGAACAAATACTTCCCAACAGAACGCCCAGATCCAACAAAGTGATTAAGATTTGGACTTTTTTAATGTCTTAATGATTATACAAGATAGGAACCTAGCTCATCTAAATTATTTTATTATTGAAGTATCTCAACTAATAATTCACCATAGGCTTGAAAATAAAGACCCTGGAAAAACCACCACAGAGTTGTTTAACCAAAATTATAATTATTATAATTGCAGGATTATCACACATAAATGCATTTGTATTTACTGTAGAAGAAACTGCACATTTTCAAGAATTCTTTGAATTCAGCTAAATTTGGTAACAAAATGTTGTTACCTAAAATGAGTGTCAATATTCCTTTGATCTCAACTACAGAGTCAAGTAATCTCCTAGGGAAAACAGACTGAAGTTCAATGCTTATAAATAAATAATTCAGGGGATTTAAGCTTTGAAGAGTATGAGGTTTTTGTTGTCTTGACTAGTGCTTCTAGATTTTTAGTAAGACTTTTCCATTCTCTACTTTCTCTTTATGTTTGATATACAATCTAATGCTTGGGAACATTTTCAAAGCTTTGGTAGTTTTAAATTTCTTGTAAATCTGATAATCAAACTTCATTTACATTGATTTCTTAGAAAACAACAAAAATTCTATCCAGGTTCAAGCACAACATTAAAATTGAGCTAGTAACAGTCTTTTTTTTGCCATAATATTGGACTTCGCATGATTTTAAAATTATATAGCTTCCAAAAAGAATGGCACACCTTTATTCCCTCCTTCTACCCTCCTCTGCCCCCAAAAGAAGTCAGTTAAACATCCAGATTTTCATAAATTGCAAAAAATGAGGCACAGAAACTAAAAATCTAATTATGCTTAAAAAAAGAGTATGTAAATAATTTGTCTGGCTTATATCAACATTTTCTTATTCTGGATCTGACAGTTTTGTGTAAGCAGTAAAGTTAGCGTTGTCTCCTCCTGATTAATGTAGAATTTTAAAAATTAAAAAAATAATGCCATTTATTAAGTAGACTAAAAATGAGAGGTGGAGTGGGAAGGAAAAGCAGGAGTTGAGGACACAAGTGTCTAGGCTGACTTTCAGTTTCCTTTTTGATAATTTTTTTAAAAAACGGAATTCTTTCTCTACTTTGTGTTGCCTGAGAACCACTATGGTTTTGTAAAGTCTATAACAGTAATTATATTTAATCACCACGAGTACATTTGTTTTAAGCCTATGAACACTACGTTAGTAATACTAAACTATCTCCATTGGCTTATTTGTAAAAAGAAAAATATATTATATATTTATATTCTTATAAAGTTAACACTGAGGGCCGAGGAAAGGGAACGAGAAGCAGTGTTTAATCAGTTTCTCTGGACTCAATAACCAGACTGGGGTCTTGCTCAAGCCACCTGGTCAAGCAGTGTCTGAGGAAGAGTCATAGGAGGCAGAGACGATGAAATTGCCGCTGTTGGAGTGCCCGGCCACTGACTGGGCGGCCTGTTGGCTCAGATTGTTACAGATAAGCACCAGCTGGTTGCTCTGGGCCTCGGACAAGGTGCTGCAGCTCTGATACACACTGAAGTTGGTTTTCCTGCCAGGGATGTTCCCCTTCTCGCACATGGTCTTCACCATCTTGGCCAGCTTGTTCTTGCCGAGGGCCTGGCAGTTGTACCAGTGCAGAGCCGCCAAGTTCACGACTGGCTTAATGGACAAGTAGAAAGGGGCATCCTCATAGCGCATAGCAGGAGGCCGCCGCTGGGCATACTCCTTATAGTCTTGTACGGGGCAGGTCTGTGGAGCATGCTGGGTGGCATACACACGGGAGTCTGTCCCCCCTCTCTTGGTTTTGGCATTTAGGTCACCAGTGTCTTGACCCATCCACTCCAAGTACTCCAGCCCCGTTTCTGTTACCCGGAGCCGAATATCACCCCACTTTAAGGTAGACCCGTGGAAGCCCGTACAGTGCCCAAAAGCTTTTGTGTTGTTGAGCCAGACGAGGTTGAGTAGACCCTCAGGGTTATAGCGGCTTAGCAGTCCCCTTTTCCGCAGAATGAGCTCATCAGCAAAGGTGAGCTTCATGGACTTGTGTGGCTTATTTCCTTTTCCTTTGCAGCGGAGTTCAATTTGCTTCTGTTTCAGGGCCTCTTGGGAGCGCTTGAATTCCTTATCCCTGGTGATACTGTAGCCATACCTGTGTTCTTTTAGGTACCGTTCAAGTCCACACTGGTAATTGGCCAAGCTGTTGGGTTCATACTCGGATCCATCCTTCTGCCTGGCATCCACAAAGAAAGAGGCCAGGTAGGCATCCAGCTCCTTGCAAGGGATGACATAAATCTCTCTTGTTTCAGAAGGATACTTGGAGATGAGGAACTCCCGGAAATTGCGGAGCGCGGTCTGCGTGCTCCGGATGGTTTTCTCATTCTGCTCCCTGCTGAGCTCAGCTGCTCTTTCATCCTGGTCTGCAACAAATTGGGGAGGGGAGGGATAAAGAGGGTGTTGATGAGTTCAGACAATGCACTTTCTACTCTGAAATAAAGTTTCCTTTTATAATGAAAAAGAGAAAGAAGGAATCAATTTTACAGAGATCACTAATAAATGTTATTTACATACCTGTTGCATTATAATAGCCAACTTCAGTTTCACAAATGATGTACTAGACAAGAGACGGCCCACTACAATCACAATGAGCTTCTCATGTCATTGGCACATAGTTTAGTGCACGAAGATTTGTGGAAAGAGTGGGATTAGAGGCAGCCTTCATTTTGGGAAAAAAGACAGAAGTGTGCTATTTACCCTAAGGCAATGTGCGAGGGCCCCATCAGAGCAACACACTTATTTTATTTTAAATCACTTCATTTGTGAAACCAGAGGTTGTACTGGTTCCATTTTATTGAATTAAACGACAATATTCGAATCTGTTATTTAGCATTATCTCTAGAGATCTATATTTAAAAATTACTAAATAGATCATTTACAGCAGTTTACGAGACACATTCTACAGCAATTCAGGTAAACGTGGTTTATAAATATTCTATATGTAATTGCAGGGCAGTTTATAATAAGTGATAAAAATATTTTGTGTTATGCAAAATGAAAACAGACTCATAGATACAGAGAACAAATGGGTGGCTGCCAGACAGGAAAGGGGTGGGAAGGTGGGGCAAAATAGGTGAAGGGGATTAAGAGGTACAAACTTCCAGTTACATAAATAAGTCACAGGGATGTAATACACAGCCTAAGGAATATGGTCATTAATACTGTAATAACTTTGTATAGGGACAGATGGCTACTAGATTTATTGTGGTGATCATTTCATAATGTATGCAAATGTCAAATAATTATGTAATACACTTGAAACTAATATAATATTGTACATCAACTATATTTCAACACAAAAAATCTGGTGCTTTGGGAAAGTAATGAGGATAAAACCTCACAGCTATAAAGACAGGACAATGAAATTTGAGTAAGGCTATTATAATCAAGATGTAAGGAAGGGGTATGTCTCTTGGATAATTTTACTTTACTAATTTATTATTTATATTTTACCACCAAAGACTGGAGGTGCCTCTTTCCATTATGGATCACTCTTGATTAACTAGTGTTGCTCTGGAGTAGTGGTTCTCACACTTTAGTGAGCTTCAGAATCACTCAGGATGCTCAGTCAAAATCAGATTCCTCTATGCTCAGGATGAGGTTCAAGAGAACACACTTTGAGAAAAAAGATCTAGTGCTTATGGCTTATGAAGGAAGCCCTACTCTGTTTTACTAGATTTTTTTCTTTACAATGATTAAATTCAGTGATATCATTTAAATGATTTTCTCTCAGTAACATGTAATTTAAATTTGGGATGTTAACATTAACAATAAGATCATTTTGTCAAAAATGACCACAATTATGTCAGACATGGTCTGGGTGGAACTCAAAAGAGAAATTCTAAATACGAAATTACACAATAGAAAAAATAGGCTATCCTATTGATGTTGAGAGGCCAACACTAAGGTTAATTAAAAACAACATAAAAATGTAATTTCTGATTCTAAAGTATAATATAAAATTATTTTGTTTATCCCAATTTTCTTATTTAGGAAAACTTTAGATTAATTTTTAAGGCTGCTCAGTGGGAAGTCTTTGAAATAACCACATACAATAAGAAAAATAAAATTTCGAATAAACTGAATTTTATTCACAAACACTACTTTTTATAGTACTATACACATTTATGAATGTCCATATTATTTTAAAATGACAGTTGTAAGGTATAATTGCCAAAGTTCTCATAACTTTATAAAAGGAAATGAACTAAAAATCACTAAACTAGCTAATTATTTTTATAGGCACATTTTTTGAGATCACATTTCCAAAATTCAAATACACAACAGTATATTTTATCCTTCATTAGACTTAGCTTTTGGCTATGCTATCTTCTTCCAGTTGAACAATAAAGATGTGTATCTTTCCATTCGAAAGGTGAAGCCACATGTAACCTTTTACCATGCTAGCTTCCGTGACTGTTTACATGCAAAGCCAAAGGGGTCAGCACATGTTTATTGTGGCTACTTGTTCAAATATCTATCACAACAGTCTTCAAACGTTAAACAAAGACTTTCTAAGAAATAAACATTCAAAGACAACTTTAGGGAAAAATTTTGCAGTTCTTCAACTTTCACATGGAATCTTTTCTAAAATTTAGTTTTCTGAGATGAAGACCGACTTTTCCATTCCAAACCTACTGTGCTACATACTCTGGGGCATTAAAGACTTTGAGGAGCCAAACAAAATTTATAAGTTATAAATCGATGATTAAATCCAAATATTGTCCACATTCTTGTCCTTCTCTGTCTTAGACATATTCTGATAGAGGTGAAATTTGCCATTGCAAACAGGGTATTTGGCCTGAATTAAGGTGCACTGAATTCAGGATTTTTGAAAGGGTTTTAGGTTAGTGAAGTTGATTCTTTTAATTGGAACTGGAATATTCTGCAGGACTGCCAAAATGTTCCAGATAAAGTAGAAGCTTAAAATTTTATTTAATTTTTTCATATTTAGCATGCTTTTGTTCACAAGATGCCTAACAACTATTATCAAATCATATGAAATACTGATTCTAGTTATAGTCAATCCTCATCATTTTATAATATTTTCAATATTTTCTACCTTTTTACAAAAATAAACTGACTGAAACAGAGCCACATTATTAGCACCCTGCTCACACGCTCAGTTGACCAACACAACAGCACTACTTCAACATCCTCAGCCCAGCCTCATTTCCAGGCCTTTTTCTCCTTTCTATTTGGTCTCAATCTTAGTTAAGAATCTGTGATATGGTGATTTATAACAACAACAATATATATATATATTTGGTATTCGTCCGGGTTCTTGGCACAGAGCTCCTAAAAGCCTTAGAATTTTCTGTGATGAGGGTGATCAATGTGTCTTTTGTTAATGTTCATGAGGTGACTTTTGGAAAGCACCTATGGATGGGGGCTGGTTGTCAGTGGAGGCAAGCAGATTTCTGGAGTGGAACTTTCAGTCCTACCCCACTCCTCCACCTTTGGCGAGGGGAGAGAGGCTGGAGATTGGGTTCAAACACCAATGACTTAATCAACTGTGTTTATGTAATGAAGGCTCCATGAAACCCCAAAAGGACAGGGTTCAGAGAAGAGAGCTTCCCGGTTGGTGAAAATGTGGAGATATGGGGAGAGTGGTACACCTTGCCCTAAACATCTCTTCCATGTGGCTATTCCTGAGTTATGTTCTTTTATAATAAACTGGTAATCTAGTAAGTAAAATGTTTCTCTGAGTTCTGTGTGCTGCACTAGCAAATTAATCCCTGCCAAGGATGGGGGTCTTTGTAATCTTCTATTTATGATGGGTCAGTCTTATAGGACTGAGCCCTTAACCTGTGGAATCTGATGCTACCTCTAGGTAGATAGTGTCAGAAGTGAACTGAATTACAGGACACCCAGCTGGTATAGGAGAATTTCTTTGTGGTGTGGAACCCCTCTACTGCCCAACATCAGAACTGGGTATGTAACTGTAGAGCCATTCCATCTGTAGGAAAATAAAAGTAGAGTGTCACATTATCATATCTTTTCCTAACAGCCTGGAATTCACCACAAGAGGAGGTTGGAAGGGTAGAGAAACCCTCATTCATTTTGCATGAATAGGGGGAAGTAAATGGCTTTAAAGTCAAGTAATAGTAATGTTTTTTGGCTAATGACAAAATCAAATAAAACCAGGGAAGACTGATAATAAAGTATAGAACTGTTATAATTATCTTGCATTTATCTCTAGTTTTAGAAATTTTTCTGATCCACTTCCTTTCAAAAACTTTTTGTTAGGTATAACATGCATACAATAAAGTAGACCAGTCGTTAAGTGCATGCAATTATTTTTCACAAATTGAGTCCTGTGCCTAGATCAAGAAAAAGAGTATCAGGGACTTCCCTGGTGGTCCAGCGGTTAAGACTCAGCACTCCCAATGCACGGGGCCCGGGTTCAATCCCTGGTCAGGGAACTAGATCCCGCATGATGCAACTAAGAGCCTGCCTGCCGCAGCTAAGAGCCTGCATGCCGCAGCTAAACGATCCTGCACGCTGCAACGAAGGTCTCATGTGCCACAACTAAGACCTGGCACAGCTAGCTAAAAACACAACATAACATAAGAAAAAGAGTATCACTAGCACCTCTGAAACCTTCCTCATGTCCCCTTTTCCAGTTGCTTGCTCCCACCAAGAATAATAGCTATCCTGACTTGAAATAGCATACGTTTGTCTGGCCTATTATTATAACTTATATGAATGAAATCTTAGAGGATGAACTCTTTTGTGTCTGGCTTCTTTTGCTCAACATTATGTTTGGAAGTTTCATCCATTTTGTTATGTAGTTGTAGATAATTTATCTTCTTTACTGTGTAACATTCCATTGTATGAATATATCACAATTTGTTCTTCCACTCTATTGAACATTTGGGTAGTTTTCAGTTTAGGGCTATTTCCAATAAAATTGTTATGAACACTCTAGTAGGTGTCTTTTGGTGAGTCACATGGATACATTTTTTGGGGTGTATACGTAGAATTAGAACTGCTAGGTCATAGGAAATCACATGTTCTGCTTTAATAAATACTAACAACCAAGTTTCCAAAGTGGTTGTACCAACTTGCTTTCTCCATGAGTGGGAGAGCTCAGATTGCTCCATATCTTTGGCAACACTAAGTAATGTTAGTCTTTTTTATTCTAGCTATTCTGTTGGGTGTGTAATGCTACTGCACTGAACTTTAAAATTTTCATTTCTCTGATGACTGATGAAGCCAAACAGCTCTTCATAGATTTATTGGCCACTGAGATATTTGCTTTTGTAAAGTGACTGTTAAAGTTATTTTCTACTGGACTGTCTGCCTTTAATCGTTTTTTAGTATTTTATTTTATTGTTTATTTTGGCTGTGCCGGGTCTTAGTTGTGGCATGTGGGCTATTAGTTGTGGCATGTGGGATCTAGTTCCCTGACCAGAGATCGAACCCAGGTCCCTTGCACTGGGAGCACGGAGTCTTACCCACTGGACCACCAGGGAAGTCCCCGCCCTTTACTGTTTGCAGGAGATTTTAACATGTCCTGTGTATGAGTCTTTGTCAGATAAATGTATTACAAATATCTTCTCTGAGTCTGTGGCTTGCCCTTTCACTTTCTTAATAGTGTCTTTTAAAGAACAATTATTAATCCTAATATAGTCCAATTATCAATTTTTTCCCTTTATGATTCATGCTTTTTTGCATCCTGTTTAAGAAATTCTGCTTATTCCAAGATCATGAGAGATCTATTTCTTCCAAAAGCTTTACTGTTTCAGTCTTTACATTTTGATCTGCCATCTACTAGAACATCCATCTATATGTTCTAAGATAGAAATTAAGAGTAATTTTTTTATAGGGACCTTGATCCTTTTGATTTTAATAAAATTTGAATAAGCAATACAGCATATGGTACAGTATCTAAAAGCTACAAATGCGTAGAAAGTAAAAGCAAGTCACCCTCTCATCCCATCTCCTTGTCACCATATTTCCCTCTACATGGGAACCAATGTTACCAATTTATTGGGTATAATTTTGGGATTTTCTATGCACACACACTTATTCCTCTCCTTTCAAAAAGGGTGGAGGAATGTACTATGCAATCTATTCTGCAACTATGCATCTTATTCTGCACTTTGCTTTTTACCATTAACAATGTATTAGAGATAGCTCTATATCATTACACACACAGTGGCCTCAATCTTTCTAATAGCTGTAAATAAAGTATTTTATATGGATACACTATATTTATCTGATTCCCTGCGAACGGATATCTGCATTATTTCCATCCTGTTCCTGTAATAAACAATGCTGCACTGGGTATCCTTGTATACATGACATTTCCTACACACGAGCAAGTATATATACAGAATGAATTTCCAAAAGTAGAACCGCTATATTGCTGTTGCTCTGTACATCTGCTGTGCCAATTTAACTTCTGTGATAAGGTATGAGAGTGTTGGTTTAATCATATCTTCTGAGATGTAAGGTATTATCAAACTTAACCTTTGCTTATTTAATTAGTAAAATATACATTGTGGTTTTTAAATTTTCATTTCTTTTATGATAAATGACATGACATTTTTCAAATACTTATTAGCCCCCTATATTTTCTCATTTTCTTTCTGTGGATTCTTTCTGTCCTTTGTCCATTTAAAAAAATATTTATTTATAGGAGCTCTAGATATATTTAGCCTTCTTTTTCTTATTATTATTATACTTAGCCCTGTGTAATGTATATAAAGATGTGTATACGTGTATTTTTTTTTTACTTTGCCTTTTGTATTTGTGACTTTGTTACATTTATGGGATTGAATTTATCTGTTTTTAAAAATATTTCCTACATTTTTGTGTTAGACATATTTTCCCCACCGTGAAACCATAATACAATTCTCTTTTGTTTTCTTCAAAGCATTCTTAATTTCATTTTTATTTTAGTTATTTATTTTGGCCACACCATGCAGCATGTGGGATCTTACTTCCCCCACCAGGGATCGAACCTGTGCCCCCTGTGGTGGAAGCTTGGAGTCTTCACCACTGGACCACCAGGGAAGTCCCTTTAATATTTAAAATATTTGATCATCTGAATTAATTTTGGTTTAAGGTAGGTACCAACTTGTATTTTTTCCTAGATAGCCACCTAGCTGTTATCAATAAATAACAGTGGTGATTGTGGTTGTAGAGAAGTCAATGGTCAGCATAATCTTTCTCCCTTCGGGGTCTCTTGATTGCACTTTGGGGGTGGGAGCTGGGTAGCGAAATGATTATTTCTCTGTGAATGGCTACAACTTTACTAGGCTATATTTCAGTGTTGATCACTGTGCACTCATCTTTTTTCTGGTACATAGTGTGCCCTTGCAAGTCATAAATTCAAGCATTTCTCCACTGCCTTGTTGCAGTGGCAGATGACTTCCCATAAAGGTGGCGAGTGTGTCTGTGGTCCTCTACTCAGTCTTGTTTCCTCTGCTACACTCTGCTGTCAAATAGGGTCCAGGGAAGCTCTGACCACCAACCCAAGCTCCCCGTTCCAGTTCTTCAAAAGTGATTGTTAATTGTGCCACTCAGCAGTAGAAAACTGAGGTCTCATACCTTCATCTGAGAGCTACGGTCACAGTTCTTTTGGTATCATACCCAAATCCCTGTTTCATCGCTATGTTTGGCAACCTTTCTTTATATACTGTGGTTCTAGCAGAAGACTTTTAGTTTATTTGAGAAAATGTTTGTTTCTGTTTCTCTTTCTTGTCTTGAAGTGATTTCAAAGAGAAGTCAGAATTATGATCCAGTTCTTTGCATTTGAATGAGATTGCTGCAACTTCCAGTCCCTAACTTGGTGCCGTGCACTTAACAGAGATCCCATAAATGTTCACGGAATGCTTTCTGATCCATGAAAACCACTCTACGAAGAAGGGTTATATTCCTGAAGATTTGGGCATTCATCAAAAACTCAGCAGTCAAACTTCTTTAAATTTTGTTTGAATGTACATGGTAACAAATAGAACTTGGATTCCAAATAGCAACAAAAATTGTTTTCAACACAAACAGAAAATGATAAAGATCACTTTCAATTTTCTTAAGAGAAGTATGTATATGATTCAGCAGACAAACTGAATGAGTCACTGTCATTAATGAAGAAAATGCACTGAGATGAGCAAAATGGTTTTATTATATCAAGGAAATTGTGATTAATAACAAATTTTAAAAGCTGAATGTGCGTAAAATCCCAAAGGTCTAGAAAACTGAACAGAGAAGACAAGGTAGCAGCCCAAAATATGCAAGTACAATTTTATTTTCTAAGCAGATCAGGTATTTAACAATTGGAAGCGAAGTTTTAAAGATGGTGAATGAGTAGGAATTAGAATCATGTTTCCTATGGCTCTTGTGAACCTATCACACCTAACAGTCTAATCACTGTATGTGCCCAGACCTAAAACGTAACTTAGCTCTGTCTCCACAAACTTGGAGTTTGTGCCACCTAGTAAGTGCCTCCACCACCTACCTACGCGCCCAAGCTGAAACCTGAGCACCATCCTTGACACCTGCTCTCCCCCGCTGCTACAGCTAATCCATCAGGTCTTGCTGGGCCACCTCATTTCATGTGCACTTCACGAGTAACTAAAACATGTTCGGAATTAAGTAAAAACTGTGTTTAAAGGATGAGTGCTTTTGTGGAATTTACCATGACAAAATGACAAATGCTATGAAGAAAAATAACAGGGTACTGTGAGAAAGAATAAGTGACCCACTTAAAGACCTGAAAATGAGAAGCCAGTCATACAAAGTATAGGAGGAAGAGTAGAGGGAACAGTACATGAGAAGTTCCTACAATGGAAACTGAGTTTGAGGACCTGAAAGAATGTCAGTGTGCCCAGAGTGAAGTGATCGAAAGGAGAGTGGTACAATGAGGTCTGAAAACTCACACGCCGGATCTCGCCGAGCCTTGTCTGTAAGTCATTATTAACGACTGTATTTTATCCTAAGAAAACTAGTTGTTCAGAAAACTACATGGTCAGATTTTCATTGCTCTGTTATGATATAAACCTACCTCCGACCATGCTAAGAAAATCTTCAATAAACTCTATAATAAGTAGGGCTGGGCTTCCCTGGTGGCGCAGTGGTTGGGAGTCCGCCTGCCGATGGAAGCGACGCGGGTTCGTGCCCCGGTCCGGGAAGATCCCACATGCCGCGGGGCGGCTGGGCCCGTGGGCCATGGCCGCTGAGCCTGTGCGTCTGGAGCCTGTGCTCCGCAGCGGGAGAGGCCACAACATTGAGAGGCCCGCATACCACACACACACAAACAACAACAACAACAAGAAGTAGGGCTGAGTTCACATCTGGATGATCGGGTGGAAAACATTCCCAGACAATGAAATGATCCATAATCTGAACCTTCTTGATGGAAGCAGGAGGTCAGAGCCAGAGGGAGCAAGAGAATATCCAAGCCAACCACCACCTCCCCTCCTCTCCTCCCCCACAAAAAAAAGGTATTAGAAAATGTATGAAGTTTTAAAGCAGACAACTTTTCTATATTTATTTAGTCTCTATGCTCCATTAATTAAGTTATTTTTTCATGTATTTATCATTTGGGAATCCTGAGTACCCAGCATACGTTCCCGCACAGCAGAGCTACCAAATGAAGACTGGGTATGAAGACTGTCTGAATATGTACTATTAAAAGAATTTTAGGGCTTCCCTGGTGGCGCAGTGGTTGAGAGTCCGCCTGCCAATGCAGGGGACACGGGTTTGTGCCCCAGTCCGGGACAATCCCACATGCCGCGGAGCGGCTGGGCCTGTGAGCCATGGCCGCTGAGCCTGCGCGTCCGGAGCCCGGAGCCTCTGCAACGGGAGAGGCCACAACAGTGAGAGGCCCACGTACCACGAAAAAAAAAAAAAAAAAAAAAATTTAAATCCATAGATCCTCCACATATATTCTGAATGACTGAACATCTCGGGCTGCGATCTGAGTTTGAACTAAAAAGGGAGAACTTCTGGACATGCATGGCTTTCAAAAATGTATTCTAAAAAGGTGTGCCTTTCCCCAGACCTTCAGTTTGTATTACCTTCCCTCTCCCCACACCACAGTCTGCAGAGCTACTATTTTAGTGGTGTTTGCTGTCACTGTATCTCTAGTATGGTTTTGGTTTTAAGTAGGGAGGTTGGATAAACTCTGTATGCAGAAGATGTGAGTGACCTTGGTTCTTTGAATAAGTGGTCACATTTCTTGCCTGTACCATCCTCAAGAGCCATATTTATTACTAAAACTTACTTGAAGTTTCTCAAAAGGGGAAGCCATCCCATAAACCTAGTGTAGTGAAACGGGTCTTTGATAAACGTAGCCAACAGACTGAAAAGTTTTAGATTACTGACTTCCAAGAGATCTGTGACCTGGAGCAGGGCCCCAGGAAGAGCCTCAGCACCAGCCCAGGGAATCTTTGGAGAGCCTGAGTAAAGCTTTTATGCAGACAGCTTTTCTGTACTTATTTACATAGTCTCCATGCCCCACTAATCCAATTATTTCCTCCCTTGTTAGGAGATGGCATGGAAAAACACATAATTAGTGCCATATCTTGTGTTCTCATTAAATTTGAGGAGATTTATGTTAGATTTAAATTCAGATCCATTTGCTTCTATTGCTGTGGCACTCAATTTAACAAAAAATAAACGTAGCTATCACATCCCTTTTGTGATTTTTATTAAAGCAATACATTTGAAGCAATAAGAAGCATCTCCTGGTGTTTAACTTCTTTTTAACTCATTTGAGTATTTTGTCTTTTTACTTGATAGAGAAATGATGTTTAAATTCTCTTTATAAATCCATGAATCATAAGTCCATGAGCTTATTAACTAAGAATGTATTTTAAATTTGAAAAGTAAAAAAAGCAAAAGAAATCTGGTGAGTAGATGTATTTATGAGGCTGCAGTTGGAATTAATATTTAATCCACATTTGTGGCACAGGCTCCAGGTTCTATAGGAATTCAGAAAGAAATAAGAGAGAGAGAAGTCAAAAAAAGAGTTTGAGCTGGGTTAGAGCTCTGTTTCGGGGAACAGGGACTTGGGTTAGGTATTAAAGGATGGGTACCATTTGGTTAAGTGGAACAGGAGGGTAAGGCATCCCAGGAAGAAACTACATGAGCAAAGGGAAAGGTACGGGAAGGCTTGCGCTCATGAGGACTGTGAAACACTGATCCTGGTTTGGGGGTTAGAGTGGGAATAAAGCCAGGCTAGTGAGATGGACAAATGGAGGGTCTTATATAGTAATTATAAAAATATACACCAAGGAGAGGAGACTGAATATGCTAAGTGCAAAGGACCTCCACATGCCAAACAAACATTTGAAGAAGGTACTTAAAAAAATAAATAAATCAACACCCCATTTCTCCACCTTTGACATTCTTTACTCCCCTTACGCTGTTATCTTCTTCCATACTCCTATTACCATCTGACATAATACATATTTACTTGATAACTTGTTTAGCATCTGTCTCTGCCCACCCAGTGGGCCGTGAGCTCTAAAAGAGCCAGGACTTCACTGCTTTATTCCCAGGGTCTGAAAAAGCACTTGAGAAGTAGTAGCATTCAGTAAACATTTGTTGACTGAATTAACAACAAAGCTGAAAGGAAAGTTACTGAGATAACTCTGTGTGTAATTACACAATCCACTTTAGACCAACTATACTGACTGCATTGAGAAAGGACTAAAAATAAAAATCGGTGACATAAAATTAAATTTGGGTCTCACAATCAGAATCTCAAAGTCACCTTATCCTTTATTAAGGTTCTTCAGAGTTAGCTGTGGTCAGGGCAGGTGATCTGGATGTCTATAATAATGAAATGATTTATAAGGCCACTGGAAGCTTTTCCCAGGGCTAATTTCTC